>NC_071393.1:45336899-45968096 GCF_022682495.2 Desmodus rotundus | reverse complement strand
GCTTCTGTTTCCATGGACAGGTGCGCAGGGACCCTGTGAAACTGCTGTGACCTCTCAAGGGCGGGTCTCCTGACCCCTCCAGGGTGGGACAGGAGACCTCCCAAGGGTGGGTCACGAGACCCCGCAAGGGTGGGTCACGTGACCCCAAAATGGTGGGTCACGAAACCCCTCAAGGGTGGGTCACGTGACCCCTCAGGGGTGGGTCACGAGACCCCCCAGGGGTGGGTCACGTGACCCCGCAGGTGTGGGTCACGTGACCCCTCAGGGGTGGGTCACGTGACCCGCCGGGGTGCGTCACGAGACCCCCCAGGGGTGGGTCACGTGACCCCTCCGGTGTGGGTCACGTGACCCATCGGGGGTGGGTCACGTGACCCCTCAAGGGTGGGTCAGGAGACACCTCAAGGGTGGGTCCCGTGACCCGAGGGAGGCCTGTTGTGGGGAGCCTGAGTGCGCACGCGCGGCCCACGTACAGGCCCGAAAGGAGCCAGCCGCGGCTCGGAGAAAAGCCATCTCCTGGGGGCCTCCCCATGTTCCTCCACTCCTCCAGGAGGACCCCTTTACGGATGGAAGAAAAGTGGGATCTTCGCAGTGGTGGGTTCGGGCCAGAGGGGTCTGCGGGTTTGCCTGCACGAACGCCAGGTGCTCGCACAACGGGCCCAGGTGTTTGAGCCCCGTGGAGGCAGAGGGCTGCTTATTGCTGGATGATAGTGTCCTGCAGGGTTAAGGGATGGCGTGGGCACTCCCAGGGCGACAGAGGGCACCTGGCCTTTAGAGAGTTCCCTGGAAAATTCCCCGCCCAGGCCCCTGGTCCACAAGTCTCTCCTGCACACAGTGTCTGTGCGAGGCTGGGAGTGCTTCTGGGGAGTGTTCGCCAGCGGAAATCGCGTGGTCCTTTAGGTGGCAGGGAGGGCTCCTGTGTCCATGGACAGGTGCCCAGGGACCCTGTGGAACTGCTGTGACCTCTAAATGGTGGGTCAGGTGAGCCGAGGAAGGCGTGTGCTTGGGAGCCTGAGTGCGCATGCGCGGCCCACGTATAGGCCCGAAACGAGCCAGCCGCGGCTCGGAGAAAAGCCATCTCCTGGGGGCCTCCCCATGTTCCTCCACTCCCCAGGGAGGGCCCCTTTACGGATGGAAGAAAAGGGGGATCTTCGCAGTGGTGGGTTCGGGCCAGAGGGGTCAGGGGGTTTGCCTCCACGTACGCCAGGTGCCCGCACACCGGGCCCAGGTGTTTGAGCCCCGTGGAGGCAGACGGCTGCTTATTGCTGGATGCAAGTGTCCTGCGGGGTCAAGGAAGGGCATGGGCACTCCCGGGCGACACAGGGCACCGGGCCCTTAGAGAGTTCCATGGAAAATCCCCCGCCCAGGGCCCCGGTATCCAAGTCTGTCCTTAGCACACAGCCTGTGCGGGGCTGAGAGTGCTGCTGGGCAGTGTGGCCTAGGGGAAATCCCGCGGTCCTCTGAGTGGCAGGGAGGGCTTCTGTTTCCATGGACAGGTGCGCAGGGACCCTGTGAAACTGCTGTGACCTCTCAAGGGCGGGTCTCCTGACCCCTCCAGGGTGGGACAGGAGACCTCCCAAGGGTGGGTCACGAGACCCCGCAAGGGTGGGTCACGTGACCCCAAAATGGTGGGTCACGAAACCCCTCAAGGGTGGGTCACGTGACCCCTCAGGGGTGGGTCACGAGACCCCCCAGGGGTGGGTCACGTGACCCCGCAGGTGTGGGTCACGTGACCCCTCAGGGGTGGGTCACGTGACCCGCCGGGGTGCGTCACGAGACCCCCCAGGGGTGGGTCACGTGACCCCTCCGGTGTGGGTCACGTGACCCATCGGGGGTGGGTCACGTGACCCCTCAAGGGTGGGTCAGGAGACACCTCAAGGGTGGGTCCCGTGACCCGAGGGAGGCCTGTTGTGGGGAGCCTGAGTGCGCACGCGCTGCCCACGTACAGGCCCGAAAGGAGCCAGTCGCGGCTCGGAGAAAAGCCATCTCCTGGGGTCCTCCCCATGTTCCTCCACTCCTCCAGGAGGACCCCTTTACGGATGGAAGAAAAGTGGGATCTTCGCAGTGGTGGGTTCGGGCCAGAGGGGTCTGCGGGTTTGCCTGCACGAACGCCAGGTGCTCGCACAACGGGCCCAGGTGTTTGAGCCCCGTGGAGGCAGAGGGCTGCTTATTGCTGGATGATAGTGTCCTGCAGGGTTAAGGGATGGCGTGGGCACTCCCAGGGCGACAGAGGGCACCTGGCCTTTAGAGAGTTCCCTGGAAAATTCCCCGCCCAGGCCCCTGGTCCACAAGTCTCTCCTGCGCACAGTGTCTGTGCGAGGCTGGGAGTGCTTCTGGGGAGTGTTCGCCAGCGGAAATCGCGTGGTCCTTTAGGTGGCAGGGAGGGCTCCTGTGTCCATGGACAGGTGCCCAGGGACCCTGTGGAACTGCTGTGACCTCTAAATGGTGGGTCAGGTGAGCCGAGGAAGGCGTGTGCTTGGGAGCCTGAGTGCGCATGCGCGGCCCACGTATAGGCCCGAAACGAGCCAGCCGCGGCTCGGAGAAAAGCCATCTCCTGGGGGCCTCCCCATGTTCCTCCACTCCCCAGGGAGGGCCCCTTTACGGATGGAAGAAAAGGGGGATCTTCGCAGTGGTGGGTTCGGGCCAGAGGGGTCAGGGGGTTTGCCTCCACGTACGCCAGGTGCCCGCACACCGGGCCCAGGTGTTTGAGCCCCGTGGAGGCAGACGGCTGCTTATTGCTGGATGCAAGTGTCCTGCGGGGTCAAGGAAGGGCATGGGCACTCCCGGGCGACACAGGGCACCGGGCCCTTAGAGAGTTCCATGGAAAATCCCCCGCCCAGGGCCCCGGTATCCAAGTCTGTCCTTAGCACACAGCCTGTGCGGGGCTGAGAGTGCTGCTGGGCAGTGTGGCCTAGGGGAAATCCCGCGGTCCTCTGAGTGGCAGGGAGGGCTTCTGTTTCCATGGACAGGTGCGCAGGGACCCTGTGAAACTGCTGTGACCTCTCAAGGGCGGGTCTCCTGACCCCTCCAGGGTGGGACAGGAGACCTCCCAAGGGTGGGTCACGAGACCCCGCAAGGGTGGGTCACGTGACCCCAAAATGGTGGGTCACGAAACCCCTCAAGGGTGGGTCACGTGACCCCTCAGGGGTGGGTCACGAGACCCCCCAGGGGTGGGTCACGTGACCCCGCAGGTGTGGGTCACGTGACCCCTCCGGTGTGGGTCACGTGACCCATCGGGGGTGGGTCACGTGACCCCTCAAGGGTGGGTCAGGAGACACCTCAAGGGTGGGTGCCGTGACCCGAGGGAGGCCTGTTGTGGGGAGCCTGAGTGCGCACGCGCGGCCCACGTACAGGCCCGAAAGGAGCCAGCCGCGGCTCGGAGAAAAGCCATCTCCTGGGGGCCTCCCCATGTTCCTCCACTCCTCCAGGAGGACCCCTTTACGGATGGAAGAAAAGTGGGATCTTCGCAGTGGTGGGTTCGGGCCAGAGGGGTCTGCGGGTTTGCCTGCACGAACGCCAGGTGCTCGCACAACGGGCCCAGGTGTTTGAGCCCCGTGGAGGCAGAGGGCTGCTTATTGCTGGATGATAGTGTCCTGCAGGGTTAAGGGATGGCGTGGGCACTCCCAGGGCGACAGAGGGCACCTGGCCTTTAGAGAGTTCCCTGGAAAATTCCCCGCCCAGGCCCCTGGTCCACAAGTCTCTCCTGCGCACAGTGTCTGTGCGAGGCTGGGAGTGCTTCTGGGGAGTGTTCGCCAGCGGAAATCGCGTGGTCCTTTAGGTGGCAGGGAGGGCTCCTGTGTCCATGGACAGGTGCCCAGGGACCCTGTGGAACTGCTGTGACCTCTAAATGGTGGGTCAGGTGAGCCGAGGAAGGCGTGTGCTTGGGAGCCTGAGTGCGCATGCGCGGCCCACGTATAGGCCCGAAACGAGCCAGCCGCGGCTCGGAGAAAAGCCATCTCCTGGGGGCCTCCCCATGTTCCTCCACTCCCCAGGGAGGGCCCCTTTACGGATGGAAGAAAAGGGGGATCTTCGCAGTGGTGGGTTCGGGCCAGAGGGGTCAGGGGGTTTGCCTCCACGTACGCCAGGTGCCCGCACACCGGGCCCAGGTGTTTGAGCCCCGTGGAGGCAGACGGCTGCTTATTGCTGGATGCAAGTGTCCTGCGGGGTCAAGGAAGGGCATGGGCACTCCCGGGCGACACAGGGCACCGGGCCCTTAGAGAGTTCCATGGAAAATCCCCCGCCCAGGGCCCCGGTATCCAAGTCTGTCCTTAGCACACAGCCTGTGCGGGGCTGAGAGTGCTGCTGGGCAGTGTGGCCTAGGGGAAATCCCGCGGTCCTCTGAGTGGCAGGGAGGGCTTCTGTTTCCATGGACAGGTGCGCAGGGACCCTGTGAAACTGCTGTGACCTCTCAAGGGCGGGTCTCCTGACCCCTCCAGGGTGGGACAGGAGACCTCCCAAGGGTGGGTCACGAGACCCCGCAAGGGTGGGTCACGTGACCCCAAAATGGTGGGTCACGAAACCCCTCAAGGGTGGGTCACGTGACCCCTCAGGGGTGGGTCACGAGACCCCCCAGGGGTGGGTCACGTGACCCCGCAGGTGTGGGTCACGTGACCCCTCCGGTGTGGGTCACGTGACCCATCGGGGGTGGGTCACGTGACCCCTCAAGGGTGGGTCAGGAGACACCTCAAGGGTGGGTCCCGTGACCCGAGGGAGGCCTGTTGTGGGGAGCCTGAGTGCGCACGCGCGGCCCACGTACAGGCCCGAAAGGAGCCAGCCGCGGCTCGGAGAAAAGCCATCTCCTGGGGGCCTCCCCATGTTCCTCCACTCCTCCAGGAGGACCCCTTTACGGATGGAAGAAAAGTGGGATCTTCGCAGTGGTGGGTTCGGGCCAGAGGGGTCTGCGGGTTTGCCTGCACGAACGCCAGGTGCTCGCACAACGGGCCCAGGTGTTTGAGCCCCGTGGAGGCAGAGGGCTGCTTATTGCTGGATGATAGTGTCCTGCAGGGTTAAGGGATGGCGTGGGCACTCCCAGGGCGACAGAGGGCACCTGGCCTTTAGAGAGTTCCCTGGAAAATTCCCCGCCCAGGCCCCTGGTCCACAAGTCTCTCCTGCACACAGTGTCTGTGCGAGGCTGGGAGTGCTTCTGGGGAGTGTTCGCCAGCGGAAATCGCGTGGTCCTTTAGGTGGCAGGGAGGGCTCCTGTGTCCATGGACAGGTGCCCAGGGACCCTGTGGAACTGCTGTGACCTCTAAATGGTGGGTCAGGTGAGCCGAGGAAGGCGTGTGCTTGGGAGCCTGAGTGCGCATGCGCGGCCCACGTATAGGCCCGAAACGAGCCAGCCGCGGCTCGGAGAAAAGCCATCTCCTGGGGGCCTCCCCATGTTCCTCCACTCCCCAGGGAGGGCCCCTTTACGGATGGAAGAAAAGGGGGATCTTCGCAGTGGTGGGTTCGGGCCAGAGGGGTCAGGGGGTTTGCCTCCACGTACGCCAGGTGCCCGCACACCGGGCCCAGGTGTTTGAGCCCCGTGGAGGCAGACGGCTGCTTATTGCTGGATGCAAGTGTCCTGCGGGGTCAAGGAAGGGCATGGGCACTCCCGGGCGACACAGGGCACCGGGCCCTTAGAGAGTTCCATGGAAAATCCCCCGCCCAGGGCCCCGGTATCCAAGTCTGTCCTTAGCACACAGCCTGTGCGGGGCTGAGAGTGCTGCTGGGCAGTGTGGCCTAGGGGAAATCCCGCGGTCCTCTGAGTGGCAGGGAGGGCTTCTGTTTCCATGGACAGGTGCGCAGGGACCCTGTGAAACTGCTGTGACCTCTCAAGGGCGGGTCTCCTGACCCCTCCAGGGTGGGACAGGAGACCTCCCAAGGGTGGGTCACGAGACCCCGCAAGGGTGGGTCACGTGACCCCAAAATGGTGGGTCACGAAACCCCTCAAGGTTGGGTCACGTGACCCCTCAGGGGTGGGTCACGAGACCCCCCAGGGGTGGGTCACGTGACCCCGCAGGTGTGGGTCACGTGACCCCTCAGGGGTGGGTCACGTGACCCGCCGGGGTGCGTCACGAGACCCCCCAGGGGTGGGTCACGTGACCCCTCCGGTGTGGGTCACGTGACCCATCGGGGGTGGGTCACGTGACCCCTCAAGGGTGGGTCAGGAGACACCTCAAGGGTGGGTCCCGTGACCCGAGGGAGGCCTGTTGTGGGGAGCCTGAGTGCGCACGCGCGGCCCACGTACAGGCCCGAAAGGAGCCAGCCGCGGCTCGGAGAAAAGCCATCTCCTGGGGGCCTCCCCATGTTCCTCCACTCCTCCAGGAGGACCCCTTTACGGATGGAAGAAAAGTGGGATCTTCGCAGTGGTGGGTTCGGGCCAGAGGGGTCTGCGGGTTTGCCTGCACGAACGCCAGGTGCTCGCACAACGGGCCCAGGTGTTTGAGCCCCGTGGAGGCAGAGGGCTGCTTATTGCTGGATGATAGTGTCCTGCAGGGTTAAGGGATGGCGTGGGCACTCCCAGGGCGACAGAGGGCACCTGGCCTTTAGAGAGTTCCCTGGAAAATTCCCCGCCCAGGCCCCTGGTCCACAAGTCTCTCCTGCACACAGTGTCTGTGCGAGGCTGGGAGTGCTTCTGGGGAGTGTTCGCCAGCGGAAATCGCGTGGTCCTTTAGGTGGCAGGGAGGGCTCCTGTGTCCATGGACAGGTGCCCAGGGACCCTGTGGAACTGCTGTGACCTCTAAATGGTGGGTCAGGTGAGCCGAGGAAGGCGTGTGCTTGGGAGCCTGAGTGCGCATGCGCGGCCCACGTATAGGCCCGAAACGAGCCAGCCGCGGCTCGGAGAAAAGCCATCTCCTGGGGGCCTCCCCATGTTCCTCCACTCCCCAGGGAGGGCCCCTTTACGGATGGAAGAAAAGGGGGATCTTCGCAGTGGTGGGTTCGGGCCAGAGGGGTCAGGGGGTTTGCCTCCACGTACGCCAGGTGCCCGCACACCGGGCCCAGGTGTTTGAGCCCCGTGGAGGCAGACGGCTGCTTATTGCTGGATGCAAGTGTCCTGCGGGGTCAAGGAAGGGCATGGGCACTCCCGGGCGACACAGGGCACCGGGCCCTTAGAGAGTTCCATGGAAAATCCCCCGCCCAGGGCCCCGGTATCCAAGTCTGTCCTTAGCACACAGCCTGTGCGGGGCTGAGAGTGCTGCTGGGCAGTGTGGCCTAGGGGAAATCCCGCGGTCCTCTGAGTGGCAGGGAGGGCTTCTGTTTCCATGGACAGGTGCGCAGGGACCCTGTGAAACTGCTGTGACCTCTCAAGGGCGGGTCTCCTGACCCCTCCAGGGTGGGACAGGAGACCTCCCAAGGGTGGGTCACGAGACCCCGCAAGGGTGGGTCACGTGACCCCAAAATGGTGGGTCACGAAACCCCTCAAGGGTGGGTCACGTGACCCCTCAGGGGTGGGTCACGAGACCCCCCAGGGGTGGGTCACGTGACCCCGCAGGTGTGGGTCACGTGACCCCTCAGGGGTGGGTCACGTGACCCGCCGGGGTGCGTCACGAGACCCCCCAGGGGTGGGTCACGTGACCCCTCCGGTGTGGGTCACGTGACCCATCGGGGGTGGGTCACGTGACCCCTCAAGGGTGGGTCAGGAGACACCTCAAGGGTGGGTCCCGTGACCCGAGGGAGGCCTGTTGTGGGGAGCCTGAGTGCGCACGCGCGGCCCACGTACAGGCCCGAAAGGAGCCAGCCGCGGCTCGGAGAAAAGCCATCTCCTGGGGGCCTCCCCATGTTCCTCCACTCCTCCAGGAGGACCCCTTTACGGATGGAAGAAAAGTGGGATCTTCGCAGTGGTGGGTTCGGGCCAGAGGGGTCTGCGGGTTTGCCTGCACGAACGCCAGGTGCTCGCACAACGGGCCCAGGTGTTTGAGCCCCGTGGAGGCAGAGGGCTGCTTATTGCTGGATGATAGTGTCCTGCAGGGTTAAGGGATGGCGTGGGCACTCCCAGGGCGACAGAGGGCACCTGGCCTTTAGAGAGTTCCCTGGAAAATTCCCCGCCCAGGCCCCTGGTCCACAAGTCTCTCCTGCGCACAGTGTCTGTGCGAGGCTGGGAGTGCTTCTGGGGAGTGTTCGCCAGCGGAAATCGCGTGGTCCTTTAGGTGGCAGGGAGGGCTCCTGTGTCCATGGACAGGTGCCCAGGGACCCTGTGGAACTGCTGTGACCTCTAAATGGTGGGTCAGGTGAGCCGAGGAAGGCGTGTGCTTGGGAGCCTGAGTGCGCATGCGCGGCCCACGTATAGGCCCGAAACGAGCCAGCCGCGGCTCGGAGAAAAGCCATCTCCTGGGGGCCTCCCCATGTTCCTCCACTCCCCAGGGAGGGCCCCTTTACGGATGGAAGAAAAGGGGGATCTTCGCAGTGGTGGGTTCGGGCCAGAGGGGTCAGGGGGTTTGCCTCCACGTACGCCAGGTGCCCGCACACCGGGCCCAGGTGTTTGAGCCCCGTGGAGGCAGACGGCTGCTTATTGCTGGATGCAAGTGTCCTGCGGGGTCAAGGAAGGGCATGGGCACTCCCGGGCGACACAGGGCACCGGGCCCTTAGAGAGTTCCATGGAAAATCCCCCGCCCAGGGCCCCGGTATCCAAGTCTGTCCTTAGCACACAGCCTGTGCGGGGCTGAGAGTGCTGCTGGGCAGTGTGGCCTAGGGGAAATCCCGCGGTCCTCTGAGTGGCAGGGAGGGCTTCTGTTTCCATGGACAGGTGCGCAGGGACCCTGTGAAACTGCTGTGACCTCTCAAGGGCGGGTCTCCTGACCCCTCCAGGGTGGGACAGGAGACCTCCCAAGGGTGGGTCACGAGACCCCGCAAGGGTGGGTCACGTGACCCCAAAATGGTGGGTCACGAAACCCCTCAAGGGTGGGTCACGTGACCCCTCAGGGGTGGGTCACGAGACCCCCCAGGGGTGGGTCACGTGACCCCGCAGGTGTGGGTCACGTGACCCCTCCGGTGTGGGTCACGTGACCCATCGGGGGTGGGTCACGTGACCCCTCAAGGGTGGGTCAGGAGACACCTCAAGGGTGGGTGCCGTGACCCGAGGGAGGCCTGTTGTGGGGAGCCTGAGTGCGCACGCGCGGCCCACGTACAGGCCCGAAAGGAGCCAGCCGCGGCTCGGAGAAAAGCCATCTCCTGGGGGCCTCCCCATGTTCCTCCACTCCTCCAGGAGGACCCCTTTACGGATGGAAGAAAAGTGGGATCTTCGCAGTGGTGGGTTCGGGCCAGAGGGGTCTGCGGGTTTGCCTGCACGAACGCCAGGTGCTCGCACAACGGGCCCAGGTGTTTGAGCCCCGTGGAGGCAGAGGGCTGCTTATTGCTGGATGATAGTGTCCTGCAGGGTTAAGGGATGGCGTGGGCACTCCCAGGGCGACAGAGGGCACCTGGCCTTTAGAGAGTTCCCTGGAAAATTCCCCGCCCAGGCCCCTGGTCCACAAGTCTCTCCTGCGCACAGTGTCTGTGCGAGGCTGGGAGTGCTTCTGGGGAGTGTTCGCCAGCGGAAATCGCGTGGTCCTTTAGGTGGCAGGGAGGGCTCCTGTGTCCATGGACAGGTGCCCAGGGACCCTGTGGAACTGCTGTGACCTCTAAATGGTGGGTCAGGTGAGCCGAGGAAGGCGTGTGCTTGGGAGCCTGAGTGCGCATGCGCGGCCCACGTATAGGCCCGAAACGAGCCAGCCGCGGCTCGGAGAAAAGCCATCTCCTGGGGGCCTCCCCATGTTCCTCCACTCCCCAGGGAGGGCCCCTTTACGGATGGAAGAAAAGGGGGATCTTCGCAGTGGTGGGTTCGGGCCAGAGGGGTCAGGGGGTTTGCCTCCACGTACGCCAGGTGCCTGCACACCGGGCCCAGGTGTTTGAGCCCCGTGGAGGCAGACGGCTGCTTATTGCTGGATGCAAGTGTCCTGCGGGGTCAAGGAAGGGCATGGGCACTCCCGGGCGACACAGGGCACCGGGCCCTTAGAGAGTTCCATGGAAAATCCCCCGCCCAGGGCCCCGGTATCCAAGTCTGTCCTTAGCACACAGCCTGTGCGGGGCTGAGAGTGCTGCTGGGCAGTGTGGCCTAGGGGAAATCCCGCGGTCCTCTGAGTGGCAGGGAGGGCTTCTGTTTCCATGGACAGGTGCGCAGGGACCCTGTGAAACTGCTGTGACCTCTCAAGGGCGGGTCTCCTGACCCCTCCAGGGTGGGACAGGAGACCTCCCAAGGGTGGGTCACGAGACCCCGCAAGGGTGGGTCACGTGACCCCAAAATGGTGGGTCACGAAACCCCTCAAGGGTGGGTCACGTGACCCCTCAGGGGTGGGTCACGAGACCCCCCAGGGGTGGGTCACGTGACCCCGCAGGTGTGGGTCACGTGACCCCTCCGGTGTGGGTCACGTGACCCATCGGGGGTGGGTCACGTGACCCCTCAAGGGTGGGTCAGGAGACACCTCAAGGGTGGGTCCCGTGACCCGAGGGAGGCCTGTTGTGGGGAGCCTGAGTGCGCACGCCGCGGCCCACGTACAGGCCCGAAAGGAGCCAGCCGCGGCTCGGAGAAAAGCCATCTCCTGGGGGCCTCCCCATGTTCCTCCACTCCTCCAGGAGGACCCCTTTACGGATGGAAGAAAAGTGGGATCTTCGCAGTGGTGGGTTCGGGCCAGAGGGGTCTGCGGGTTTGCCTGCACGAACGCCAGGTGCTCGCACAACGGGCCCAGGTGTTTGAGCCCCGTGGAGGCAGAGGGCTGCTTATTGCTGGATGATAGTGTCCTGCAGGGTTAAGGGATGGCGTGGGCACTCCCAGGGCGACAGAGGGCACCTGGCCTTTAGAGAGTTCCCTGGAAAATTCCCCGCCCAGGCCCCTGGTCCACAAGTCTCTCCTGCGCACAGTGTCTGTGCGAGGCTGGGAGTGCTTCTGGGGAGTGTTCGCCAGCGGAAATCGCGTGGTCCTTTAGGTGGCAAGGAGGGCTCCTGTGTCCATGGACAGGTGCCCAGGGACCCTGTGGAACTGCTGTGACCTCTAAATGGTGGGTCAGGTGAGCCGAGGAAGGCGTGTGCTTGGGAGCCTGAGTGCGCATGCGCGGCCCACGTATAGGCCCGAAACGAGCCAGCCGCGGCTCGGAGAAAAGCCATCTCCTGGGGGCCTCCCCATGTTCCTCCACTCCCCAGGGAGGGCCCCTTTACGGATGGAAGAAAAGGGGGATCTTCGCAGTGGTGGGTTCGGGCCAGAGGGGTCAGGGGGTTTGCCTCCACGTACGCCAGGTGCCCGCACACCGGGCCCAGGTGTTTGAGCCCCGTGGAGGCAGACGGCTGCTTATTGCTGGATGCAAGTGTCCTGCGGGGTCAAGGAAGGGCATGGGCACTCCCGGGCGACACAGGGCACCGGGCCCTTAGAGAGTTCCATGGAAAATCCCCCGCCCAGGGCCCCGGTATCCAAGTCTGTCCTTAGCACACAGCCTGTGCGGGGCTGAGAGTGCTGCTGGGCAGTGTGGCCTAGGGGAAATCCCGCGGTCCTCTGAGTGGCAGGGAGGGCTTCTGTTTCCATGGACAGGTGCGCAGGGACCCTGTGAAACTGCTGTGACCTCTCAAGGGCGGGTCTCCTGACCCCTCCAGGGTGGGACAGGAGACCTCCCAAGGGTGGGTCACGAGACCCCGCAAGGGTGGGTCACGTGACCCCAAAATGGTGGGTCACGAAACCCCTCAAGGGTGGGTCACGTGACCCCTCAGGGGTGGGTCACGAGACCCCCCAGGGGTGGGTCACGTGACCCCGCAGGTGTGGGTCACGTGACCCCTCAGGGGTGGGTCACGTGACCCGCCGGGGTGCGTCACGAGACCCCCCAGGGGTGGGTCACGTGACCCCTCCGGTGTGGGTCACGTGACCCATCGGGGGTGGGTCACGTGACCCCTCAAGGGTGGGTCAGGAGACACCTCAAGGGTGGGTCCCGTGACCCGAGGGAGGCCTGTTGTGGGGAGCCTGAGTGCGCACGCGCGGCCCACGTACAGGCCCGAAAGGAGCCAGCCGCGGCTCGGAGAAAAGCCATCTCCTGGGGGCCTCCCCATGTTCCTCCACTCCTCCAGGAGGACCCCTTTACGGATGGAAGAAAAGTGGGATCTTCGCAGTGGTGGGTTCGGGCCAGAGGGGTCTGCGGGTTTGCCTGCACGAACGCCAGGTGCTCGCACAACGGGCCCAGGTGTTTGAGCCCCGTGGAGGCAGAGGGCTGCTTATTGCTGGATGATAGTGTCCTGCAGGGTTAAGGGATGGCGTGGGCACTCCCAGGGCGACAGAGGGCACCTGGCCTTTAGAGAGTTCCCTGGAAAATTCCCCGCCCAGGCCCCTGGTCCACAAGTCTCTCCTGCGCACAGTGTCTGTGCGAGGCTGGGAGTGCTTCTGGGGAGTGTTCGCCAGCGGAAATCGCGTGGTCCTTTAGGTGGCAGGGAGGGCTCCTGTGTCCATGGACAGGTGCCCAGGGACCCTGTGGAACTGCTGTGACCTCTAAATGGTGGGTCAGGTGAGCCGAGGAAGGCGTGTGCTTGGGAGCCTGAGTGCGCATGCGCGGCCCACGTATAGGCCCGAAACGAGCCAGCCGCGGCTCGGAGAAAAGCCATCTCCTGGGGGCCTCCCCATGTTCCTCCACTCCCCAGGGAGGGCCCCTTTACGGATGGAAGAAAAGGGGGATCTTCGCAGTGGTGGGTTCGGGCCAGAGGGGTCAGGGGGTTTGCCTCCACGTACGCCAGGTGCCCGCACACCGGGCCCAGGTGTTTGAGCCCCGTGGAGGCAGACGGCTGCTTATTGCTGGATGCAAGTGTCCTGCGGGGTCAAGGAAGGGCATGGGCACTCCCGGGCGACACAGGGCACCGGGCCCTTAGAGAGTTCCATGGAAAATCCCCCGCCCAGGGCCCCGGTATCCAAGTCTGTCCTTAGCACACAGCCTGTGCGGGGCTGAGAGTGCTGCTGGGCAGTGTGGCCTAGGGGAAATCCCGCGGTCCTCTGAGTGGCAGGGAGGGCTTCTGTTTCCATGGACAGGTGCGCAGGGACCCTGTGAAACTGCTGTGACCTCTCAAGGGCGGGTCTCCTGACCCCTCCAGGGTGGGACAGGAGACCTCCCAAGGGTGGGTCACGAGACCCCGCAAGGGTGGGTCACGTGACCCCAAAATGGTGGGTCACGAAACCCCTCAAGGGTGGGTCACGTGACCCCTCAGGGGTGGGTCACGAGACCCCCCAGGGGTGGGTCACGTGACCCCGCAGGTGTGGGTCACGTGACCCCTCAGGGGTGGGTCACGTGACCCGCCGGGGTGCGTCACGAGACCCCCCAGGGGTGGGTCACGTGACCCCTCCGGTGTGGGTCACGTGACCCATCGGGGGTGGGTCACGTGACCCCTCAAGGGTGGGTCAGGAGACACCTCAAGGGTGGGTCCCGTGACCCGAGGGAGGCCTGTTGTGGGGAGCCTGAGTGCGCACGCGCGGCCCACGTACAGGCCCGAAAGGAGCCAGCCGCGGCTCGGAGAAAAGCCATCTCCTGGGGGCCTCCCCATGTTCCTCCACTCCTCCAGGAGGACCCCTTTACGGATGGAAGAAAAGTGGGATCTTCGCAGTGGTGGGTTCGGGCCAGAGGGGTCTGCGGGTTTGCCTGCACGAACGCCAGGTGCTCGCACAACGGGCCCAGGTGTTTGAGCCCCGTGGAGGCAGAGGGCTGCTTATTGCTGGATGATAGTGTCCTGCAGGGTTAAGGGATGGCGTGGGCACTCCCAGGGCGACAGAGGGCACCTGGCCTTTAGAGAGTTCCCTGGAAAATTCCCCGCCCAGGCCCCTGGTCCACAAGTCTCTCCTGCGCACAGTGTCTGTGCGAGGCTGGGAGTGCTTCTGGGGAGTGTTCGCCAGCGGAAATCGCGTGGTCCTTTAGGTGGCAGGGAGGGCTCCTGTGTCCATGGACAGGTGCCCAGGGACCCTGTGGAACTGCTGTGACCTCTAAATGGTGGGTCAGGTGAGCCGAGGAAGGCGTGTGCTTGGGAGCCTGAGTGCGCATGCGCGGCCCACGTATAGGCCCGAAACGAGCCAGCCGCGGCTCGGAGAAAAGCCATCTCCTGGGGGCCTCCCCATGTTCCTCCACTCCCCAGGGAGGGCCCCTTTACGGATGGAAGAAAAGGGGGATCTTCGCAGTGGTGGGTTCGGGCCAGAGGGGTCAGGGGGTTTGCCTCCACGTACGCCAGGTGCCCGCACACCGGGCCCAGGTGTTTGAGCCCCGTGGAGGCAGACGGCTGCTTATTGCTGGATGCAAGTGTCCTGCGGGGTCAAGGAAGGGCATGGGCACTCCCGGGCGACACAGGGCACCGGGCCCTTAGAGAGTTCCATGGAAAATCCCCCGCCCAGGGCCCCGGTATCCAAGTCTGTCCTTAGCACACAGCCTGTGCGGGGCTGAGAGTGCTGCTGGGCAGTGTGGCCTAGGGGAAATCCCGCGGTCCTCTGAGTGGCAGGGAGGGCTTCTGTTTCCATGGACAGGTGCGCAGGGACCCTGTGAAACTGCTGTGACCTCTCAAGGGCGGGTCTCCTGACCCCTCCAGGGTGGGACAGGAGACCTCCCAAGGGTGGGTCACGAGACCCCGCAAGGGTGGGTCACGTGACCCCAAAATGGTGGGTCACGAAACCCCTCAAGGGTGGGTCACGTGACCCCTCAGGGGTGGGTCACGAGACCCCCCAGGGGTGGGTCACGTGACCCCGCAGGTGTGGGTCACGTGACCCCTCCGGTGTGGGTCACGTGACCCATCGGGGGTGGGTCACGTGACCCCTCAAGGGTGGGTCAGGAGACACCTCAAGGGTGGGTCCCGTGACCCGAGGGAGGCCTGTTGTGGGGAGCCTGAGTGCGCACGCGCGGCCCACGTACAGGCCCGAAAGGAGCCAGCCGCGGCTCGGAGAAAAGCCATCTCCTGGGGGCCTCCCCATGTTCCTCCACTCCTCCAGGAGGACCCCTTTACGGATGGAAGAAAAGTGGGATCTTCGCAGTGGTGGGTTCGGGCCAGAGGGGTCTGCGGGTTTGCCTGCACGAACGCCAGGTGCTCGCACAACGGGCCCAGGTGTTTGAGCCCCGTGGAGGCAGAGGGCTGCTTATTGCTGGATGATAGTGTCCTGCAGGGTTAAGGGATGGCGTGGGCACTCCCAGGGCGACAGAGGGCACCTGGCCTTTAGAGAGTTCCCTGGAAAATTCCCCGCCCAGGCCCCTGGTCCACAAGTCTCTCCTGCGCACAGTGTCTGTGCGAGGCTGGGAGTGCTTCTGGGGAGTGTTCGCCAGCGGAAATCGCGTGGTCCTTTAGGTGGCAGGGAGGGCTCCTGTGTCCATGGACAGGTGCCCAGGGACCCTGTGGAACTGCTGTGACCTCTAAATGGTGGGTCAGGTGAGCCGAGGAAGGCGTGTGCTTGGGAGCCTGAGTGCGCATGCGCGGCCCACGTATAGGCCCGAAACGAGCCAGCCGCGGCTCGGAGAAAAGCCATCTCCTGGGGGCCTCCCCATGTTCCTCCACTCCCCAGGGAGGGCCCCTTTACGGATGGAAGAAAAGGGGGATCTTCGCAGTGGTGGGTTCGGGCCAGAGGGGTCAGGGGGTTTGCCTCCACGTACGCCAGGTGCCCGCACACCGGGCCCAGGTGTTTGAGCCCCGTGGAGGCAGACGGCTGCTTATTGCTGGATGCAAGTGTCCTGCGGGGTCAAGGAAGGGCATGGGCACTCCCGGGCGACACAGGGCACCGGGCCCTTAGAGAGTTCCATGGAAAATCCCCCGCCCAGGGCCCCGGTATCCAAGTCTGTCCTTAGCACACAGCCTGTGCGGGGCTGAGAGTGCTGCTGGGCAGTGTGGCCTAGGGGAAATCCCGCGGTCCTCTGAGTGGCAGGGAGGGCTTCTGTTTCCATGGACAGGTGCGCAGGGACCCTGTGAAACTGCTGTGACCTCTCAAGGGCGGGTCTCCTGACCCCTCCAGGGTGGGACAGGAGACCTCCCAAGGGTGGGTCACGAGACCCCGCAAGGGTGGGTCACGTGACCCCAAAATGGTGGGTCACGAAACCCCTCAAGGGTGGGTCACGTGACCCCTCAGGGGTGGGTCACGAGACCCCCCAGGGGTGGGTCACGTGACCCCGCAGGTGTGGGTCACGTGACCCCTCCGGTGTGGGTCACGTGACCCATCGGGGGTGGGTCACGTGACCCCTCAAGGGTGGGTCAGGAGACACCTCAAGGGTGGGTCCCGTGACCCGAGGGAGGCCTGTTGTGGGGAGCCTGAGTGCGCACGCGCGGCCCACGTACAGGCCCGAAAGGAGCCAGCCGCGGCTCGGAGAAAAGCCATCTCCTGGGGGCCTCCCCATGTTCCTCCACTCCTCCAGGAGGACCCCTTTACGGATGGAAGAAAAGTGGGATCTTCGCAGTGGTGGGTTCGGGCCAGAGGGGTCTGCGGGTTTGCCTGCACGAACGCCAGGTGCTCGCACAACGGGCCCAGGTGTTTGAGCCCCGTGGAGGCAGAGGGCTGCTTATTGCTGGATGATAGTGTCCTGCAGGGTTAAGGGATGGCGTGGGCACTCCCAGGGCGACAGAGGGCACCTGGCCTTTAGAGAGTTCCCTGGAAAATTCCCCGCCCAGGCCCCTGGTCCACAAGTCTCTCCTGCGCACAGTGTCTGTGCGAGGCTGGGAGTGCTTCTGGGGAGTGTTCGCCAGCGGAAATCGCGTGGTCCTTTAGGTGGCAGGGAGGGCTCCTGTGTCCATGGACAGGTGCCCAGGGACCCTGTGGAACTGCTGTGACCTCTAAATGGTGGGTCAGGTGAGCCGAGGAAGGCGTGTGCTTGGGAGCCTGAGTGCGCATGCGCGGCCCACGTATAGGCCCGAAACGAGCCAGCCGCGGCTCGGAGAAAAGCCATCTCCTGGGGGCCTCCCCATGTTCCTCCACTCCCCAGGGAGGGCCCCTTTACGGATGGAAGAAAAGGGGGATCTTCGCAGTGGTGGGTTCGGGCCAGAGGGGTCAGGGGGTTTGCCTCCACGTACGCCAGGTGCCCGCACACCGGGCCCAGGTGTTTGAGCCCCGTGGAGGCAGACGGCTGCTTATTGCTGGATGCAAGTGTCCTGCGGGGTCAAGGAAGGGCATGGGCACTCCCGGGCGACACAGGGCACCGGGCCCTTAGAGAGTTCCATGGAAAATCCCCCGCCCAGGGCCCCGGTATCCAAGTCTGTCCTTAGCACACAGCCTGTGCGGGGCTGAGAGTGCTGCTGGGCAGTGTGGCCTAGGGGAAATCCCGCGGTCCTCTGAGTGGCAGGGAGGGCTTCTGTTTCCATGGACAGGTGCGCAGGGACCCTGTGAAACTGCTGTGACCTCTCAAGGGCGGGTCTCCTGACCCCTCCAGGGTGGGACAGGAGACCTCCCAAGGGTGGGTCACGAGACCCCGCAAGGGTGGGTCACGTGACCCCAAAATGGTGGGTCACGAAACCCCTCAAGGGTGGGTCACGTGACCCCTCAGGGGTGGGTCACGAGACCCCCCAGGGGTGGGTCACGTGACCCCGCAGGTGTGGGTCACGTGACCCCTCCGGTGTGGGTCACGTGACCCATCGGGGGTGGGTCACGTGACCCCTCAAGGGTGGGTCAGGAGACACCTCAAGGGTGGGTCCCGTGACCCGAGGGAGGCCTGTTGTGGGGAGCCTGAGTGCGCACGCGCGGCCCACGTACAGGCCCGAAAGGAGCCAGCCGCGGCTCGGAGAAAAGCCATCTCCTGGGGGCCTCCCCATGTTCCTCCACTCCTCCAGGAGGACCCCTTTACGGATGGAAGAAAAGTGGGATCTTCGCAGTGGTGGGTTCGGGCCAGAGGGGTCTGCGGGTTTGCCTGCACGAACGCCAGGTGCTCGCACAACGGGCCCAGGTGTTTGAGCCCCGTGGAGGCAGAGGGCTGCTTATTGCTGGATGATAGTGTCCTGCAGGGTTAAGGGATGGCGTGGGCACTCCCAGGGCGACAGAGGGCACCTGGCCTTTAGAGAGTTCCCTGGAAAATTCCCCGCCCAGGCCCCTGGTCCACAAGTCTCTCCTGCGCACAGTGTCTGTGCGAGGCTGGGAGTGCTTCTGGGGAGTGTTCGCCAGCGGAAATCGCGTGGTCCTTTAGGTGGCAAGGAGGGCTCCTGTGTCCATGGACAGGTGCCCAGGGACCCTGTGGAACTGCTGTGACCTCTAAATGGTGGGTCAGGTGAGCCGAGTAAGGCGTGTGCTTGGGAGCCTGAGTGCGCATGCGCGGCCCACGTATAGGCCCGAAACGAGCCAGCCGCGGCTCGGAGAAAAGCCATCTCCTGGGGGCCTCCCCATGTTCCTCCACTCCCCAGGGAGGGCCCCTTTACGGATGGAAGAAAAGGGGGATCTTCGCAGTGGTGGGTTCGGGCCAGAGGGGTCAGGGGGTTTGCCTCCACGTACGCCAGGTGCCCGCACACCGGGCCCAGGTGTTTGAGCCCCGTGGAGGCAGACGGCTGCTTATTGCTGGATGCAAGTGTCCTGCGGGGTCAAGGAAGGGCATGGGCACTCCCGGGCGACACAGGGCACCGGGCCCTTAGAGAGTTCCATGGAAAATCCCCCGCCCAGGGCCCCGGTATCCAAGTCTGTCCTTAGCACACAGCCTGTGCGGGGCTGAGAGTGCTGCTGGGCAGTGTGGCCTAGGGGAAATCCCGCGGTCCTCTGAGTGGCAGGGAGGGCTTCTGTTTCCATGGACAGGTGCGCAGGGACCCTGTGAAACTGCTGTGACCTCTCAAGGGCGGGTCTCCTGACCCCTCCAGGGTGGGACAGGAGACCTCCCAAGGGTGGGTCACGAGACCCCGCAAGGGTGGGTCACGTGACCCCAAAATGGTGGGTCACGAAACCCCTCAAGGGTGGGTCACGTGACCCCTCAGGGGTGGGTCACGAGACCCCCCAGGGGTGGGTCACGTGACCCCGCAGGTGTGGGTCACGTGACCCCTCAGGGGTGGGTCACGTGACCCGCCGGGGTGCGTCACGAGACCCCCCAGGGGTGGGTCACGTGACCCCTCCGGTGTGGGTCACGTGACCCATCGGGGGTGGGTCACGTGACCCCTCAAGGGTGGGTCAGGAGACACCTCAAGGGTGGGTCCCGTGACCCGAGGGAGGCCTGTTGTGGGGAGCCTGAGTGCGCACGCGCGGCCCACGTACAGGCCCGAAAGGAGCCAGCCGCGGCTCGGAGAAAAGCCATCTCCTGGGGGCCTCCCCATGTTCCTCCACTCCTCCAGGAGGACCCCTTTAGGGATGGAAGAAAAGTGGGATCTTCGCAGTGGTGGGTTCGGGCCAGAGGGGTCTGCGGGTTTGCCTGCACGAACGCCAGGTGCTCGCACAACGGGCCCAGGTGTTTGAGCCCCGTGGAGGCAGAGGGCTGCTTATTGCTGGATGATAGTGTCCTGCAGGGTTAAGGGATGGCGTGGGCACTCCCAGGGCGACAGAGGGCACCTGGCCTTTAGAGAGTTCCCTGGAAAATTCCCCGCCCAGGCCCCTGGTCCACAAGTCTCTCCTGCGCACAGTGTCTGTGCGAGGCTGGGAGTGCTTCTGGGGAGTGTTCGCCAGCGGAAATCGCGTGGTCCTTTAGGTGGCAGGGAGGGCTCCTGTGTCCATGGACAGGTGCCCAGGGACCCTGTGGAACTGCTGTGACCTCTAAATGGTGGGTCAGGTGAGCCGAGGAAGGCGTGTGCTTGGGAGCCTGAGTGCGCATGCGCGGCCCACGTATAGGCCCGAAACGAGCCAGCCGCGGCTCGGAGAAAAGCCATCTCCTGGGGGCCTCCCCATGTTCCTCCACTCCCCAGGGAGGGCCCCTTTACGGATGGAAGAAAAGGGGGATCTTCGCAGTGGTGGGTTCGGGCCAGAGGGGTCAGGGGGTTTGCCTCCACGTACGCCAGGTGCCCGCACACCGGGCCCAGGTGTTTGAGCCCCGTGGAGGCAGACGGCTGCTTATTGCTGGATGCAAGTGTCCTGCGGGGTCAAGGAAGGGCATGGGCACTCCCGGGCGACACAGGGCACCGGGCCCTTAGAGAGTTCCATGGAAAATCCCCCGCCCAGGGCCCCGGTATCCAAGTCTGTCCTTAGCACACAGCCTGTGCGGGGCTGAGAGTGCTGCTGGGCAGTGTGGCCTAGGGGAAATCCCGCGGTCCTCTGAGTGGCAGGGAGGGCTTCTGTTTCCATGGACAGGTGCGCAGGGACCCTGTGAAACTGCTGTGACCTCTCAAGGGCGGGTCTCCTGACCCCTCCAGGGTGGGACAGGAGACCTCCCAAGGGTGGGTCACGAGACCCCGCAAGGGTGGGTCACGTGACCCCAAAATGGTGGGTCACGAAACCCCTCAAGGGTGGGTCACGTGACCCCTCAGGGGTGGGTCACGAGACCCCCCAGGGGTGGGTCACGTGACCCCGCAGGTGTGGGTCACGTGACCCCTCAGGGGTGGGTCACGTGACCCGCCGGGGTGCGTCACGAGACCCCCCAGGGGTGGGTCACGTGACCCCTCCGGTGTGGGTCACGTGACCCATCGGGGGTGGGTCACGTGACCCCTCAAGGGTGGGTCAGGAGACACCTCAAGGGTGGGTCCCGTGACCCGAGGGAGGCCTGTTGTGGGGAGCCTGAGTGCGCACGCGCGGCCCACGTACAGGCCCGAAAGGAGCCAGCCGCGGCTCGGAGAAAAGCCATCTCCTGGGGGCCTCCCCATGTTCCTCCACTCCTCCAGGAGGACCCCTTTACGGATGGAAGAAAAGTGGGATCTTCGCAGTGGTGGGTTCGGGCCAGAGGGGTCTGCGGGTTTGCCTGCACGAACGCCAGGTGCTCGCACAACGGGCCCAGGTGTTTGAGCCCCGTGGAGGCAGAGGGCTGCTTATTGCTGGATGATAGTGTCCTGCAGGGTTAAGGGATGGCGTGGGCACTCCCAGGGCGACAGAGGGCACCTGGCCTTTAGAGAGTTCCCTGGAAAATTCCCCGCCCAGGCCCCTGGTCCACAAGTCTCTCCTGCGCACAGTGTCTGTGCGAGGCTGGGAGTGCTTCTGGGGAGTGTTCGCCAGCGGAAATCGCGTGGTCCTTTAGGTGGCAGGGAGGGCTCCTGTGTCCATGGACAGGTGCCCAGGGACCCTGTGGAACTGCTGTGACCTCTAAATGGTGGGTCAGGTGAGCCGAGGAAGGCGTGTGCTTGGGAGCCTGAGTGCGCATGCGCGGCCCACATATAGGCCCGAAACGAGCCAGCCGCGGCTCGGAGAAAAGCCATCTCCTGGGGGCCTCCCCATGTTCCTCCACTCCCCAGGGAGGGCCCCTTTACGGATGGAAGAAAAGGGGGATCTTCGCAGTGGTGGGTTCGGGCCAGAGTGGTCAGGGGGTTTGCCTCCACGTACGCCAGGTGCCCGCACACCGGGCCCAGGTGTTTGAGCCCCGTGGAGGCAGACGGCTGCTTATTGCTGGATGCAAGTGTCCTGCGGGGTCAAGGAAGGGCATGGGCACTCCCGGGCGACACAGGGCACCGGGCCCTTAGAGAGTTCCATGGAAAATCCCCCGCCCAGGGCCCCGGTATCCAAGTCTGTCCTTAGCACACAGCCTGTGCGGGGCTGAGAGTGCTGCTGGGCAGTGTGGCCTAGGGGAAATCCCGCGGTCCTCTGAGTGGCAGGGAGGGCTTCTGTTTCCATGGACAGGTGCGCAGGGACCCTGTGAAACTGCTGTGACCTCTCAAGGGCGGGTCTCCTGACCCCTCCAGGGTGGGACAGGAGACCTCCCAAGGGTGGGTCACGAGACCCCGCAAGGGTGGCTCACGTGACCCCAAAATGGTGGGTCACGAAACCCCTCAAGGGTGGGTCACGTGACCCCTCAGGGGTGGGTCACGAGACCCCCCAGGGGTGGGTCACGTGACCCCTCAGGGGTGCGTCACGAGACCCCCCAGGGGTGGAGGCCCATGGAGGCCGAGTGCCACTCATCGCGGAATGCAGGTGTCCTGCGGGGGTCCGGGGTCTGGCCGGGCACTGCCCGGGTTAGAGAGGGCGCCTGGGCCCCGAGAGAGCCCCCTGCAAATCCCGGGCCGTGGACCTAGTGAAGCAGGGTGCAGCCAAGAGGAGGGCCCCAGGAAGGGATTTTTAATGGGGTCCAGGATCGGGTTGTCCAGGAAACATTAGAAAAATGTATATAGGATGTCCTCACCCCTACAGGCCTGAGCCAGGGGGGATGGGACACATGGAACAGGGCCATTCAGAGCTGTTTTGGGTAGCAACAGCTTTGTAGCTAACCCCTGGCAGTCATTGAACATATCTATAACCTTTTACTGGTTTCATGGATATGTTAAATAGCTTTGGCCCTGCTTTGAGCCATGAAGATGGGAGTGGCTTCCACCCAAGATGGGACTGGGAAGCAACTCCCCCTTGTTACAGGGCCTGTGTGAGAGCTTGGAGATGATTGGCTCCAAGCCATGGGGCCACACCTGCCCAGACTTACTATGGCAGCCCAGTAAAGCTGGAAGAATACGGGAATGCTGGCATGTGTAGGTGACTGTAGGAGGAGTCGGAAATGGGCTGCAAAGGAAGATGGGACCTGGGATTTAAACCTAGGCCCAGCAGCCATAGGTAAGAAGAGACCATGAGGCTCTGAAGTAAAGAAGAGACCACGCGGCTCCATAGTAGTAGAGGAGGGCCACAAGGTTTTGGGGGAGAAGGAGGAGACCACGCGGCTCCAAAGTAAATGGGGAAAAGGACCACGGGATTCTGAAGGAGAGTAAAGAGGACCACGAGGTTTTGGAATGGTGCTTCTTGCCACGCGGCTTAGGCAGCAGGAGAGACTTTGCAGCCATAGAGAAAGGGGAGAGAGGACTCTTGCTGGTGGGCCATGAGAAGGTGCCACACGGCTTTGGATTAACTGGAGCTTGCAGCAGCCACACAGCTGATGGTGCCGGGAGCCTGAATCACGGACTTCTACTTCTTTTCCTGAGACATGGTACCCCAGACTGGGCACGGGGAGAGGGAAGGACTGTAAATCTGTGGGTATTCTAGAGGACTTTAGTATCTTATTGAAGACATTAGGTCATTATTCTAAGTTTGTGTAACTTTTAAATAAACAATTCCTTTCCTTTTCACCAGTCTCTGGCATTGAGAGACGTCTTTCCTCTGGTGGCGGGCATTACGAACCTAGCAGGTGGGCGTGGGGGAAGGAACGTCCAGAGACAGAAAGGGGGAATCCTTTCTGTAATAATTTATCGTGAAGGAACCACCCCCCCCTCTTGCTCTGTAACAGTTTTTGGCAACCACGAAGGGATGCTAATTCCCCGTGGCAGACCGACCCCCTCGGGTGTGGGAGAATGAGACTTCGGAGTTTTCCCAGTCTCTGAGAGTTTCTCTGCGCTCCCGAGGGCATCGGCCGCCTAATCACGCCGGGAAAGGTGAAAAGGAAACGGAACGGAGAAGGGAACAGGGACACCAAAGTGTTTTGGTTGAGAATTTCTTTTCCGGTTACTGTTTTGGAATAATGGAGTTGGAGTTGTGGACAATAGCTGTGGAAATACCCTGTCTACATGTCATCTGTATTCTTCTTGCTCTGAATCTTTGCATGCTTTGTTGGAACTATACACGTTGTTCTGAGCCCGTACCTGAGTGGAGCCCACTGGGCAGAATTCTAAGGGATTGGGAGAACTACTGCTCTAAGTCGACATATAAGAATCCCTTGAGTAAGCAGTTATTGATTTATTATTGTAACACAGTGTGGCCTACTTATGTTTTGAGTGATGAGATGGTGTGGCCTGTGAATGGTTCCTTGAGTTATTGTATTATTATGAGGTTGAAACAGTACTGCCGAAGGTGGGAACTCTCGGAAGAACTCCACTACCTTAATGCATTTATAATATTGCACAATAGCCTTAATGCGGAGACAGAGAAGCGTGTAATGGTGCAAAAGGAGAAGGTGGTCTCGAAACCCCTCCCTGATAGTAGAACGCAGGAGGAGAAAGATAATGAGGAGATAAACCTCATTAATTCTCTGAACCTAGGGAATGAACCCTCCCCAGGAGGAGGGACATCGGTGGTGTTGCTACCTTCCTCGGAAGTGAGGCCCGCCGCGGCTCCCTCCCCGCTGCAGGTGACAGAGGTCTCCAGCACTGGTCCTCGTCCCCTGCGGGTGGCGGGGGCCTCCACGGAGTTGCCGTTCTCGCAGGTGGTGGAGGCCGGTGGGGCTCCGTCCCCTCTGCGGACGGGAGGGGCCTCCATGGGGCCTCACCCCTTGCAGGTGGGAGGGGCCTCTGCTGCTTTGCCTCCCTCCCAGGTGGGAGGGACCGGCCCTGCCCCATTCCCTCTGCAGACTGGAGAGGCCTGCGCTGCCTCGTTACCTCTGCAGACTGGAGGGACCTCCATGGTGCTTCACCCCTTGCAGACGGGAGGGGCCTCCACGGCGCTCCCGCCCCCACAGTCGGTGGAGGTTTTTACACCTCTGGCCTCACAGGTGATAGGGACTGCCAGTGCAGTGGTACCTTACCCTCCTCAGGCAGGAGCCACTTCAGTACTGTCTCCTCCTATAACTGACCCTGAAGTGGGAACTGCAAAACCAACTGTTCCATCTCCATGTGTTGAGGAATATCTCTCACCCCCCCGAACTCGCCAGGGCACCTTATACAACCAGAGAACCTCCAACGGTGTAGCCAGCCAATACCCTTTGAGGCAATACCCGATAGGTGGAGTAAATGAAGAAGGCCAGCCCGCTGGCTATTACTGGGCCCATAGTCCGTTCTCCACTTTGGACTTACTAAATTGGAAGAATTTCAACACCTCATATAGAGATGACCCTCAGAAAATGGTGGATCTTATTGCCTCTATTTTTGCCACTCACCACCCAAATTGGGCAGACGTACAGGCCTTCCTGAACATTTTGCTAACAGCAGACGAAAGACGATTAGTTCTGAATAGGGCTAATCAGGAGGCCCAGCGTCTCCGCGATGAAGACACCCAGGGAATCCTTGACCCAGCTGAGGCAATTCCTCGGGTGGACCCTAAGTGGGACCCGAATAGTAGAGGTGGCCTAGCCTCTTTGAAGCATTATAGAAGGTGCATATTGGAAGGGCTTAGGAAAGGAGTGCCCAAACAGAGGAGCCTGAATGTGATACAGACTCTCCAGCAGAAGGCAGATGAGGATCCTTCTGAATTTCTAGAAAGGATCTATCAGGCTTATAGGAAGTACACTGATGCTGACCCAGAGGCACCAGAAAACGTGAGGATGGTAAACATGACTTTTATTGGGCAGAGTGCCCCGGACATTAGGAACAAACTTCAGCGTGTAGATGGAGTACTGGGAATGAGCCCTTCCCAGCTGGTGGACATAGCATTTAAAGTCTACAATGCCCGGGAAGCAGGAAAGGCAAAACGGGCCACAGTGTTTTTGGAAATGGCCCAGGGAAGCCAAAAGAAGCAGGACCCCAGGGCAGAGAAAGGAAACTCTTTAGGTGCCCGCTACCATGCTGGTAGAAAAAGGGGCCCTAAGGAGAAGAAGAAAGGCCCAATAGGCATCAATCAATGTGCCCATTGTAAGGAGGAGGGTCACTGGAGAAATGAGTGCCCAAATCGCCAAAGGGAAAGTAGGAGTAAAAGTCCATACCGAGTAATGGTGAAGCAGAAAACGGAGGATGATAAAGAATGAGGAGGCCCAGGGGCTCCATGGGACATCTCCCGACCTATTACCATTTCCCCACAGGAGCCCCGGGTACAAGTGACTGTGGGGAACAAGCCAATTGACTTTCTTGTAGATACGGGAGCCACATACTCAGTGTTGAACACAAAATTAACAGGAAAAAGCTCAAATGAAGTAACAGTTACTGGTGTGTCTGGCCAGGTACAAAAACAGACATTCCTGCAAACTCTGGAATGCCAGCTTGGGGGTCAAAAGCTTACACATAGTTTTCTCTACATGCCTGATTGTCCCATTCCATTGCTGGGCCGAGATTTGCTTTGTAAACTGCATGCACAAATAACCTTTTCCCCCACGCGAAAGCAGCTGTGTGTGGAGGTCCCGCTGGAGAATGCCCTCCAGCTTCAGGCTTTCCTGGCTTGTCCTGGAGGCCCCGGAGGTGAACCCTTCCCACCTGAGATCTGGGAACAGGTTGATCAAACTGCTTGGGCAGACGGAACTCCAGGTAAAGCGGTTAATGTACAACCTATAAAGATATATCTAAAAGAAGGGGCACGGGTCCCGCGAAAGAAGGCTTTAGAGGGGATCCAGTCAGTGTTGCAGAAGTTTTTGAAATCAGGATTAATTCGGCCTTGCCGGTCACCCTACAACACTCCCATTTTACCAGTCAAAAAGCCACACTCAGATGAGTATCGGTTTGTACAGGATCTCAGGGCCATCAATGACATTGTCCAGGACATTCACCCTACTGTGCCTAACCCTTACACACTGTTGACTATGGTGCCTGGGGATAGCAAGTGGTTCTCAGTCCTGGACTTGAAGGATGCCTTTTTCTGCATCCCAATAGATGAGCAGTCTCAGCAACTGTTTGCTTTTGAGTGGCAGAACCCAGAGACTAAAGCCACACTCCAATATTGCTGGACTGTGCTGCCACAAGGATTTAAGAACTCTCCAACTATATTTGGGGAAGTGCTGGCGAAAGACTTGAGGGATGTTCAGTTGAGATCAGGAGTTCTTTTGCAATATGTCGATGACCTGTTAATAGCCAGCAGAAACTACGAGGACTGTTTGCACAACACCATCACAGTCCTGAATCATTTGGCGAAGAGGGGATATAAAGTGTCACCTCATAAGGCCCAAATCTGCAAACAGGAAGTGGCATATCTGGGATTCCAACTAAAACAGGGTACCAGAAGCCTAATGGCAGATAGAAAGCAAGCCATTGCTACACTAAAAATCCCAGAAAATCGAAGGCAGCTTCGTGGATTCTTGGGAATTACAGGGTTTTGCCGAATTTGGATTCCAAACTTTGGACTCATAGCAAAGCCACTGTATAATTCCTTAAAAGGACTGGACTCTGAACCCCTTGAATGGACAAGGGATTGCCAGGTAGCATTTGACACCTTGAAGGAGAAGCTAGCTTCGGCCCCTGCATTAGGACTGCCGGACTTACAGAAGCCTTTCAAATTGTATATCCATGAAAGGCAGGGGATAGGACTGGGGGTGCTAACCCAGACCCTGGGGAATATTCCCCAGCCCATAGCCTATCTCTCAAAGAAGCTGGATCATACAACAAAAGGATGGCCATGGTGCCTCCGGGCAGTAGCAGCCACCTGTGACATCTTACAGTAAGCTGAGAAGTTTACCTTGGGACAACCTACTACAGTGTTGGTGCCACATCAGGTTCTGACTCTGCTAGAACAGAGAGGAGGATATTGGCTGATGGCAGGGCGTATGGGAAAATACCAGGCCATTTTGTTGGACAATCCAAATGTTACCTTGCAGACCACTACAACCCTGAACCCAGCCACCCTACTCCCAGATGTGGAAGGGGACTCCACCCTTGAGCATGAATGCGTGGAAATAATTGACCAAGTTTATTCTAGCAGGCCAGATCTGATGGACCAGCCGCTGGCATCGCCGGACTGGGAGCTGTATACAGACGGGAGCAGCTTCATGGACAATGGCCAGCGATGAGCGGGGTATGCGGTGGCCACTGCAGACAAGGTAATAGAAGCCCAAGGCCTTACGCCAGGAACCTCAGCACAAAAGGCTGAACTGATAGCCCTTATAAGAGCCTTACTGCTCTCCCAAGGAAAGAAAGTTAACATATATACAGACTCCCAAGTATGCCTTCATGGTAGTGCATGCCCATGGAGCAATATGGAGAGAGAGAGGACTTTTAACCTCAGGGAACAAGGATGTAAAACATGCGGAGGTGATTTTACAGTTGCTGGAGGCAGTGAATGTACCGGACCGGGTTGCTATAATGCACTGCCCAGGGCACCAGAGGGATGGTTCCCAAACCAGTCAGGGAAACCAAGTTGCTGACAGAGCAGCAAGACAGGCAGCCAAGAAGCAGCCATGCCTAGCAGCACTGGTTCCCCATCTGGACTTGTCAGAGTTTAAACCTCATTACACAGAACAGGATGAGGAACGGGCCTGTGAATGGGGATTTACTAACATTGATCCTAATTCTGTGTGGAGGGTCAATGCCCATGGTATGATTTTACTCCCAGAGGCTCTAGTGTATCCCGTCCTCAAGCACCTCCATGAAGGGACTCATTATGGAAGGGATGCTCTAATGGACTTCATTAGGCCACATTTGAAGGGCCCTTATTTGCAAAAGACTGTCCATAGGATCAGCCAAGCCTGTCAGATATGTGCTAAGAACAATCCCAAAACAGAGCATGCTCCCACGGAAAAGGGAGTACAATACAAAGGGATGTGCCCATTCGAAGACTGGCAGGTGGACTTTACACAAATGCCTAAAACAACGGGAAATTTCAGATTCCTGTTGGTCTTTGTGGATACTTTTTCTGGATGGGTAGAGGCGTACCCCACCAGGACTGAAAAGGCAACTGAGGTGGCAAAACTGTTGCTTAAAGAAATAATTCCCAGGTTTGGACTTCCCCAGAGCATTCAAAGCGACAATGGACCATCGTTCACTTCAGAAATCTCCCAGAAGGTTGGGCAGGCATTGCAGATACAATGGAAATTGCATGCATCTTGGAGACCTCAGTCCACCGGAAAGACTGAGAAAATGAATCATACCATAAAGAAGACCTTGGCAAAAATATGCCAGGAAACACATTTAAAGTGGGACCAAGCACTCCCTATTGCTCTGCTCCGAATCAGAGTGGCACCCAGAAGTGGGCTTAAACTGAGCCCTTTTGAAATAGTTTATGGGAAACCCCTCTGAATTTCTGTTTTAGGTACACCCCCTCTAGATTTGGAGCATGAGGCAAGAATTAAGCAATATGTACAGCATTTAGGGCAAACACTAACCATTTTGCACAAGTTTGCTCATTGCAGGTCTGTCTACCCCTCTGACGAGCCCCTGCACCCGTTCCAGCCAGGGGACCAAGTCCTACTAAAGACCTGGAAGACTCAAGGCCCTGAACAGCAGCTGTCTGAACAATGGACTGGTCCCTACGATGTCCTATTGACAACGCATTCCTCCCTAAAGCTGATGGGAATTAAGCCCTGGACTCACCACACACGGGTAAAACGGGCTCCACCTAAGGGAGATGTAGACCCTCCTGCTGCAGCTGAGGCGGAAAGGGAAAGCTGGACCTGCACTCCAGAGGAAGGTTTGAAATTTCTCTTCCGGAAAAAGACAGTGAACCCCGATACAGGGTGACAGTGTTTGTTATTTCACGTAAATGTTTATACCAGATACTGAGTTTAACTACTGAGTTTAAGTATAGTCCTTCCCAGTGTGGGAAAGGGCATGTCTGTGCCACTCGTTGTGTTTCTGATCAGAAACCCCCTGCAACTGAAGACCTGGTGAAGGTCGCCTGTAACCAGTTGGGGAGAATGCGTTTGCCACTCGGGACCCAGGAAGGGTCAGGCAAAGGAGCATGTCTCTGCCAAGAGACCGGACGTGAAAGGCATGTCTGTGCCACTGGTTGTGTTTCTGATCAGAAACCCCCTGCAACTGAAGACCTAGTGAGGGTCACTTGTAACCAGTTGGGGAGAATGCGTTTGCCACTTGGGACCCAGGAAGGGTCAGGCAAAGGAGCATGTCTCTGCCAAGAGACCGGACGTGAAAGGCATGTCTGTGCCATTGGTTATGTTTCTGATCAGAAACCCCCTGCAACTGAAGACCTAGTGAAGGTCGACTGTAACCGGTTGGGGAGAATGCCTTTGCCACTCGGGACCCAGGAAGGGTCATTTGGGGCTGATAAGTGTTTCAGCCTGAGGCAAAGGAGCATGTCTCTGCCAAGAGACTGGAACTGAAGGGCATGAAAGTTTTGGAAAGAAATTATGTGGGGTTAGTAATGGAAGGTATAAGGCACAGAAATGCAATCTTGGTGGATATCAGAAGGGAAAGGATTTTCCATCGTACTTGGTATTTTTCTCCCTACCTGATCCCTCCAGAATTTGGCATTCTGAAGGAGTGAGTGATGACATACATAAGGTTTCTCTGCATAAATCCACTAAGACCAGTCATTAATGGTGGTTTGTTAACCGGTACTTTGACTGGAATGTCACACCTGAAGGAGGCATGTCTGGGTTCTGGTCATCACCAGGAAGCCCTGAGGAACTGGGATTGACTTGTGAAGCTAGAAAAAGCCCATGAGAAGAAGCCTGGTACCTTGCTTGGTTGTGCGGTTCATAGCAGTCTTTCCAGGGAAGGAACGGAGGTTGCTTTCCTGAAAGATGGCTAAAAAGGAACCTGTAGGCACAATGGAAGCCTCAAGGATTTGAGGGAAACGACTGGTACAGGCGAAGCCAGGTGGCAGATGTGTGGCTCTGCTTCTGTGCCCCGAGGGGCATACTGAAAAGTCAGTCTAAAGGTTCCCTGTGTGAGTTCCAGCAAAGCGAACTTAAAGATCATAGGTGATCCAGGCTGCTCTTGGTGTGTTTATGCAAACAAACAGGCAAAATTAAAAGTTGGACTCAAAGTAGTCGCTTTAATAACAATGAGGGTGATCTTAAGGAGAAAAATCATGGTCTGAGGAAAATCACAATGCTCAGTATTGGATATCAGAATGGTGCAGCTAACTGTCTTGGAAGTTTGGTTTCATTTGAAAGTTAAAACTGGGTTTGTAATATCACCTAAGATGTTCAATTTGCAGGCACGAAGGACCTGTCAAATTGCCATTGTTAGATGGCATTGCAGCAAGGGCCTTGCAACTGAATGTCTTCCCAAAAGACAGTCTCGCAGGCACAGAGACTGGTTTGGGGATTGTTGAGTGAATTAACCTGTGTGTTCTTGTGTTTTCATAGGACGTATGCCTATGACCTCATTACCTGAGAGAATGGTTGCAATATAGGCCTCACTTAAGGAGCCCACCTTCATCATCACCCCCTGAGACTCAACGGTTTGGTTGAACTAGGTGGTTGGGTTGGTGAAGGGGTTGGGCGGTCTGTGGGCTTCACTTCAGAGCTGATTTTCCCTTTTCTGTCCTAACAGCCTGGACAGAAAGGGCCCAGAGATCTGAAAGGAGGGAAATCCTGATATATTCCCCTCAGCCAAGTGAAGTGTAGTGAGCCACAAGGGTTTTGGATAGGTGTAGCATGCTTGTACACCTTCCTCCAGATAAGCCATTCTTTACCTAGGTGCCTACCTTTGTTCTTCAGTGATTATGATTTAATTGTGCCTTCCAACTCTCTTGCCAAATCTTTCACCTCCAGAATACGACGAGGATGCCAACTGTCCAGTAATGCCAGCCTTCGGACACCGAGCCTGCAACTTCGCAGTGACAGCCAACTGACTTGGATTCTGTGAGGTCCTTCCCCTTACAGGAAGGGCTCCCTCCGTGCTGCACCCCCTTTCAGGGTACCACTGACCCAAGGTTAGGTAGTACGACGTTCATTTCCAGCCGGAAGCAGTTACAAGAAGACAAGACCTTCGTCCATTGTCCTTTATATGATTATAAAGTGGTTGTAAATCAGAAAGGAGGGATTGAAGCAGGGTGCAGCCAAGAGGAGGGCCCCAGGAAGGGATTTTTAATGGGGTCCAGGACTCGGGGTGTCCAGGAAACATTAGAAAAATGTATATAGGATGTCCTCACCCCTACAGGCCTGAGCCAGGGGGGATGGGACACATGGAACAGGGCCATTCAGAGCTGTTTTGGGTAGCAACAGCTTTGTAGCTAACCCCTGGCAGTCATTGAACATATCTATAACCTTTAACTGGTTTCATGGATATGTTAAATAGCTGTGGCCCTGCTTTGAGCCAGGGAGATGGGGGTGGCTTCCACCTAAGATGGGACTGGGAAGCAACTCCACCTGGTTACAGGGCCTGCGTGAGAGCTTGGAGATGATTGGCTCCAAGCCATGGGGCCACACCTGCCCAGACTTACTATGGCAGCCCAGTAAAGCTGGAAGAATACGGGAATGCTGGAAGGTGTAGCTGACTGTAGGAGGAGTCGGAAATGGGCTGCAAAGGAAGATGGGACCTGGGATTTAAACCTAGGCCCAGCAGCCATAGGTAAGAAGAGACCATGCGGCTCTGAAGTAAAGAAGAGACCACGCGGCTCCATAGTAGTAGAGGAGGGCCACAAGGTTTTGGGGGAGAAGGAGGAGACCACGCGGCTCCAAAGTAAATGGGGAAAAGGACCACGCGGTTCTGAAGGAGAGTAAAGAGGACCATGAGGTTTTGGAGTGCTTCTTCTTGCCACTCGGCTTAGGCAGCAGGAGAGACTTTGCAGCCATAGAGAAAGGGGAGAGAGGACTCTTGCTGGTGGGCCATGAGAAGGTGCCACATGGGTTTGGATTAACTGGAGGTTGCAGCAGCCACACAGCTGATGGTGCCGGGAGCCTGAATCACGGACTTCTACTTCTTTTCCTGAGACATGGTACCCCGGACTGGGCACGGGGAGAGGGAAGGACTGTAAATCTGTGGGTATTCTAGAGGACTTTAGTATCTTATTGAAGACATTAGGTCATTATTCTAAGTTTGTGTAACTTTTAAATAAACAATTCCTTTCCTTTTCACCAGTCTCTGGCATTGAGAGACGTCTTTCCTCTGGTGGCGGGCATTACGAACCTAGCAGGTGGGCGTGGGGGAAGGAACGTCCAAACACAGAAAGGGGGAATCCTTTCTGTAATAATTTATCGTGAAGGAACCACACCCCCCCTCTTGCTCTGTAACACTAGTGGCTCCTTGGGCTTCCCCAGGCTCCTGCCATGGGGCCTGGTTCTCCGCAGGTGAATGCCATTTGCGTACTCTAAGGACAGGAGTCTGGGGATGACTTCAAAGGGAGGGGGGTTCCAGCTCTGGGGGACCCGGGTCGCAGCCATCACGCTCCCTTGGGGCGTAGTTTTGCCCAGACTTCAAAGAGTTGAAGCCACTCAGTCCTAGTTGGCCGCCTCCGGGCAGGGTGGGGCAGTTGGAGCCCAAGGAAGACTCTTAACCACGGAGGAGGGCTCAGGCCGGAGTCCTCAGGGGAGAACTCCTCCAGTGGCCTGTGACCCGCCCGCACGGTCCATCTCCACCTGGCCTGGAACCGTGGCGGGCCGACCGCCGTGGCCCCAGGTGCCCAGGTCGTCCCTGGGCACTCTCCCTCTGCAGGGGTGGGAGACCTGCTGAAAAGGATGATCCGCGGGAAAACGCGCGGTCCTGTGTGGTGCAGGGAGGGCTTCCAGTTCCCGGGACCGAGCCCAGGGACCTTGTGAACCCCGCCTGATATCTCAAGAGTGGGACCCGTTGCCAAGAGGGAGGCCTGTGTTGGGGGTGCCCGCCTGCGCATGCGCAGCCCCGGGTCTTGGCCTCAAACCAGCCAGCCGCGGCTTGGAGAAAAGCCATCTCCTGGGGGTCTCCCCGCTGTTCTTCCATCCGTAAAGGGGGACCCCTTTACGGATGGAAGAACAGGGGGATCTTCGCAGTGGTGGGTTCCGGATGGAGGGGTCTGCGTGTTTCCCGCCACGTAGGCCTGTTGCTCGCACCCCGGCCCCATGTGTCCCAGGTCATGGAGGCCGAGGGCCGCTCATCGCGGAATGCAGGTGTCCTGCCGTGATCCGGGGGTCTGGCCGGGCACTGCCCGGGTGAGAGAGGGCGCCTGGGCCCCGAGAGAGCCCCGTGGAAATCCCGGGCCGTGGACCTAGTGGCTACTGGGGCTTCCCCAGGCTCCTGCCATGGGGCCTGGTTCTCGCCCGGTGAATGCCATTTGCGTACACCAAGGACAGGAGGCCACGGATGCCTTCACGGGGAGGGGGTTGCAGCTCTGGAGGAACCGGGCCGCAGCGGTCACGCTCCCTTGGGGCATAGTTTTGCCCAGACTTCAAAGAGTTGAATCCGCTCAGACCTAGATGGCCGCCTCGGGGCAGGGTGGGGCAGTTGGAGCCCAAGGAAGACTCTTAGCCACGGAGGACGGCCCAGGCCTGAGTCCCCAGGGGAGAACTCCAGGGGCCTGTGACCCGCCCGCCTGGTCCATCTCCACCTGGCCTGGAACCGTGGCGGGCCCCCCGCCCTGGCCCCAGGTGACCAGGTCTTCCCTGGGCACTCTGCCTCTGCGGGGGTGGGAGACCTGCTGAAAAGGATGATCGGCGGGAAAACGCGCGGTCCTGTGTGGTGCAGGGAGGGTTTCCCGTCCCCGGACCCAGCCCAGGGACCTTGTGAACCCCGCCTGATATCTGTAGGGTGGGGCTCGTTTCCCCGAGGGAGGCCTGTGTTGGGGGTGCCTGCCTGCGCATGCGCAGCCCCGGGTCTTGGCCTCAAACCAGCCAGCCGCGGCTTGGACAAAAGCCATCTCCTGGGGGCCTCCCCCCTGTTGTTCCATCCGTATAGGGGGACCCCTTTACGGATGGAAGAACAGGGGGATCTTCGCAATGGTGGGGACCGGATGGAGGGGTCAGCGTGTTTCCCGCCACGTAGGCCTGTTGCTCGCACCCCGTCCCCATGTGTCCCAGGTCATGGAGGCCGAGGGCCGCTCATCGCGGAATGCAGGTGTCCTGCGGGGGTCCGGGGTCTGGCCGGGCACTGCCCGGGTGAGAGAGGGCGCCTGGGCCCCGAGAGAGCCCCCTGGAAATCCCGGGCCGTGCCCTAGTGGCTCCTCGGGCTGCCCCATGCTCCTGCCATGGGGCCTGGTTCTCCAAAGGTGAATGCCATTTGCGTACACCAAGGACAGGAGTCCGCGGATGACTTCAAAGGGAGGGGGGTTCCAGCTCTGGGGTACCCGGTCGCAGCCATCACGCTCCCTTGGTGCGTGGTTTAGCCCAGACTTTAGAGAGTTGAAGCCACTCGGTCCCAGCTGGACGCCTCCGAGCAGGGTGGGGCAGTTGGGGCCCAAGGAAGACTCTTAGCCAAGGGGGAGGGCGCAGGCCTTAGTCCCCAGGGGAGAACTCTTCCAGGAGCCTGTGACCCCACCGCCCGGTCCATCTCCATCTGGCGTGGAACCGTAGCCGGCCGCCCGCCCCGGCCCCAGGTACCCAGGTCTTCCCTGGGCACTCTGCCTCTGCAGGGGTGGGAGACCTGCTGAAAAGGATGATCGGTGGGAAAACGCGCGGTCCTGTGAGGTGCAGGCAGGACTTCCAGTTCTCGGGACCGAGCCCAGGGAACTTGTGAACCCCGCCTGATATCTCAAGGGTGGGGCCCTTGGCCCCGAGGGAGGCCTGTGTTGGGGGGACTGCCTGCGCATGCGCGGCCCCTGGACTTGGCCTGAAACCAGACAGCCGCTGCTCGGACAAAAGCCATCTCCTGGGGGCCTCCCCCCTGTTCTTCCATCCGTAAAGGGGGACCCCTTTACGGATGGAAGAACAGGGGGATCTTCGCTGTGGTGGGGACCGGATGGAGGGGTCTGCGTGTTTCCCGCCACGTAGGCCTGTTGCTCGCACCCCGGCCCCATGTGTCCCAGGTCATGGAGGCCGAGGGCCGCTCATCGCGGAATTCAGGTGTCCTGCGGGGGTCCGGGGTCTGGCCGGGCACTGCCCGGGTGAGAGAGGGCGCCTGGGCCCCGAGAGAGCCCCCTGGAAATCCCGAGCCGTGGACCTAGTGGCTCCTGGGGCTTCCCCAGGCTCCTGCCATGGGGCCTGGTTCTCGGCAGGTGAATGCCATTTGCGTACACCAAGGACAGGAGTCCGCGGATGACTTCAAAGGGAGGGGGGTTCCAGCTCTGGGGTAGCTGTTCGCAGCCGTCACGCTCCCTTGGTGCGTGGTTTAGCCCAGACTTTTGAGAGTTGAAGCCACTCGGTCCCAGCTGGCCGCCTCGGGGCAGGGTGGGGCAGTTGGGGCCCAAGGAAGACTCTTAGCCAAGGAGGAGGGCGCAGGACTGAGTCCCCAGGGGAGAACTCCTCCAGGGGCCTGTGACCCGCCCGCCCGGTCCATCTGCACCTGGCCTGGAACCGTGGCGGGCCGCCCGCCCTGGCCCCAGGTGCCCAGGTCTTCCCTGGGCACTCTGCCTCTGCGGGGGTGGGAGACCTGCTGAAAAGGATGATCGGCGGGAAAACACGCGGTCCTGTGTGGTGCAGGGAGGGCTTCCAGTTCCCGGGACCTAGCCCAGGGACCTTGTGAACCCCGCCTGATATCTCAAGGGTGGGACCCGTTGCCACGAGGGAGGCCTGTGTTGGGGGTGCCCGCCTGCGCATGCACAGCCCCGGGTCTTGGCCTCAAACCAGCCAGCCGCGACTTGGACAAAAGCCATCTCCTGGGGGCCTCCCCCCCTGTTCTTCCATCCGTAAAGGGGGACCCCTTTACGGATGGAAGAACAGGGTGATCTTCGCAGTGGTGGGGACCGGATGGAGGTGTCTGCGTGTTTCCCGCCACGTATGCCTGTGGCTCGCACCACGGCCCCATGTGTCCCAGGTCATGGAGGCCGAGGGCCGCTCATCGGGGAATGCAGGTGTCCTGCGGGGGTCCGGGGTCTGGTCGGTCACTGCGCGGGTGAGGGAGTGCGCCTCGGCCCCCAGAGAGCCCCCTGGAAATCCCGGGCCGTGGACCTAGTGGCTCCTGGGGCTTCCCCAGGCTCCTGCAATGGGGCCTGGTTCTCGGCAGGTGAAAGCCATTTGCTGACACCATGGACTGGAGTCCGCGGATGACTTCAAAGGGAGGGGGGTTCCAGCTCTGGGGGACCCGGGTCGCAGCCGTCACGCTCCCTTGGGGCGTAGTTTGGCCCAGACTTTATAGAGTTGAAGCCGCTGGGTCCTAGTTGGCCGCCTCAGGGCAGGATGGGGCAGTTGGACTGGAAGGAAGACTCTTAGGCGCCCAAGGGGAGTCCTGGCCTGTCTCCCCACGGGAGAACCTCTCCGTGGCGTGGGTCCCACCTTCTCTGGCCCACTCCACCTGGTGCGGAACCGTGGCCCTTGCCCCTTCCCTGCCCAGGGTCCCTAGTTTTTCCCTCTGTCCTCTACCTTTGTGTGTGTGGGAGACCTCCCGGGAAGTGTGGTCCAGGGGAAAACGCGCAGTCCTCCGTGTGGCAGGTAGAGCGTAGGGTTCCAGGGACACGAACCCAGGGACACTTTGAACCTGGCCTGATGTCTCAAGGGTGGGGCACGTTGCCCCGGGTAGTTTTGTCTTGGTGGGGGGCCTGCCCTGGGCCTGCCTCACCTCACATATAGTCCAGAAACCAGCCAGCTGTGGCTCGGGGAAAAGCCATCTCCTAGGGGCCTCTCCCCTGTTCTTCCATCTGTAAGGGGGCCCGGGTGAAGAATAGTAGAGGAAATGGAGGATCCATATAATTTATATGTCCGACCCATGGACATGAACTAAGGTGGGGAAATGATGGTGGGTGTGGGGTACAGGGCAGAGGGGAATAAAGGGGAGAAAAGATGGGATAACTGTAATAACATAATCATTAAAATATATTTTTAAAATTTGGGGAAAATACGTTTCTGCATAATAATGCATATATTTTAATAATTTAGAAAAAGTTATGCACATATTTATTTGAAACACAAGTTGAAAGCTTTATAAGAAAACAATTAGTAAATCATCACCTTCATTCATGAGAGGCATTGACAAATTTCTCTCTTTTAAAAATAGTTCATTTGAAGAAGAAAACAAACAGTAGCATTAGACATAATTAGGAAAATGAAATTATTGGAAATAAAATTATGCTCCATGCAGAAGGGTAAAATAAACAGCAGTCAACATATTTTTTTCTGAATAACACCAGTATTGGACTTATTGAAAAGCACTTTGAAACAGATATTTTAAATATGTTCAAAATTAAAGAAGACCATATGTCTATAAAGTATGAGTGTTGTATCACTAAATATAGGATGTCCATAAAAATTTAGATGTTATTTAATAATAAAGAAATCAACAACTGAAAAATTAAATAAGTAAAATGAAAACTTCACTTGGGGGGCCCCAAACAACATTTGACGTGTCAGTGAAAAGAATAAGTAAAGTTAGTGATACATCAGTTGAGATTATCTAGTCTGAGGAACAGAAAGAAAAAAGAATGTGAAAATACGAGCAACGCCTCCAAGGCCTGTGCTGTACCATCAAACTTTTGTCGCCTTGTAAAATTCTTTTAAATTTTTAGGCCTTAGATTTCTTAGATATCAATTCTTCTTTATATGATTAGTCATAAAAATTTAAGGCATGTAATGTGTTTAAAAATAACACAGAATTTTGGAAAAGTATATTAAACTATCTTTGTATTTATTAAAATGAGAGAATAACTCTCCATTTAAAAAATTATCAGATCACCTTTTAAGGTACCGTAATGTAATTGAATTTGATTCTGAGGTAAAATAACCTAAATGTCCGATGACATAATTGCATAACACCTTGGTGTTGGTTGTCTGATCAGTCTGTGATCAGTAATTCTCACAGTGGTGTTCCTTCTGCTTCTCGTGGTGTAGAACTGCAGTGAATGAGCGGCTTCAGGCAGGTCTTTGCCTGGAACTGATTTAAAACTGAAAATGCCAATTGTTATCATTCTTTATCAGCTTTTCAGCAATCGAGTTAAATTTCACCATTCATCAGATAAAGAGCATTTCCACGTGACTGTAAATATTATTGTTAGATCTTATTAAAGAGATGTTATTTTTAACATCTCTTTCATTTGTTTCTAATTAAAGAGACTTTTTTCCAAATCATCTGTAACTGATCTTTTCATTGACACAAAATGAATTTTACTCATTTTAAATTAGTCCTGTATCAGCATTCAGATTAGTTTTTGTACGGATAGAATTTAGAAATACTAAACTCTCTAAACCACATGTACATTTTCTAAACTGTTTTTGTCTGTACATTGGGTTCGTCTTCCACTAATTTCACACATTTCAATTATTTTAAAAGAAGTCTTTTAACATTAGGAATTACCTTTCTAGAGTTGCCACATGTTTTATTCGGTTTATATATACTATCATTTTTATCACAAAGTGAGTTTCGTGTCTTTACCAATGTGTCTGAAACGCCACATAGACAGCCAGAAATTCACCCCTCTAGTCAAAGCTGTGGATAATTATAGCTCCAGAACTTGAAGATTAGTTCACTGTCTTGGTTCAGTAGCTGTTTCTGAAGAAACGTAAATGACTTAGTATAAACTTAAAGCCACAGTCACTTGAAGTTGGCTCTTAGAAGTATAAAAAAAGCCAGAAACCTCTTTCTGTTTACTTTTCACCTTAGGGATCAACTTAGGGATATCTATACTTCATTTCCTAAGCATTTGACACTAGGTACATCACCTGCACATTTCTGATATAACTATTGAGGGTTCACAGGAATAATAAATAACATAAATGCCATAGCTATTCAGAGAAGTTATCTAGCAAATACTAGGCCCAAATTCCCTTTAAAAGCCCCAAACTGCATATTGAAACATTAAGAACAGTTTGTTTTAGGAACCTCAGTTTAAGAGAAATCTCATAGGAATATAACATGCAATGATTTTAAATTTCTTGCGGTGATTCAAAATAAATTATATTCCAGGAAGAAAATTGATGATTTTTTTCTGGGGGACAATTTTATCCACTTCTGGGGATTTCAATTGTGAATACCTTTAAAAAGGAGGGAAAGGTTAGGCGTAACTATGACTGTAAGCTGATCAAAAGCTTGCCAGCCGTTATGATGTTCCTTCTGTGGGCGTCCCAATGTGCCGCCATCCCATCAGTCTTCACGGGCAGCTCGGTCAGTACGCAAGTGTGACTGTAAGCAAAACCCCAATGAAAGGTTTATATTAGTTACATGTCCTGAACACTCTCACAGTTAATATAATAATGATTACATTCAACAGAAGCCTCAATTTCCTTGAATACATGATGAAAATAACCAAAGAAAACAATTTCTGTTTTTGTTTTGGAGAAGGCATTAGTTTTCTTATTCAATATTTTCTGTAGATTGCAGTAGAAATTGGCCCATTTTGCAGATGCTGTATTGATTCTAAAAAAAGTAATTATTTCCAAGTTAAAAAAAAAACCAACAACACCTGGCTTCAAATAGCAGAAAGGCCAAAAATTGTAGTAAATTTTCTCAGAATAAAGTTTATTTTTCACGTGGAAGAGCCTGAAGATAAGCAGTCATGCTGTGACTTCCCTCCCCAGGCAGCTCTACTCCAGGTTCCTGCGGGGCGCAGACGACTTTGAGCCATTGGCCCCCGGCCGGCCAAGCTTCCTGACTTCCATCGGTGTTTCTGGCAACCGAACCAATGCAAAGATAAATAGGTAAAGTGTGTGTGTGCATTTGCATGTGCACATATGCGTGTCTGTGTTGTCCCTTAGAAAAGGTCCCCAAGTCCTGGATGGCATAGCTCAGCTGGCTGGGCATCGTCCTGCAAACGGAAAAGTCACCACCAGTTCATTCCCAGTCAGGGACTGTGCCTGGTTTTCAGGCTCTGTGCTCTGTGCGTAGGGGCGCTTGCAGGTCTCTCACATCGGTATTTGTCTCCCTCTTTTTCTCTCTCCCTTCCCCTCTTTCTAAAATAAAATTTTAAAAATATTTTTTGAAAAGGTATCCTAAAGTTGGCACAGGAGAAATCCACTTCATTTTGAGAGACTGACTATACAGACAATCAAACTCTGACCCACAGGGTTCTGAATCAACTGGCTGAAAATGGTCAGGCTTGTCACTGATTGCCTGAGTCCTAATTACTGTTCCCCATACCCAACTAAGAATAAACCAGAGAAAGTACAATATGTTCCTCAAACCAATCACATAAATGTCCTCGCTTCTAGTTAGCCCTCTTGGAGCTTACCCCTGTCAACAATCTTTAATTAGGGCATACCTGAAGTGTTCATATTTTTTTCACTAAAAGCCTTCCCAATTTCCTGCCTATCTTTGAGTCTCTTCCAAACACAGGTGATGATGGCTGAATTCCTGACTACTGCAAGCTACAAATTAATGGCCTCTGCATGTTCTTCTCATTCAGGTGGTCTACTTTTATTTCCTCATTTCTTTAACTATGTATGTCTGCCTGCTAGAGCTATTAAAAATGTAGTTTTTAGTGCCCCTAAACCATATACCAGCTAAAAATCCAGTTACTATGGGAGAGACAAAATTATCTTTGGAGATCAACTGATTTTGCCCCACGTACAAAAAGATGCATGGAAACATTAAAATAAAATAAAAAAACCCAACCGTGTGAAAATTGACAAGGTTGTCAGTTCATAGTGTGAAAAGTATGTATTGTGAAAACATCATTTCTTGTCCCAGTGTTAAACAGGAACAATGATTTTTTCCTGACTTCGTGTTAAATACCTCTGGGACTGAGCATAATTTCCTTCCCTACCTTAAATGTAGCTAAGAATTAATAAACACAGCTAGCTACTTTAATCTAGGAATTAACTGGCTCCTATAATACTGTGAACTAAGATTAACAACGTGTTTATCAAAACTTACCTCAAGACCCTCCCTCACTATGCCCACTAATCCAAAGCTACTTTACCATAAACTCTAGACAGCTTCTACACAATCCCTTATTATAATGCCCACTTTAAAATTACCCAGCCTAGGTCTAAAACCCTGTAAACATATCTGCTATCTTCTTCCTTTTGAGACACTATTAAAACTATAAAAGTATTGGTCCCCACATGGCAGTAAATTTAATAAAACCTGATCTGTTGGGGGAGTGATACAGAGAGATCTGATCAGATCCCTGGGCAGGAGTGGGGAGGGGTCCAAGAGGGGTTGCCCGAAGCAATGGTAGACAGTCTAGGATGGGACTGGCTGAGAAGCATGGAATTATGGGCAAGATGATTTGAAATAAAAAGAAGATAGAGACCGGCTCTCAGGCACTCATCCAGGAGGTGTGAATGATTGTGCCGCAGCTGCCTGCATTTCACAAAGATCCAGTGAATAAGTCCTCATAGAACAAGCCCCTGGAGGTGGGTCTGTGGGATCGGAGTCTCCTGGGGCGTTCTCTTCAGGATTTTCGGAGCACAAACATTAGGTACGTCCTGGAAAGGAGTTGAACTCTTGATTTTTTTTGCATTGAGCTCACAATGCTGTTTATCTTTTCCGGGGAATGAGGAACCCTTTTAGAAAACCTTTAATTATCTAATTTATCTAATCCTGAATCATAATCTGCCTTGTTATAACACTGTTGTTTCTCTTTCTGTCATTTTGTGTTCTGAGACTTTAAGAGCTTTAGTAAGGAGATGGTATAGATTAAATGGACCCATCCTTATGTTGGCCCCAACACTGAGTTCAGAAGCTGTTGTAAAAACAACTTTAGAACAAACTTTGCCTTGGGTAACGTCTTTGAGATCATGTAAATTTCTCCTCAGTACTGACATGGTGTTCCTGAAAACTACTTTTTTTAACTTTATTTTTATTGTGTACACTATTATAGAGGTCCCCATTTTCCCCCATTTGACCCACCGACACCCAGTCCTCACCCCTCCTTCCCTCAGGCGGTCACCACACCGTTGTCTGTGTCCATGGGTCATGCATATCTGTTCTTTGGCTAATGCCCTCAACTTCTATCATTCTGTCCCCTCCCTCCTCCCCTCTGACAGCTAGCTGTCAGTCTGTTCCATGTATCCAGGCCTCTGTTTCTGTTTTGTTCATCAGTTTATTTTGTTCATTAGATTCCACATATAAGTGAGATAATGTGGTATTTGTCTTTCACCGACTGTATTATTTCACTTAACACAATAATCTCCAGGTCCATCCATGCTGTTGCAAAAGGTGAGAGTTCTTTCTTTTTTACTGCCACATAGTATTCCATTGTGTAAATGTACCATAGCCTTTTCATCCATTCATCTACTGATGACTATTTGGGCTGTTTCCAGCACTTGGCTATTGTCGATAATGCTGCTATGAACTCAGGGGTGCACATATTCTTCTGAGTTGGTGTTTCAGTATTCTTAGTATATTTCAGAAGTGAGATCACTGGGTCAAAAGGTAGCTACATTTTTAATTTTTTTGAGGAAACTGCATACTGTTCTCCACAGTGGCTGCACAGTCTGCATTCCTACGAATAGTGCACTAAGGTCCTCTTTTCTCCACAGCATCACTTGCTGTTTGTTGATTTATTGATGATAGCCATTCTGGCATGTGTGAGGTGATATCTTATTGTGGTTTTAATTTGCATTTTTTCTGATGATTAGTATCATTGAATTTTTTTTTCATATGTCTATTGGCCAACTGTATTTCCTCTTTGGAGAATTGTCTATTGAGGTTCTTTGTCCATTTCTTAATGAGATTATTTGTCTTCCTGGTGCTATTGTTACAGAACAGACCTGGTGGGGGGCAGTGAATGATATACTATTACCCAATAATCCCACCCTGGTGCTCCGGGGGTCCCCCACCCTGTACTAAGTTTGCCTTGTCTGCCACCAGGGAAAGACTTCTCTCAGTGCCAGAGATTGGTGAAAAAGAAAGGGATTATTTATTAAAAGAGTTATACAAACTTAAGAGTAATAATGTAATGTCTTCACTGAAATCCCAAAGTCCTTTAGAATACCCACAAAAGCATGGTCCTTCCCTCCCTCTCTGCCCAGTCTGGGGTACCGTATCTCAGAAAAAGAAATAGAAATAGAAGTCTGTGGTTCTTCTCTGCCCAAGCCACATGGTCCCAAAAGGATGCTGCATGGCTGCCGCACCTTGGTTTAAATCCCAGCACCAATCTTCCTCTGCCACACCACTTCTGACTCCTCCCACAATTGGCCACAGCTGCCAACATTCCCGTATTTTTCCAGCTTTACTGGGCTGCCAAAGTAAGTCTGAGCAGGTGTGGCATCCCAAGCTTTTAGGAAGAGCTTGGAGCATCTCCAAGCTCTTAGGAAGGCTCTGTAACCACTTACATCATGGGTTGAAGTCACTCCCATCCTCCTTGCTCAAAGCATGGCCACAGCTATGTAACATATCTATGAAACCAGTTAAAGGTTATAGATATGTTTAACGACTGTTCTGGAGGTTAGCTGCAAAACTGTTGCTATGCAAAACAGCTCTCAATGGCCCTGCTCCATGTGTCCCATCCCCCAGCTCAGACTTGTGGGGGTGAGGATGTCTTATATATATATTTTTTTTCTAATATTTCCTAGACACTGAGTTCTGGACCCCATTACAAATCCCTATCTGGGGCCCCCCTTTGGCTGCTCCCTGTTACATTGTTATATAAGTTCTTTAATATATTTTGGAAAATACCCCCTTATCAAATGTATGTTCTCCCATCCAATGGGTTCTCCTTTCACTTTAGCTGTGCAGACATTTTTACTGCCAATGTTTTCCTCTAGGATTTTTATGGTTTCACAACTTACATTTAAGTCTTTTATCCATTTTGAGTTTATTCCTGTATATGGTGTAAGTTATGGTCTAGCTTCATTTTTTATCATGTGCATGTCCAATTTTCCCAACACCATTTATTTATGATTAAACATTTTATTTATTTATTTTTAGATAGGGGAAGGGAGGGAGAAAGATAAGGAAACCTCAACATGTGGTTGCCTCTAGCATGCCCCCTACGGGGGACCTGGCCCACAACCCAGGCGTGTACCCAGACTGGGAATCAAACAAGCAACTCTTTGGTTCTCAATCCACTGAGCCACACCAGCCAGGGCTCAACACCTTTTATTGAAGAAACTATCTTTACTCCATTGTATGCTTTTGCTTCCTTTGTTTTATATTAATTGACCATTAAGTAGTAGGTTTTCTATTTAAAATTGGGGAGGGCATTTTTGACACTGCCTCAGCTCCACACTCCCTGCCCTATTGGTTTTCATTAGTCCAAATCAGGTTCTAGAGATCAGTCTCTAGGGATAAAAAGTTGCATAGGCATTATCTCTACAAACTGGTATAGTTTGCATCTGGTATTCTCAATCCACTTGGCACTACTGGCCTTTTGGGGGAAAGCCCCCCAAAATCTAAATTTGGGATCGACTCCAAAGAACTAACATGTTGTCATTCAAATTCCTAAGAGCTTTAATAGGAGAAATTTAAGTACATGGGCAAGGCAGCTGCTTGTTCTCAGTGGTGGCTGGCCAGGACTTATCCACTCCTCTACCAGCACAGTCTCCTTTTTACAGGGGTAAACAGTAAAACTATGTGATGGTAGACCACCAGAAAGAACAATACATTTCTAAGTTAGTGGATAATGTCAGACACTATATACATTCATTAACCTCCCTTCTGGAGCTTGACATTTATCTTTGGGGGGCATTCTGGCTTTCTAGGTAGTCAGCTACACCTGAAGCTAAGAGAGTGGAGCAGTCACAGGAGGTTAAACACAGAGAGTCTTTATCTTGGAAAAGAAGGCAGTGTGTCTTTGTATTCAAAGGATCATAATTTTCATTGCCCCCAATATTATTTGAATTCACCAGCTTTCTATAATGATTTGGTTAGAAAGGATGATGCAGTCTCCATTGGGATAATATCCTACATTGATGACATAATGATAATACCAGAAGCTGCAAAAGAAGCTAGGACTAACTTAAATTCAATGGTGACATGCAAGATTAACAGATGCTTGTTGATAAATCTAAGACCTAAATGGGAATTCTTGTGAATAACTTGAGCAGAAGCTACACACGACATTCTGTAGGCAACTGAAAATAAACTGCTGTCGTCTTCCTACCCCTGTAAATAAAGCACAGTGCCTGGTGGACTTGTTTGGTTTTGAGAGGATTCATATTTCACATCTGGAAATAATGGCAGGAGCTATGTACAAAACAACACCTGAAAGAAAGCCATTTTGAATGGGGCCCCAACCCACAGCAGGCTATATCTGAATTACAAAATGTGGTGTCTCATTTCATGCCTTCTAGCCCTTATGTCTCCTCTCCAATTTGATTTGGAAGTATCTGTATTATACATTTAAATTTATGCAGATGGAAACTTTTGCCCAACAGAAAATACTGGGATTTTGAACCAGAAATCTCCCAAACAATGCACTGAAAGGATTCAGGGAGGTACTCATATTCATGAGCAGGTAGCTTCCTTTTCTCTAAGGTTGACTCTGGATCCACCTCAGTAAACTGCAAGATGGTATTGCCACAGGGGTGGTACCCTATGAACAGGTATCAAATTGAGGTGGTTTTGTAAGAATCTAGGAAAATCTCCTGGTAAGTGGAATGAGGAAAATGAGACCAATGGTTGACCAAACAGCCAGAACAGCCAATCAATTAATAGCCAGCTCATAAATCACAAGACTCTATCCTTTCTAACCAAAGATATCTAAGAGCAGGTGGTTTCAATCACCTTATTCAGGAAGGTAACAAAAAAACCAAAAAACTAATTAGAGCCAGACTAATCCAAGGTGAAGGTAAAACTAATCAGTAAACGACCCTAGACCCCAGTAGATGCTCATTTTAACACATCAGCATACTAAATGCTCCCTCCCGGAAATCTAATAAATAGTCTTTTCAGATCCTCCCTTGGGACCTCCCCTAAAAGTCCCACCTATGGAAAATACCATAATATGCTGGGTATAATGTACTCTCATGTATGATGAGCATCCACATTTTTGTGTGCATTATACACGGGATTATTATACCCACTATTATACCTGTGATATGTAATCATTATACCCATGTATAATGCTTATCCTTATTTTTCCTCAAAAATTTGGGCAAAAAAGTGTGCGTTGTACATAGCAAAATATGGTAGATAAAACCCTCAGGACGGGAATGAAAGCATGCTGTCATCTTTAGGCACACCCACACTCTCCTTTTCTTAGCCATGTACTTTGCTTCTTCTGTCCTAGTTGTAGGGTCCAGGCTGAGATTTGCACCTGGGGAAGCAATGGTCAGCAGCCTGTGGTCCCAAGCTTATCCCCTGATTCTCTCTCCAGGCGCCCTTCCTTTGTCTCACTGTCCCAAGCTTTAATAAATCTACTCTCACTTTCACCTGGACTCATATCTTGAAACGTTCCCTGCATGAGGGAAGAACCTGGAGGTTGCCCGATATGAGAAAGGTGCAGGACCCGGTGGAGGCAGAGCTATTCCTCCATGCCTCCACCCGTCTGCAGAAGTCATTTTGTAACCAAATGACAACACGAAGCACTTGACTGACCAGGAGAACAAGATGGAAGTTCCAAAGTAGATGGACAGCATCCTATTTTGAAGTCCCCACATCACTACCAACTCATGGAAAACTCTGACCGAAGAAGAGAATAAACAAATCAGTGAGCTGGATTTCAGTGATGGAATGGTTGAATGCATATGAGAGCTCTGATGTTTGGGTGGTAGCCAAAGGCCTATCCACTTGGTCAGGCATATAAGCAATGCAAAAGTAGATTATTAAAGGGAGCCATCATGGACCTATTAAGATCCAAAGGGCATTTAACAGGCACATTCAGGTAGGGCATGTCAAGCCCATCAGAACTTACTTACAGATTGAAAAGTGACTGGGACAGCCAGTGGACATCCTGGTGCACTTGCCTGAAGTGGCCACCAGGGTTTACGCAGTGAGGAGGCTCCGGGCAGCTGCAGCAATGCAGAGATGGGCTGTACAACAGCATGAAATGGAACCGCTCTCAGTATAAAACTGGAAACTGAGGACTGGTGACTACTTTGTCCTCGACTCAGACCCAGAAATAACTGAACTGTAACCAATCGTAATGACATCTATCCACAATAATAGCAGCGTGTGGCTCAAGGCCACGTAAGAGTGTATTTCTGTGCCTGAGGCCTTGAGCCACATGTACACTTGACTAAATCGTTTATGCTAACAATGTGATTTATGGTGAACGCCTACTTGTGTTCTGAGGCCTGGAGTAGCTGAGGTCAGTCCTATGGGTGCTTCATGCTCACATGAGTGACCTCCCATCAAAACTATAAACACCAAGGCTCAGATGAGCTGTCCTGAATGGCAACACTTCACACATACTGCCCTGTATTGTTACTGAGAAAAGTAAGTGCGTCTGTGAGACTCCACGGAGAATGGACACTTGGAAGCTCATGCCTGCTTTCCCTTCAGTTACATCCCATGCGCTTTTCCCTTTACTGATTGATGCTAATGGGTGTCCTTCTGCTGTAAGAAACTGTAACCATGGGCATAACAGCTTTTCTAAAACCTGTGAGTCATTCTAGTGAATCATGAAGCCTCAGGATGGTCTTGGAGACCCTTAACATAGTTAAAAACTGAAAGAATAGATCAAATCCTATGTAAGCGAGATACAGAATTGATTTCTCAATAGGCTAAAGAGAAAACTCACGAATAAGTGTTATAAATGGCTCATTTACTATAGTATCTCAAAGAGTAGAAATACATAAGTATTTAGGTAAAAGATCTTATGGATATTAACTCAAACATCTTATTTCTAATGATTCAATATATGGCATTTATATCTTTTTTCTGTTCCTCTCTACATTTCTAATACCTGTCCTCAGACATCTGATAGTTGCTACCTAGCTCTGGTACTGGCTTTGCTTCCAAAAAATAGGCCAATCCGTTCCCTTCCCGGACCTGTGTCACCCATAGAACACTAGAAGTCACCGGGTTCTTTATGGGAAGGGAGAAATTTCAGATATTTTTCCTGTTATCGCATTATTTTCTTCTTTCTTCCCAAAGTGTTTTCCCCAACTTTTACAAGGGCTTTCCTCAAAAGACTCTCTTAGATGCCATATCGTTGGCTCTGTCTCTCAGTCAAATGTATGGGTCTCTCTTTGCCTAGTACTTTACATGCCATATTATATTCTGCACTAGTGACATACTTAAATAAATAATCTGGTATCTTGTTTTATATATCTCTAGATATATTACAAATGCATGTGTATGTGCGTGCTTGTTAGATATATGTTATCTTCCGGAGCAAAAAATACCTTTGTAAGTAATTGTTTTTATACACAAAATAGGCAAAGACAGCAGCAGGTTCTGTTGCTCATTTACAAAGAGCCCACTTCTCACCCTTTGTCCTTTCTGGGAGTGACTACCTTCCTCTGTAGATGTGTAAATACCAGGCGCCCACTTTCCCTGCCATCGATCCAAAAATAGAATTCCTCCCCATTACTTTACTTATTTTGATTCATTGGAAATGTTGTTTGGGTCTGTTGCAGACACTTTGCAACATAAGTGGAATATGAAAGAGAAGGAAACCTAAAACCATAGTGTCATTGTTTGCTTACTGAATAATGAACTCATCTACCTCTGCTGTTCTATTGTTAGGGAGAAACAATTATTCAGTGTTTTACAATAACAAACACATTAATAGGTTCATAAAAATATTTTTGAGCCTAAGAGACCAAAATGAAGATGCTTTAAGTTAATATTTTATTAAATTTCATAATCAGTCACTAACTTGAAATAAATATATTAACCACCTACTAGGTGATGTATATTTCTACAAACTGAGGACACAGAGGTTAACAAGATAATTATTGTTGTCAACATTAATACATTTTTATAAAAGATTTTATCAAGGGTGAAAATAAGATGTTGGGAAGAAATCCTTCTTCCTTACCTTTGGTGGAATGACCTACATTAGTGGGGAATGTTTCTGTACTAGAATTTAAAACTGCTAATTAGCCCTATGTAACTTCAGTATCAGTCACTGAATGTGCTTGTGTCAAATTGTAACCATAGTGTAGTCAGGAACCTTCTTGAAATGTTTCCAAGATTTTCATAGAGAAAAGATAAGTTGCGAAGCAGCCTTTAGAATACAGGTAGATTCAGGTTGCTCAGATTCAGTTGGTGGAGTAGTATTGAATTCCTTCTATTTCTTACGCATGTCAATAAAAATTCTGAATATGAAGTGCAGAAAGAAGAGAGACTTTATTCAAGTAAACAGCTTGTAAACTAGGAAAAAGAAGCTTCTGCTAGAAATGAAAAGTGCCCTGATGAAGGCCAAGGGAGGCTGACTTTTATAAAGGTCATGCCTGGGTTCCTGACTGGTCCAATTTTACGCAAATGAGAAACCCAAATCACACAGTTCTCATTGGTCCAAATCATGCAGCTCTGGCTTCATTGGAATCATGTGTTGTAATTGGTCATTGTGGAACAGTTTTTATTGGTTGGAATAGATGCAAATGAGGATATAGTTGTGCAGTTCTGATTTCATGGGGGATATCTCAGGCCATTGGTGGGAAAACAAAACCAAGAACTTCCTTAAAAGGATTGATTCAGGCAGCAGGAGCATAATTCAGGAGGTTGAAAAATCAGTCTGTGGCTTTCCCTGAAATGCGGTGTGCATAAAATTTCTGTGTTAGCAAAGACTGCTAGATTCTGGTTATGAATTTTTGTCTACATAACCATGAGGAGTTCTTCTTTGCAGATATATTTCTCCTCAAGTTCCACAGTCAACTTGTGTTAGACAATTATTAGCACTTAGGGAATAATTGGGGAATTATTATTTATTTATTTAGCAATTCTTTATTACCAGTTATGTGCAAGGTATGCTTCCAGTTACTTGAACTACATCAGTGAACAAAATAGACAAAGATCCTGCCTTCTGGAAACAAATTTTCTTTCTAAAAGATTTAGATAATAGTAAATAGTCATAATGTACTAGTAAACTTAAATTAGAACATGATTAACTCTATAAATAAAAATAAAAAGTAGAGCCTGAGAAGGGGAATCTAAAAGGAGTAGAACAGGGTCAGGGGAGAGGTTGGACTTTTAAATGAGGTTACTCTCCCTGACATCATTTTTTTTTCCTAAAGGAAATTCAGGTCAGTGAGTCAGTGAAAAGCTATGCAAATTGATGCTCACCTGAAGAAGTAAGATTGCCACATCTCAATATAAGCAATTATACAGATTCAGAGTCAATTAACCTTTACTCAGTTCCTACTATTTGCCAAGTTTTAGTTCAAAGTGTGATTATGAATAATATGTTGATTGAATAACAGTGCTGTGAAGACATTATCATTTCCCAGGACGCACAGAAGCTTAGGGAAACTCAGTAACTTGCTTAGGGCCCCAGTGAAGAATGATCTCAGGCAGGAAAGATGGACTTGTGCTGAAGAGAGAGTGGTCATTTAGTGGTTGATTTGTTTTGACAGTACTTCTTCTAATTATGTTAATAATTGCTTTTTTATTTCTTCAATATCAAACCTTGAAAATCAATAGATTTATAAAAAATCTATTTTAGTTTTGCTAAATTCCACTTAGTTTTGCTTTTTTTTTATTACTTTACATGTTGAATATAATTTTTCAATTCCAATTTCTTTTAAATTCATTGTCTCATCACAGATGATGTTACATAGATCACATTTTTTCTTTCCATATAAAAAATAATACCCACTGTCCTGGCCTGGTGGTTGGAGTGTTAAGGAGGGGAGGGAGAGAGATCTGAGTGAAGAACTCTCCCCTGCCTTGGTTCTTGTCTTGCCTGCAAGAGAATAATTCAATCAAAAGACAAACACGTATAGTGGAAATGAGATGGCAAGTTTATTTATGAAACACATGAGCACAAAGCTGCAAGCAGGCATCTGGCTAGTCTAAATGCCCCATGCATAGAGAAAAGAAAGTTGTTAGTAAGTTTGCTAGTAAGTTTAATAATAAATTTGTTCTATACACTTGAGCCGAGGCTACAAGTGGGTACTTAGCTAATCTAAGTATGCTGACTACTGGGGTTCAGGGGGTATTTACCTCAGCTGGCTTCCAGGTACCCCTCCTTCTCTCCCTTCTAAATATTGGGAATGATGTACAACTATAAAGGCTTTCTTTCTCTTAGTTAGTAAAGGCTCTTTTTCTTAGTGAAATTGTTAACAGAGGCTCTCTTTCCCAGCATAGAAACTCAAGGATGCCCCCTTTTGTGCTATTCCTGCTTGCAATGTTCAAAACACCTGGCGACCTTAGTGAGATTGTTACAGAAGCCCCTTTTCTCAGCACAGTCTCAAGGACTCTCCCCTTCTCTTGCGCTATTTTGCTTGTAACGCTGGGGACACCTGGCAATCTTATCAAACTGAGCTCAGGACTGCTGAGTTCATTGGTGAGACATGTCTTCTTTAGGTTCTAGCCTCCTGTATTAAGTTCTTTGTTAGATTGTAATGGTTAAAGCCCTTTATTCCCCTCTCTGGCTGCTCATTCCTAGCTGCTGCCTAACAAGAGCATAGTCCATACACAAAAAGGTTGCAGGTTGTATCCCCAGGGCACATAACTCTGTTGTGGGTTCAAGCCACCAATGGTTCTCTCTCTTTCTCTCTCTCTCTTTCTCTCTCTCTCTCTGTCTCTCTCTGCACCCTCCTTCTCTTGGGTGAGAATTTAAAAATATAAAAATTAAATAAAAAATAATAACCACTCAGGATTTATTGATTGTTGGAATGGCATATTGGCTTCAAAAGGAGTTTAAAATAATAGATTCAGAGACTAGAGTAGTGCTGCTCACCAAGAAACTGGTTCGTTGCATATTTATAAGCATACATAGAGTTTGGGTAGATTTTGAAAGAATTCTGCTTCTATTCTAGAGAGGTAAAATTCTTCAGCTCTGAAATAGTCACTGCAAGGACATTTTGTGTTAAGTAGCAAGAAGAAATCAGAGAGCACTTTCAATATTTTACTTGGAAGTTCCCTTAGCTAGATGAACAAATTAATTAGGTATATTTAAGCTTCCACATAACTGCAGACAATAGTTTTGTAAAGCTCTCTACCATTTCATAACAAACGGATTTTCCCCATTTTTTCCAATTGCTAATGATATTTTCTTATTTTTTTAAGCCATGTTTACTACTTTCATTTTAAACAGCGTCCTCCAAACCAAGTTTCTCTGTGTTCAAGTCAATTTAAGTTTCCTTTAGATGCCCTTTAAAATCCTCATCTTTTACCTAAGTTTTGGATATTTGTTATGACAGCACTTCATTTCCTGTTGTCTATTTTTCCATAAACAGTTACCCCCAAACACTGCAACTTAAAATACCAAACATCTATTATCTCACAATTTCTGAAGGTTAGGAGTCTGGGCCTGCCTTGGCGGTGTTTGGTGTCAATGTAGGAGCTCTCAGGCTGCAATCAAGCCGCGATACTGCAAGTATCTTAAGACCTCACTGGGGGAGAAACCACTTTCAAGCTCATTTACATGGCTGTTGACTGGCCTCAGGTCCTTACCAGCCACTAGCCAGCCATTTCAGTTCCCTACCACACCTGCCACTCCCCCAGGCAGCTGTCAACATGGAACAGCCTTCCCTGAGATGACTGAGAGAATGAAAAGAGAAAAGGTGTGAATTAGAGAAATCACAGTATTTTTGTAACCTGATCTCGGAGGCGACATTCCACCACTTTTTCCATATTCTGTTTGTTAGAAATAAGTCTCCAGGTACCGCCTACTCTCTGAGGGAAGAGATTTCATCAGGAATGTTTACCTGGAGTTTGGGGTCATTGGGAGTCCTCTCAGAGGCTGCCTGCTACAAAAACTTTCTGATAATTAGCAGAGGTTTTTTGTATTGTACTAGCAAATACCGTAAGTTAGATCCCCCTGCCAAAAAAAAGAAAAGAAAGAAGAATGTGATGTGTAGAGTAAGGCAGTACTGCTTCAGAAATTCTCACCAGTCGATGGCAGGTGGTACACAAATTTAAGACATTCCAGTTTGTAAGTCAGAGGTTACGAATGAAAATTGATAGCTGAAGGCTTTGGGGTGAACATATTCTCTGGTTTCAGTTTTTCAACCTCTCGCTCTGCTTTACTTTTTAATTCAATTTATTTAAACTACAGTAAATATAGCTCACCCATTTTTCTCACCCCTACCTCCAACTTCTGGCAACCACCAATCCGCTCTCTGTATCTGTGAACTTGGTGTGTGTGTGTGTGTGTATGCATTTATTTATAGATTCTACATGAAAGTGAAATCAGATGACGCTTCTCCTTGTCTGGTTTATTGCACTTAGCATAATGTCTCTGAGGTCCATCCATGTTGTTGCAAATGGCAAGATTTGTTTATCTTTATCGTGGCTGAATAATATTTCATTCTACATATGTACCATAATTTCTTTATCCATTTATCCATCAGTGAACTTAGCTACTGAAATAACGCTGTGATGAACATGGGCATACGAGTACAATTATCATTTTGAGTTGTGTTTTTGTTTGCTTTGGATAAATACTTAGAAGTGGAATTGTGGGTTATATTGCTAGATAGGACAAGGGTCTCTCAAGACTGGGCAATCCCAAATGTTGTATCTTGCTAATTGTAAAATGTAGCATAGTATTTTGTAGATGCAATTGTAAATTGCATTAAGTTAGATAAGATAAACTGACAGGAACTCAACTAGGTAAAAGGAGAGAACTGAAAAGGAGAAATCAACATGTAATCGAAAAAGTAATGTATATAAGCAACGGCTGTGCCACCCTTTGAAGAGGCAGGGCTTTGGATATGAATCCTCTCCGTCCTTTATTTGCTGCAAGTAAGTAAAACTGCACTGCAACAACCACATCTCGTATTTTAGCAGAACCCAAAGCAGCGAACCCCTTGAGTCTGGTAAGAAACTGAGTGCCTCCAGATGGGACTCTGTTAAGAGGACTCCCACTTGACCCGCTGGGGATGCTTGGCAAAGCAGCATGCAGCAGCAGTTCGTTCGGGGCTTAGTTACCTGCATCTCCACTGGACAGAGGATCTGCTCCGTGAGAGTCTTCTGCTTCATGCTAACACCCGAACCACTGCCTGCCCTGCCTCCACAGTGAAGTGGAGTGGCCACCTGAACCTGCAGGTAGGTTCATCTCCTGTGGCCACTTAATGTTTCATTCCCATAGACTAGTGTTAGTTGTGGTGCACACTTGGTTTCTGGTAGATGGGCCAGAAACTGTCTCCAGGGCACAGGATTCAGGGCTCAACCTAGGTCTCACTCTGGGGGGCTTGAGGAACTCCTGCAGCGCAACCCAAGGCTTTCTCTGCGCCTCTCTCTGTCTGGCTGTCTGTGCTGCGGGAGCTGGATTTTGTCCTTTGGGTGGATATTGCATTTGCTGTAAATTTGCTGGCTATGGAAACTCAAATTCAATCCCCAAATGCAGTCTGTTGGGGTGCTTTCTTCAGAATTAGGAAGAAGAGCTCTGTTTATTTGACTTAAAGAAATTAAGTGCTTATAAAAATTAAGAAATGTAACAAATGGGTCAATGGTTGTAGAGTTACCACTGGGGCCCAGCCCTGAGCAGGTGTGCCCAGGGCCAGCTGCAGTGTGTGGGCTCTTCACTTCGTGTAGGAAAGATTTCACGACATGAGTCCAGGTGACTATGAAGGCATATTTATTACAACTGGGAACAGTAAAATAAGGAAGCATGTGGCACAGAAGAAGCAACAGGAGAGGCTAGGCTGGGCTGTCTTAGCTCACTGGGGGGTCAGAGAATAGGGGCCTTGGAGACAGGTTCAGGGGTGTAGCCCAGGACAAGCTGCTGCTGCCCAGTGAGCCCTGATTGCCAGTCTCAGGGTCCCTTGGAGTTTAGGAGATGTGAGGCTGTGGGAGAAGGGAAGCGGGGAGGTGTTGACACACTGCTCCCAGAGCTGGAGAGCACCTTTGGGTCATTTGTCTTGAGGCTTTTATCTCTCTCTTGCAGGCAGGAATCTTAAGAGAGTCTCAGGGAGGGTTTCAGCAGAATATTCATCAGCTTTCTGGTTGTGCAGGTTTATGGTCTCAACTGACTGGTCAGTGACAGGGCAGGGGGGTGGTGTCCCCACCTGGTTGTGCTGCATTTCTGGGCCTGAAGCTGCAATACAGCTGAGACCTAGATGTTATCTCTAGGGAGGTGACCTAATGTATTTGGCTGTAAATTGCTTGGCCAGTTTGTTCTGCTGTCTCAGTTTCCCTATTCCACTTATCCTGGCTTACTGGCCTGTGTCAGTAGGAAGCTGCCTGCCTTGCCCAAGGCAACCTTGCTGGAGACTGGGAATCTACTGTGGGTTTGGGAGGCACTGTTTTCTGAGTGCAGCTTCCCTGCTTCTCCAGGTTTCAGTATTCACTAACCACACATAATCTTTCCCCTGGCAATTCCTGCCTTCCTTCCATCCAAGGAGTGCACTCTCTGAAACACCTGCAGCCATGGTGAAACTAGATGGGAAATAGGAAAGACGCTGCACAGTTTCCTGACAGCAATTAGGTTCCTGTCAGACAGGCACAGCACCTTCACTGAGAAGGCCATGCAAGTGAGCTCGTGGCTTCCTGTGTGAGTGACCTGGGACAAGCAAGACTGGGCAGCAAAGGTTTGGCTCTGGGACTCGGGGACCAGCCAACGGCTAACAATGTAAAGACATATGCTTGGGTTATATGGTAAGAATGGTTGGTTTTGTCTATGAGCCATTTGAGTAATACTCCCACTGCTTCCCTTCCTCAGAAGGATAAGGGGAAAAAATGTATGCCTTATCTTTTCCAACAGTCTTATTGATATAAAAGATGTTCTGTTAGCAGGTATGATTTCAGAAATTTTACCAAAAGTATGATAACAGGGGCCAACTATCCTAGACGTATTGAAAACTAAATAAAACTAAGCTCATGTGATAGAATTGGTGCCAGAAAAACAGAGAAAAGTTTGCTGTGATTTGAAAGTGTAGTTTGAGTCAGTTTTACTGGATTTGCAAGATGGAGCAGGTAGAATCAACCACCTGTCTGCATTTTGAGTAACAAGGGCCAAAAATGTGGGCTTCCTAGAGACGTTGTGTGGGAGAAAGGGAGAAATGACACAGGGAAACGACCTGGTTCTAGTCTGCAGGAAACTTGTTGAGATTTTGCAGTGGTCGGAATGTCCTGTGACTGCACTCATGTGTGAGCGAATGCAGTCGGATACAACAGGGACTCTGGCACATGCATACACTAAAAAGTAGACTTGAGCAAGGACCACATTTATTAATATGGGAACACCGTTGCCTAGCTGTCCCGCAGGATCTTCAAAAGTAACTTTATTGGTTCCCAGTTAGAGGAAAGAGCATTTATCTGCAAGGATCGTTTGTAGGTCGTCCACTGTGGGGAAGTACAGCCCTTCATTTCACTGTGTCAGAGCTGAACGAAGTCCCTCAGCTTCTTTCCTGGGCAGCAGCCCCTTAGCTCCCCTTTTCTCTTCCAAGGCTGTGGCTTAACTGGGGGTGGGGCTAGCCAAGGTCAGAGAGCTCCCTCTCTGCAGCCATAGGCATCGAGGTGCTTCTAAGATGTATCCCCTCCTTGGGGTATACTTGGCCCCTCAGGCTTTGGGATTCTGCTGACTGACAGTAGAGTGGGCTCACCCGGGCACTTGCCCCACAGAAGAAGAAGCAGGGTGGAGTGGCCCAGTGTTTTGTCACAGCCAGAGGCAGCCCTGGAATTTTAGAGCAGAACACCGCACTTAGATAAGGTGTGAGGTGGAAGAGAGACGGGTATTTGGAGGCCACAGCACCCAGAATGTGGTTTTTAGAAGATTGGGTCAGAGTTGCGGCAGGTGAGCCAGGCTGTTAAGCCAGGCATACTGCACCTGTCCTCTGCCTCTGACAGTCTCGCCTGTCTGGGACATGGGATGCCAGCCTTGGGGAATCCTTCTCAGCCCATCTTCTCCAGGAAGTCAGAAGCCAGAGGGTGAGAGGAACTTGGACCTGTAACTGCAGTAGGAGGTGAGTGCTGGTGTAGGCATCCAAGACCAGAGAGAAGAGGTGGGGTGGGTGTGTCTGTATGGGGGGCGTGCCTCCTGTGAGCAGCCTCTTGTATGCTCCTGTTTCATTCTGATTTGAACAACCTGAGTCTGCACCTGTTTCCTGTCTTTTCTTTCAGTCTTGAGCTCCCAATGTTTCCAAACTGGGGATAAGGGGTAGAGGAGCCATAGTCTGTGACAGATGGGGAAACCGGGCTATACAGACCTCAGGCAATTGCTCATCTCAAGACTCATCCCAGCCACTAATGGGCAGTTGGTTTGGGGAACAAAGAGGTTATAAGAAAGGGATGCATTCTCCCTGTATCCTCATTTTTAGAAGAGCTTTCATCTCTAAAGAGCAGCTGTGTAGCTGGCTAATTAGGGATGATGTCTAACAGGATGTCTGATCTTAGAGGAACTTGGGTTACGTGGGCGTGAACAGGCAGGCCTCATGTGTTTGTGCGTGCATTCATGCATGTACACACACACACACACACAGTGTATAGTCCCCAGAATGCCTCCTGCCATGTTGGGGAGATTTTCTGTGGTGCTTGGTCTCCACAGGGCTGATGCAGAGGTCCTGCTAGGAATTCCTCCTGAGCTGTCCGCCCCGCTCAGGCCATCATGCCTTACCAGGTGCTGCTTTTTACTCAGCCATGAGGCAAGCATCACTGTGCTTGAGGAACCATGAATACCAACTGGACGGGATTTAGAACTGTCATCTGCAGTATCCCTTCCCCCTCAGGGATTGCTGTGTTTCATCTTGGTTCCTCTTTCTGCATAGTCTCTTCTTGCCCAGATGCTACCTGACCTAGCTGCTCAACAGGTGTCCTTTCAGCACCTTTGTCCTTAGGGAAGCTGTCACTATTGTCCACCTCGCACGTGAGATCCCCAGGGGCATGTGAGTTTATGAATGGCAGGGTCTCTCTCAGGCTCCTTGCTTTTCCTCCTGCTTCTGCCTCACCTCTTATGGTGCATGTCTCCTTTTAGAGTGGTGCCCTCTTTATGCACTCTTGTTTTCAGGAACCCTAGCGCCTAGGGAATCCCAGGACTTTTATGTCAGACCATCAGAGAATTTCACGCCTCTAATTCAAAGACATACTCTATCCTCATTCAACAAACAGCAGTTACAGAAGTGTGACACTGGACCCTATTCCCTCAAATATGAGTGAAAAATCTCAGGGGGGAATTGTTAGATAGGAGAAGGGTGTTAAGATCTGGGCAGTTATAAATGTTTTTTTCTTGCTAAATGGTAAAATGTAGCACAGTTTTTGCAGATGCATCTGTAAACAGGATGAGCTGACAGGAATTCAACCTGATGAAAGTAGCCAACTGCAAAGAAATAAATATGTAATTGACCAAATAGTATATATAAGCAAGCTAAGCCTTCCTTCAGCAAGTTAAAGGTTTGGATATGAATCCTCTGTCTCCTTTGCTTGCTGCAAGTAAATATAACTACCGTGAGACAAACACATCTTGTTTTTTAAATAGAGTACTTCAAGTGGCAAATCCCTTTAGTTTCGTGCCATTATGGTAGTTCTATTTTTAATTTTTTGAGTAACCTCTCTACTGTTTTCCATAGAGGATGAACCAATTTACATTCCTACTAACCAGCTCACAAGGGTTCCCTTTTTTTGTCATTTTGATAACAGACATTTTAACAGTTGTGAAGTGATATCTCATTTTGATTTTGATTTGCATTTCAGTATCTGTCTCTTTCTCTCTCTGCTTTAATTAGAAAAATTCCTATTTTCCAGATTTTCAATCTTCAAGTTTATTAATTATTTATTCTAAATATCTAATGTACTTCTATGCCTGTCCAATAAAATTTTTATTTCAGATAGTGCTTTTAACTATATATTTTATGAGTGTTCATATACCCCCTGACAATTTTTATTGTATTATATGCATTGCATATAAAAGTTGACTGGAAACCGAAGTATGTATCTTTTTGGCTATTTCCCCAAAACTTCAGCCCCTTTCACCTTGGGCAGTTAGTGTACAGCTACTTATGTCGGAGATGGGGTTGGTGGTGAGTGGTACTAATTGTTTTCACTCCATTACAGTCAAGTTCAGCTGGCTCAGGTTTTTAAATGCAATTAGAGTTCCCCTGTAATTACACCAAGTTCCAATCATCCAGGGGTGGCCTTTATAATCCTGTTGTAATTAAGCTGCAAGAGTGTTACCCGCGCTTTCCCCCAGGCCCTCTTTTAATGCTATTTTTGACAAGGTTGGAATATGAGGTTATTGGACCACGGAATCTGCTCCTGTGTTTGGGGCTTTTCCAGAGTCCAGCCGATTTCACAGTCCCACAGTGGGATCCAACACCTGCTTGATCCCCCTCATTCCTGCATAGCTTACTCACTGCATGGAGCCACCGTCCTGCATGGATCCACAGGCTTCCGGGATCGGCTGATCTTCTGTGAATACTTCATTCTTTCTATCTGGACATTACTTTATCTAGGCTTCTTGCTCTTGCTTTTCATTTTCTTTGTTAGCCCATAGAAAAGTATAGTGTGGGTTTTATTTTGTCAAGTTACTGCATGCTATTGTAAGACCAGAGTTCTTACATGTTCTTCTCTTATTCCCCTTGGAAATGAAATTTCATCTGACTTATTCACAACAGTCGGGAGTAAAAAGCAAAAGGTATTATGGGTTTATTTCTTGGCTCTATATTCTGCTTCATTGGCCCACGCATCTGTCTTTTTGCCAGTACCAGGCTATAACTATGGTCATTATCACACCTATGAAAAGACTTCAGTACCCTACTTCCAATAATGGATATAGGCATTAGTCTCTTAATGTTATTGTGGGTCTGTTTACTTTCCCTTCAATTTTGTTAATGTTTACTGCATACATGAGGAACTCAAATACATTTATAATTGTTATATTCTCTCAGTGAATTGACCCCTTTAATATTGTATAATGTCCTTCCCTGATTCTTGTATAACATTTAACTTAAAACCTATTTTCTCTCCTATTACTAGAGCTCCCATAAAGCCATTTTGGTTAGAAAAATATTGTATTTTTGAGATCTACTCATATCATTATAAATGAATAAATGTTTTCTGAAGGACAGATACATTATTTTAAGCATATGGATAAATAAATGACTTTTTAAGAGTTACCTACTCACTTTTTACTTATGTATTTATGTTTAATTGATTTTTTATTGAGCTATAATCAACAAATTGTAAGATATTTAAAATGTACAACATGATTACTTCCTATGCATACACAATGTGAAAGGATTCCCCCATCAAGTTAACATATCCATCACATCACCACATATATACGAGGTCTGTCCAGAAGGTATCCAGCCATGTAATAGGAAAATAGAGACTTTTGCTGAAGAAGATACAAAACACAAGAAATACTGTACACGGGACAATGACACCTCAGCCCCCTTCAAAGTAGGCACCTTGGGACCTCACACAGTTCTCCCAATCTCCATCAGCTGTCCCATCATATTTTCCTGAATCTCATCGAGGGTCTAACATCTCTTCCCTTTCAAAGGTGGTTTTAGCTTTATGAAAAGCCAGAGGTCGCAGGGTGCCAAATCTGTGCTGGAGCGGGGCTGAGTCACCTGGGTGATTGGATGTTTTGACAGAAAACTCTGCTCCAGATGTGATGCATGAGCAGGTGTGCTGTTGTGATAGAGCTGCCAATCACCAGCTGCTTGTGGCTGGGCCTTCAGAATCATCCAAATAGTTTCTGTGGAGGAATGTTCAAGCTTAGTACAAAATTTGATGCAATCCGTTGCTCTATTTACTCAGTCATTTTGAATGTGATGGCCACACAGTACACATGCTCACTCAATGGCATTTACTGCCCCCACTGACTAGTACAGTGAAGTTGTCTTTGTTCACGCATGTGCATTCGTGAACAAAGTCCATTTTGAGTCCAGTCCATTCTCCTTTGCTGCCAAATTACATCGGTTGCGCAAACCGGTCTTGTAATACCAACAATGGCTGGATTTTTTTTGGAAAGACCTTGTATACCTATTGGCCATCTGTATGTCTTCTTTGGAAAAATGTCTATTTAGATCTTCTGCCCATTTTTAAATCAAATTGTTTCTTTGTTATTGAGTTGTTGAACTTGATGTAGATTTTGTATATTAACTCCTTTTGGTGACAAATCCCCAAAAAATCATCTCCAAAATAGATGTGAAGGAGTTTACCAGATATATTTTCTTCCAGGAATTTTAAGTTTTCAGGTCTTACATTCAAGTCTTTAATCTATTTTGAGTTGGTTTTGTATATGGGGTAAGAAAATGGTTCAGTTTCATTTTTTTGCATGTAATTGTCCAATTTTCCCAACACCATTTATTGAAGAGGCTGTTTCTCTACTGTATATTCTTTTTAAAGATTTTTATTTATTTATTTTTAGAGAGAGGGGACAGGAGGGAGAAAGAGAGGGAGTGAAACATTGATGTGTGGTCGTTTCTCAAGCACCCCCTACTGGGGACCTGGCCCACAACCCAGGTATGTGCTGTGAGTGGGAATTGAACTGGTGACCCTTTGGTTCTCAGGCCAGTGCTCAATCCACTGAGCCACACCACCCAGGGTCCTATTGTATACTCTACAATCCTTTGTAATGAATTAATTCACCACATGTCTGAGAGTTAATTTCTGGGCTCTCTGTTTTATGCTGTTGATCTATGTATCTGTTTTTATACTAATGTCATACTGTTTTGATTACTGTACTTTGTAATATAGCTTCAAATCAGTAAGTGTGAAGCCTTAGTTTTGTTATTTAACTTAAGACTGCTTTGGCTACTTGGGTTCTTTTTTGTTTCATAAAATTTTAGGACTGTTCATTGCATTTCTGTGACAAATGCCATTGGAATTTTGATACGGATTTTATTAACTCTGTAGATGCTTTGGGTAATATGAGCATTTTAACAGTGTTCATTTTTCTAATCCACTACCACAGAATATCTTTTCATTTACTTTTGTCATCTCCAGACTTCTTTCATCAATTTCTTATAGTTTTCAGTATACAGGACTTTTACCTCCTTGGTTAAATTCATTATTAGTTATTTTATTCTTTTCCATACAATCATAAATGAAATTTTTTCTTAATTTCTATTTCTGGTGAATTACTACTAGTGTATAGAAACATAAATAGTTTTTATATATTACTTTTGTATCCTCAAACTTCACTGAATGTATTAGTTCTAACAGTTTTGTGTGTGTATGTGTAATCTTTAGGGTTTTCTATATATTATGACACCTTTCTGTTTTGGCTGCCTTTTAAAAATTTTATTGATTATGCTATTACAGTTGTCCCATTTTTCCCACTTTATTGCCCTCTGCCCTGCATCCCACCTCCTACTCATATTCCCCCCACACTTAGTTCATGTCTATGGGTCCTACAATAAGTTCTTTGGCTTCTACATTTCCTATTCTATTCTTAACCTCCCCCTGTCTATTTTGTACCTGCCATTTATGCTTCTTATTCCCTGTACCTTTTCTTCCAATCACCCCTCACAACCTCCCCACTGATAACCCTCCATGTGATCTCCACATCAGTGATTCTGGTCCTGTTCTAGTTGTTTTCTTACTTTGCTTTTCTTTTTGTATTTCTTAGATTCAGTTATTCATAGTTTTGAGTTTGTTGTCATTTTACTGTTCATATTTTTGATCATCTTCTTTTTCTTAGATAAGTCCCTTTAACATTTCATATAATAAGGGCTTGGTGATGATGAACTCCTTTAACTTGACCATATCTGGGGAGCAGTTTATCTGCCCTTCCATTCTAAATGAAAGCTTTGCTGGATAGAGTCATCTTGGATGTAGGTCCTTGCCTTTCATGACTTTGAATACTTCCTTCCAGCTGCTTCTTGCCTGTAAGGTTTCTTTTGAGAAATCAGCTGATAGTCTTATGGGAACTCCTTTGTAGTTAACTGTCTCCTTTTCTCTGGCTGCTTTTAAGAATTTCTCCTTCTCTTTAATCTTGTGTAGTGTAACTATGATGTGCCTTGGTGTGTGCTTCCTTGAGTCCAACTTCTTTTGGGAAGCTCTTTGACATTCCTGTACTTCCTGGAAGTCTATATCCTTTTCCAGATTAGGGAGGTTCTCCTTCATTATTTTTTAAAATAAATTTTCAATTTCTTGCTCTTCCCCTTCTCCTTCTGGCACCCTTATAATTTAAATTTTGAAACGTGTCAAATTGTCCCTGAAGTTCCTAAGCCTGTTCTCTCTCTCTCTCTCTCTCTCTTTTTTGTTTTTTTTTGAATTCTTGTTTATTCATTCTGTTCTGGTTGAATGTTTATTTCTTCCTTCTGCTACAAATTGTTGATTTGAGCACTGGGTTCCTTCCCATCATTGTTGGTTTTCTGTATATTTTCCTTTATTTCACTTTGCATAGCCTTCACTTTTTCCTTTATTTTGTGACCATACTCAACCATTTCTGTGAGCATCCTGATTACCAGAGTTTTGAACTCTGCATCTGATAGGCTGACTATCTCTTCATCACTCAGTTCACCTATTGAAATCATGATATAATTTTATCTTTTATTTTATTAATGTCATTATATATATTGATTGATTTGTGGATGTTGAACCATCCCACTATCTCAGGAATAAATCTCACTTGATCACGGTGGGTAATTCATGTAATGTATTATTGAATTTGGATTTCTAATATTTTGTTGAATATTTTTGCATTTATGTTCATCAAGGATATTGGTCTTTATTTTTTTTTTTTTCAGTGTAATGTCTGGCTTTGGTATCAAGGTAATGCTTGCCTGGTAAAATGAGTTTGGAAGGGATTTCTCACCTTCAATTTTTTGAAAGAGTTTGAGAAAAAGTGACATTAATTCTTCTTTAAATGTGTGTTAGAAACCACCAGTGAAACCATCTGGTCCTAGAGTTTTCATTGTTAGGAGGTTTTTGATTACTGATTCAATCTTCTTACTAGTAATTAGTATGAACAGATTTGCTATTTCTTTATAATTCAGCCTTGGTACATTGTATCTGACTGGGAATTTACCAGTTTCTTCCTGATTGTCAAGTTTGTTGGCCTGTGATTGTTCATAGTAGGTTTTTATGATCCTTTCCATTTCAATACTATGAATTGTAGTGCCTCCTCTTTCATTTCTAATTTTATTTGAGACTTCTTTTTATCTTGGGAAGTATTTTTTTAGAATTTGGGAACCATATTTTACTTTATTATATTATTTTTATTGATTTCATTGGGGTGACACTGATTAACAAAATGATACAGGTTTCAGGTGCACAATTCCACAACACGTCACCTATACACTGTATTGTGTATTTACCACCCAAAGTCAAGTCTCTCATTAACAGTTTGGGTTTGTTTTTTTTTTAATCTTTCAAAATAACACGTCTTTGTTTCATTGTTATTTTCTATTGTTTTCTTAGTCTCTAGTTCTTGTATTTCCACTCTGATCTTTGTTATTTCCTTCCTTCTGCCAACCTTGAACTTAGGTTTTTCTTCCTTTTCTAGTTACTTGAGATGTAAGGTTAGGTTGTTTATTTGAGATCTCTCTATTTTCTTAAGGTAGTCATTTATTTATAAACTTCCAACTTAGAACTGCTGTTGCCGAATCATGTAAGTTTGGGTATGTTATGTTTTCAAACATTCTCAAGATAGATTTTTGATTCTGCTTTGACCCATTGGTGGTTCAGGAGCATATTAATCTCTCTCTACTTTTTTATTAGCTCAAAATATCTTCAATTTATAAAACATGCAGCATTGAAGAGCAACTCCAAACTCTAGATGAATTTTCATGTTTCTCCTTGCTGCCTTCAGAGTGCTCACACAGATAGGCGTGCGGCAGAAAGCCGAAGCTGGGTGGGGACCTAGGGCCAATTTGGCCAGGATTTCATCTTCACCGAAGACAGGGTGTTGCATGGCCACTTGTCCAGGCTACCTTAGAGGGAGGACAAGGTGACCAGAGGCTAGGAGCCTGGGAGTAATAAGGTCTGGCGATGCAGACTTCAAGTCCCCACCATCTGAAGAGCTAGCTCTGGGAAGCCTGGGGTACACTCAGAAAGGACCCAGGACTGTCGTTTGAGGCTGGCCTCCCCAGCTGACCTCCCCATGGGACAAGTTATAATAAGCAAGCTTTCAAAAGGAGAATCATTAATTTTTATTTCTATACCTAAACCTGTTGTTTATCTTAAGATACTTGAAATGTATATTCATAATTGTAAATGTGTTCTACCATAACTTTAATAGCAAAGTGTAGCTAGTAATTAACAAGTTAACTGTATATGTGTCTTAATGTGGAAATAGGGATTTTCCCAATCTGAAAAATCAGAGTGAATTCCTGGGAAAAACCACGCCCTCACACACACTCCACCCAGTGAAAAACCAGCCTTATAACATACAGAGGAATAAAGCTATCTACCACAAATTAAATGCCACTGTAAAAGGTTTTTAAGTTTCTTTGCAACTGTCACTTGGAGGTAGCAATGCATGCTTTAATTAGAGAACAATTAAGACATGATTTATATTATTGTTAAGGTTTAGTTTGAATAGGAGCAGCATTAATGAAATAAGAACACCTTCTGAAAACAAAATTCACAGCCTGATAAACAAGTGTCATAATTCCACTAGTTCGTGATTCATTCCAAAGCAAAATAAACTTTTACTGGGTATTTTATTATAATGCTTTAAAAGTTCTTAAAATTAGATTGCTCAAGATAGCGCCAAAACTGCAAAAGCACTTGCTATTTTAAAGTCGTAATTGTTATTTTGCATTTAATAAACAATGTGTCAACCAAATATCCTCATAGAGGTGAGAAAGCTGTCCTTTAGGATGGTGAATGATAAGTGTGTTTTTTTAACAAACTAAATATAAATTTTAATAGCTGCAAGGTTTTATGTCAATATGATTATATCATTTTATACTCTTACCAGTTATATGTTTTTGCTAAATTTTGTATTATAAGTCTTCAGATGTCTATTAAGTAAAAAAGTATTTATTTAACAAATATTTGTGGCTGCCTTCTTGTGCCAGGTCTTAGTTTAGGTATTCAGAATTTTGTAGTAAACAAATCAGCTAAAATTTCTGACGTTGGAACCTTGGTTCCAGGTTCTATTTTTATTTATATAGAGTGTAGTGAAGTTAGGCACATGTTCATGTGCTTATATGATATTTCTTATGTGTTACATTTTACTTTGGTATTAATTAATGATGAATTATTAGGTATGCCATTTACTTACCTGTTTGAAGTGAACACTAGCCATGTTTCTCTATTTAATGTTTTTTAAAGGGTTTAAGATTTTTTATTTCCAAGATGCTGTTAAGGAGGGCTCAGACTTCATTGATAACTTTCCATGGCAACAAATGTATCAAAAGTGAGGAAAAGTATGTGTATTAAATCAATTTGTCTTGAGAAATGAAAATCAAACTAAAAAGAATTAGATGATATTTAAACACTTTAATTTGGGTATTAGAAATGTTACCCTGACTTCCCAAGTTCTTTCCAAGTTTGAAAAATTTGAAATTTGTGAAAAGATGTAAAAAGAAAAAAATCATTTTATTTAGTACCACTTTTCTACAACACCAGAAGAAAAATAATTGTCCAGTTGATTTGCTAAATTTACATTATAACTTAAAAATCATATATAATAAATTAATGCTTTTCATTTCAATGGCATTTTTCTTCATCCTCTATTTAATCCTTCTTCTTGTAACCAGAACACTGAAAAGGTTAGTGGGCCAATGTACTAACTAAAACTATTGTGTAGAATTTAAATAACAATAACAATAATGTACTGTTAACTATGGGTAATGTACTCTACTAAACGTTGTGTATATATGCTTAACTCAGTCACCATAAGAATTCTCTGAGTGAGGTATCTGATAGATAAGGAAATTAAGACAGCACCACTTTTCAGTATTGAGCAATATTAAGCAGAGCAGGTAGTAAAACCTAGGCTATTAGACTTCAAAGTTCAGTTCGTTAAAACTGAAGTGTCCGACACATTCAGGCCTCAATTACTGGCCAGATCCTTGGGTTAAGCACTGTGTGGGCATCATCACATTTAGCCTGCATAAACAGAACCCTAAGGCTAGTTATTGTCATTGTGCACATAAAGAATCAACCACAGAATGATTATGTTACTTGTCAATTTCTCATGGAGTAACGGTACAATTAAAATTTACAATCATTTTTCTATGACTTCAGATTCGATGATTTTAGGCGATGGTATGTCCTGGTTTGTCCTCATGAGTGCAAGTTTATCCCTGTTATTCCAGCTTAATTACTTATACAGGCACCTTACCTTATGGGGACCTCCGTTTGGGTGATAAAGTTATGTGATTGTCTTCCTAACAGCTTACCATACTGACTCTCAGTTTGGAGCTTCTAAACTGACCAATCTGAGTCACACCTCAGAACTGTTACCAGGAGATCGATCACACTGTGCTGACTGACCTCCATAGCAGAAGCAATCTCACTGATCTCCTCAACCCAAACAGCTTGCTTGACAGTTGAATGCCTTGATGATTGTGCCCTTAGAACTTCCCTGGATATAACTCTGTCTGAGTATCTCCTGCATGGAAAATGTGGCCCTGTCTTTTTCATCAGAAATATTAAAAAAAAATATCTAGTCAACCTGAGAGAATTCATTCATCCCCTGCAAATTGCAGAGATAGAGGTGGCCCTTCGGTTTTGTGTGGGATGGACCAGATGCCTCATCCTCTCTTTCTGACCATTGCTAGGTTATTACTATCAAACCATGAGCGAATACTTAGCCATTTCCAGAAAACAGCCGAGATTGTATACTTTATCAAAAGATATGGTTGTCAATATGATAGGTTATAATAAAGATGATCTAAGTCTACATATTTCCATTATAAAAACATTTAAAAGTCACACAGAAAAAGATATGGAGGACATGACTACATTCTCTTCTTTCAAATTAAATAGAACTGCTATAGAAACATTTTTATCTCTAAGAGGCATAAGGCACTCTTGTCATTAGATGGAGGTGAGTGAGTTCCAAACTCCAGCTTTGCTGCTCACCAGCTGGCCAACTGTATTAAAAGGTATAAATATACTATGTTTCTTACATGTAAAAGATAAATAATAATAGTAACTACTTCAGAAGTTTGTTGAAGATTAAATTAGATAAAACATGCCTACTTGCATATAGTATCTACTTCATACATCATTGTTATGTTTATCAATCTTATCAAATTTTGAAAATGGAAATAACCAGTTTACTAGGACTCTTAAGATAATTATTTATAAGTCAATAAGTACTTTAAACAAGTTTCAACACATTAAAAAGGTTTTTTAGCATTATAAAATTCATCACTTGTTTTCAAAAATCAGAATAAATAGTCACAGTTAATTCTTGAGATTATGTTCTTGTTTTAACTCCTTATTTCATACTATCACAGAAAATATTCTTATTCAAAAAGAGGCTTAATATTTACTCACTTTTTTCTTGGTGAAAATACAGAATGTTAAAAAAAACAACCTTAACTACTATTCATAAGTATGGCACTGACAATGTCATTCTTCATTCAGAAAAGCCTGTTTTGATGGCAGAGTTTGACTAGTCCATGAATTTAACTCTTGGTTGAGAAAAATGAAATAGATGACTCAGGTATACTATCCCTCTGTAAAGATAATCACGGGAGAGTAAGCGTACAAGGTCAGGAGTATGCTCATCTCAGATTTCTTCACATCAGTGCACAAAATTGAGAGGTAATTGACCAAGTTACCATTGTCCTTTTAGCACTGAAGATTTGTTGATTGTTGGTTGACAGGGAAAATGACATTATTTTAATAAATTGTCCCTCACATTTATCACCCTGTGCATGAAAAGAGATAATTTTTATACAGGATCAGGTCTAAGATCTTGAATGAAGATGAAGAGAAATTTTACAGACCCAGTAAATCCCTTTGCTTTTAGAGGATAAATTATAGTTTTTACTAGAAGGGAGTATTAATTTAATAGCTCCCAGGCAAGTAATGTATTTCAAAGGGCAAAAGAGCTGCCGAGGTCTCCTGTGCCTCTTATTTTTACTTTTATTAAATATTTTATCTTTCTCAAAAATACCTGAGCACTTGTTACTGCTGAAGAGGACCCTGAAATGCAATAATGTAGCGTGCTGCAAAGCCAATTCCCCTTCTTACGTGTCTACATTGACGCTCCAGCCTCTAAACAAAGATCCTCGTGGTAGCTGTGTCTGTTTTCCAAGGTGTATTTCACATCACTTACTAGGAATTAGGCAGTAGTCTTTATATTGAAGCTTTTTTCCCACAGGTAAACATCAAATTAAAATATCTTCTAGGTGTTAAGAAAAAAAGACACCTGACAAATGAGGAAAAAAAAATAATAAGTTGACCTTATTCTGATACTACTCCAGCAGGGGAATGAGACTGCACTCAGCTTCATTGGGAGAAAGAAGTCTGGGTGTGCAGTGGAGATTTAAGTACGGGGGGTGCTAGTGAAAAAGTACTGGAGAACATTCGGGGGTGTTCTCGGGGGTGGGGAGGGAAGGTTGATCAACAGATGTGTCAAGCGTTATCAGTTATGTCTGAACGTGTGCATGTTTTTTCTCTGTAACTAGGCCAGCTGTGTTTGTTAATTTGCAACCATTGAAGTTAGGCTTCCACCCTCTCTCAGAGACCAGGAGACAGAGGTACTCTTGCCTTCCATATTTACCTTTTAAGGAGATGGTTCCCTTTTCCTTAAGAAAGACAGTTAAAAAAAAAAAACTAGCAAGAAGTTGGAAGATTTGCATATATTTCACAGGGGCAAAGAAAGAATGTATAATTAAAAGTATTCTAAAGTAAAGACTTCAGGAAAAAAGAGTTCAAGGACCTATTTTTTCTGCCTAAGGGGAAGAATTACACCTGAAGTTTAGTCAAGCTGAGTGTAATGGTAAGGTTGACTTGGTCATTGGTTACTATTACTATTATTTTAATATTAATCTACAAAGAAACATTATAGACTATTCAAAACAAATGAAATAAGTATACTTATGTGATAATCACTGTAAAAAAGAATATTAATAAATATTAATGTCTACCACTTATTTAAGGGTTCCTATTAACTGACAAGAACATTAATATTTATATTCTTTAAAAATATCTTTTGAAATAGATATTATCTCATAGGAGAGGGAGCAACTGAGTGTGCAGAAAACTAAATTTTCTAGGTCAGTCACTGAATATGTGACTGAACTGAAATTAACCCCAGATCTCCCCACAAAGTATTAGCTTTAGAATCAATCCTGTGTTGAGTCATGTCTCCATTAATAACAGTCGTATGGTGTTATTTAGCTTAGTTAACTTCCCTTTGTCTTAGTCCTTGTCTATAGGTGCAGGCCAATACTAGCATCTGATCAAAGGGTTAGTGCGAACATTCCATGAGACACAGCAAAGGAAAATTTAAGTGAAAGGATGAGCCCATAGTAAGCATCGTACAAAGGTTAATTATTACTGCAAATGCAGTGCTCTCTCTGCCAGACTACCTGCAAAGGAGTAGTATTTTGAGAATTTAAGAGTAAATTATATGGGAATCATTATTGTATCAGTTACTTGTCTTTTCCTATACTGAGTTTTACAGGATTATGGATTACTTTAATTAACTTGTTTTCATTATGGATTCTGTTATTTTTTATTAATAAAAGCAAACAATGTTAAAATATGAAATAAAATACAGACACATGAAATTAGTGCTCTATTTACTACCTTCTTTATACTAGTAGTGTGCTAGAATGGTTAGGCACAGTTATAAAGCTAGGTATTTGAATTCACATCCTGACTCCAAGACTAGGTGGTGACAAATGGCAAGTTAATCTAAATCTCTAACACTCGCAATCATCTTTACCACCTGTAATTAGGAAGGACCATCGTAGTTCTCATTGTTTTTGTGAGGAGGAAATAAACTAATGAAATGCACTCAGAATAGTTCCAAGCACAGAGCATGCCTCTTAAAACAGAGCTATCTTTATCATTATTTAATAACATTTTTATCTGACACTCTATACATTATACTCCTGGAATTCCATTATAGCAGCAGATAATAAAAAGCAGTTGGAAAAATTATTTGACATTATAAGACCTTTAATTGTTTCTCATATGAGAAATACAGACAACCACTACTCATCTGGTAAAGTTCAAATCCTCCCTCATCTTCTATACTCAAACTAATCAGTTTGAAGACATGGGTAGAAAAATATTTGAATCAAAAGAAAGAAGAAATCATTCAGTATGAATATGCAATTTACATGCTGCCATTCTCGTTGAAAATGTAGTAATAAATAAAAAGTGGCAATTTTAATGCTAATGGGGCATGTTTTTTAGGTATATTTATACACATATACACACACATATATACAGTAGGTATGTATTATGTATGTTCTCACTAAAAACATATATAGGTTAGGTATAGTAAATCCATATGTAACTACTCTTATGAAAATTTAGAACACACTTTTAAATGGATAAAAGTATTTTACATATTTTTCAATAGATTCCTAATTACTTAAGTAAATGGTATACATTAATGTTTATTAATATCTTTAGAAAACATCTCTTCTACAACAGTGATTTTTAACCTTTTTCATCTTATGGCACACAAATTAATCACCAAAGTTCTGTAGCACACCAAAAAATATATAATTTTGCCAATCTGACAAATAATAGGTATAATTTTAATTCATTCACACCACATGGCTACTGTTGTGTTGGTTATTATAATTTTTAAATCTCACAATCTAAGGGGAAAGTGGCCAATGTCCCTGACTAAATAGTCAGGTGTTGCACGTTTTCAAAATTCTGGAGGCGCACCAGCGTGCCTCTTGCAGTGCGCTGTTGAATACAGCTGTTCTACAGCAGCCCACCAGGAAGCCAGCCTGCTATAAGTCTTGCGTGTAAGTCCTGTGGGAAGTCAGACTGTTGTCTCTGATAACAATTCAGGAAGTCAAATGATAACTTCTGCAACTCTTACCTTAAAGTGGCAGGGATTCACTATTAACCGACAACTTCTCTAATCTTTGTCCCTGATTCCAATTTAAGACCAACCAGAGAAAGCCAAATATGTCTCCCGAGTCAATCATTTAGGATGTCCACTGCTAGTTAGCTTGCCCACAGCTTCCCCATGCCAGTTGCCTCCAGTCAGGACACACCTGAAGCTTTCTCTTTATTCCACTATAAATCTTTCTCACTCCTCTGCCTAATTTTGAATCTGTACCAAATGCAAGTGATATGGCTGAGTCTCTTGCTATAGCAAGCTCTGAATAAAAATAGCCTTTCCTTGTTCTAATTTGGTTGGCCTTTGTTAATTTCCACAGATAGTGGAAGACCCACTGTGATCCACCCAGTCTTTACGGCTCATTGCCCCAGACCGCAGCCTTTGACCAGATGCAGTACCCACAGAGGCAAGGGGCTGCTTGCAGACTGCATAGTCTGTGAAGATGTGGTCAGTTAACTGGACATCTGAACTCCGCTCTCTTTACCTTGAGTTCCTGAGCCTTTCTTTGGTTCCTGGGTTTTGTTATTAATTCTCATTTACTCAGCATCTTTATCCTTGGTAGAATCAAGCTATTCTTTTTCATTGTCCCTTGCTATCATTTCTGTTATAAGCAAAATACATTTACTGTAATAAAAAAGATGAAAAGCATTTATTCGAGCAGAAGGAATTGAAGCCCAGGAGACACAGTTACAGGCAGCAACCTAAATTGTGTTCTGCTGAGACAAAGGGGAAGCTGCCTTTTATAGCAAAATATTCCTGCTCAGGTTCCCAATTAGGTCTGTTTTATGTAAATGAGGTATCCAAATTTATACACATTTGATTGACCCGAATAGCACAGCCTTGATTGGTTGGCATTTTGCATTCTGTTTGGTCATTATGGAGCAGTTCCGACTGAATGAGGCAGGCCTTAGTCCATTGGCAGGAAAACGAAAACAGTGACTCCTTATAATCATTGACTCAGACAGTATAAACAAGCAGGGCATGGTGTAGGAAGCCAACAATTCAGTCTGAGGTTCTTCTAGTATGCAGACTATCAGAAGCCATGTCAGTCCTTGGTCTCTTATTATTTATAAAATTTGGACCATCTGTTTGACCATGGGGAATACATCTCTGTAGTTAACTTCCTTCTCCAGATTCACATCACATGAGTCTTCTTGGGGTCCACAGTATTAACTGTTTTGCCTTCTGCTTTCTAAATGTGTGGTTTGTTCCTAAGAAGGAGAATCACACTGTAGAACATATGTATAAGTTTTATATTCTTGTTTTTTAAGCCAGCCTCCCAGACAAGTGAGTTTGGTTTTTGTTTCCACAAATGCAAATTAATTCTGTTCTGGTTCAAGAAAGAATCCATTAACACTCATGTGTAATAAGTCAATTTTGCATTTCTGATTGCCTATAAATGTGTCTGTTCTGTGATTTCTCCTTTGAATCATTTTGTAAAACTTCTTATTGATTTTCTCAATAATTGGGTAGAATAAATTATTGATATATGCTTGTTTATATATGTTTGAGTCATGAATTTATTCTAAACTTATTTGGCACTGCATATAAATCATATGAATTAAAATTTATATAAAAGTATATATTTCTTAATTGTCTTTACTTATGTATACATTTTATGTTTGAACATATACATAGTGAGAAGTTTCATAAAGCTTTGAGTTCCTCTGAAAAAAACGAAGTGCCAGGGTCTTCTACTTGAAAAAAAAAACCACTAAGGAACAAAAAACAAAACTGCCTACTAAAACTATTTTACTTTACATTTGAACATATGCCTTTCAATGATTAATGAATTATGTATGAGAATGACAAGGTATATGTTTAATATGTTTAATATGCTGGATAATTTAATTCAGTTTGAAAAAATTTCATAAGACATAATGCTAATTTTCAAATGGATTTTCCTGGCATCATGTCCTTATTTGATCCACTTAAGTTGTTGGTTTAATATCTAATTGTTTCGTGCTTGATGGGAACATACCGACTACTTTCAGATGTTAATTCTTAGAAGTGCAGATGACTGACTTCATTATGGCAAATCACATTTTTCACAAACTCAGGAAATGCACACACATCCATACGCACACAATCTGATAGCATGAAGCAGGTAGACATTTGTTCCTTCTGTGTAGTCTGGCAAAGGCTAAGCAGGTCTTGTGTGGTTCTCTTTAGAGAAGTATGGAAATCAGAGCCTGTCTGTATAATCTCAAAACAAATTGTTGAAGACATAAAACTGAAGAGGTACACTAGGTATTTTCTCAATCACTTATTTTAAATGTATATTTTATATTTAATATTCTTATTATCATAGGTGCAAAGCTCAGTTCCTAAAAGAAAAGGAATATTACATGCTTCCTGGTAAAAGAGAAATATCATAGAATGGTAATAATTTGTTCTTCATAATAGGAAACATGACTATAGGTTGGATAATGAGGATAAATGAAGAAGAAGATTTTATCAGAAATTGATATGAGAAAATGTATTATGAGGTTGTCAATAGATTCGAGCAGAACTCAGGGCAGAAATTGTGGCACAGAAAGTCAAGTACTTGATGTGCAGGCCCAGTGCGAATCTGTGGCTGATGGAGGACATTGAAAAAAGGTGGATAAAAATCACAATGGAAGGCTGCCTATGGCCCCTAGGTATCGTTTACAAATTCTATTCTACAAATAATTTGTTGTTGTTCACTGAACTGTTTCAGCCTGTGAATAGCCCACACATTCTGTTCACTCCAAAACCAAAATGACAACCGAAGGCCTTTTGTCCATGTGCACATTTGGGGAATAGAGTACATTTCCCAGTGTTTGGACATTTTCTTTTTTTTACAAAAGACTTTGAAATGTATAAATAGTTTAAGCTTATGATGTCCTTGCTGTCTTTGCACTGTGCAATTTTGATTTTCTGTTCCATAATATGCTGGTTATGAGTTTAACTTGGCTCCTACTACTAGGATGCTATCATATATATTTTTCTTTGTTTTCTATCCCTGTGATATAATGATTTTTAAGTCCCTAGTGGTCAACATATGTTGTCAAACTCAAGAAATTATTAAAAACAATTTTAAATATTTTAATATAAAGAAAAATGAATAAAATAATAAAGAAAAGTACATCTTGGATCTGTTTAAAAAAACAAAAATTCAATCAAGTGAATTTGAAGATCTAATTGATTTCATTGAGTGATTCACAAATCAGGCAGTATCACAGCTAATAAATGGAAAGGTGCTCTGAAAAGTTGTATAAAATAGGAGATTTTTATAGGCAGAAACTGAGCAGGACAAGAAAGCTATTAGCAAAAGAAGAGAAAGGAATTGTAATAACTATGTATGTGTCAGAAGGGCACTAAACTTATTGGGGTGAGTACTTCAAAAATTAAATAAATGTTTTATCACTATTTTGTACAACTGAAACTAACATATTGTATGCCAACTGTAATAGGAAAAAATATTAGCAGGTAAAAAAAAAAAAGAGGAGAAAGGATTGCTTCAGGCAAGAGTACCTTTCTTTGGGGGAAGGGCAACAAGGGTCTTACCAGGCAGATTACTTCACTAGTATTGATCAGAAAATTACGGACTCATTGGTTTAAGAGTATATTCCTGGGAGAGGCTGAAACTGCAGTTACGTCAGACATTAAGCCTAGGTTTGGAGCTATGGGCTTTAGCACAAGTGACTCCATTTTAGGCCTGTGGTTTTCTCTTTAACAGAAGCTTCTTCAAACACCAACATTGTAAAGTCATGTGATTTTCTCCACTTAATCTTAGGTGAATGTTTTAAACTTTTTGAAATTAATATAGGAGAGGGACAGGAGAACTATATAAAGTAACTAAATTCAAATCAAGCTAAGTCCGGACCTGCTTTGTGTTGCCCGACACACAATTGAGCTGACATGAGCTAGAAGCAGACAGTGAGGAACCTCTGGAACAAAGACAATTCCTGCAAAGATTGATTAATAGCTACTCATCCATACCTTATTGTTTACCCATACATAAAAGGGAAGCACAAGGCCATAAAATATACCTTATAAAGGTTAAAGTTAATCCCAACTTTTTTTCCCCCTCTGTTTCCCCATACCAGCAATCTTCCATAGAAACTACAAGATAGTAACTCAACCTCTGGTTTTGGTTGGGGGGCTCTCTTACTTCTCTTGTGAGAAGAGTCTGCTAGTTTTGATAGGGGACCCAAGAGTTGGAAAATTTTAGTTTAAGGTAAAAAGTTGTAAGCCTAGCAAGTAATGTATATGTTAAAGCTTTTTGTTTCTGAAAAGGCCCCTCCTGGCTCCTGGGAAAACAGCTGACTTTCCTGGGGAACTGCTAAAGATTACCACCTGGGGACAAGTGGAGGCATCTGGGCCTTTGTGTTCCAGGAAGAGACAGATGCCAGAAGCCCCTGGAAACAGCTAACTGCCCAGGACAGGCATGTTGCAGCTTCTTTCACCTACTCCGCCCTGAATCTCAAAGCCCTCACTGCACCTTGTTTATTCCCTGGTATAAAAACTTTGGCCTGGAAAGAGAAGACAAGATGGTCTGTTAGGACATGAACCCACCATCTTCTCAGATCGCCGGCCATCTGAATAAAGCGCCCATAAAAATTCCGTCACTGTCATTGCTTATTGGGTTTGGTAGTGACAGGCAGCCCAAACACCGGTGTCTTTTCCAGTTTCAGTTTTTCTGTAGGAGTGGCTTTTATTGCTTGTCCCCTCTGCTCCATAAAACCAGCTTTCCCACTTTAATCTCCCTCTGGCTTGCGTCTTGAATTTTTTTTTCTTCAAAAAGCCAAGAACCATCTTGGCTTAGGTCTCGAGTTCCCACTAGGAGCTCACTCCTTCAGCATCAAAATTATAATATATTTGCACTATTTATTACTTTTCTTTTCCTAATATTATGATAATTAGTTATATTTTGGTATAATTTTCATAAAACTAATTTTAATGTCAATATTACATATTTTTAATAGACTCTGGAATATGAAAACTATTTCTCCCACAGGAACTTTACATTGGTTGTTTTTAACTTTCATCGTTAATACAGTTGAGCATGTATATGCATATTTTTTTGTCTATAATTTCGATTTAGGTGAAATTATCAAAGTTATTATACTTCTACTACTGATAAGGCACAGGGTTAGCCATCAGAAATAGGCAGATTGTTAGAGGAGGCAATAGTTAGATACTGTTAGCAAAAGAGGAACAGTCACAAGGGGAGTAACCAGCATCATGCTGCCAGATGAACAGGGAGAGGGATCAAATAAATAGCGAGGGGGGAATTGCTTTCACTGAGGCATGCTCAGTAGAAACCAAATAATGAAGCAGAACTATGGAGCACGCTCAATAGGAGCCAGAAAGGCAACTGTAAAAGGGGGGAAATAGGAGCCTGGGAAAGTCTGGGGAAAAGATTGGATAAGGTAAGGGCAAAAGCCCCTTGAACACCTAGGTAAGAGATTGAATAGTCTGAAACAAAACCTGCTCTTTCCTAAACCCAAAGAAACACATGGAAGCTTCGCAGGGCCCGCAAGGCAGCTGCTACCTGATAGCTTCCCTGCTCTCTGCTCTCAGAAAGTATTCTGGCACTTTTTGACCTAGTACATCTTGCCACTATCACTTAAAACTCCTCCTATGTGAGTGTCCCTGACATTATTTTCCCATGACACTGCTAAAGAACCTATCTCCTCTGGTAACAAGATGATTGATAATTGGCTCTCTTCCCAACAAGCTTATGCTCTATAGAGAGACTATTAAAATATATATGCACACAGGAAAAAATAGTGTCTGTTCTTAGTCCCACAATGTACAAAAACACCAAGATTAAGGATCTTAAAATGCGGAGAAAAAGAGATTAAAAAGCTAATGAAAATAATTTGGTATAATTTTATGTTATAAAACACCAAATAAAGTTGGTAATTACAAGGCCCATTAGGTAGTATTAATATATTAATTACTATCTATACCTGCAGCATTTGGCAGGAGTATGTCTCACAGGAAGTTCTCCCCTCCCAGGCATGGGTCCCTGAGCTGCTTGACTCAGCCAGCACTGTGGGAAGGTGAAGATTTTCCCTTAGGACGACTCCTCCAAGCATGTCCACCTCACAGCCTTCCTGGGCTACAAGGCTGGCACAGCCCATATCATGTGGCAGGTTGATAGTCTAGGGTACAAGGTGAGCAAGGATCCCTGCACAGCTCCCTCAGCTCTCTCCTTATACCCTTTCCTCCTGCACTGATGCTACTTCACTACAGTCCACATGCCTGCTGCCTTACTACACCAAGCCACAAGGTGAATCCTCAGGGGAGCGGACGTAGCTCCTCCCTCACTACAGGCAGCATGGATGAATCTCTCCTGGCTCACGCCTCCTTCCTCATAGCTACCTCCTCATTGTCCTCCTGGCTGACCTTCATGGCTGCCTCCTGCTACAGCCCACAGGGCTCTTATCTCACCACAGACCTCAGGGCCGACCAAAACCCCTTCTCTTTCAGACTGCCCTTATTTTAAATGCTGCCTCAGAACTTCCTACATGACCTCATATCCTGCCCCTCCTACAATGGGCTACTTTTGCCAGATGCCCCATATCTTTACCTTCATTTGGCTGCCATCTTTAGTCAGGGCAAGAGAGACTCAGAATGCAAGGGCCTCTGCCTTTCCTGGCTATGTCAAGAGTCAGGGTACATTCTGAAAGTCATAAACACCTTTTGCCCATGGCAATAGCACAGCTGTTATCTTGCCTTTTGTTTCGCAAAATATCTTAACCATCCTATCATCTCCTTCCCCCACCCCCCAATCATGGACTATGGGGACTCTGGGGATCCCTCACTCTGTACCCCATTAAGGACCACTTAAGAAAGACCAAAGGACTAAATTGCAAAGGAAGAAGGAGCCTCCTAATGTCAGGAACAGATTGTGTATATATATATACATATATATATTATATATATATGTATATATATACATATATATAATATATATATTTCTAGTTACAATATCTTGCTATTTTAAAATTAAAAGTTGCTTGCAAAACGTTTCTTCTTTTTTGCATTGAGATTATTTTTTTTAGATTCAAAAACTCTGTCCTATTATTCAAACTAATATTTAAACAAATCTTTGTCTACCAGAGAAGTTCTTAAGCCACGTTTTCAATTCAATTATTAATAATCAAATTAACAGAGACAGATTAACAGGAGAAAATGTCCAATGTTTATTATATGAACGTGCATTCCATGTTTCTGTAATGAGACCCAGAGAAGCATTAGGAAGTTGAGGTTTATACAGCATTCTGGAGCTAAGAAGAGGGACAGGGATCTGGGGTTTAGAAGGGGAAATAGACAATTCACAAGTAGCTGAGGAAAAGAGAAACACATGGCAAAAAGAATTCCTGTTGGGCAACCCAAAAATACAGGGACAGAGGGAGAATGTAGTAGAATGGTTTTATTTTACATGGATCCTTCCTTTCTGCTATACTTAATTCTAATTATGATAGGGGACCCAAGAGTTGGAAAATTTTAGTTTAAGGTAAAAAGTTATAAGCCTAGCAAGTAATGTATATGTTAAAGCTTTTGTTTCAGGAACTATAGATAAGGCCTGTCCTGGCTCCTGGGCAAACAGCCGACCTCCTAGGGCACTGATAAAGATTACCCCTTGGGGACCAGTGGAGGCATCCTGGCCTTTGTGTTCCAGGGAGACACAGATACCACCTGCCCCTGGGAAGAGCTAACTGCTCAGGACAGGAATGTTGCAGCTTCTTTCACCTAGTCCTCCCTGAATCTCAAAGCCCTCACTGTACCTTGTCTATATCCTGTTATAAAAAGTCTGACCGGGAAAGAGAAGAGAAGATGGTCTGTTAGGGTATGAACCCACCATCACAGGTGGGTTCATTTCTGGCCATCTGAACAAAGAGCCCATAAAGATTCAGTCTCTGTCATTGCTTATTGGGATTGGTAGTGATAGGCAGCCTGAGTGCTGGGGTGTTTTCCAGTTTCAATTCGGCTAAGATGAAAATCCTAAAGTGAATACGCTTAGGTGATTATGCCAAAGTTATCTTCCTGAAGCAGGATCTTCTATCGTAATTCCTTTGATCAGGAAAAAGGAAGGTCAAAGGTTTTTTCTTAGTCTTACTTCTTAATTACCAGCTTAAAATTAATATTTCAAAAGGCACATTTTCGGGTGGAAAAATTTGGCTCTCCTTCAATATACAATTTAATCTTAACTCCACCCATGACAATTTTATGCAATAACTTAATCTATTCAAAGAGGGTAAATCATTTTATCTTCACTTCTTTAGTGTCTCGCAGGTTTTAGCGCAGCTCCTTTATGAGAATTCTTCAAATAATTCGGGGGGTTGATTTTTCTCATCTGCTTTTTGTCTCTATTTCTGTTCCTGATTTGTCATCTAAGCTTTATGTCCTTTGATGTTCCAAAGTTCTAGATTTTTTCCCCCAATTATCTCCAACTTGAATTATTGGAAACAAAACCGTATATAGTCTCAAAGTCCATTGACGATGAAACATTAAAAGTCAAGTTAGGGACAATCAGTTGAGAAATTTAACATATTTCAGCCTAAGCAATAGGCATGGAATGACACTTAAAAGCTGAAAGAACTTGATACCATTAGAAAGCTGTAGGAATAGAAGCCTGCATTTTCGTTCATTGATTTAACATTGTGTGTACAAAAAAAAAGGCCTAAATATTTTACATTATTTTTATTTACTATTTCTTCTTATGCTATGGAATGAGTCAAATTAAATCTATTCAATATGCTATGGAATGAATCCAACCAATGGGTTACCAGCCTACTTAAACATTGCTATTGGCCACAGCAAAATACACTCAGGACAGTGAAACAAGGAAGGGATTAGCATAAAAGAAGCAACAGGAGAGTGTAGGCTGGACTGCTTTGGCTCACTGGCAAGTCAGAGGAAAGGGGGGGCCTTGGAGAGCGGTTCAGGCGGTTAGCCCAGGATGAGCTGCTGCTGTCCATTGTTCCCCTGGTTGCAAGTTGTACTGGGTCCCTTTGAGTTTAGGAGATGTGTGGCTGTGGGGAAAGAGAGAGGGAAAGGAATGGCACAGGCATGCTCCCCAGAGGGAGATTGTGCACTGGGTCCTATGCCTTGAGAGCTTTTACCTCTCCTTGTAGGCAGGATTCTTAGGGGAGGTCTCGTGCGAGGGTCTCATTGGAACAGTCATCAGTTTCCCAGGTGTGTTTTTTCAGGGTTGTGGTCTTTACTGATGGACTGGTGTCAGAGCAGAAGCTCATTAGTCACTGCAGTTGGTCCTGATGTCAGCCATGGTGTCACTTGTCTGATTTTGCTGCTTTTCTGGTCCTGGAGCTGAAATACAACTGAGGCCTACATGTTATTTTTAGAGAGGAAAGGTTAGGATGTCTAAACTGCACAATAAGCAGTATGCTAGGGGAGGAAAGGTTACCCTGGGGGTAAGATCCTTGTTTTCCCCGTTCTACCCATTGCTAGGGCCCTGGGGCTTTCAGTCCTGCTGACTTTCTGTACCTGGCCAGGGTGCTGGGTCAGGGCACTGGATGATGCCAGCTCAAGTCAAAAGGAAAGAAAGGAGAAAATATCGTATTAAAGAAATGAAGTTTCTGCACAGTTACACTAGCTTATTTACTTTGTCAAAGCAAAAATATGCACTATACAAAGTTATATAGGCAATGACAACTTTATTCAAGGTTGTGTCAATAGACAACAGAGACTTCAACTCAACTCTGCTAAATAAAAAATTTCTGGAGGATTTCTTAGCACTGGGATGAGCTAATGAAAAAGTACAGACATGTGCAACTCAATGACAGGGACACATTTTGAGAAGTGCATTGTTAGGCAATTTTGTCAGTGTACTAACATCACAGAGTATCCTTACACAAACCTAGAAGGTGTAGCCCACTACAGACCTGGGCTCTATGGTATAGCCTATTGCTCGTAGGCTACAAGCATGTACAGGTTCTTATAAAATGACACAAGATTAAATGAAGCACAAGAGAAAAATGATACAATCAAGAGATGTGATAAGCAGGGGATGTATGAGGCTGCTGCTTGATTAACACAGTACACCGTTTGACAGCTTTATAAGTAGAAAACGTACACGCTAAAATAACAATAAAAAGTATAGTATGCTAAATGCATAATCCCATAACACGATTGCTTGTTTTGGTTACCAAGTATCGAGTACTGCAGGTAATTACATATGTGCGATGCTTTGATATGACTGGCAGTGCAGTGTGTTTACACCAGCTTCACCACCAACACAAGAGTGGTAAGTTCTGCTTCCATGTTGCAATGGTTATGATGTCACTAGTGATAGATGTTTCTTAGCTCCATTATAATTTTATGGAACTGCCATCGTATATGGGGTCTGCCATTGACTGAAACATCATTATGCTGTAAATTACTGTAAGGAGGAGGACATTGCTGAGAAAGCGAATCAATGGGATATCACTTGGGAGTTAATGGGAGTTATTCCTGAATATATTTTTTTCTCTGTGATTAGGCCATTTGTATCGCTAATTGGTGTCCATTGGCTTCTATCCTCCAACAGAGACTGGGACACTGGGGTACTACATACTCTGATGTTTGCATTTCAAAGAGATAATCCTGAAGCCCTAGAGAAAGATATTCCCTGGGTCCTAAAACAGGCAAGAGCCTTCTAAGGAGGTTTATATGCATTTCAAAGAGGCAGATAATGAGTTTTTAGTTACATATTTTCTAAAGTAAATGCTCTGCTAAAAGGAACTCAGAGCTATGGCTGAGAAGAAACCTTCTTAAAGTTTAGTTCAGCTGAGAGAAACTTTAAGATCATCTCTCGGTCACTGCCTTGAGTTTCCTTGCCACGGAATAGGGATGGAGAAGCCACGCCTATGCCTAACAATGTTGAACTCTGTCTGATCCTTAATAAGGCGAGTGGGAAAATACAACAATCCAATCCAGACAGGACTACTAGTGGCCCAGATCAGTCGGGAATGAGCGTTTGGTTCACCTCCTAAGGTTAAGACCCACAAGCAACTGAGATGTTTGCTGATGGCAAAGGAAATACCAACTGAGAAGAAGGTAGTTAGAAAAGCCAAAAAAACAGTTACAAAAATGGGTGTAATCGTCATGAATATTTCTTCTTTCTTATTTTGTAGTGAATGTGTTTGTGCATGTGTATGTCAAATATCTTCATTTTCTTCTCTCCCTAATTCACTTATTATGTAACATAACATGTACTGACTTTATATCATAGTATTTAAGTGTTGTTAATTTTGATAGTATTTGTTATAGGATATCAAAGAGAAGAGTAAATATCATGCCAAGTCTGTACCTCCTTTTCTGGGGAAGGGGTTAGTAAGTTTTTGGTTATATGCAGAATAGATATTTCATTGGGCAGAATTATGACTTTGTGATTGTCTCTATTTGAAGACTAAGTATGGTTTAATGAGATGTGTGTGTGTGCAAAGTTACGGAGATGTGGACTTGTGCTGGCCAATTTTGTCAACTTGACTGAGCCATGGGCTGCCCAGATATTTGGTTCAATGTTATTTTGGGTGTGTCCATGAAGTTGTTTGATTTGAATCAGCAGACTGAGTAAAACAGATTGCCCTCTCCAAGGAGAGTGGGCCTCATCCAATCCATCGAAAGCCCAAATAGATAAAAAGAGTAATAGAGAATTCTCTCTTCAAGCTAGGATATCAGTTTTCTGCTTGGGGACTCAGACTTGGACTATAACTCATACCATCAGCTGTCCTTGTTATCAGGTCTTTGAACTTGAACTGGAACTGTATTATTAGCTCTTCTAAGACTCTAGTTTTCCAACTTCAGATCTGGGGACTTCTCAGCCTCTATAAACGCATGAACCAAATTCTTATAACAGATTATAAATATAATCTTTTGATTCTGTTTCTCTAAAGAACCCTAATACATGTAGTCATTTATTTAAAAATAAAATAAGCCATGCTCAAATTTAGAAAAAGAATATTTAAATATAACTGATATCAAAAGTTTAAAAGAAAGCCTCAATATATGAATATACTGTGGTATTTCATGGAAAAGTAATTGTAAAGTATTTAACAATACTTAGCTATGTTAGACTGTTAGATTATTTATGATAGTGCTAACAACATAAAACTATTCTATTTGGATAAAATCTATACAGTCTGCTTATGTCATGTCTGAGTTAATTATATCAATGGTTTTTAAATACGTAGAAGGAAAAACACAACTATTTGAAAATCAGCTAGTAAATGTTTGTGTCCAAGTATTTACCAGATAATGGAAGTAGACAAAGTTATGTACAAACAAGTCCAGTTAGCTTATTTTACAATAGGAAATTTAGACACTGAGTTTTATACACACACACAGACTTCTCCAGAAGAACAGAAACAAAAGGAGATATATAGATATATATGAGGAGATTTTCATAGGAGTAGGCTCATGTTATGGAAGCTGAGGAGTCCCGTGATTGTTAATGCAACAGTAAACTAAAGAATTAGCAAATCTGGTGTAATTTAGTCTGAGCCCAAAGGCCTGAAAATCTAAGTGTTGATGGTGTCAGTCCCTCTCTGAGGCTGAAACCCCAAAAGCCACAAGTGTCAATGTCTGAGGTCAGGAGAAGATGATGTCTCAGCTCTCTGGGCTACTCAAGTTAACACATGAAGTTAACCATCTCATGCATATATTATGAAATGCTTTGGAAAATTTAAAATCTCTTTAGCTAAAGAGTTTGGTGGAATGCCTCATGTAATATATGAGTTCTGTCTGGAAAAAATCCAGCCATTGTTAACATAATGAGAGCGGTTCGCATGACATTGTTATAACATGGCAACCAAGGCGAGTGAATTGGAATGCACTGTGCTAGTCAGTGGGGGCAGTAGACACTGTTGAGTGAGCTTGTGTACTGCGTGGCCGTCACATTCACAATAAATGAGTGAGTAGAGCAATGAATCTGCATCAAATTTTGCGTTAAGCTTGAATATTCCTCAGTGGAAACTACTCAGATGTTTCAGAAGGCTGCAGCTATGGGCAACTGGTGACTGGCACCTTCATCGTGACAACGTGCCCGCTCACGCATCATGTGTCATGCACAGTTTTTTTGAGAAACATCAAATCATACAGGTGACTCAGCCCCACCACAACCCAGATTTGGTGCTCCCAGGGCACCAAATCTGGGCTTCTCCCAAAACTAAAATCACATTTGAAAGGGAAGAGATTTCAGACCATCTATGAGATTCACAAAAAATATGACTGGGCAGCTGATGGTGATTGTGAGAATTATGTGAGGTTTCAAGGTGCCTGCTTTGAAGGAGACTGACGTACAATGTACATCATTGTACATCCTATGTACAATGCTTCTTATATCTTCTTCAATAAATATCTCTATTTGCCATAGTACAAGGCTGGATACTTGGACAGACCTTGTATACTTATGTTTTTATAAAATGGGTCTACTCAAAATAGAGATTAGAAAGAAATACAATAACACTGACATTAATTATGTCCAGATATTGAAACAATGGGCTAATATTTTGTTTCCTTGTTTCTCATATTATTCAACTATTTAAAAAATTAGCACACTATAAAATTTAAGTTCTGGTCTGAGTCCGAGTCTAAAGGCAGGAAAAGACCCATGTTCTAGCTTTGAGATAGTCAGGCAGAGGAAGTAAATTTTTTCTTACTCAGTCTTTTTGATTTATTCAGGCATTCAATGGATTACATGAGGCCTACCCATATAGGATAATCTGCTTTACTCAGACTACTGATTCAAATGTTAACCTCTTCTGGAAACACCCTCACAGATACACCCAGAATGATATTTAACTAAATATCTGAGCAACCCTTGGCCTAGTCAAAGTCACACATAAAATTAGCTATCATATTATATCATCTTTTATCGTTTCTTCTGAATGATTTATTACAGAAAAAAATTGTATTTTATTTAATTTAGTAAATTTTTATTTTACATGCTTTTGGAATGTTTAAAAATTTTATTATAATTCACAGGTTTAATTAAAAAAATTCTCTTTATCAGCTAGAGTGTAATCACTGTAAACTCCGAGAATTTAGCTGTAAGTTTATTTCCTAGGGCTTAATACTTATATGATGAATTTAATCTTCTGAAGTATAATCAAAAGTCAGTTTTTATTCAGTGTGCACATCTGAAGTAAAGACATCCATGAAGAAGTATATTTTCATATTGTAGGAGGAGGCACTGAGGGGAGGCTATTCACGGCAAGGTTATCTTCAAAAACGAATGGAAGAAGTCTTAAAAATGACTAAGTATTGGAGATAACTTTTCTTTAATGGAAATAGTTGTTGAAAATTCATTTTAGTTATGAGAAATGAAAACTAGTATTTTTAGTTGAATAGTCTGATGTTAATTGTGACTCTAAATTTGCTCCATGGTGACAGAAATTAAATGAAGTTTTTCTGAGTAACTAAAAATATGCAAAAGCCAGTTATACCACTAAGAGAAGCATGAGATGGAAACCAGTTGGAAGTTTAGGATGTAATATAAATTTAGATTGGCTAACTATTAAAAAGCTCACGTAAATGTTCTTTTTTTCTTTCCTGAAGAAAAACTGATGGGTAAATTATGTCCTTTTATTTTGTTTTTATTGCCTAAAATATTTCCTTTCGTGGAAATCCTATGTCTTAGTAATTATTCCTGCTTTGCCAGGAGATTGCTATGCAATCTTATTCCTTCCCGAAGTGGTGACTCGTACATCTTGGAGACTACCTGGACCTCTCTGTCACAAGAAAGGGAGTGGGCTGAGGCCAAGTCTGTTTTGGGCCAGCTGGTAGTATGTGGGTCCTTGACTCTGTGCAGGGAAGATTTCACAACATGAGTCCAGGTGGTTTTGAGGGTGGGTTTATTAAAGCTCTGGGCAGTGACACAAAGGAAGGGCTTAGGATAGAAGAAGCAACAGGAGAGAACCTATGTGGTGCTGTGCTTTGGCTCTCTAGAAATGTTATATGCAAATAGAGAGCCATGGCAGGGCTGCTTTAGCTCACTGAGAAGTCAGAGAAAAGAGGGCCTTGGAAACACATTCAGGGCATTAGCCGGAGTCCAGCTGCCACTGCCTGTTTCTCCCCTAGTTGCAAGTCTCGTGGGGACCCTTAGAGTTTAGGAGAGGAAAGTAAAGATGCACTCCTGAGAGGGAAGAAAGGAGTGGGCATGCTCTAGAGAGAGTTCACTTTGGGTCCTTGTCTTGAGGGTGCTTATCTGTTTTCTAAAGGTGGGAATTTAGGTGAGGTCTTAGGGGAGGATATGAATTTAATATTCAACAGCTTTATGCTGATGCTCCAAAATGAGATTTATTCCCCTGACTTTATCTGTCCCTGGGTGTGGTTGGCAAAAGTGGCACTAATAGGATTTGTTTCCTAGCTCCCTGGGTTGGGTCATTTAAGCTATTTACCCCTTGGTTGGGGAGGATAAGTATAAACCTCTGAAGTATATTTGGTTAGGGAAGATAGGGTTTTTCTGTTTACTAGATGGCTATAAATTGCTTAGACACTTAACTATCTGTCTTAGTTTCCCTATTCCACTTGTCCTGGCTTACTAACCTGTTTTTAGTAGGAGGTTCTAAATCAAGGTCACCTATAATTAGGTACTCCTGTGCCCTCCAGAAAATTCAAGATGTGGAAAGATAACAAGGAGTGTTTCCTATATTTATCATGATAGTGTCCCCCACCCCCATAAAATCTCCCTTACCATGCTTTAACAAGTGTCAGTGAATTTTTTTCTTTAACAATACATAATAAACAGAATTAATTTTTCAAAAAAGACTTTGTATGAAAGAATAAGTTGATATGTACTCTTTGAAAAGAAAAGTAAAAAGATAGGAAACTTCTGTTTAATTTTTAGTTATGGCCTTTAAGTACTAATGGGAAAGTAAAATTTAAATGGAAAATTAGAAATATGTGTGAGACAGCAGGAAGACTCAACAGTTCAAAGTTTTTCAGAGCACGAGAGGTCTGCCTAGGAGCTAGCCGATAATAAGCAGGGACTTGTGTTTTCTATTACAATGACTTCTGTTTCTCAGGAAAGCAGAGGAGATGGTGTGGTGGGTGCTGAAAATGGAGGAGGAAGGCTTAAAATCTGGGAGTTGTGAAAAATTTTTAAATTAACCATTGAAGTGTTAATCAAGAAAGAGGTTTAAGGTAAACAGAAATAAAAACCATTTATTTGGGGTCAGAGACAGCAACTGGGAGACACAGACTCAGGTAATAACTTAATTGTACTCCAGGGAGGGCAGAGAAAGGAAGGGCTCAGAAAGGCTCTGGCTGCAGGCACTGTAACCAGGTTGGTCCTCTTTACGTAAATGAAGTATTCTTCGAGGTGAAAAGGGATTGGTTTAATTCAATATGCAAACAAAGGATGCGGGCTGGTAAAAGGGAATGGCTCTTTTTAAAATAAGACACACAGATGGTCTGGTTGTCATGGTGAGGAAGGGATTAAAGTTCAGGCACAACTGAAAGGTTCAAAAGTTCATGAAGAAACATGCTGGTTGGAACCTGTGTGAGACGTGGCTTCCCGGCTGTATTTTAGTTCCCTCGATATAAATAACTCTGTCTTGGCAATCTTCATTCACAGAAATGACTTGAAGAGAAAGTTAGTTATGATATGTGATGAGTTGAGACAAAACAGAATTAGAATGTCTCCTGAATTGAAATACAAACAATATTACAATTCCCCTCAGATAGATATTAAGCTTAAATATCAACAAAAGGGCATGTATTAGAAGATAATGATATATCTTTTGTTTAATGTATATGATGCGGCGCTGAAGGGGTAAAAATGCAGTACCACTGATGTCTTGCATAAAGGGGTATTCCAAGATGCAGGTAATGCTCATATTCGCTTTACTCAAATAAAAGAAACAAAATCTATTTAACTATCTAGAAGAATCTTAAAAAATTATCTTTGACTAGTTTAAAGAGAAAGCATAAGAACTTGAAAGTCAAAGACCAAGATAATTCCAAGTCCTGCTTTCTATTCTAGAAGAATATTTGAGTCATTTAGTTAATAGGAATATCTCGTTACTAAATTCAGGCTGATGTACTTATATCAATTTATACTCTCATAAGTGTGGTATGAGAGTGCCTGTGCCACTTAATTCTTGCTAATCATATTAATATTTTTTAAGTTTTTGAAAGGTGATAAATAATACAAACAGAAAAATTGAGTTGTGTTCATTTGTTTTACTTCTTTGAATTTATATATTCTTTTGCTGTGTGCTTATCATGTTCTGAACATGTGTACACTATACATCCCATTTGTCTACTGAGATTTGGTTATCTTTCAATTGGTTTTCATGAGCTTTAATTATACTAAAGTGCTTCTCTTTTGTCAACACAAATAGACTGGTTAGTAGTATTGCTTTTTAACCATGATCCTAAAGAAGTTTGGGACAATTAGCACCAATATATTAGCATTGTTCTTTCTTTTAATCTTTTTTTAATTGCTATTCTATTACAGTAGTCCCAATTTTTCCTCCTCTGCCCTCCTCTGCCCATCTCATCCCCCATTCCCACAATCAATTCCCACAGTGTTGTCCATGTCTGTGGGTTATCCATACATGTTCTTGGTCTAGTCCCTTCCCCTTCTTTCCACCATTTTCCCCTCCCCCCTCCCCTCTGGTCACTTTCAGTCTGTTCCATGTTTCCATGCCTATGGGTCGATTTTGTTTGTTAGTTTATTTTGTTCATTAGATTCATCTTATAGGTGAGATCATATGGTATTTGTATTTCATTGGTTTGCTTATTTCACTTAGCATAATGCTCTCCAGTTCCATCCATGCTGTCACAAAAGGTAGGCATTCCTTCTTTCTTTCTGCTGTGTAGTATTCTATTATGTAAATGTACCATAGTTTTTTTATCCACTAATTTACTGAGTGGATGAGGGTTTGATCTCCAAAATATATAAAGCATTGCTTATTTATAACTGTGAAATTCATGAGCTTCATCTGGTTCTTATAAGGCCCCAGAGGACGTTGTTTTGGGAGCTGGTTACATGAAAACCATTTGCCTAGGTAACCAGCAGGGCATAAGCGATCCTATCCTGGTTCCAGCATGTCCTGTGCCCGTGTCAGTGGTTCCTGATGTGAGAGAAAAGAACATCTGGTACAGCGATTAGAGAATTGGGAATCAATCACACCAGCTCTGTTCAGACTCCTTGCTGTGAGTCAGCCCTTGACTGTGATTCATGGCCTTCCAATAATGCTGCTGCTATGGTGTATTTTTTTTCTCCAATAAACTGTGGGTTTGTAAACAATGTTATCTTGGGTTCTGTGAATCTTGATTGGCAGTTGAACCCTGTGTAACTGTCATAATTAGTGCAGGTTAATTTAAGAATTCAATTCTTTTATGTCAGAATGATTTATATTTTCGTTTGTGATTTCCTCCCTAGACATTAACCTGAGATCATTGGAAGAGCAACTCACTGTTACCATACACATACATTTAAAGTGTGAAGGCATTGACTGTGCTTAAGGATTATACATTGCTATTTTCAGGTGACTAATGCTGAGAAAATAGTACCTCTTCTAGGAATTTATTTAGCTGAAGGTACCTTATTTTGATTTCTTTGAACAGAAGTATAAAAATATGCCTTTGAGTAGATAAAATTTTAGGTATTAAAAATTAGATATTTCTAAAAGAGAGCTTATTTTTTTCTAAATTATGTCATAACCTGAGAGCTGGAAGGTAAGGCACAATACATTGAAATGTTTTCTCCAACTGCACAGAGTCAGAAACAAGGAATATGGAGCAGGTACATTTTTTTAATGGAAAATAATAACACTAACCTATGTATTCTGAGCTCACCTTGTCTGGACACTACACATGAACCATCTCAACTGGTACTTGCAGCTCACCAGCTCAGGTAGACAACCTGATTCCAGAAGCCTAACTTTTAAGTATTCCCTATTTAATATGTGCTTACTATGTTCTAAGTATTTGTCTAATGTCAGTGTAATTATTACATTGCAATGATTAGAAAAATCACTAATAGAATTTTCATAATAATCCTTTGAGGAAGGTGGCATTGTTATCCCATTTTATAGATAAGGTAACTTCACACTTTCAGAAAGTATATGAATTGGGTATTCAAATCTAGACTGCTCCAGAGTCTCACCTCTTGTTTTTTTATTTTTTAAAGATTTTAATTATTTTAAAAAAGAGAGGGGAAGGGAGGGAAAAAGAAAGGGAGAGAAATATCAATGCGTGAGAAAAACATTAATCGGTTGCCTCTTGCATGCCCCCAAGGGGAGGCCTGGGGACCTGGCCTACAACCCAGGCATGTGCCCTGACCAGGAGGGAAACTGGTGACTTTCCGTTCACAGGCCAGTGCTCTGTCCACTAAGAGCCACACCTGCCAGGGCTAGAGTCTCCCCTCTTACATACTGAGCTACGCTGCCTCCCATTGGCTCTACTGACCAGGAAATAATAATTCACCTTATTGAATTAAATACTTTATTGAATACTATACCAGGCACAATGTAAAAACTTTTATATCATATATTGAGAATGGTTAAAAAATTACTCTTTTTATTGATGGATTTTAAGGGAGGATACAGAAACAAAACTACAGTTAATGCTCATATATAATAATGTGTATTCCCTAATATTTTCCTACAACTGTTGTTATCTTCATGATTTGTTATGCTGAATGAAACAGAAATTTATAAGCATAATTATACTACATGCAAGAACATGATAAATGCTCAAAGATACTTAGGGAGGACAAAGGGAAAAATGATTAATTCAGTTTGTGAAGGGTAGGGAGCGAAAGTGCTACATAAACACTTCTCAGCTGGCCCTTGAAACAGAAGCAAGAGTTATCTTCGTATTGCCTGTGAGCAGGTGTCTTGATCCAAGGCATAGAGATCTGAAATTATAGCTAATGATGAGCAAGCTAGTGCAGTTGAACTTGTTCTGTTGAGCATTAATGTGTGAGAAGAAGGGGCAAGGATATAATAATAAGTTAAAGCAAAGAAACAAACATTTTAATAATTTGTCAGACTTGTAGGTGCTTTAAATAGTCTATCCAATTTATTTTGACAACTCTGTGAGGTAGGTGTTATGATTTGAACTTCACAGATGAAGAAACTGAACCGGACAGCAGTTACATTTTCTGCCCAACGTGACACATTTTTAAAGGACAGATTTAGGTTTCAAAGATAAGCCTGTCTGTTTCCAAAGCACATACACTTTTAACTTCAAAATAAAGCCCACTCTGATTATACAGAGCAGTTAAATAGTTTGAACCTCTGTGTGTGTATGTATGTGTGTGTATATATATATATATACACACACAGAGACCATACAGTTATTTGTATGGAAAATAATATAATAATTAATGATAATAGAAGGATAAACTGTGTTTTGCAGACTCATAACTGTAAACCTACTTTTGCCCCACCTTGTATATATATGAAGCAAGACATGATTTAAGACAGGAGTTTCTCATTTAATCATTAAGGAAAGAAAATAAATTGTTTCAAATTTTTAAGTAAAAAAATGAAACAATGGATAACTTTAAACAAATCATTGAAAACATTTATAGCGTGATCCATGTATGGCAACACCCTTCAAGTACAAATTCATGGTAGCAAGCAGTTTCATGAAAAATATAACATTTTCTAAATGCATGGACAAAAGCGTTCTCCTCAATTGGTGTTGTATAGTTACATTATGTTTCAATTTAACTATTCAACTGGTTACCATCTCGGGGCTTCTTTTTAACCAATGACAAACTTTCATGATGCTTGTTCACTGACAGAACAGCTCTTGGGAATAAGCATGTACCCACAAATAAAATAGAAGGCAACTTATATTTTACACTTTAAAGTCCTTTCTTTTTTGTAAAAGAAAAATTAGTGATTAAGTATCATCAGAGATAAAATTTTGTGTTCACATGGATGCATTTCAAAAGAAATACGAACAAATGTAAAGAATTTTTTTGTTACCTTTCTTTGGTCGGAAGCAGGAGAAAGGATAATGACAATTTTATTGTTTGGTTGACACTGTATTGCCTCCGCTTCCATTTGAATTTGATTTCTTTCCCTTTTCAATAACCAGTACTCATATCATATTGATCCATGTGGTTTTGAGTGGCGTCCACTCCACCTTTCTGGACCCTGAGGTGGGGGCATGGCGTAGACTTTCTCAGAGCCTCCCTTCAGCCTTGCTCTAGGATGTAAGTGCTCTATTTTTCTCTAATGAGACCTCTCCAGGACTTTTTTCTGCTGTCAACTGGAGAGACATATTCTGTCCATTTGAAATTCAGGTCATGACAGAACAATAGAGCTGTAGGCATATTTCTTAATGACTGTGTAGAAATGAAGTCAACATAGAGAAGGTCACCACCAAGAAAAAGGAAAAAAGACCTGAAACCATAGCTCTCCTAGAAAAAACCAAGGGGAAAACTCTTTGATATTGGTTCTGGCAATAATTTCTGGGTACGACACCAAAAGCACAAGGAACAAAAGCAAAGATACAAGTGGGACCCCATCTAACGTAAAAAGCTTCTGCACAGTGAAACCATCAATAAAGTGATAAGGCAACCTATGGAATGGGAGAAAATATTTGTAAACCATTATATCTGATAGGGAGTAATGTCCTAAATACATGAGGAACTCATACACCTTAACAGCAAAGTAAAGGTTTGATTAAAACATGGGCATAGGACTGAAAAAGACATGTTTCCAGAGAAGATATAAAAATGGCAAAATAAGTATATGAGAATATATTCAACATGACTAACCCTCAGAGAAATATAAATCAAAACCATAATGAGACATTATTGTGTTCCTGTAGAATGGCTGTCATCAAAAAGGCAAAAGGTAACAAACATTGGCAAAGATTTGTAGAAAAGGGAAGCCTGGTTCACAGTAGCTGGGCACGCGAACTGGTACAGCCACTACGGAAAACAGTACAGAGGTTTCTCATAGATAGGTAGGTAAACAGACCCAGATAATAAAGAGAATGTGATAGAGCATATTCAGAAGATAATGACTGGGAATTCACTGATGAATACCAATAAATAATTTAAAGGCAATTCACACTTTCATATGTAGTAGGAAATTGGAAAGACACTAAAATGGAAGGAAAAATCTGCCATAAATGGGGCCAGAAAAAAAAAATAAAGTTTTCCTATAAGTGAAACAAGGGTGAAAACTGACAAGTCATTAGCAAATTGATAGCCAGGTGAGATTGACAACATAAAAAAATATTAGGAATTGGCTTCTGAATACCTCTGATGTAATAAAATGACTCGATTGAAAATGTGCTAGATTTCTCTCAGTAAGTTTTGCTCTGTTGCTATTTCATTATTTATTCATTATTTATTTATTTATTTTTGCACTTTATTTTTTATTGTATTTTTTTACCTTTACCATCCGGTCCCCTTATATCCCCCTTCCCCTGCAATCACCAACCTGTTTGTTGTGCACGTCCATGAGTTGTTCTTTTTGCTCAATCCCTCCCCCCCACACCCCGCAATTAGCTGACATCTGCTCTCCATCCATGAGTCTGTTTCTATTTTGCTTCTTAGGTCAGTATGTTCATTGCATTACACATATGAGTGTAATCATATGGTATTTGTCTTCCTCTGGCTGGCTTATTTCACTTAGAATAATGTTCTCCAGGTCCATCCATACTGTCACAAAGGGTAAAATTTTCTTCTTTTTTATGGCCAAGTAGTATTGCATTGTGTAAACATACCATAGTTGTTGTACCCACTCATGGGTACTACTGATGGACACTTGGGCTACTTCCATATTATTATTTATTTTCTTAACAATCAGATTCTCTGTTATTTAATTATTGCAAAACTCTTTTGTTAGGAAGTAATAATCATGCACTATTTAAAAAAAACAAACCTATTGATTTTCTTTTGTTTATATCATATTAGTGCTAATAAATAACATGTCAAAATATTGTGTCAAACACTTTTTAGAGTGTGATCTTTTTGCTCAGAATGTGCTGATTGACTATATAATGTTAAAAATACTTTCATTTAACTGTTACTACTCCTGCATCCGTGTCTTAGCAAGTGGCTGTTAGAGGCTGTAGTAGTGATAGCTTTGTCCACAAATGTGGAAACAAAGAGCTTTTTGTTGAAGAAATATATTTAAGAATAATAATTAGTCCAGTGGAGTCTTAACCGGTGTGAAACACAGTACTTTTTAGTATCTGTAATACTTTGAACAAAAGCGTGCATTATGCAATAATGTGTAAAACAAGAGTGGGTTACAATTCTCTTGAAAATGTCCTAAAATGGACATTGTCATTTTTGTTCTTGATATGAGAATGTGGTTTCATAAAACCTCTCCTAAGTCAAAGATTTCTTCTAGAGTACACAGATACATTAATGTGTTTTTCTCCTAAATCATTATCGCCTAGAACTAGTTCATGTAATCTTTGTTATCGTTATGGAAAGACAAATGCTTTGCCTCTTTGGTTCTAAAGTAGTTGTGTCTGTTCACTTTTAATGAAACCCAAAGGGTTCACACCTTTGACTGAGAAAATTCTGGTAACTCTAGAAATTCCTTAAGAAGTCTAATAGTATTGTTAACTTTTTATCAATAATTTAAGCATCGAGCTCTATTTCCTTGACATTATCAGATCTATATTAAAAAACAAAATTTTCATTACCGCTATTTAACTCTTTTCATAATTTTAATTGATCATGACATCAACAGTTTGCTAAATGTTATTATATATTATGAACTTAAATGGTAACATTTTAAATATATACTTCTTTTTTCATGTATTATTTTGTAGTCTGTGAAGTGATGAGAATTATGCACCAAAGCTTATTAAAAACAGATTTTGAAATGGATTTTATTAAGCCTATTGGATAATCTTATTTTTCTTTTAATTTCTCAAGTGATCTATATACTCTATTAAATAATTCCACTTCTGATTAAATAGAGTGTGCAGAACCATTTCTCCCACTACTATTAGGTAACTGTTTTTTTTTGTGATGGGAAAAAAAAATAAAACAAAGACAAGTAAGCAGGAAAACATTAAAATTTAGACAAGAATAAATATAAAAGAATGTAGAAAATAATAGAAGGAAGAGGAAAATAGAGACTAAAGAAAAAGGACAAAAGGCATGTAAACAAGGTAATCATTGTTATAGTGGTTAAACTTAGAAAGCAAATGAGGCTAAGAAAGTTTAAGAGCAGGTAGGCTTGATGGGTGAGGAAACAATGGTGCAGAGTTGACCGAAGAACCATAGGCCAATCGAAACACAAAAATATGACAGTAACTGCAGGCGTGGGAAGTCAGGTGTAACTGAGGGAGAGAAAAACACGCTTGTAGAACTTGTATGGGCAGTTGTAGAGTTAGGAGTTCTGATGTTCTACACTCACAAACATAATGAGAGGAATCTGATTTTAGAAAGGGAGTTGGTTAATAATTTGTTTACAATTATCCTTTGGGTGAGCGCAGCAATTAACTATCATGCTAATACAGGAATTCAGAGACCTGCATTTGACTACATCAAATGCCAGGATTACCTAAACTTCCAAAATAAAGTCCCAGATTTATATTAGTGTCTATGTGTTAATGTAGGCACTCTGTGTAGAGTAATAAATAATCAGCATAAAAACTGAGCCTGCTGCCTCTACTCAGTGAATTTACTGTTCCTGTTACAAAAGTTTTCATTACAAAAATACAATCTATGACACATCTACATATGTAGCATTATTAGCAAAGTTGCCATTCCCATTTTCTCTGATTTCTAAAAGGACTGCAAACTGAATAATACACTGTAATATTTTACACTGAATGAATTCTTCTAATATCCCCAAAGGGCATTTTTAATGCCTTTTTTATTAATCAATTAATAACTCATTCTTCCATCCACCTTCATAATATTTTTTAAGCATCAACTGTGCATTAAGCATTGTGATAAATCCTGCTGGAACAGAAATGAACAGAATTGAGAAGGATTTCTTATAATTAATTTAGTTGTGGTTAGAAAGCTGAATTAAGAACTATGCCCACTAGCTCTGACTGGTGTGGGCCAGTTGGTTAGCATGTCATTCCATAAACCAAAGGTCAAGGGTTTGACTCTCAGTCTGGGTGCATGCTCGGCTGCAGGTTCAGTCCCTGGTCAGGGTGCTTAGGAGAATCAACAGATCAATGTTTCTCACATTGACATTTCTCTCCTCTCTCTCCCTCCCTTCCTCTCTCTCTCTAAAAGCAATAAGCATGTCCTTGGGTGAGGATAAAACAAAATGAAAAACAATGGCAACAAAAATAACTATGCCCACTAGAAGGACATTTTCTAAATTAACTGGTTCACATTAAAGTTCATTTTTCTTGAGTAATTCCCTTTGGTTAGGGAAGTATTTTTTTTTTGTCCTGTATGAATACAAACTGAGGGTTTATGGACATGAGATGTGAAGAGATCATAAAATATTTAGCTAAGTTGTCTACCAAAAAGTCAACAAGCATCTCAGGATATAACAGATCAAAAATGAGAAAAAATGGTGATACATGTGTGGGAAGAGGAGAGAAGGCAGAATGATACGGTTGGAGTCTGGTGTCTGAGGAAACAAGGCTAAATACCTTTTTTAGATCTTCAGCTGGGCATTTGGGTGTCAGATGAAAACTGTCTTCTATAGAAGGTGTCATTTAGCGTCTCCTGTAGTTATATTTGAATCTCTAGCTCACGATACTCCCTTTCGGTAGTAGCGTTTGCGACATAGGAAAGAGGAAACAGGGGATTGCATGTATCCAAATTGGGTCAGCATTAGGCCACCGCACAGAAATGGAATATGATAATTCGGCAAAAGCTGCGAATCACAGTCAGATGTGAATAGTGACTAGCAATCAAAAAATAATTCTTAGTTTCACAAAGGACTTGTGACAGGATTTGAACCCACCTTTTCTTGAAATTAAGGTGTAATTGTCATGCGGCTACACTGGGCACATTAGTATATTTGTTTTAATTCCAACTTTCATGTCTACGATAAACATTTGATAAAGTCACTGGTGAATACTTTATCACTCTTCTTCTAGAAATAATCATTTTATTTCCTAATTCTTCCTATTTTCCTTCCCTTCTATCTATTCAGAGGTTCCAATTATTTTGCAGTCTTTTTCCTGTGTCAGTGGGCAATGATGAAGATCTTTCAGAATCAGGCTGAAAAGTTCTGCTCTACAATGTTGACCTTCCATTTCCCTAGTGCAGTGACCTTTAACCTTTTTCATTTCATAGCACTCATAAATAATTACTAAAGTTCTGTGGCACACCAAAACTATATATTTTTTGCCAATCTGACAAAAATACAGGTACAGTTTTAATCCATTCACACCAAATGACTATTGTTATGTTGGCTGTTGTCATTATTTTTTGACAATCTGAGGGAAAATAGGTCACTGTCCCAGCTAAGTAGTCAGGTATTGCATATTTTAGAAACTCTTGCAGCACATTGGTTGAGAATCACTGCCTTCGAATAACTTTTAACCAGCAATAAGGAGTGACATTCTTCTTGGCTTCCAGCTGTCTGTTCAATGGTGCCCGAGCGCAGTCAGAACAGGCATGGACCCATCCAGGAGATGACGCTTTTACTGGGTTTATGACAGTCCTCCGCTGCGTTGCACTTTCGAATCACTTTCCATCGATATTTCTCCACCCCCGCCTCCACTCTAGTTCACATCAAGAGTGTCTCTTTCCTTGGTTGGAGGATCTCTAATCAAATCCATACCTCATGCTACAGTCAGAGGGACCTTGATAAACAACAAATCTGATAATAGCAGTTCCTTACTAAATGGTAGTCAAAGACTCTCATTATCCTTAAATGAATTTCAAAACTTAACGTTTACAAAGTGCTGCAAGGTCTTTCACAAGTTCATCTCTCCGGCCTTAGGTCTCATGCATTTCAGTCATTACTGACCTTCAATCCTCTCTTCCCTCTTACATTTGCTGTCCACACATACTGTTTCTATACTTGAATGATTCTGCACTCCTCATCCCCATTCTGTCTCAATATTTGTCAGGCTAATGCCTATCCACCCTTCACTATTATTCCTTCAGAAAAAAGCTTTATTTCTTTGTTATATACTAGGTTAGGAATTTACCTGTATATTTCTGTAATTCTTTCACGGTTCTTAATTGTAATTGTTTGCTCAAACGAGTAAGTCTGTTTACTTGCTCATTATTCTTGCTATTAAATATTTTAAATTTAAATTTTAATTAGATTTAACATTTTTTAAGATTTTATTTATTTATTTTTAGAGAGAGGGGAATGGAGGGAGAAAGAGGGGGAGAGAAACATTGACGTGTGAGAGAAACATGAATTGGTTGCCTCTCGCAGGCCCCCAACCAGGGACCTGGCCCGCAACCCAGGCATGTGTCCCGACTGGCAATTGAACTGGTGACCTTTTGATTTGTAGGATGACACTCAATCCCCTGAGCCACACCAGCCAGGGAAGATCTAATATTTTTAATTTGAATTAATTTTATTTCAACTTAATTTTGATACTATACTTTATGTACTTAATGTTTAACTTTTGCCTTTTTTTTTTTTGTGAAGGGACTTTGCCTCAGGACCAGAAGGTACAGTATTAGAGAGTGAACAATTCCAGGGGTTTTTACACCCTTTGTGTATTCCTTCCCATTGATGGATTGGTGAGACATGGAGAGCCTGGCAGGCTAGCTTAACCCCATAAAGCCAAATTAACCACTCGATACAGTTACTATATTAAAAAATATAAGGTATGTTTGTCTACTATTTTTTCATAATTCTCTTTAAAGCATTATTCTATTACTCATAAAACAGGCCTCACTATTCTTTGATGTAGCTCGCTGGGATAGTTCTAAATCATATCCTCTAAAACAGCATTCAAAAAGACATTTCTTAATATAAATTGTTGTTTGTTACATAAATAGAAGTAAATAAAGCAAATGCTATGCCTTGATTTTTATTTAACATCACATATTTGTGGGGGAAGAACCGAAAGTCTATCATAGGGAATAGTCTTCACTACTCTATAATCAAAAGTGGCAATTGGCACTTAAAAGAGAATCCTCCTGGTTGCCAGTGTCAGTCTTATTTGATGACCAATCACAGTCTAATAACCTTTTTATGACAGGATAGTTTTAGATTTACAGAAATGTTGCAAAGGTAATACAGAGAATTCCCATAAAATCCTCACATAATTTTCCCTTTTTCTAACATCATACATTATATGGTATACTTGTGACAACTAATAAAACAATATTGATAACATTGTTATTAACTGATAAACCATGTTTTATTTAGATTTTTATTTATATATATTAAATATATATTAGATAAAACTATAAAAGTATATCTACTTATTTAGATTTTTAGTTTTTATCTAATATACATATGTTAGATAAAAAGTACATGTGTACATATACATAAAGTTTTCATTTTCAAGAAGTTAATAACATAGCTGTGAGATTTTATGTTTACCCTAAAAATAATCCTTATTTGAGGTAGTTTGAAAGGTCTGTTTCTTGCACTTAAATATGGCTGATTAAATTATTCAAGGAATGATACAATTTAGATATTTTTTATTATATGAAAATATTTTTGTATTTTTTCCACTACCATTTAGTCCCCTTATGCCCTCTTCCCCCCGGCAATCACCACACTGTTGTCCAGTTCCATGAGTCCTTTTCCCTTTTTTGCTCAACCCTTCCATCCCTCACCTCAACCCCCCACTAGCTGTCACCCTGCTCCCCATCTCTGAGTCTGTCCCCATTTTTCTTGTTAGTCCTGTTTGTTCGTTAGATGCCACATGTGAGTGAAATCATATAGTATTTGTGTTTTCTGACTTGCTTATTTCACTTAGCATAATGTCTCCAAGTCCATCCATGCTGTCACAAAGGCTAAAACTTTCTTCGTTTTTATGGCTGAGTGGTCTTCCATTGTGTAAATATCCCATAGTTGTTTTACCCACTGATCTACTGATGGACACTTGGGCTGCTTCCATTTCTTGGTGGTTGTAAATAAAGCTGCAATGAACACAGAGGTGGATATAGTCTTTCAAATTAGTTTTTTGGGTTCCTTTGGATATATTCCCAGAAGTGGGATCACTGGGTCAAAGAAGATCCATTTTAAATTTGAGGCATTTCTCTACTGCTTTCCACAGTGGCCTCACCAATCTGCATTCCCACCAACAGTGTAAAAGGGTTTCCCTTTCTCCACATCCTTGCCAGGACTTGTTTGTTGATTTTTTGATGATAGCCATTCTGACAAATGTGAGATATCTCACTGTGGTTTTAATTTGCATCTCTCTGATGACTAGTGATGTTGAGCATCTTTTCACGTGTCTATTGGCCATCTGTATGTCCTCTTTGAAGAAGTGTTTATTCAGATCTTTTAGCCATTTTTTAATTGGATTGTTTGTGTTTTTGGTGTTGAGTTTAGTAAGTTCTTTATAAATTTTGGATATTAACCCCTTATCAAATGTATCAGCAAATATGTTTTCTTATTGTGTGGGGGGTTATCTTTTTATTTTGTTGATTATTTGCTTTGCTGTTCAAAAACATTTTAGGTTGATGTGGTCCCATTTGTTTATTCTTTTTCTTTTGTTTCCTTTGCCTTGGGAGATATATCTGATATATAATTTCTAAGAGCAATGCCTGCAATGTTGGTGCCTGTGTTTTCTTCTAAGATTTTTATGATTTCAGGTCTAACATTTAGATCTTTGATCCATTTTAAATTTTTTCTTGTGTGTGGTGTGTGAAGGTGGTATACTTCCATTTTGGGGCTTTCTATTCTGTTCCATTGATCTATGTGTCTTTTTTTGTGTGTGTGCCAGTACCATGTTGTTTTGATTACTATCACTTTATAGTATATTTTGATATTAGTTAGCATGATTTCTCCAACTTAGTTCTTCTTTCTCAGGATCACTGTTGCTATCTGGGCCTTTTGTGGTTTCACAGAAATTTTTGAAATATTTGTTCCAGTTCTGTGAAATATGTGATTAGAATGTTGATGTTGATAGGAATTGCATTAAATATATAAGTTGCTTTCAGAGTATGGACATTTTAATGTTAATTCTTCCCATCCATGAATATGGCATGTGCTTCCAATTATTTATATCTTTTTCAATTTCTTACTTCAGTGTCTTATAATTTTTCAAGTGTAGGTCTTTTACATCCTTGATTAGCTCTATTCCTAGGTATTTTATTCTTTTGTAGTAATTGTGAATGGGATTGTTTTCTTAACTTTCCTTTCTGTTAGTTCTTTATTGGCACATAAAAATGTAACTCATTTCTATATTGTGTTTGTATCCTGCTACTTTGCTGAATTCATTTATGAGTTCTAGTAGTTTCTTGGTGGAATCTGGGGTTCTCTAAGTGCAGTACCATGTCATCTGCAAATAAAGACAGTTTTACTTCTTCCTTCCCTATTTGGATGTCATTTATTTCTTCTTGTCTGATTGCTGTGGTTAGGACTTCCATTACTATGTTGAATAAGAGAGGTGAAAGAGGACATCCTTATCTTATTCTCAATCTTAAGGGGAATGCTTGTGGGTTTTGCCAATTGAGTATGATGCTGGAAGTGAGTTTGTCATATATGGACTTTAGTATGTTTAGGCATGTTCTCTCTATCCCCACTTTGCTAAGAGTTTTTATAATTAATGGGTCCTGGGTATTATCAAAAGTTTGCCCACATCTATTGATATTATCATGGGTTTTTATCCTTCATTTTGATTATGTGGTGAATCACATTTATTGATTTGCACATATTGTACCAACCTTGCATTTCCAGAATAAATCCCACTTGATCATAGTGTATAATCATTTTGGTACATTGCTATATACAGTTTGCTAATGTTTTTTTTGAGGATTTTAGCATCTATCCTCATCAGGGATATTGGTCTATAATTTTTTTTTTTCTTTGTAGTACCTTTATCTGATTTTGGAATTAGGATAACGCTGATTAAAATGAGTTTGGGAGCTTTCTCTCTTCTTGAATTTTATGAAATAGTTTGAAAAGGAGAGGTGTTAGTACTTCATGGAATGTTTGGTAAAATTAACCTGTGAAGCCATTTAGTCCAGGTCTTTTTTTTTGTTGGGAATTTTTTGATTACTGCTTCCATTTGATTAGGAATAATCTGTCTATTTAAATTCTCTCATTCTTCCTGATTTAATTTTGGAAGGTTGTATGTTTCTAGAAATTTATCTGTTTCATCCAGGTTGTCCATTTTGTGGGCATACAGTTGTTCATATAGTTGTTCATAATATTTTCTCACAATGCTTTTTTTGTATTTCTTTGGTGTCTGTTGTTATATTTCTCCTCTTTCACTTCTGATTTTATTTATTTGTGTCCTTTCTCTTTTTTTTTTCTTGATGAGTCTAGTTAAATGTTTGTCAATTTTGTTTATGTTTTCAAAGAACTATATCTTGGATTCATTGATTTTTTTAATCAGTTTTTTAAAACTTTATTACATTTATTTCTGCTATGACTTTTATTATTTCCTTCCTTCTAATCACTTTGGGCTTTGTTGTTCTTTTTCAAGTTCATTTAAGTATGAAGTTAGATTTTTATTTGAGCTATTTGAGCTTTTCTTCCTCTCTTCCTTCCCTCTCCCTTTTTAAATTTTTTTGAGATATGCCTATAATGCTATGAATTTCTCTCTTGGATTGCTTTCTCACTTGGAAAGGATTGCTTTCCCAGTGTCCCACAGATTTGGGATTGTTGTGTCCTCATTTAAATTTATTTCAAGGTATCATTTGATTTCTTTCTTGGTCTCATTGTTGACTCATTCAGTGTTTAATTACATGTCTTTAGCTTCCATATCTTTGTGTGTTTTTCAAAGGTTTTTTTGTTATTGATTTTTAATTTCATAGCATTGTGATGAGAGAAGATGCTTGATATGATTTCAATCTTCTTAAATTTATTGAGACTTGTTTTGTGTTCTAACATTTGGTTTCTCCTAGAAAATGTTCCATGTGCACCTGAAAATTATGTATATTCTGTTGCTTTGGGATGAAATGCTCTGAAGATACCAATTAAATCCACTTGGCCTAGTGTACTGTTTAAGGTCACTGTCTCCTTGTTGATTTTCAGTCTAGAAGATCTAGCCATTGAAGTCAATGGGGTGTTAAAATCCCCAACCATGACTGTATTTCTGTTGATCTCTCCCTTTAAGTCCATCATGATTCGCTTCACATTTTTAGGTGCCCCTATGTTAGTGTGGGATTGTTGAGTAGGGTTATAACTTTGTGTTGGTTTGCTCCCTCTATCATTATGTTTTGTCCTTCTTTGTCTTTTACTGTAGCCTTTGTTTTAAAGTTTATTTTGTCAGTTTTAAGTACTACAACCCTAGTTTTTTTTCTTTTCCATTGCATGAAATATCTTTTTCTATTCTTTTATTTTTAGTCTGTGTATCTTTCAATCTGAGATTGGTCTTTTGGAGGCAGCATTTATTTGGGTCTTCTTTACTTAGCCATGCAGCTACTCTGTCTTTTGGTTGGAGTACTTAAGCTATTTACATTTAAGGAGATTATTGATAGATACATATTTAGTGCCATTTTACTGTTGGATTATTTTCCTCTGATTTTTCTTTCTCTTTTTCTTCTTCTTAAATCAAGCTAATTGAGTACTGGTTTGGTGTTTAACGTTTATTGCAGTACTGGTTAAACCAATAAACTGGTTTAACATTGATTGCAGTACTGGTTTGGTGTTAGAAAACTCCTTTAGCTACCTTCCCCCACCCCCTCCTGGGAAGCTCCTTATTTCTCCTTCAGTTTTAAATGATAGCCATGCTGGATAATGTAGCCTTGTTTATAGGTCCTTGCTTTTCATCACCTTGAATATTTCACACCACTCTATTCTGGCCTGAAATGTTTCTGTTGAGAAATCAGATGCCAGTCTAATTGATGCTCCCTTGTAGGACACTACCTGCTTTTCTCTTGCAAGTTTTAGGATTCTCTCCTTGTCTTTAAGCCTTTTCATTTGCATTATGATGTGTCTCAGTGTAGGCCTCTTTGGGTTTAAATTGTCTGGAACTCCGAGCTTCCTAGACTTGTGTGTCTTTTTCCTTCACCAGATTAGGGAGATTTTCAGTCATTATTCCTTCTAATGGGTTTTAAATCCCTTGCTCACTCTTCTCCTTCTGGTATTCCCATGATATGCTGATGTTGTTATGCTTCATGTTGTCCAAAATGTTTCTTAAGCTCTATTAATTTATTTTATTCATTTTTCTTTTTGCTTTTATGCCTGGGTTTTTTTTCCTACCTTGTCTTCCAAATTACTGATTCAGTCTTCCACTTTATCTAACCTACTGTTTATTCCTTCTGGTGTATTATTTATTTCAGATATTGCATTCTTTATTTCTAATTGGTCCTTTTTTATGGTTTCTGCATCTTTTTTCATGCTGTTGAGTATCCTTATAATCATTACTCTAAACTCTCTATCTGTTACATTGCTTGTTTCCATTTCATCTGGTTCTTCCAGAGAATTCTCTTGTTCTTTCATTTGTGGTCTGTTTCTTTGTCTTCCCATATTGGCTGCTTCTTTGTATGTTCTTCCTCATTTGTTAAACTGATTGGTGATGTAGCCTCAAGCTGTAACTAGCAGCCCAGCTTAAGCGCCACAGGTTGCAGCAGAGAAATTCTTGTGGGCAGGGCTACTGGTTCCCCTCAGGCAGATACCACTTGGATAGGAGAGCTCTTAGAGAAATGGCTTGTAGTATGGGGAATGACTCAGCACAGGGATCTTCATGGCTGTTCCTTCAGTTCTCTGCCCAGAGCCACCAACCTCAGACCCTCCTCAAGAGTCTCTTGTCCACTCTGCCCTCACTCTGTTGGAGTCTATGGTAAGTGGCTACAAACAAAATTTTGTGTGTTGGCCATTTAAGAGGCTCTCTGTCTATAGGTATCTCTCCCTGTCAGACATACACCCTGCTGCTTTTCACAGCTGGATGTTATATGGGTTCATTTCTGGCTCTGGTGCTATAGACTGGGGAGCTCAGCTTGGGATTTAGACCCAACACTTCTCAGGGGGAGCCCCGTGCTGCTGAAATAGCCCTCCAGAACTTCAGCTGTGGCTCATGGGAGCCCAGCCAGCCCTCTCATGCCTCCTCCGCACTCTCTACCAGTCTTGTTGTGGTGAAGTGGTTTCTTCTGTCTGTCCCTGGTTATAAGATTTCTCTCCAGCTAGGGTTTAGTTGGTAATTCAGGGTGATTTCTCTACCACTTAGTTGTAATACCATATTGGTTCTGGAAGGAGGTTAGTGTAGCTTCCACTTACTCCTCCACCATCTTGGATCTCTGCAGGCATTTTAACTTGTGTTTAAATCTCAGGCTCAGTGCTAGGCCTCTCTCATTTAATTTAAAAGTACGATGGTACTAGTTGGGATTTTTGTTCAACTGTACTTTTTTTTTTGAGCACTGTTGCTGGAATTCTTAAAACTGTTGGTGAATTTTGGGAGCCTTTATTATGTTTGTAATATGAATAAAGATATAAAGTAAATCTGATAAAGATTCTAACCAGAACAGCTGAATTCTGAAGTAAACTTAGACAGAATAACATTATTTCCTAGGAGTTCAAGTCAGGAAATGGAAAGGCCAAATGAGTTTAATTATGGAAGTTGTGCTGGAAGAAAATATTAAGTTAGCCACATAATGAATTCAGGAAAGTGGAAAGTATCTTAGTTGTGATATCAGGGAGAATTAAACTGAAGGAAAGAACTTCATTGCATAAGCTGTGATTTTAGTGAGCTCCAAGATAAGCCCAAATGTTGCACAGAAGACCTGGTTCAGTAAGAGATCTGTGTAAATTCTTTAGATTATAAACATTTGAAACTGATTTCCAAAGGAAGGAATTATTCTGACTATTTGAGACACTTTGCCTTGCCCCTTGTTACTTCTTATTGTGATTTAAATCACACACCATAATAGTCACTTTTAAAGTAGAAATTACAGTTATGTTTAGTATTTCACAAAGTTGTATACCCATCACCAATATCTAATTTCTGAATACTTTCATGACCCTAGAATAAATCTCGTACTCATTAACAAGTCACTCCCCATTCATCCTTTTTCTCCAGCCCTTGGCAACTACTAATCTATTGGTCTGTATTTCATACAGGTAGAATCGTTTAACATTTGTCTTTTCGTGTCTAGCTTATTCTACTCCATGTTACATTATGTATCAGCACATTGTTTCCTTTTTGTGGTTGAATGTATTTCATTGTGTGGTATATTTGTTTCCTAAGATGGCCATTACCAAGTGCCACACTGAGTTACTTAAAACAACAGAAATGTATTCCCTCACAGTTCTGGAGGCTAGAAGTATCAAATCAGGGTATCAGCAATGCCACGTTTCCTTTGAGGTCCTGGGTAAAAATCTTCCCTTGCCTTTTCCTAGCTTCCTTAGATCCTTGATTTCCCGTGGCTTACAGCTGTCTAAGTCTAACCTCTGCCTCTTCAACAGATGGCCATCTCCCTGTGCATCTCTGTTTTTATACAGTGTTCCTTCCTCATAAGGACACCAGTCTTATAGCATTAGGACCTCGTAATGACCTAATTTTTACTTGATAAAATCTGCAAAGATGCTATTTGAAAATAAAGTCATATTCATAGCTAACTTGGGTCAGGATTTCAACATATCCTTATGGAGATACAATTCAACATATAACGTACTTTTCCATATTTTGTTAAACTGTCCACTTGATGGACATGAGTTTAAACCCTTTGGCCATTATGAATAATGCTTCTATGAACATTCACATACACGTTTTTGTATGGGCATATGTTAATTTGGCATATAACTAATGTAACTACGTTGAAGTGAAATTGGTGGGTCATATGGTAACAATGTTATGCTTTTGAGTAACTTCCAAACTGTTTTCCAAAGTGGCTATAAAAGTTTTACATTTCCACCAGTAATATACTAGGGTTCCTGTTTCTCTACATTGTCACCTTCACTAGTTTTTGTCTGGTTTTTTAATTACAGGCATCAAATGGGTGTGAAATGGCATCCTATTGAACTTTAATTTGTATTTCTCTAATCATATGATCTTAAGCATCTTTTCACATGGTTACTGACCACTGTTGTTTGAAGAAATGTCTATTCAAATTCTCTCTCCATTTTAAAACTGATTACTTGTCTTTGCTCACCCTTTAATTTACTCACCAGGACGAGTGAGTTGTTTCGTTGGTGAGTGAGTGAAAACAAAGAGCTGCAGAGGTCTCACTACTAAGCTTCACTAGTACATGTTTCTCTTCATGTGTACCTTTGAAATTGTTAGTGAAGCTTTCTAGTGAGTCACATACTTAATATGAGAAGGAAGGACTTGGGGAAATATCCATATCTTCCCAAGTCCTTCCTTCTCACATTAGAGAACCAAGGTTCTCTAATAGATATGCTCTCTAATGATGTCGTTAATCTCTCACAAAGAAGAAGGGACATTTAGGTAATGGCACATTTCATATCATATTCTAGAAGATCACTTATGGTATACTGTATTTTCCAAGGATTTACTTCCATAAATCCATAGGTAGTAGATTAATTTAACATAAGCAATCCTGAATTAGAGATTACTTATTAAGATAATTCCTTTGATATGGACTTCCCTTTAATTCTAATAATCATTTGTCTATTTTCCAGGAAGAGCCCATTTTCAGCATGTTTGCAGGGAAATTAGACTAGGTTACCTGTTTCTTTATTTTTAGAGGACAGTTTCTGTCCCTTAGCCCAGAAAATTGGGAAACAATTGAATCTTAAGGTAGCAATTTTAGCTCCTTCCTCCCCAATGATTAATAGTCATTGGTCCACCGTACTTGGATGAGTAGGTATAACCATTCAATCTTAAAATTGTGTGTAAACAGGGGTTGGCAAAGGGAAGTTTACAGTTGTGAGTACATGAGAGTTTATTCTTGTATTATTATTTATTATTATATTATTTATTTGTATTCTTATTACTATCTTTATTATTATTTTATATCCTTATTTATGATTTATCTTTTAAGTAATGATGTCTGATAATTTAACCAAGCAACCTGTGTATCTTTCTCCATGCAAACAAATATAAACCTACTTTGGCCCACACCTGTGTGTGCATGTACTTGTGCCTGTGCACACATGCACATGTGTGCATCTGTATGTGTAGGAATGGCTGCAGCATGAGAAGTAGATCTTTTCTTTCTTTCCCCCCCAACACTAGTATGAATACCGTACCTAATTATGTTTGCCCTGCCTGTTATATTTCCTAAAGTGCGTCGAACATGGTCTAGACCAGAGTTTCTCAGAGGGTGTTCTCCAGAGCAACTGTGTCAGCATCACCTAGACCAGTGTTTCTCAGAAGGTGTTCTCCAGAGCAACTGTGTCAGCATCACCTAGACCAGAGTTTCTCAGAGGGTGTTCTCCAGAGCAACTGTGTCAGCATCACCTAGACCAGTGTTTCTCAGAGGGTGTTCTCCAGAGCAACTGTGTCAGCATCACCTAGACCAGTGTTTCTCAGAGGGTGTTCTCCAGAGCAACTGTGTCAGCATCACCTAGACCAGAGTTTCTCAGAGGGTGTTCTCCAGAGCAACTGTGTCAGCATCACCTAGGAATTTGTTGGAAATGGAAATTCTCAGGCCCCATTCCAGTCCTACTGGATCAGAAACTGTACAGTTGAGCACAAGCGTTCGTGTGTTACACGCCTCCCATGTGTTCCAATGCATGCTCTGCTTCGAGAAACTTAGACTGTGAGGCGAGTATTGGCGGTCTCACGATTTAAGTCATCAGCATAGTTGGTCCCAGGTTCTAATTTTAAATGACTCCTTTGGCTTTTAGTAATTTTGAGGGTAAAACGTCTCCAGCCATTTCAGATTTTTAAAATATTTTCAATTTAAAAGAAAAACAATTGTTATATGTCAAAAATAAATCTGTATTTTTACTCTTTTTGGTTACTGGGCTTTCATTTTAGGCCTTACCTTGATACTTAAGTTAGCTGCCTTTTCTGAGAATATTTTTACTCAATCTTAAATCTAGGAAGGAACAACTTTTATTTCAGTACCATGAAGATACCAGTACCAGGTCTCCTTCAATATTTGCATAAGTCTAGTCAATATGTGTGGTGATTTTACCTCTACTGTATCAATTTCCTAGTATCACTATGATTATCTAGTGGTTTCTAGGAGAATAGGAAATCCTCCTTTTATCTCTATATTATTTTCAATAATAAATCTTGTGTTTTAAGGCATCCTCCTCAACCTCCCACCTTTGAATGCTCAAAACAATTCAAGCTTGTGTTATTTGTCTATTTGACAACACTGGCTTTCTTTCCCTTGAAACAGAAAAAAAATCTAAAATATTTTAAATTTAAATGCAGGAGGAATACAATATTAAGTTTATATTGAGTTTATACCAATACTTTAAAATGTCTGGAGGAGTTTGATTGAGTCAGACACATAAATATATGTGCTTATTTGGCAGATTTTACTATATTTTGCTTGCAAAAGAAAAAGAAACCTTACCTACAATAACTGAATATTTATAGATAGATAAACCAGGTGTAAAGATTACTGATTTTTACTAATCAGCATTCTCCAGAGAAGTGGAACCAACAGATGGTAGACAGATACATAGATAGATACCAAAAATATTGGCTCATACAGTTATGGAAGCTGAGAAGTCCCATAATCTGTCTTCTGCAAACTGAAAACCTGGAGTTTGATCCTTAAGATCTGAGAACTAGGAACACAGAGAGCAGGAAAATGGCCATGTCAAGCATTCAGGCAGAATAAAAAAGCGGTTAATTTCTTTTTTCCTTTCCTTTTTTTTTTTTTTTTTTTTCTGTTCAGGTCCTCAGCAGATTGGATGATAGTCACCCACACAGGGGAAGGCAATCTGCTTTACTGAGTACACAAATTCAGATACTAATCTCAACTGGAAACAAACACACCCAGACACACAGACACACCCAGAAATAATGTTTACTCTGAGCACCCGGGGCTAGTCTGGTTGACATATAAAATTAAATAGACTTGCAGGAAGTCCAGGAAGCTCAGAGAATCCTAAAGAAATTGGACCCAAGGAAGCACACACCAAGGCCCATCATAATTATATTACCCAAGATTAAGGATAAGGAGAGAATCTTAAAAGCTGCAAGGGGGAAAGGAGACAGTTACCTACAAAGGAGTGCCCATAAGATTGTCAGCTGATTTCTCAGAAGGAAGCTTACAGGCACGAAGGGGCTGGAAAGAAGAATTCAAAGTCATGAAAGGCAAGGACCTACATCCAAAATTACTCTATCCAGCAAAACTTTTATTTAGAATGTAAGGGCAGATAAAGTGCTTCCCAGATAAGGTCAAGTTGAAGGAGTTCATTATACCAAACCTTTATTATATGAAGTATTAAAGGGACTTATCTAAGAAATAGAAGAAGATCAAAACTATAAACAGTAAAATGACAGCAAACTCACAACTATCAACAACTGAACCTAAAAAACAAAACCAAAAACAAACTAACGAAACAGCTAAAACAGGACCAGAATCACAGAAATGGAGATCACACGGAGGGTTATCAGCAGGGAGGGGGAGGGAAGAGAATGGGGAGAAAGGTACAGGGAATAAGAAGCATAATTGATAAGTACAAAATAGACAGGGGGAGGTTAAGAATAGTATAGGAAATGGAAAAGCCAAAGGACTGTTGTGTATGACCCATAGACATGAACTAAGGTGGGGGTATGCTAGTGTGAGGCAGGTATAGGGCAGAGGGGGAGAAAAATGAGACAGGTGTAATAGAATAATCAATCAAGTATACTTAAAATTAACTATCAACATTGCTGTATAAAATTATGTATATGTAGTTTCATTAAAAATGTATTTTAATTAAATCTGATACATTTGTTAAAGTGTCCATTCTACATTTATAAAAATAATAAAATTTTAAAAATCCAGTTTACAGAGCAATAAAGGATAGAAAAGTAGAGTAGTAAAATATTGATTAGAAAACAAGGTCTTAAATATTGAATTTACGCTGCTCATAGCAACTCACTCTGAGAACTTTGTACCATGTACATTAGACATGCTAATTTGAATTTAATAAAGAAGCATTATATTGTATACCAAAAATTTTAAGAAATTTCTTTTTTTTTGATATTTACTAAAGTATTTTGTCTTTTTTCCTTCTCTAAATTTGCAAGTTCCCTTTTGAAATAAACATTTAAATTGTATTTAGTTTTTTTAATGCCTCTATTAAATAATATCATCTCAAATTAAAGTCAAAGATGAAAGATAAGTTACTGCTTTATGCCAAGTTCAACAAATTTATAAAATATTAGGTATAAAGCTCTGATGCTCACATTTAGTTTTAGGTTGAAAACCTATAGACTTTGGATACTTGTACTTAATCATTGTATTTATCCAACTAGAATAATAAATGTGAGGAACACTTTAAATCCTATTATTGAATTTTTTTCTTATTTTCCTACTTATCATTACACTTATTTTTTAAAGTCAGGGTTAATTTGTATTCTGTGTTAGTATCACAGCAAAATCTACATGGATACAATAAGTCCTTGATTTTTACCAAAACAAGGATTAGTGCCTGTTATTTCCTTGTGCTCACCCTCATTCTTCCATATGACAGCTTCAGTCCATTTAATGCTGGGGTTTTTTTCAATCCAAATAAGATCCTTTCATTCAATTTAGCACTTTAGCCTCTAAAGTCACTTTGCTTAATGGGTCTGGTTTTGACTTTTGAGTCATTTTATTCACAAATGTACCAATATTCATCATTGTATGAGTCTTATGATGAATTCAACCACAGATCACTGAAAATAAGGCACAGAGTCCGATAGCAGGCCACCTTATTAGCAGTTTTTTCCAGACCAATAATCACGTTACTATTTGAAATTTAGCAAATTGCTGTCATATCGTCTACTTTCAGCCCATTTTTTAATGCCCTTGTCAGATTATTTTGCTGCTGGGTTGAAGCCAACCATGATAATGCTGCTAAATGTGAATTTCGGAAGACAATGTTCTTGCTTCACATTATTGCAAAGAGTAGTTCCCCACCAGAGTGCAACGCAGTGCTCTCTACGTTTCTCAATTTTAAATTTTATTTGAAGATAGGGGTTCCTTACCTGGTTTCTTCCTTTAGATAGCAGCCTAGTCTACATAATGATGGTATACGTACACGACATGTGTCCAGAAGGCATCCAGCCATGTAATATGAAAAATGGAGATATTTACTGAAGAAGATATAAGACACAAGAAACATTGTACACAGGACAATGATGCCTCAGTCCCCTTCAAAGTAGGTACCTCGGGACCTTACGTAGTTCTCCTAATTGCCATCAGCTGCCCTGTCATATTTTCCTGGATCTCATCAAAGGTCTGAAATCTCTTTCCTCTCAAAGGTGATTTTAGTTTTAGGAAAAACCAGAAGTTGCAGGGTGCCAAATCTGGGCTGCAGGGAGGCTGAGTCACCTGGGTGATTTGATGTTGCACCAAAAAACTTTGCACAGAACATGATGCATGAGTTGGCATGTTGTTGTGATGAAACTGCCAGTCACCAGTTGCCCACAGCTTCAGACTTCTGAACCATCTGAATAGTGTCCATGAAGGAATGTTCAAGCTTAATGCAAAATTTGGTGCAGATTTGTTACTCTACTTGCTCAGTCATTATGAATGAGACAGCCACACAGTACACATGCTCACTCAACTGTGTCTACCGCCCCCACTGACTAGTAAGCGAAGTCATCATTGTTCACACATGTGCATTCCAATCCACTCTCCTTGGCTGCCATGTTACATCAATTCCATGTTACACACAAACCATTCTCATGATTTTTAACAATGGTTGGATTTTTTTCGGACATACCTGATATTGTGTTTGAAGGCTTACTGTCTTTTTCTTTTTTTAACATTTTCACTCATATTTTTAACCCTGAGTGCATCTATGTCAAAAATTTAGTTTGTTCAAGAAATTAAAATATATGCATATGAAAGAGAGGACATAAATCTACTATAAAGGACATAATCTACTATAAAAATGAAATTAGTTTCCTTGTATATTTGAAGATTATTAAAAGGTGAGAGTTGAGATATTATTTCTTGTATTCAGATACAAGATAACTTTGCATTATCTTTTGAAAAATATTTTATTTATTTATTTTTAGAGAGAGGGGTAGGGAGGGAGAAAGAGAGGGGGAGAAACATCAATGTGTGGGTGCCTCTCATGTGCCCCCTACTGGGGAAATGGCCCACCAGCCAGGCATGTGCCCAGACTGGGAGTTGTACCAGTGATCCTTTGGTTCACAGGCTGGCGCTCAGTTCACTGGGCCACACCAACCAGGGCAAACTTTGGGTTATCTTGAGCTTCAATAGTATAGATGGTAAATTTATATAGAGAAATACATTATTTTATACAAAAACAGGTCTAATATTTGTTTATTAGCAATTCAAATTAACTACAAAATTGATCAATTACTAAATATCTAAAATTTCAACTCCATAGGAAAAGTTTTTAATTCTTAAGGTCTGCTTATTGACTCAGAGCACAATCAGTATACTTAGCACCTAGAGCACTTACGTAATCTATAAAATATAGTTTTAATATTTACCAACTAGTTAATGTTTACTGTGTACCTAGCATTTTCCCCGGAGCATTAAGTACAGAGTTTCTATTACTGGGCATAGAAATGGTATGAGGTAAATATCACTGTCATTTAAAAAGTAGTGTAACAGCCGAGGTTGAGTTCTTGCTGTGTGTTAGGAACATGAAATATTATCTTTTAAAATCACCACATGTACATTCAGACTATAATAGCTAGATGGCAAGTTGGTTATGATGAAGTCAGGATGAAACTTAACCTCACTCCCCAAATTGTATTCAAAATGCTTCCTCTTGATAGGTTTTCAAATACTTGATGTCTGATTCATATTCAAATTGAAAATAATATTCAGACATTTCTTCAAATTGATAATAAACATGGAAGACATTTGGTATATTGTGAGTTTTTTGAAATTTTTATTCCCTTAGCACATTGCTTTATTATTTTGAATATGTATTATATTTTATTATTTTGCTTAACAAAATTTACATTGTCTTATATTCCTCTCAGAAAATTTCTGGTGACAAAGTACTCTTGACTCTGCCAATACAAGTTTTTTTCCCTTAGAATGGAGCAACTAAGAGATTGTTTTCTTTAGATGAAGTAGTGATACTAAGCTCTTTAGAGTTACCCGAAACAGAGTCATATGCGTCACCTCAGTTACAGTGTGCTTTCTCTAAGATTATCTGGAGACATAAGAAAGAAATAAACACCCAACCACATCTCTTCCTAACAGACGCTTGTTTAGGTCACAATAATAATTCTGATAGTCCAATAGCAATTCTAGTGGATCACCTAAGGAATCTAGTGGAATCCAAGTTATTTGACTACGTCTTTCAGAAGTAGTCAAATAACATTCCTGAATGATAACCCAGCTTCTGATTCTATACCTATAGCTCCTAATTTATTTTTTTCCATGTCTTAAAGAATGAGATATCTCTGAAAGGTAGTGGGATTGGTTCCTCAAATACAACTGCTTGTCTTAAACAGTGATCTTTCACATAGCATTGCAGGATGCCTTCAGTAAGACACCCATTCCTTCTTCAATAAACTGAGACCAGAGTGACGGGATCTCGAATTGACTAATGCCCAGAAATTAATTCAGGAATCAATGTGGCCATAGCAATAATGAAGCAGTTTTCTAGACATGAATGGAGTTGCTTGTAGGCATTCCACTTGTATATACTGTACATCATTGCTGGCTGTTGGGAACTACCCTGCCTGGTTTCAGATGCTGTAACCCCCCATGGCTAAGGCTCAGTAAAAAGACCTCGGGACCATAAGCCACTAAGGAGACAAAGCTTATCCTCTTGGCAGGGGTGCAGCCTCTGCCCCCTTTATTTCACCCTGCTTGGCCCCTTGGTGGCTGGGTAGTCAGTGATGGGTAAGATTCCTCAAGGAAGGAACAACCTAAGACAGGCACAGTCACAAAGGGGCCATCAGGGAAGGACTTAGGGGATTGTGAAGGAGGGACAAAAGACCCTCACCCCTCAGCTTTGTCATAGCCTGAGTCCTCATTCTATCTGTAAAAAGTCTCCTAATCTCTTGGCTGCCCACATCCCCCACCTGATTGAGGCCTGAAACAATGCAGAAGTGGGGTGCAGCCCTGAGCTGGAACGGGTGGTTCCCAGTGGGGTGGGGAGGTGCTCAGGCCCAAGAAAGAATGCATAAAATCCTTTGAAACCTGCTTTGCTAAGAATGCCCTCAATTTAAATGTTAAGGGTCCAAGCATAAAATGAGTTTGTTTCCCTTTGGCCTTTTGGTGTCATTCTATCTATCTGACCCTTATAGTTCTTTAATGTTATCTATTCCTTGATCATTACTGCCTGACAATGATTGATGAGCTTTACATATATGCCCTGTATTCCTATGCAAACTAAACTCAGTAAAAGCCCATTGAAGAAGAGGCTCAAGGCTCTTCTCCTCTAAGAGATTGTCAGCCTTTTCTCCCCAAGCAGATCTTGTCTTGGTAGATTAATTTTTATCCGAGGCAGCTGGGAGGGCTCTGTGGGATGGCGCTCCCCCACAGCTGTCATTGTAGCGTTTGAGTGCATTTGGATCTTATTAGGGTTTACTATCCAATCACTGAGTTTGAGAGGTAACTAAAATCGTTAGAGCAACACCAAGTTATTTGATGGATTCAACATCTTTAACTAGCCTATATTCACATTGTGAGTACAGTGCAAATGTTAAAAATCATCTCCACATAGGTTGATTTTCCCCTCTAATTTTCCTACGTGGCCTCTGTATTTCAACATAAGTATGATAAACAAGTTAGAAATTAATGTGTGGCTGTTTTGTGCATTTTGTGACAACACCTGATGTAAAGTCTCCAACATTGTCAATGGCATGCATTTCTAGGCAATGGGTGGGTCTGGAGGGAAGGAGCAGGAAGCCCTTTGCAGGGTGAGTTCTATAGGGTTTGATACCATAATCTCTGGGATTTGATCTCCAAGTCCAGTGGGGCAAGTGTCAATATCCATTGTCTTATATTAATTAATTAAGAATTCAAAGAGTCATACTTTCTATTGCTGATAAATAGGACAGTGGGAAAATATAAAACATTAAAAATTAAGGAACTTTGTGATTGTCCTATGTAAGTCAAACTATGAAAATGTTTTCTGATGAAGTCCCTAAAATTACTTGCTTGGCCCCATTAGCCATATGTAGCTTTTTTTTATTGGCAAAGGATGTCAACTGTTATTAATCCAGATAATGTTAAGTAATGTATACTAAACATAATCCAACTTTTATGGGCGATACTGGCAAAAACTTGAGGCTAAAACAAAAGGGGTACTGTCCCTCCTGAAGAAAACCTAGAGAGTCTCCAAGCTCTGATTTACACTGACGGCAAACTCAAATCCTTTGTAGTGAAGAATCCAGGACATTGATTTGAAAACCCTCTGTGGGACAGCTCAGCCTGTGAGCATTCTCTAATTGCTCCCTGTTCTCCGCATTTACAAAGTGACTCGTGATAACAACGTCACTCCAGCTTTAAGAGAGAGAGATTTTATAAGCAAATTTTAAGATTTTCTGTGAAGGGCTACTGTGTCAAAGTGACTTCTAACATCCAACAAGTTTACCTGAGTAACTGATTTCTAGCCTCTGGCTGTCTTCTCTCCTCCCAGACTAAAGGCTGCCACTCTATACACAGGGTTTTGCAGAGCCACTCTAACTCAGAGGAGACCTATACGTTATTAGAGGAAACTTGCATAAGCTCACTATATTAATTACATTACTTTTTAAGTCATCAGGTTTTAGGAGTAACTCAATAGAATGAAAGAGAAAAAAACAAGGTAAACAAACAATATTGATATGAAAAATAGCCTGCTATTCCGGAGAGAAAAGAAGTAGAAAAAATAATCAGAGAGAGGGAGGGAGGGAAGAAAGGGAAAGAAGGAAAGTGAACAGGTAGAAATGGGGTGGGGGGAGATGATGGGAAAAAGAAATAAAGTAAGACATGGTAGAAAGTTACACTTTTGCGAGTATGCCTTTTTCTACAGTTATGCTTTTTAGAATCAGGTTAACATTACATATTTAAAATAAAAGAAAAACAATTAAAAACGATTGGCTTGTTTTAGTTTGTTACTATTAGGTTGGGTAGACCTGTATCAGTTTATTAGGACTACCATCAAAAAGTGCCACAGACTGGGTGATTTAAACAACAGAAATTTATTTTCTCACAATTTTGGAGGCTATAGAATTTCAAGATCAAGGTGTAGGTATGTTTGTTTTCTCCAGAGGCCTCTGTCCTTGGCTTGCAGATGGCCATCTTCTCACTGTGTCCTCACCTGGCCCTTTCTCTGCGTGCACACATCCCCCACGTGTCTCTACCTGTTCAAATTTCTGCTTCTTATAAGGAGTGAGATTGCTTAGGGCTCATGCCAACAGCCTCATCTTATCTTAATCGCTTCCTTAAAGACCCTATCTCCAAACAGGGATCTGTGGTAACAGAGGTCAGCACTTCAACATATGAAGGGGAACATGATTTGGAGGGGACACAGTTCAGCCTGAAGCAACACCCACTTGCAGTACAAACAGCAATAAGTGAATCACATAATCACAATGAAGGGGCTGGGGAAGAAAAGCACTAAAACTTTGGGGAAAACAGTATTTTTGGTTATATACTCTAAGGCTAAAAGCAATAAAAAGTACTGTACACAAATATTAGACTCCAGTTCATAATTTGTTTTTTATGGAGGTACGTGTTAGAAATTCCAAAATTATTTCACACAATTTCAAAGTTTAAGCAAATAAGCAAATATGTAAGGGTAATGAGAGCCAAGTTTCTTTTCTTTTCTTTTTTTCCCACATTTTTTATTGTTGTTCACGTATAGTTGTCTCCATTTTCCCAACACCACTCCCCCCACCCCAGCCACCCCCACCTCCCACCCTGAATGCTACCCCTCTTTGGCAATGTCCATGTGTCCTTTACACATGTTCCTGACAACCCTTCCCTCTTTTCCCCCTATTATCCTCTCCCACCTCCCCTCTGGTTACTGTCAGTTTGTTCTTAATTTCAATGTCTCTGGTTATATTTTTCTTGGTTGTTTGTTTTGTTGATTAGGTTCCATTTATAGTTGAGATCATATGGTATTTGTCTTTCGCCACCTGGCTTTGAGAGCCAAGTTTCTTGCTTTCAGAAAAAGGAGTTACAAATGAACAGAGAATGCTAGAATCAATTCTGCAGAGTTGGATTGTAATTTGAAGTACCATTTTAAACTTGTGGAGAGAGATTGATATAGAAATAGATAAATATGTGTTTCATGTATAAATGCATATATTTCAACTCTAGCATGAAGTTACTCATGTGCATAGAAGATAAGAAAAATTTTATGTTTTGGGAAGTAAAGGTATTCACCATCAAAGGAAAGAGAATGAGCCAAAACTGAGCAAGAAAGTGGCTAGTTCACCTTTAAAAAGAATGAATAGTGTAGGATTATAGAAAGGAATGCCTGGGAATTTATTTTGAAATGAATTTTAGAAGCCATAAATATCAATCTAATAGGTTTGAAGTCTCTATGGTAGATAGCCCTCTAAAAAAATATACTTTGTAAATAGAAAAATAATAAGAGAAAAGCTGTCTTAATTCTTAAAATGGATTTTTATTGTGAAAATTAACTTCATTAATCCAATTTAATTTTTAAAAGCAGGGAACATATAGTGGTTACAAAATGACGTTTACTAATTGGTGTTGATTTAAAAGGAATATAAACCTCAGTTTGGAAATGTGGATATGCTAGCCATGAAGCCTCTTTCCCATTAGCCAAAATTAAATTTCAACACATTTGAAAACTTATTTCAATACGTTTTACATCCGACTTCTCTTTCTATTTGGTGATACCTATGTTTTATGGAGCTTATGCATTGTTAAATTTTCTAAGCTTAGGGGAAGGTTGGGCCACTGGTGTTCAGGTTTCGGTGCACCAAGTTTAATTCAATATAGTTCCTTATGCTTTTAATGCTTTAGGAAGTCCAAAGCAAGTTCCTACCCATAGTCCAATTATTAAAGTCACAAAAGCTCAAAATGCAGACTGGAATACATAGTTTCAGAGCCCTTGGGACACATTATGGCCACTTGTCATAGCAAATATACTATCAGCGAGCAATCACACAGACTACAGCTCTGCAAGCTCCCCAAATTCTCAATTCCTCTCCTCATTTCCCATCAGATATCATGCTTGTGTGAACTACCAGCTATTTTTCAGGGGCTGGATTTGTGTGGCCATTTACCCATTAAGAGGACAGAATTGGTGATTTTGCAGGGTTAGCAGCCAAATCAGGGAGAAATCACTTGATAAAAAAATGAGCCTGTGAAGCTAGAAGAGTAAACTACCAGAAAATTTTTTTTTTCTAAGAGTCAATACCCAAACTTTGAAAAAGAGGGTTGGGATAAATAGAAGATTTTTGAGGAGCTTAAATGGGTACTGAGCTACAGATAAGAGTCAATGGTTCTATCCTGGGAACATGAGAAGGAAATAATCTGGATAAAAAGAAAACGAGGTGTATCAGAAAAGTGTATTTTTTAAATCCTCATCTGAGGGTATGGGATATGTTTATTGATTTTAGAGAGGAGACTCCTTTCTAAATTTTAGATTTAGTAACTCCTTTCCTGTCTGTGTAAATTCAATAAACATATATAGATATATATGTTTATCAATTAACATACATGTTTATTGATAAACATATATATGTATATCTACATATATACATATAAGGAGAGAGATTGGTCAATATGGGAGAGAAACATTGATCAGTTGCCTCCCTTTGTGCTCTGACTGGGGACAGAACCTGCGACCCAGGTATGTGCCCTGACCAGGGATCACACACAAAAATTTGGTACATTGGATGACTTTCCAACCAACTGAGCCACCAAGCCAGGGCAGAAGGATATTTTAATCCAGACCACTGACAGAGGTGTACTGGATGGGTACCTTCCATCATTTTTTTTATCACTGCTGACCTTTTGATGATGATGCCGTGTCATTCCCACATGTTTTTCCTACTCATCTTATCCTTCTATATAAAGGCTGATCTGTTTGTATCGTCGCTATGGAAATTCAGACTAGAGACATTTTTCATTTCCCTTTGTTAATATGCATGAATTTTAAAATAGCTGTTGTTTAACTGATGGTGATAATGTGAACTGACATTAATCAATAGAGGTTCTGGCTTTTATGTCTGGATGTTAAGCAGCCTGACACTTGGGAGTTATCTGGTGCGAAGCAATTATTTTCTCAGAGGATCTTATCATTGCTGATCAAGTACGGACTCTGCCCAAGGTAAACACACCCCAGTGTTCTTTATTTCTTCCAGCTGATGTTCTGGCTTTTAACATAATTAGAAAAAATAGAACTACATATAACTTTGTTACATTTTTTTTTACTTTTTTGAAATTTTTTTCTTTACCACCTTTAGTTTTCTTAAATGCTTACTAATAGAAATTTCATTTCTCTACATGAGCTGCGAAACCCAGCATGTGTTCACATCTCACTGATGAATACCTAACGAACTCCAGCATCTGCAAAAGTGATTTGCCAAGTTGCCTCTTTATTTTTCCCCAGTTAGCACTTTCCTTAGCTTCTGCATTGTTTCAGTTTGTAGAAATGTATCTAATACCTAAACTTTATGGTCCATGCACCAAAATGCTTTGTTTTTCTCATTCAGTCTTTTAAAAATATGGGTTATTAAATAAACTGATGGTTCAACGAAAACAGTAAGTCAGAGATTTCTGTGTGTAAGCCTCTCAAAATGAGCCATAAGCATTTTTGAGTCGAAACACAACTTGCGTAATGTGCTTTGATAAGAGACATAGTGATGCCCTAAAAATTAACGCAGCTTTCTAGGGAGCCAGATTTGTGCCAAGGGAGCATTTTATGCACAAGAAGAGTCTGACTCAGCAATCTTGTATATAAGGTCAATAGACTGAGCCGTCCTGGAAGTTGAGAAAGAAAAACAAACAAACAAAAAAAGTCACACAGGTTGATGAAGTCACGCTTTCTGATTCTTAAGTGTTTAAACTGGGAACAAGCGACAAAAGCGCACTGCAGGTTGAGAACTGCTGACAGAGAGACTATATTTCATCATTAAAACAAAGGTTAAACAAAGATTAAACTCAGAGCAGCAGCAGGAGCCCGGGAGACTTTGGGCAGGCACAATGCCCAGATATTCTTCCTTAGTGGCAGCCTGGCACACGACCAGAGGGGAAGAAGGTGAAGTGGGTAGGTGGCTGATTGTAGAGAAGATGATGGCGTGGTCACACATGAATCTTGCGCAGTCTGAAAATAGAGCTGCTACTGCCAGCTCGTTAATTCATGATTTCTTCTACATAATTAGAGTCTTTTTTGAAATTTATTCTTTCTTAGACTCATCTGATCCCAATATGCTCCCTTATACCATAATTTCAGTTATATTTAAAGAAAAACAATGTGATTTTCAAAAAATAAATCAGTTAAAAAAGTCAGTCATATGATTTCATATATGTACATATGTGGTAATATGGATACTATTGTATTTTACCAGGACAATAATCTAAGAATATAATAAATAATAACTGTCCTGAATGATCTTCTTTTGATTAAGAAAGCAAGAATGCAAAGACATTTTTTTATGAACAGTTTTTATTGTCCCACTTATAAGATTACCATCAGCATAAAGATAAATTAGTGATTCAGACAGGTCTGTTTTCAGGCTTTTTCCCATTTCCTGATTATTTTGGATTCATTACTAATCAGGGGATGAATCATGGTAGAGTAGGAAATAATATAGGTTCTTTATTATAAATGAATGCAATGTTTTATAGTCTTTGGTTAAATCACTCTCAAAAATAATTATAAACTTTATTGACAAACAAATGGGTAATTAGTACTACTTAACTTTTTAGGGGATCTCCAAATTTATGAGAAATTCCTTCAAAATTTTGTGTCAACTCAACTCTCCAGAAAAATAAAAGTTACAAATTCCAACATTATTTAAGAGTTTCTGGAACAACACACAAAAATATTATTCAAACTTATCATAGGCTTTACCAAAGATACTAGCTACTATTTCCTCAATTATACATTTTTGTGTGTGTTACTTTTCCACACATAGTTAGTTGCTCCTAAGGAGTTGATCTGGGTGACAATATTTGAATGGGTGACCTTGCCTCTTTATCTACCTTTGAAATGAATATTAAACAAGTTGATTTAGTCAAATGTTCTTTTTTGAAAACTTGAAATTGGGACACTTAAAAAATGTGTCTGTTAGCTGCAAGAAGCCTGGTCAAGTTATGTGTTATAAGGGTATTAAATGGAGCCATGGCAATTTCAAAACTAAGCTCAGGATGAAGCTAAATAGTAGTGGAAACTAAAAGCTGGTCCACACATTACATAAGAGCAAATTGGCAGAGATGCTGATAACAGCAGCCATGACAGAGGAAACATACACATACAATACACACAGTGAATAAGGAGAGAGAGAGAGAGAGTTTGAACCTAGAGAAACATAGGTCATAGAAAATGAGAGGTAGGAACTGAGATGGCAGTTTTAAAAACAGATGACTCTGGAATGTAAGAGAGCAAAGAGAGGTAAAAAGAGAGAAAGAGGAAATATATGATTAATATTATTTCCATTTCTCTGAAAAACAACTGAAGTGGCTTCAACCATATGTGATGGTAGTCCTGGTACTCCTCCTTCCAAATACTTCCATCTAAGTATCCACCTCCTAACCATCCCTCAAACTTCCAGACTTCTGATGTCCCTCTTCCCCTGAGCAGTAAAACACGCTACCTCATTTAGTGCAGTAAGCAAAAGCTTCTAGACATGTGCTGAGGAAACACTGAAAATTTCAAAGGTTTGGTGGATGGAAAAAAGGGACCACATACTAAATCTGACAAGTTCAGGGAGGGGCTGCGTGGTGACCTTACAAACTCACATGAAAAGTAACCACATAGGATGGTCTGAAATTATGTATTTTGCTGTGTAATGTATACTTTTGGTCCCAACTTTCAGGAAGAAAAATCTTTCATTTTAATTTTTTAATTCAATCTTTAATATATTTATATTTAGGTATTTAGATTTAGATTTAGATACTTATAAATATACTTATATTTGGTTTTTATACTACAAAGGAATTTTAGCATTTATTTTTGAACATAGTATGGTACCAGAAATTTTATGTAAGAAATAATTACAAAACACAGTAACAGATACAAGGTTTTTCAGGCACTACCTGTGTATAATGCTCATCCTTATTTTTCCCTCAGAAATGTGGGCAAAAAAGTGCACATTATAATGGCAAAGTACGATAAATCTTCCTAACCAAAAGCGAGTTACAGGCAGGTAGTCATGTCCTACGCTGGTACCTTCCCTGAAAAAGTTAAATCTTTAATTTTACTGAAACTGTCTATTGTCTTTTAGATCTACAGTAACACCGCTGGAGTGTTAAGAAAGTTCCTTTTTCCAGACCACTCAGGGATGATCTCCCACCAGAGCAGGAGACACAAAACCCTTTTACTGTTATTATTACCATGTTCATTGTTAACTATTAACTACCCTATACCTACCAATGTAAAAGAAGTGTGTCTATTTGTTTTACTTTTTATCCAACCCAGAGATCTTCCCACTCTGCTTTCTCCTGCCTCCCTAATCTATCGTCAGTGGTTTTCATGTGACCCCCCTTCTCTTCTACCTTCGATTATAATGTATGAAAAGGGGTGCAAAACTGCCATTCTCTGGAACATCTTCTCAATCCTTTGAGATTTGTCTGCCCAGCAACTGTTGTCAGTTTGTCTCAAACTCATAAAAATTTTCTACAAGTTTGAATGTTGTTATGTTGACAGTTTCAAGAGCTTAAAGAGGTTACATTTTTTTCTCACGTGCTTTTGTTCCATTCCTGATGATTTTTAAAAATTTCATCTAACTGCTGGTTTCTTCAACTTCTTTTTTCAACACATTTTGCTGCAAGCATGAAAGGCAGCTTCTTTTTCTTCAATCTCACCAAAGTAATCTAACAAAAGACAGTACCATTTAGCATCAATTTTTGACATTTAGAGAAAATAATTGGGAGATTATGGCGTAAACCAACGTAGGTTATATTTTATGATTAACTATTAGAAATCTCGGTTTTAAAACAAACAAATAAACAAATGCCGTGACCATTTCTCCAGAGTCATTTTTACTGTCTGAATTTTCTCTTTAACAACTACATCTCCAAACTTAGCACCAAAAAGTCCTTTTTCTTTCAACTAAGCCTACAGGGTGCTTCTCCATCATTTTTTTTTTTTCTAGTCTATGACCTCTCATTCACTGAGCTACTCCCAGAAAACTACGGATTTCCCCATTTTATTTTGCAAAACAAGAAATCTGATAAACTGATACCTAATACAACTGAAACTTTCATTACTGATATGCTCCTGAGGACAATTTTCTCAGTACCTATTATTTCTTTTTTTCTGACCCTTAATTCCTCCAGAGTTTTAATCTCTTTGCTCTGAGTGCTGTCAGTCCCAAATCCCCCTTCAAAGATTTTCCCAAGAAGCCTAGAAGCAAAATGTAATTATAACTTCAGCTAGCCAGTGTTGAGACCTCAAAATTCCTAAGGAAGAGACATGAATGTTACTTTTGCTAGAGTTGCAAAAATAATAATTTGGGAGAATACAGCACTTTCTCTTTCTCTCTCTCTCACCTATTTTCTATCTATCTGAGATGGGTAGCAACATAATAATAGAAATGTGCATATATTTTCCCTCACAAATACTTGGAAAAATAAAATTGGCTTATTTGAGGATATTTCTGTTAATGACTATGTAGTGAAACAAGAGACAGCGGTTCCTAATTAGGTGCTGCCCAGTATTGCCAGTGAGAATGAGCATTGACATAAAGCTGTCAATCTCGCTCTGATTTAGTTACGTTTACACATTAGTTAATGCCATTTGTGCTATATTATCTTGTCACCACAAGTAGATTTCATATGATTATCTCATAATTACCTTTTAATTGTATATGTTAGAATTTCTAGGAAAACTATGTTTCTAACTACTGAGATACTTCAGAAAATGCTTAGTTTAAAATTGCATGTTTTATGCAACAATAAGAGGTGTCTCATCTTTCATAGTAAATTGGTGTACTTAGGCTTTTAAAAAGACATTGGTGTAGAGAGTGGTGTAGATATATTTTTAAATGTTGTTATTCTGGAGAGTTTACCAGTATTTTTTTTGGAAAACTCTATTTGAAGTGACACATTTTTGCACACATAGTTATACCTTAGTATCAAGGAAACTAAGTATATGTAGCTTAGATGCAGCCCTGTGGAGTTGGAGAGGTGCGTCACTCATTGAATTAAAATCCTTTGAGTCATCTCTCTGTGGTGCCAAGAATGTTGTTCATGGTATCTTGAGAGAGGGGATGGTTCCCTTTTTGCCCTCCTTCTAACTTACACTTGGCAATATCCAACACATAAATCTACAGGCAAAAATGTTAGTCTTGGCAGAGTATGCCATTTAAAATTTTTATGTGAACTCAAAAAACTGGTTTTAAAATCAATACTAATTGCTGACAGTAATGCCACATTCTCATGTTCAGCCAGCACTTTGATCTTTATGTTAGGTAGCAGCTAGGCACAAGCAGCCAGAGAGGAGATAAAAGCAGGGCCCTGCCATTACAATCTAACAAAAAACTTAATACTGGAGGCTAGAAGAAAAAGGAAGTCTCGTCTTGCCAATTAACTCAGCAGTCCTGAGCCAGGTTTGATAAGGTTGCCAGGTGTCTAGAGCATTGCAAGCAAAATAGTGCTGGAGAAGGGGAGTCCTTGAGACTGTGCTGAGAAACGGGGCTTCTGTAACAATCTCATTAAGATTGCAGGTGTTCTGAACATCACAACAGGAAATGCATAGGAGAGACGGGGGCCTGTGCTGGGAAATGGGGCGTCTGTAACAATTACACTAAGACAAAGAACTTTTACGAACTCAGAAAGAAAGGCTTTGTAGCTGTATTTTATTCCCAAGATTTAGAAAGGAAGACGGAGGGGTACCTCTAGAAGCCAGCTGAGGTATATAATTCCCAACCCCAATAGTCACGGCACTCGGATTAGCCAAGTGCCTGCTTGTAGCTTTTGCTCAAGTGCACACATTACCTCATTTCCACTATACGTGCTGGTCTCTTGCAGAGAGGCAAGAACCAAGGTGTGGAAGGAAGACCTCCTGACTTGAGTCTTTCTCTCCCCATCTGTAACATTTATACTTTCAGGTAACACTATTTTATAGTTTTAATTAATGATTTTTAATTTGCTCACAGCTCCTCAGATTAAACACAAATTATCATAGTAAGTGTGCCATATAAATCCTTTAAATGCAGAGATGGATGATATCAAATCAGAATCTCGATTTTCATGCTTTGCCCTTCATTTAAATCTGATATATATATTTTATGACCCTACTATTCATTATTGATTTTTATTCTAGTTGCTGAGAGTTGGATTGATCTTAGCTAGCTGGATTGCTTACTTATTCATTTATTTATCTTGCCTTTCCTTAACTACTTCTTATGTTCTCCTCATCTAATATCCCCGGTGCTGAGCAGTCCACAGGTTTTTAGATCTCTCTCCACTCCTCAACCTACTGAACTCCCTCAGTTAACGTTCTTTTGATTAGCATATGTTGACCCTATGGACATTTCCCCAAACCACAAATACCTCAGATCACATATTTATAATTTTCCCCTCTAAACAATAAAATATAACATATACTTAGTAGGTATATAAATAAAAATTAAGATAAAATTTTAAAAGATTGAAGGATTCTAAATATAACCAACAGTTGGCATTGTAAAATACCTTTAGTAATACTAACCAGAAAATGTTGTATCTAAAAATCTGAAAACACGATAAAAATGTGGAACAATTAATTATTTGAATGAGTGGTATAATGCAACTTGCCAACCATAGAACCCAGGGGATGATTTATGCATACCATAGGTTCTTTCTTAGAAAAACAAGACTGGTAGCTGTCTTGCACAAATACAATAGTCTTTACAAATTACCAAGTAGTGATCCAAGGCCAATATTATTTCAAGCATGTTTCACTTGATTAATAGATTGTAACTGATGAAAATGTCATTTGCCATATTAAATCCCGACATTCCCCTCCCCTCCTGTCTTAATATATGTTCAGAGAGTCATTAAATCCCATAAGGCTATTTTCATTGATTTCAATATTTACTCCAGCTGATTACCCTTTATGCCAATGGGCGTGGTGTGCTTAGATCTGTTGGAAATAATTTTGTTATATGTAGTCAGTTAACACCATCTCTCTTATAGTTTGAGTAGATTGAAAACAAATATCTTTCTTAACATACTTAAATGGATATTTATTCAAAATAATGTTTACTTCAGTGGCCTTATCTCTGCCAGGAAATTCATGGAAATGTGCATCTTAGGTTTTGTTTTGTTTGCAAATCACATATTTTTTCAAATATCCGTGTGCATATACTCTTATTACATGATTAATACTTTTTCAATTTTTACTAAAGTTTCATCTGTTACTCTGACTAATTTACATATTTGATCGGTCCCTTCATAATTTTTATTATTTAAAAATAATAATGTATGTTCTACTTACTATGTCATCATTGTGAAATAGCTTTAGATACATTATGGATATTCTGTCTTTAATGTATATAAAAATATTATCTGGCTAAGAACCAATATTTTCTTAGTAATCTTTCTTCTTCTTATATTTGATAGGTAATTTTTTAAACTTTACCTCTTGGAGTATTTGCCAGAGAAAAACACCATTTTTATCAATTTATAAAAGACTCTATTCTGTGGTAACATATAAAGAATAACACAACTATGTTGGGATGTGAATGATGAGCTCTAAAATAGGTTTATTTTTAAGGAGAATACTGAGGCCCATTTCCCAACCGTGCATTCTTGCTGTGTGCGCTATTGGTCTTGTAGCTAAAAACAATTTATTTTTTGAAATTACACCATGCATCTATGCTTTTTTTGAATAATGAAGTAAAGGCAAAATACATGTTATATTTCTAGCAATTACTTAGCATGTGATTTCTAATTTTATATATGAACACACACACACTCAGAAACAACAAAATCATACGTTAAGATGCAATTTCTACCCTGGCTGGTCTAGCTCAGTGGACTGAGCGCTGGCCTGCGAACCAAAGGGTCGTTGGTTCGATTTTCAGTCAGGGCACATGCCTGGGTTGCGTTCCAGGTCAGGCTCCCAGTAGGGGGCGCTCAATAGGCAATGACACATTGATGTTTCTCTTCCTCTCTTTCTCCTTCCCTTCCCCTCCCTCTAAAAATAAATAAATAAAAATTAAAAAAGATACGATTTCCTGACTTATAATTTATTCCAACAAAATTAACTTTTTAATCTCATTTTAAAAATTGGGGTGACTTCTGAGAATCATAGATTTTATCAGAACCATCCTTAATATCTTAGTCATGTATGCTTCATATATTAAATATTCATTATTTTAGCTAGTATGATTCATTAGTAATTTCTGTTGAATTTTTTACTTTAAAATGATTCTCAAATTATCTCTATTTTCAGTGTGAGCTCCATAACCTTATTTGATATTAACTTTTACCCATTTTTATTTTTGTAAAAGTCAGGTTCATGCTGTTTGTATTATGTCCAAGTTAAGTTTTCAAAGAAATTTTAATATACAGTTTGCAATATGGTAAGATTTGTCTATTTTCTCTGAACATAATATTGATAAAATTTCTTAAGCTACATATTAAATAGTCCATTATATTTAAAAATGTTTTTACTGTTATTTATTAATTTTTAAAAAGAGTGATCTGAGCTAATACTATGTTATAAACAGTGAATAAAAATCTTAAAAATTTCAGACACAGGTTTTTTAAGATTCCCTGCTGATAGTGGAGCAATGTGCTTGTAATTGGGAAAATGTCGATGGGATGGGAAAGTGAAGCAAACTCTAAATCTGTACAGCAGTCATGCTTTTGCTGGCATATCTACGGACAGCATTGATTTGATTCTCAAGGACTATTGCAAAATCACTTATATTTCTCCATAGTGTAAGACTAATTGGCTGAAGAACTCTTCCTACAGAAAGAAAAGATAAAAACTGAAAGAAGTCAATATGAAAACCTTTTTTTTAAATCAGGAAAGTGTGCACTCTTTAGAATGCAAGAACTCAATACATCAAGTAGAATGTAAAAGTAAATATTGAACTCCCTAATGAGAGAACCCTCCAGAACACTCCAATACTAGCTAAATTAAAGAAAAAAATCTGCTCTAATTGCCCGAAGTCTTTTTTCTTTTGTTATAACACAGGCTCCACAGTCTCCTCTTGCTAGCAAACCTTCTATCGAGAGGAGGTCTCCAGGTTTTTACTACTTCTTCCTCTAAAATAGTTTTTAGATGTCCAACATAGAACATAAACAGACAAAGCTTTTTCACAAAACACAGTAGAAAGTTTTCAATACTGGCATCTCTAGTTCATGCTGTATCTATTCCTCTTTTAATGACCTTTTCCTCTATTTTTCTTTTTCCATTTTTAAATCATTTTTATTTTTTAATTATAGTAGACATTACTACAGCCATACCTTATTGTATTAGTTTTAGGTGTACACCCCAGTGATTAGACATTATGTAACTTACTAGGTGGTCATCCCCTCAGTAAATCTCACACCCATGTGACATCGTATGTAGTTATTAGAATATTATTGATTACATTCTCTATGCTGTACTTTATATACCCATTACTATTCTGTACCAACCACTTAGTACTTCTTTTTTTTGACATAATTTCTTTTTCATTTTTTCCTTTTTTTATTGTTGTGCAATGACAGTTGTCCCCACTTCCCCCTCATTACTCTCCCCCACCCTTCCCACCCCCACCTCCCACATTCAATCCTCCCCCTTCCCCATTGTCCTTGTCCATGGGTCCTTTATACATGTTCCTTGATGACCTTTCCTCTTCTTTGCTCCATTATCCCCCTCTCCCCTCCTCTCTGGTTACTGTCAATTTGTTCTTTATTTCCATGTCTCTGGTTCTATTTTGATTGATTGTTTGTTTTGTTGATTAGTTTCCACATAGGTGAGATCATATGGTATTTGACTTTGGCCACCTGGTTTATTTCACTTAGCATAATGATCTCCAGTTCCATCCATGCTGTTGTGAAGGGTAGGAATTCCTTCTTTCTTTCTACTGCATAATATTCCACTGTGTAAATGTACTAGAGTTTTTTCATCTACTCATTTACTGATGGGCACATAGGCAGTTTACAGCACTTGGCTATTGTACTTAATCTCTTCACTTTTGCACCCTTCCTCTCAAACCCCTCCTCTCTGGCAACTGTCAAAATGTTCTCTATATCTGAGTCTGTTTCTGTTCTATTTATTCATTTATTTTGTTTTTTAGAGTCAATCATTGCTATCAATGATTGTATTTATTGTAACTTACTATGTATTTATTATTTTGCTCATATTTTTATCTTTTTATTTTTATTAAAGAAAACCTTTTAACATTTCATAATATTGGCTTGGTGGTGATGAACTCCATTACCTTCTTGTCTGGGAAGCTCTTTATCTGTCCTTTGAACCTAAATGATTGCTTTGCTGCCTACAGTAATCTTGGTTGTAGGTCCTTGCTTTTTATCACTTTGAATATTTCTTGCCAATCACTTCTGGTTTGCAAGGTTTTTGTTGAGAAATCAGCTGACATTCTTATGGGAGCTCCTTATTAAGTAACTAACTGCTTTTATTTTGCTGCTTTTTAGATTCTCTCCTTGTCTTTAACTTTTTGCATTTTAATTATGATGTGTCTTTGTGTGAACCTCTTTGGGTTCATCTTGTTTGGAAATCTCTCTACTTCCTGGACTTCTATATTTCCTTCACCAAAATAGGGAAGGTTTCTGACATTATTTTTTCAAATAGGTTTTCAATTCCTTGCTCTCTCTTCTCCTTCTGGCACCTCCATGATGCAAATGTCGCTATGCTTGAAGTTCCTTATATTATCCTCAGTTTTGGGATTCTTTTTTCTTTTTTCTGTTCTGATTGATTGTTTTTTTGTTTCCTTATAGTCCAAGTCAATGACTTGATTCTTGGCTTCATCTAACCTACTACTCTTGATTCCCTGTAAATTATTATTCACTTTAGTCAGTCCTTCATTTCTGTTTTTGTTTTCTTTTTATGCTGTTAAAGTTCTCACTAAGTTCTCTGAGCATCCTTATAACAATTGTTGTGAACTCTGCATGTAGTAGCTTGCTTGTCTCCATTTTGTTTAGTTTCTTTCTGAAGTTTTGTTCTGTTCTTTCATTTGGGATGTGTTTATTTGTCTCATCATTTTGGCAGCCTCCCTCTGTTTGTTTCTGTGTATTAGGTACAGCTGCTATGTCTCCTATGCTTGGTGGTGTGTCTTAATGTAGTAGGTGTTCTATAGCATCCAGTGGCCCAGACTCCTTGATCACCCAAGCAGGCACTCAAGGTGCATCCCCTGTGTGTGCTATGCCTACTGTCCTTTTGTAACTGAGCCTTGATTGCTGTTGGCATGTCAATGGGAGGGATTTATTCCCAGGCTAATCAGCAGAAAGAACTGGCCACTCACCACCAACCTCTGAGCACCATGAAAGCTCAGTTGCTCAAGGGCCTGCCCCACAGAGCAGGACTTACTTCAGCATGGCTCAGATGTCTGCTGAGTCCACCCCTGGAGTGTGTCACTTGTAGAGGTGGTTGGGTGGTGATACTTTGATGTTGTCTGAAGCTGTCCCTGGGTGCACTGGCTCTGGGGTCTCCTGGAAGGTGCAGGCCAAGGTCAACCACCACCTGTGTTCTGCTTGAGGACATCGGGCATGGGCTACAGAGCAATCTACAGATGGCTACTGTGTGTATTGGGCTTGGAGGTGCCCAGGTGAGGCCAAGCTAGGAACCAAGGCTTGTTGCTGCTAATGCCAGTGCTGGAGCTACTTAGTGAGAGGTATGGAGCATGCTGAGGTCAGGTGCTGCTTTTTTTAAGAGATTAGGAAAATCTGAAGCATGTGCCAAGACAGGCCATTTATATGAAAAAGCCCCTGGAAATAGGTTGGGTAGTCCTGAATGTTGGGTGCTGCCAGGGCCTCATGGAATCACAGGGGCAGGGCAGACAGTGTGAGCCAGGTAGATGGAGTCTCAGATATGGCACTTGCCTACTGGTTCTGTGTGGGGAGGGCTCATCAAAGGGACCATGGTCTCTGCCAGCATTTCTTTCTGGGAGAAAGCTATCCCCAGCTCTAACACTGATGCTGTGCAATACAGTTCCTCCCTGTGTGTCCCTGGTGCCTCTCAAGCTGCTTCCCCATGCTGGAGCTCAAAGGGAGTGAGTCTGAGTCAATCCACAGGCCCTTTCAGAGGAACAGCTTGGGACTCCATTTCTCCCTCAGCCTCAATCCCTGCTGGTTTTTGCAGCTACAATTTATGGGGACTTCTCTTCCTGGCATTGGAACCTTAGGATGGAGGACCTGGTATGGGGCCAGGACCTCTTGTTAGATATCCCTTACTAGATATCCCACCCTATTTTTACCCACAACATGAGGGTGTGAAGCCAGCCCATTCTTTGTCTCTGCCCCTCCTGCCAGTCTTGATGTGTCTTCTTCTTTAATCTTTTAGTTCTAGGACTTACATTCAGCCAGATTTCAGGTGGTTCTGAATGATGGTTGTCCTGTTGTTTAGTTGTAATTTTGATATGGTTGTGGGAGCGGGCAAATACTGTGTTTCTATATTGCCATCTTTCTTGGGAGTCTGAAATGACCATCTCCTTTTTCCAAAAGTCTCTTCTATTTAATGCTCAGGAAGACTCTATTTCCCTGTAGAAAAGTAACACATGATACATAAAAACACTAATAACATACTAAAAATTAGAGTAATCATGTGGCTCATTTAATAACTACTTTGGCAGGGAAAAATCACAGTTGAAGTTTTAAAGAATTTAAAGTTGATGCAAAAAATAAAACTGAGATAAAGACATTTTCTATACATAGTCATAATTATAGAGGAATTCACCATTTGTCACCTTGAGGTGACTCTGGAGGGTCAAGATGTTGCTTTGATTCTCTAACATGCCTGAATGACAGTACATGTCTATGTTGCTTTTCTAAAAGAATTTTACCTTCCATTTAAAAACAAAAGGTAATATGATCTGAATATTATTTTTATTAATGCTTCATATATATATTTATAAATCACTCAAGGTTATTTGAAATTTTATCTTCATCTTCAGATTTTGCTTTTACATCTTTTGATAGTACAGTCCTTAAGGCAAAAGTTATATTAATTACTCCCATCAGCCACCCACTCCTAGTTTTTCAACCAAAAGAAATAATATACATCTATGTAAAAACATGCACAGAAATATTAGCAGCTTCATTTGTAACAATCCAACGCAGAAGCAACTGAAATTCATCAAGGGATGAGAGATACACCACAAATCAAATCTATAGAAGTCCATGGGTAACGTGTTAGCATTATCACCTATTGTATTTTCTTTATGGCATTCATTTATCACTCTCTGAAGTTAACTTATTTTGTATTTTGAGTTTCCTGGGAGAATATCAGCTCCGTAGAATTATACCTTGTTGCATTTTTATCAATGCCCAGAAAGGTACTTGGCACACGGTAGTTTTATAAAATTATTGTGTGAGTGCATATACAAGTGCTTTATAGCTATAATTTTGTTTAATGATTATTTTCTTGTTTTTCCTATAACAAAGTAGAATTATGTTCTAAGCTGCTATATTTCCTGGAAAGGATATTTTCTCAATAACTAACACCATATTTTCAAGTTAGTTAAATTAATCTCAAGATAGATTCATTTCCTTAACAAAGCTACATTACCAGATTTGCTAAAAGTTGGCTCTTCTAAGCATTATCTTCATTAACTTTCTCTTCTCATTTCCCACCCATTACTGTAATAGTAACTGCCGGGAGCTGAGGTTTTTCAAGAGAACATGTGCTGTTAAAGGCTGAATATACAATAAAGAAAACATAACATTTAGCAAATTACATGTCAAAAAATCTGTTTCTTAACAGAAATTAGTTATAGCTTTAAACATATGTTTTTGATCACTATGTATATTAAAGTCACAGAATTTTTGTAAATACAATCATCTTTATATGAAGGGGTTATAGAAATGATTCTATATTTTGTGACTAACTTTACATGAAATTAAAAAAAATAAAATTATTTTATTATAAAATGTCAATTGATAAGATTTTGAGTTCAAAGCAAGTATGAAAGTTGTTATAATTTAGTTTTAATTAGCATACTGTCTATAAGGTAATGAATAGGTCAATACCATATCTTTCTTAGGAAAATACATTCTTATTTAAACCCTTAGTGGTTTATAGAATTTTATTTGCAATTCCATTTTAATCTTTTGTTAGCAGTACCTGTAAACATGTGTAGTTTATGATAGGAACTAATATGTGTTTTTAAAGTTATTTAAATAAGAAATAAATATGCCCTAAAAGCATTTATGCCAACATTATGTTTTACTGTGGCCTTTACACTACTTCATGAATAATTCACAACAGGAGATAATTTGATATCTACATTGCCACCTTGGACAAACTCTTTTACATGAATTTAAAATGATGTTTTAGTAATTCTCTCACATTTTTTATAAAGTACTCAGATTTTCACAAGTTAAAATAAAAGAATTAAAAATGCTATTTTTATATTTTGTTTTCAAATCTCTTTTTCTTTTTGTATATTCTTCTTTTAGAATTTGAATGACTACATCATTGCTATTTGTTTAAAGATGTGTCCAACAGATTCTTGGAAAACTATTCACTTTCTAATAGGCTGTTTTTTCCTATTTTCTAGCAGAGTAAGTGATCTCATATTTTTTTAATAAATGCAGGGCAATGGTCTCATATAATAACTGGTAAGGGAGAAAACAACAATGTTTAATGTTTTACTAAAGATTATTTGTTTAAGAAATTCTTGTCACTATAAAAGTATAGCTTAAAAATCCATTTTTTTAGTTATTAATAAGTTATAAAATTATTGTCAATTCAATATGTCCTCTCAAAATCCAAGTCTTACAGCTTAGCTGACTTTTATCAGTCAGTTAAAAACCCAATTTTTCCATAGTCTACAAAAGTTATTTTCCTTTACCAAAGTCAATTTCTCTTTTCTGTAATTCTGTTCTAGGTACAGACAGTATTTTCACAATTTTGCATGAACTGAACTCCCTAATAAATGCTTAGATTTAAGCTTTTCAAAATATATTTGTGGAATCAATGCATAACTTTGTTTTTCAAGTGTGATTTAGCATCACCTCAGGGGCTTTTGAAAAACACTGATTCTGAGGCACTTTCCCAGATCAATCAAATTAAAATCTGGCAGTGTGTCCCAGGCATTGGTAGTTTTTAAGTCCCTCAGGTGATTCTAATGTGATCCCAGTCTTGAGAATCACTGACAGAACAGTACAAACCAACCGTAACATGCATGGGGAAATCAAAGCTGTCTTGATAAAATCAGATTTGATCCAGTAGTCTAGGGCTGAGTGGGAGATTTTGCATTTTCTAACCGGTTGCCAGGTGATGCTGTTGCTGCTGGTCCATGAACCATACTTTTGTAACAAGGAAATAGAACAGAGAAGGTTGCTGAGAAGGAAGAATAGCTTCTGATCTTCATGTAATTAGGAAAAAGAAAAATAAGAAAAGGAAGGAAGGAACAAGCAAGAAAAAGGGAGTGGAAGCTATTAGAGACAGGAATTATCTTTAAAGAAAAGTGGTTATTGTCAGTTTTTGTATTTACTGACTTTATTTAATGAATATCTATTATATGTGGAGATTAATTGTTATTCTAATTAGCTTTTGCTATATTTTTGTATATAGTAAAGCTCCTGAAGAATAGGTTCTATTCTAAAGGACTTTTACTTATATCCAATGCATACATTTCTTTCTTACTAGTAAGAGTGAATAAAGTAAAATAGCAAAGAAGTCTTTGTTTACCTTTACACTAATTTACCTGGTTATCCACACTTGCTGCTTTCTCAGCCCAGCTTCTCTCTGGTGTCAGAAGAGAGCGCTCTCCAGCCGGGCAGCTGGTGAGTGCTGCTGGTACAGCTCCCAGGAGAATGAAGCAGGTGAGGAGGCTGAATAATGAATGGTTAGCTGGCAGAAGGAACAGGCAGTTCTTGGCTCAGATTCAAAAATTATTTGAATGTAGGCACTTCTACCATCAATATGCTTTGGTGTAAACGGTTGCCACCTGCCCCTATTCCCAGGGGCTAATTTTCCTGCTGTCCAGCCAGTTTATAGTTCAAGAGGCTATTAATGCCTACAATACTAACAGCCTGGAGGCATGCCCTTGCTGCCCAGATGGTGGCTGTGACATCAGGTACAGTACATTTAGACTGGCAGAGTCCCGTGCTTAGCAGTCAGGGCTCCATACACTTTTGCTGTTGATACTGTTTGGTGACAGGTGCCCAAGACATAATGAGATCAGCACATCCCATAAACAACTGAAAAGGTTTCTGCATAGACATGTCAACTTGGATTTACTTTTAAATAGAAGAACACATTTCTGTTCAGAAAAAATACAACCATTTCCTATGATTAAAAACTGGAATTGATAAATGTGTGAAGACAAAATGTCAAAATTACAATAATAAAATGTTATGCAACTTATTTTCCTTACTTTATGTTATTGTTTTACATATACCTTGTACATACACATATAGTTACATAAATGAGTGCATATAATTTTATAGACATAGTTATAAAGTTATATTTGAATTTGTTAATATATACAAACTCTCTCCAGAACATATCCAGCCATGTACTATGAAAAATAGAGATTTTTTTGAAGAATATACAAGATACAAGAAACATTATACACAGGACAATGATGCCTGAGTCCCCTTCAAAGTGGTCACCATTGCACCTCACACGGTTCCAGTTGCCATCAGACACCCCATCATATTTTCCTGAATCTCATTAATGTCTGAAATCTTTTCCCTTCCAAAGGTGATTTTAGTTTTGGGAAAAGCCAGAAGTCACATGGTGCCAAATCTGGGCTGTAGGGGGAGCTGGGTGATTTGATGTTTCACCAAAAAAACTCTGCATGAGAGGAGATGCGTGAGTGGGCATGTAGTCATGAAGAAGCTGCCAATCGCCAGTTGCCCATAGCTGTGGCCTTTTGAACTATCAGCCAAATAGTTTCTGCATAGGAAAGTTCACGCTTAAAACACAAAATCTGATGTAGATTTGTTGCTCTACTCGGTCGTTTTGAATGTAATGGCCACACAGTACACACACTCACTCAATGGTATCTACCACCCCCACTGACCAGTGAGTGTACTGAAGTTGTCATTGTTCACGCATGCACATTCCAGTCCACTCTCCTTGGCTGTCAGGTTACATCAGTGTGGCACAAACTATCCTCCTTATATTAACAATGGCTGGACCTTTTCCAGACAGACATTATATTTATATATTCATAAAACATAACACATATGTTATGTCATTGTTTTAGAACATCTACCCTAAATGGCACAAATTTTCTATTATGATTTTACAAACATTAATTGTATTGAAATTATGAATAAATAATCCATCTGTTTCATGTATACATGAGACAGAATACAACTTTTGAAGAGGAGGAGGTATGTAGATCAAGGAAACAAATTAGTTAGTACAAATATATACAAATCTATGTGACAGATGATTAGGACCTTAACAAGTCTTGGTTGTGAGGTAAAGAAGAATGATCAGTTGTAGATTTTATAACAAAAACAAACATTGAAATGCGTGGGTCCATAAATATAAATATTCCCAAGAAAGAGGCTTTGATCCAGAAATTTCTGGTCATAATTACCCAGCACCCTCTTCTACTCTCTGGCCCCAATGTGTTCCTTCGGACCTGGTAGAATATTTCTGAAGTAGCAGGAGGCAAAATTAAGGTTTTCAGCAGGACTCACTGATGTGTAAGCTTCTCTATTGTGTGAGTGCCTCTGGGCGCTCAGGTCCGACATGTGTACACAGAGGGCAAGGGCTTGTCATGAACTGTCCTGAAGTCGGGACAGAGTACAGAGAACAAACACTGAGGAACCGAAGACTTTGCCAGCAACCACTGACACCAACGATGTGCTTAACAAATAAAAACCCAAAACAACTTTTTTAGTATCACTCCAAAACATCCATTACAACAGTAGGAACAAACAACTACAGTGAGGCCAAGCTCGCCACACATAATGTGATTTCTACTAGCACTAAAACGGGGTCACTGTAGCTGCTGCCGTTCCTGTCCAGCTGCTCCGAGCTAAAGAGAGCTGATTAAATAGTTCAGTAACACAACACAGTTATATAACTGGGAGAACTTTAGGATTATAAATGATAACTTAAAAGGAGGAGAGTAGGAAAAGAGAAGAAGAAAAGCAAAGAGGTACAACAAAATGTAAATTAAAACTGAATGTACAGGAAAATGCTTAAGAGAAAAGAGAACTTTTTCTCCAATTTATTTCCGAAATGCTTCATGAGGTTGAGAAACATTATCTGTGTTACTTGGCTGCACTTAAAGTTATACTTGGAAACTTTCAGATGTTCTGGTCTGATAGTTTTCTTATCAGTGATTAGACTACAAGAAAATTCATAGGAAATCCACGTTTAGACCAGACATGTGAGAAGATACGGACATTTGCGACCTTGGTGCTTAGTATGGAGCGAAACGTTGGCACAGCCCGATAATAACAGAGATGAGTAACTTTCATAAGTTTGCTGTCACTGTACACACTGTACTTTTCCCTTCAAAACAGAATTAGGCAAAAACATACAATAAAATGAATATATTTAACATGCAAAAATGAAATATATTACTAAATATTTACAGAATGATTTACTGGTTTGGTTGTTCCAAATTTATTGTTATATGGAAACTATGTGAAATGTTAGTATAGAAATGATATTTAGTTAAGAACTACATTGTATAATTTGTATGGCACTAAATATTTAAAAGCACTTGTGATTTTAACTATCTTCTTTTTTAATTTTCTTTTTTATTATTTTTAATATATTTTATTGGTTATGCTATTACAGTTGTCCCGTTTTCCCCCCTTTATTCCCTTCCACCTTGCACACCCCCTCCCATCTGCATTCCCTGCCTTTAGTTCATGTCCATGGGTCATACATATAAGTTCTCCGCTTCTACATTTCCTACACTATTCTTAACCTACCCCCTGTCTATTTTCTACCTTTCATTTATTCTACTTATTCTCTGTACCTTTTCTCCCTCTCTCTCCCTCACACTCCCCTATTGCTAACCCTTCATTTGATCTCCATTTCTGGGATTCTCTTCCTGTTCTAGTTGTTTGCTTAGTTTGTTTGGGGTTTTTTTTTGTTTATTTTTTTTGTTTTTTAGGTTTGGTTGTTAATAGCTGTGAGTTTGTTGTCATTTTACTGTTCATGGTTTTGATATTCTTTTTCTTAGATAAGTCCCTTTAACATTTCATATGATAAGGGCTTGGTGATGATGAACTCCTTTAACTTGACCTAATCTGGGAAGCACTTATCTGCCCTTCTATTGTAAATGATAGCTTTGCTGGATAGAGTAATCTTAGCTGTAGGTCCTTGCCTTTCATGACTTCAAATACTTCTTTCCAGCTCCTTCTTGCCTGTAAGGTCTCTTTGGAGAAATCAGCTGACAGTCTTATGGGAACTCCTTTGTAAGTAACTGTCTCCATTTCTCTTGCTGCTTTTAAGATTCTCTCCTTATCTTTAATCTTGGATAATGTAATTATGATGTGCCTTGGTGTGTTCCTCCTTGGGTCCAACTTCTTTGGGACTCTCTGAGCTTCCTGGACTTCCTGGAAGTCTATTTCCTCTGTCAGATTGGGGAAGTTCTCCTTCATTATTTGTTCAAATAAGTTTTCCATTTCTTGCTCTTCTTCTCCTTCTGGAACCCATATGATTCGGATGTTGGAATGTTTCAAGATGTCCTGGAGGTTCCTAAGCCTCTCCTCATTTTTTGAATTCTTTTCTCTTCATTGTGTTCTGGTTGAATGTTTCTTTCTTCCTTCTGCTCCAAACCCTTGATTTGAATCCTGGTGTCCTTCCCGTCACTGTTGGTTCCATGTAGATTTTTCTTTATTTCACATAATGCAACCTTCATTGCTGCCTGGGTCTTTGTTATGCACTTGAAGTACCAAGTGAGTTCCTGGAGCATCTTCATAACCAGTGTTTTGAACTGTGCATCTGATAGGTTTGCTATCTCTTTGTCGCTTAGTTCTATTTTTTCTGGAGCTTTGATCTGTTCTTTCATTTGGTCCATTTTTGTTGTTGTTGTTGTTGTTGTTGTCTTGGCATGCCTGTTACATGTAAGGGGTGGAGCCTTAGGTGTTCACCAGGGTGGGGTAACCCACGTTACTGTGTTGTGATCCTGTATGTGGGAGAGGGGTCCGAGAGGGAACAGTGCCACTTGCTACACTCTCTTCCAGTTTTCAGTCACTTCCCCACTACCCACAAGCAAATTGGGCCCTTCTGGTGCTGCTTCCTGGTGTGTGGGCTTATGTACATTCTAGGACCCTGTGGGTCTCTCCAGTGAACACTCCTGTGAGGCTGGGAGTTTCTCCAGCAGCCGCCTCAACCCCCACAGGTGTTTTCAGTCAGAGGCTTTGAGGCTTTATTTCCCCACACTGGAGCCTTGGGTTGTGCAATCTGTCTTGCTCCCCAGTTGTTCCTCCCGGTTTATCCGCATGCAAATGTGGGACTGCCAGTCCTCCAGCTGATGCCTTGCTGCAAGTCCTCTCCACCTGGCTGCCCATCTCCGCCCCTCCTACCGGTCTGGATGAATGTTTCTTCTTTAACTCCTTGATTGTTGGACTTCCATATGGTTCAATTTTCTGTGAGTTCTGGTTGTTTTTTGTTTTTATATTTGTTGTTGTTCTTCTTTTGGTTGTGCAAGGAGGCACCGTGTGTGTACCTATGCCTCCATCTTGGCCAGAAGTCTAACTACCTTCTATATTTGTTTCCAATGTAACTTTTTCTTTGAAATTTAACATTTATCTTATAGCAGATTAAGGAATTAAAAATTATACAAACTCTCACAGCAATTATTTAAATTTTAAAACAATGTAATAGTTATTTTAAGAAGCAATATTTCTAAAAGTCCTTTGATATTTTAATTTATATGTTAACATATTCAATACATTTTAACTTACATGTTCTCCAGGTGAATGAATGTCAATCTTTTCCATAATCAAAATTAATTGCTTTGTATAACACATTGAGCAAACCAATATAAGTTCCATTTTTAGTCCATGAGAAGTTCTGGCAGAGCCACATTTTGTACCTAACCTTAAAAATTATATGCTATTGAAAATACCATTCTTCTTGGAAGGGGAAACTTTCAGAGTTGGAGAAACAGTTGAAATGGTGATGGTCAAGTTTTCAGATAAGTTTGAATGATAAGGAAGAAGAAGATGCTTAGAGTTAAACAGGAATGTGTTAAAGACAGCCATTTGAAAAATTACTTCTTAAGAGATACATTAATCAACAGTTTGAATTATTTGACTCTCCATGGATCCCCACAAAAACTAATTTTATGGTGATTAAGTTGCACACTTTATCCCTTCAAGGATTTGTATTATTTCAAGCCTAACTTTTAACTCACCTCTCATTCATTAAAGTCTTCATCTCAATCTCAATATAGTTACCTGTAAATCTGAATATTTTACAACATTTCTGTCTTCTGAAATGTTTATACTTACTTTGCCATGTATCAATTTTTTTCTAATATTTTTAATAACATTCAATTTGTAGATTTGAAATACAAAATTAGTGAAGGTTTAGAAATAAAATTGAAAAAACTCAACAATTACCCTATTCACAACCTACTAGAAAAGATAGCTAAATGTAGAGAGAGAACCTGGGTATTTTAAGAGCAGGGGTGGGAGGAAAGTATGTGAGATGACCATTGACAAGAAATTCGGTTTTGTGAGGCTGGATGGGGGAGAAATAGTAAGAGTGCAGAATGGAAACAAGTTGTAGAAAGATAGAAAACAAAATTTAAAACAAAAATAATGAGAGGATGGCAGAAGGTAAATGGGGTAAGAGAAGGGAGGGGAAAATATATAATTGAGATAAACTATATTATAAAAGTGACTCTAGTGACTTAATATGCACAGACTTGTGGGACAAGAAATGAATGTTAAAAAACTATGCAGGAAAGAAAATATTGCAAATCATGGAGAAGACCACAGTAGATTTTGTCTTGGTAGCTCTAGTATTTACCACTTTTGGATCATCTCTGGTGAGGTCAGATGTTGACCTTACCTGAATAGTTGGAGACTTCCAGGGATCTACTGTGTGTGACTGACTCCTTCAGCTGTTAATCTAATCACTCTGCACTCAACAGTCAGGTTTAAGCACTGTAGGGCAGGGCAGAATCCCTCCTGGGATTAGGGCTGTTGTTTCCCTTCAGGCTGCTGCCACTTGGAGGGCAGTGGTCTTCCTAAGCAGTTTGGATGCTGCCTATGGGTGATGACTCAGCACTGGGATCTGGGGTGGCTGCTCTCTCAGCTCTCTCCCCAAAGTTTCTGTCCCCAGTTTCTCCTCAGGTCACCAGCCCACTCTGCCACCACCTTTTCTGGAGCCCAGGGTAAGTGGCTGCAAATGAAAATTTGTGCATTGGCCCTTTGAACGGCTATTTGCATCTCCAGCCATCCATTTCTGGTAAAGATCAAGGCTGCCACTTTTCTCTGTTGGTTGTTATCTGTGTACTTTTGGGGCTCTGGTGCCCAAGGCTGGGCATCCTAGCTTAGGGTTTAGACCGCACTCTTCTCAGGGGGATCTAACTGGCTGCTTAATTATTGCTCTGGTGCTGCTGCCTGTGGATGCCCAGCCAGCCCTCTCAAGTTTCCACTATACTCTCTACCAGTCAGTTAGTGCTGAAGCTGATTCTTCTATCTAGGTTATAAGTCTTCTTTCTTGCTATTGTTCAGATGTTTGTTCCTGGTGATTTCGCCACAATTTAGTTGTAATTCCAGATTTGTCCTGGGAGGAAGTTAGTGTGACTTCCATTCACTCCTCTGCCATCTTGGATCCTTTCTCTATCTCTACCTCCACCTCCACCATTATCTCTGTATCTCTAGACCTATATTTATTTCTGTTTAAAGTTGGAAAAAGAGACCAAAATCATAACTTCAATCTTGGCAAATTGAAGTTAAAATTAATGGAAATATTTAGTCCATGCCCCATCAGGAGAAAAAAAATGCATCTGCAAATAATTGATTGACAATGTTTGTTAAATTTTTATTACAGGACCAGCTACTTTCCATTTACTGCCTCTGAATGCTGGATTTATGTGTGCTGTACAACATTAAGTGATGAATGCAAAAGTGGAATGTCTGGGGAAAATCAACTGTCAAAATTAATCCTAACATTATAGTTTCTCTGATGTTAAAAAAAAAAAGGTCCATGCTGTCATACCCAAACATTTGTAAGGCTGAAAAACTGCTTTTGCTTTTTTTCTTCTTCAGTTTTAACTGTTTTAAAATGCTGAAATATGTAGTACCCTCACATAGTCTTACTAGTTTTGTGTGGAATAAGTTAGGGGAGGGAGTTAAGACCACTGGGTTTTCTGCATGGTATGTTTACAGGCATCTATAGGCTAGTAATAGAAGAAAATCACATCGATCAAGGATTTTGTGTTGCTGTCACTAATTGTCCTGCTAAGCAATTCTTCTTCTTGCTACACAACATAGAAAGTTAAACTCTCAGAATTCCCAGATACATTTTGCAGGTTTACTGTTGCTTTAAACAATGTTTTAAGAAGAAAACACTGAAAAAAATGAAAGTGCTGAAAGTTCTGCAAATTATCCACATAAAAAAGTAACTGAAATATACACAACTGAAATTAAAAGAAAAAAAAAATCCTAATCAAACTGTAGCTAACCTTCTCCTGGGACTGGTGCTGGTGACAGCTGGCCTTGGTGTGCAGCCTCATTCATTCTGCACACAACTAGGCCCAGGAGAGGAAGCCAAGAGCTGTGGATTGCTGATAGCTGCAAGCAGATTGCTCAGGGCCAGTCACAGGCAGGGTGTGACTTAGGCATGTCTAGAGTCTTGCAGATCTACCTAATACTTGAAACAAACGTAAAGAGGCAATCCAATTGGAAAGAAAAAGAAACATGCTCCAAATGAAAGAACAAGAGAATTTGCCAGGAAAAAAAAAAAAAAAAACTAGAAGAAATGGAGGCAAGCAATTTGTCAGATAGAGAATTTAGAGTAATGATAATAAGGATACTCAACAACATGAAAAAAAGACAGAAATTATAAAAAAGGACCAGCTGGAAATAAAGAATGCACAAAAAAATCAACAGTGGGTTAGATGAAGCAGAAGAATTGGAAGAAAAGGTAGACTAAAGCAACCAAACAGAGCACCAGAAAGAAAGAAAAAGAAAGAGAGAAAGAAGAAAGAAAGAATTAAAACAAAGGAAGAGAGCTTAAGATATTTTGTGCAACATGAAGAAGCATAACAACATCCACATCATGGGAATACCAGAAGGAGAAGAGAGCAAGCAAGGGATCAAGAACCTATTTCAAGAAATAATAACCGAATATTTCCCTAATCTGATGAAGGAAAAAGACACATAAGACAGGAAGTTCAGAGAGTCCCAAACAAGTGGGACCCAAAGAGGCCCATGCCAAGATACATCATAACTGAAATGACAAGGCTTAAAGATGAGGAGAGAATCCTAAAAGCTGCAAGAGAAAAGCAGGTAGTTATGTAAAAGGGAGCACCAATTAGACTGGCCTAAAAGTCATCTGATTTCTCAACAGAAACATTTCATGCCAGAAGGGAGTGGTGTGAATTATTTAAGGTGATAGAAAGCAAGGACCTGCAAACAAGGCTACATTACCCAGCAAGGCTATCATTTAAAATCAGAGAAGAAATAAGGAACTTCCCAGACAAGAAAAAGCTAAAGAAGTTTGCTAACACCAAACCAGTACTGCAACAAATGTTAAAGGGCTTGCTTTAAGAAGGAGAAAAAGAGAAAGAAAAAAAATCAGAGGAAAATAGCCCAACAATAAAATGGCACTAAATATGTATCTATCAATAACCACCTTAAATGTAAATGGCTTAAGTTCTCCAACCAAAAGACGTAGCTGAATGGATAAGAAGCAAGATTTAAATAAATGCTGCCTCCAACAGTCCCACCTTAGATCAACAGGCTAAAAGTAAAAGGATGAAAAAAGTAAAGTAAAGGATTGAAAAAAGATATTTCATGCAAACAGAAAGGAGAAAAAAAGCTGGGGTAGCAGGATTTATATCTGACTAAATAAACTTTAAAAGCAAGGCTACAGTAAGAGACAAAGAAGGACACTATGTGAAGATAAAGGGAAGAAACCAACAAGAAGATATGACCCTAGTAAACATTTATGTACCCAACACAGGAGCAAAAGGGACTTTCCTTAATTGTCTTATTATTGGTTTGTTTCCTACACATTTCAAGGGATGCACTCATTGATTTTCTTATTCCAATCACCTTCTGGGATTTATTCAAAATTTTCACTCAATGTCTTCTTTTTTCTCCCATAATTCTAATTGCTCGTACCCTTCCATGGCCTAAAGTGAATTGGAAAAACACTCTTCTTTCCTATCTCATTTTTTAAAATCAGTAAAGTATAGGTTATGAAAACAAAAAAGAGGTTTACTCATTTCACTGGTAGTCTGTTCAATATGGGTACAGTGTAGAGAAATATTTCACTTGTTACTGGATTTAAAAAGTGATGTGAAAACAACTAGTCTAGATTAACTATTTCTACCTTGACTTCTTCCAGTCTTGACTTCTACCATGGAGTCATCCTTAAATTTCCATTTTCTTGCTCTGCTTGTAGAGCTAGAATATTTTAGAAACATTTTTTTCTCATTTTTCTGAGTATTTTTTGCTTCAAGTATAATATTTTCACTTAGACTTTTATTCCCCATATATTTTCAGAGAAAATGATACAGAGCTCTACACAAAAATTCTCATTTTTTTATCCATTCATTCAAAATACCCACTGTACTTAAATACACTGAACCCCACAACCTGACTCTGAGGACTATTTCCATGATGGCTCATATAACCAGCAGTGATTTTCAGAAAGAGATAAATAAGAATACAATTTTGCTCCCAAGTGCTATTCCCTGTCCATATGTTGTGAGGGAATATTAATACGGTAAGGTTATCAGTGGAATTCTTATCACATCCCTGTATATTGCCCTGCTCATAGTAAAACTTTCTGTACGCTGACATACTCATTGCCAATTAAAATCTTAATTCAGCTTGAAATCTAACACAACTGGGAATAAAGAGAAAAACACATTACTTAGGTTCTCTAGAAGAGCAAACATATGTGTAGATTCTGCCAACAGAAGCACCATGAGAGAACTTGAGGGAAAAAATGTGAAACTCTTGGTAGTATTGGTTTTCTACTGAAAATAACAACAGAAACATCCTAATCTATTTGTTTTTAATATGAGAGCTTTACACACAAGGCATAAAAACTCTAGGAAAACAGCAAATACCATATGATCTCACTTATATATGGAATCTAATGAACAAAATGAACTGATGAACAAAATAGAAACAGAGACCGGGATACATGGAACAGACTGACAGCTATCATAGGGGAGGGAGGACTGGATGAAAGAAAGTGAAGAGATTAGCCAAAAAACATATATACATAAAACATAGACACAGACAACAGTGTGGGGATGGCCAGTGGGAACGAGGAGGTGGGGGTTAGGTAGAGGTGGACAAAGAGGGGAAAAATGAGAATGGAAAAGACTTTGCTTGGAGCCATGGGCACACTATGCAGCATGAAGATCGTGTTTTACTGAGTTTTACATTTGAAACCTGTATGGCTTTGCAAAACATCATCACCCCAATCAATTCAATTAAAAAGTCCAAAAGAACTATAGGACAACAAAGTGATTCATTGACAGACACATCAGTGCTAGGTATTGAATTGAGCCAAACAACTTGGTCTCACAATCTAAGTGAGATCATACTCTCCCCACCCATTAGTCAAATTGTAACGATGCCATTGGCTAGGATAGAAACTTAAAACATTATCAACGTACACGTGAGCAGATGGGGACGATGAGGGGTAAAAAAGGAAGAAAGAATAAAGAACCTCTTAGGTGAGAGATAAATAGGTGAACTTTTAACATGCACTGACCCCTCCACATGAGTTCAAGCGGCTATTAGGATTTTTTCCTCCATTCAGGAGAGTTAGGTGGGAGGTGAGGAGAAATAAACACACTTCTTTTTGCAGTGATTGGTTAAGCTGTAATGAACTTCCTGGGGATATTTAGTTTAAAAAGAGGACTTGTGAAGAATAAAAACACACATTTAAAATGGCTTTAAAAATGAGAAGAGATGCCAGGGAAGAACACAGTTCTCAGCAGAGGGAGTGTACATAAATTATCGGATGCTAAACCACCACTGGAAGATTGGAAGCTTCTGATCTACCACTCAGTGCAAGGTGCATATATTGTTTTTAAACTCGTGCAGCTTGCATTTGGGGTTTTCAGTGCAGTAATTACCGTCAATTATGAAATTACTATTTTTCAAAAGATCTTACTTTCATAGCTAAAGTGTACAATCTAACTTAATTTGGAGGTATCTAAACAAGGCCACTTGTGAAAGGCCTTCAATTATGTAAACATTTAGAAACATGTTAGTGATAGTTTCTAGGGAATGCCTAAAAACAAAACAAAATGAGACCAATATTCCTATAATATGGCATTATTTCTGATACGAAGGAACAGTGTTTACATTAGTAAACACTAAGAATATGAAAAAATAGCAGTATTTCAAAAGTTTTCCCATTAAGCTTGTCACACTTGATATTTTAAAATAGCAGTTAACTGCTCAAGATGTACGTGAGCTTTTCCATAGTGATGTCCCAGAGAACTAAGCATTTCATCAGGTCTCCTGTACACACGTAAGTTTCCCGTTACAGCGTTTTTCTGTGGGATAGCCTGAATAGCCTAATCAGGCCTCATGTAGGACACATTGTATTATTGTATAGATTTTACCTCTATGGACTTACACAGCAGTGGCCACAATTTAACAACGGAGAGATGCATAAATTCAGACAAATATGAATACTCAAATATTATATTCAGAGGCAAAATTATTTTCCTAACCTAATAAAAAATTTTAAGGGAAAAAAGTGTGCTCCGTCCCCAAGGAGTACCTTATTCATCTTCAGTCGTTATCTTTGCATTCATCCTAAAGGCTTCATCCTCAGATAGCATTTATGTGCTATCAAACCACCTCAGCAGATTACATATTAATAGTCTAAGTCGAGATATGTATTTTTTTATTTTGAATTTTAATGACTTTTGAAATTAAGTAATATGACCTGGAAAATATTGTTATGATAAAAAGATATTATCATTTTTGTTGGCAGTATCAAGCAGAATTACCATGTGTTTTTTTTTTCCAACGATGCAGGAAAAAATAATTTTTAGCCTTTTTATGATAAGAAGCTGTGTGATTATTTTCAGAAGAATTGAAAGGAGAGGTTTGAAATAACTCAAGACTCTCATCTCTGGCAAATCTAATTAATATGGCAAAAGTGAAAGCATCTTGGACCTGGACGGGTAGCTCTGTTGGTTAGAGCTTGTCCAAGTACATACACCAAGGTTGCAGACTCGATCCCCAGTCAGGGCACATACAGGAAGCAACCAATGAATGAATAACTGGAACAACAAAATCTCTCTCTCTCTTCCCCTTCCTTTGTCTCTCTAAAATCAATCAATAAAATCTTTTTTTTTTAAGTAAACATATTTCTTGTATCCTATCAGGAAACATAATCACCAGCTGATATGTGAGAAAGGGAGAGTTCAGAATTTTAGTACACATAAAGAGGATACCACATTGAGTTTTAACGTGCACTATTTTTCATCTTCCAGAAAGATTACAGCTGCATTGCTTCTTGCAAGCATCACACTGACAATTGTGGCTCCAAGTTAGCTCGTTGAAACCAGGCCAAGAAACATTTTAAATTATTAGCCACCCTATTTCTAGCTCTACTGCAAGATAATTATGTAATCTTAACAGAATTTACTTAATATATCATTTTTCTCTTTGCATGTAGTGAATGACTATAAAATGTACTTAATATTTTTAGCAAGGTTAGAATGAGATGATGAATATCGAGAGATTTTTAACAGTGCCTTGTGTATTATTTCCCCTTCCTTCTCTCATGTTACATAGAGACCAATAGGATTTATTTTGTTTTGGCTGATAGACATGCACCTTTTGACTGTCAGCAATTCAACAATGCTGCCAAATAAATGCCTATTAAAAGCAAAATAAGATATAATCATAAAGTAACCAGAAAGGTTAAAATTTTCAAAATAGCAATGCCAAGTTGTAGCAAGGATGTAGAATACCAGGACATTTCATGTGTTTTTTAGTGGGAATATAAGTTTGTCATCCGTTTTGGAAACTGTTTAACAGTATATACTAAATTTACATACGCATCTACCCTTTGACACAAGAATCCTATTTCTAGTTATTCTCCCGATATAAATAAAATTATTTGTTCACAAAGGAGTTGTAAAAAAAATGTTCAAAAGGAGGCTGAATTATCCAATCATTGTATGTTTGTATAAAGAAATATTAACCAGCATTAAAACAGATTAAAATATTAAATATTACCACAAAATGAGGTGGACACAAATGATCACATAACCTATGATTCCATTTATATGAAGTGTAAGAATGCTAAACTAACCTGTAATTATTGAGATGCGAAAGTAGTTGCTACTCAGAGTAGACCCAGGAAATTGGTAGGCAAGAAGCCCACAGTAACTTTCTGCAGTAATTAAAATATTCTATACTTTGATTGCCGTGATGGATACATGCATGTATATGATAGTCAAAACATATGGAATGCTTAAAATCTGTGCAACTTATTTTTTTTATACTTCAATTATAATAATAAGTCTGTTTCTACTCTGATTTATAAGAATTAGGAAGTTATTCTTCCATAATAACATATATTAACTTATAAAATTTGTACAGCTTTCCTCTCATACTTAAGTCTTTGATATCCCTTGAATTGATCCAATTTTATTTTTTAACTGTAAAAATACCATTTATCAACAAGCCAACCTTACTCATCATACCTCTTTCATGTATGGTGTTACCCATATGTGTTTGCTGGTGGGCTTGGCATTATGTACCACTATTTTATTGGTGTATGTATTTTTGCATCATTTTCAACTTTCTTAATAACAATAGCTCCACAATGGTTCTTGAAAACTTATAAAACTCTCGGAGGATGATTACTTCTTTTCCCTTACCCACTTTCATCTCCATTTAATAGCTATTTCTACACCAAACAGGAAAAGTCAAGTACCATGTGATTTCGCACATATGTGGGTTATAAAACTGAAAGCAAGTAATGAACAAACAACACAACAAAGAAACAAAAACTTATAGACGTAGACAACACTGTGGTTGTTACCACAGGGAAGGGGGGTGGGTAGGGAGATAAATAATGTGATGGAAGATTTGACTTTGGGTGGTAACCATAATGCAATAAATATACAGACGATATATCACAGAATTGTACACTTGAAACCTATATAATTTTATTAACCAATGTCACCCCAATAAGTTTAATAAAAATAGCTATTACTAAACATTTATTATACATTCCTCAAAGGCCCTGCCCCGGTCATATTCCTGATCGCACTCAGCAGAATACCTTGAGTTCTACTTATTAGAGAAAATAATAGCTTCCAGGCTTTCCACCTTTAAATTTATCATCACCACCAATCACTCTTGTAGCCTTATTCCAGTTTCAGTAGAGATGATTTTAGTCCTATGGGTACGAAAGACTGCAAGTGTTGTCGGAATCCCACCTCTACTCATGTTCTCAGCCATTTTATACCATCAGTTTCCCTCTCCTTTCATGTTATTTTTCCACTGAGTATGTCTTGTCTCACTTTTTGACAATAAGATTAGTATTTTTTCTACTTTTAAAAGTAGAACAAATATTTTAAGAATAAATATTAAGAATACAATGAAAACACATTTCAGTGTTTGCTGTATTTGAGTATAACATCTTACAAAGTTCACATTGTACTGTAAATAATATTGTAAATACACTTATCAGTATAGATCATAAATGTACCTCATGTCATTAAATATTCTTTTAATACATGAACACTTCCATCGAGAATGTACCATATGATGTACCATATAGCCTTCCTTGCTTTATAACATTTTGAAAATATTACAAGTGCCTGTGTTTTTGTTTTAAATGGACAGAAGAATAATGAAAAGACTCTTCTTCCCACTCCAGAGTTCAGTATCTTGAGAATATGTGTACATGGTGACATAATACCTTTCTTATCATCAAAAATAGAGAAATGTAATTGCCTTCTGCTGAACATTTATGTTTTCAACTAAATTGTTTCTCTTGATAGTTTGTCATGATACATGTACAAAATGGCTAATTTTTCCTAATGTCTGTGTAGTATTTCCAAACTATACAATATTTTATTAACTACTCTCTTTTTTCCCATTGTCTAACATGACTATTCTTTATTTTACTCATATTCATTATACTCTTCTGTTAAAGTTTCAAGAAATTGTAGTTTTGATTTCTAATCTCAATGGATGTATGTTTTCTGAAGTACCAATCATTAATTACTGACAAATCTCTATAGACAGTTAAATTAACATTTTATATTCTAATCTTATGTATGTAATTACTCATTAGAAGTTGTCTAATCCAATGAGGATATACAAACCTACATTTCCAAAGAGAATGAATGAGTTGTCTCTAAAACTAAATATAATATATTCTTTATACTCATCTGTTCTTTTTTCTGGATATTATTCATGCTTTGGTATATATTACTCTTATTGATCTAGTTACCTAAACCAGAAATGAAAGTCATCCATGAATCTATTGTCTTATACAAATCAGGGGGAAAAGTACAGATTTTATTTCCTTAATGCTTTTAAAACTATCTCCTCTGATATCTCCTCCCTCTTACTATCTTATTACCCAGTTCCCTTATCTCTGAATTTAATTGCTAAATGAGCACTTTAATTGGTCTCTCTGAAGCCATTCAGTTGCTCCCACTCTAACAATTCAAGCTGTACACTGCTATCAGAATGACCTTTCTAAAATGTCTTGTTAGTTGGTACTTCTTTGCAAAGAAAATTGTTAAGAATTATTTTGCTTCAAGAAAGAGCTGATTTCTTTAATTTCACATGAATAAAATTGCCTTCTGTTGCAGTCAGAATGTAAAAATATTCCCTCAAAATCATCCTCTGGTTGTTCAATCAGTCACTAATTCAGGTACTGTTGTGAAGGGACTGGTTTCCATTCGTTGACCTTATTTCAATTAGCATAATGTTCTCCAGGTCCATCCATACAATTGCAAAGGGTAACATTCTCTTCTATTTTTTTTATGGCAGAGTAGTATCCCATTGTGTAGAGGTCCCATGGTTGTATTCTCCATTGATCTATTGATGGACATTTGGGCCGCTTCCATATCTTGGCAATTGTAAATAATGCTGCAATGAACATAAGGGAGCTCATGTCCTTTGAAACAGTGTTTTGGGTTCCTTTGGATATAGTTCCAGAACTGGGATCACTGGGTCAAAAGGCAGTTCCATTTTTAATTTTTTTAGTTATCTCCATGCTTCTTTCCACAGGGGTTGCACCAGTCTGCATTCCCACCACCAATGCAAAATGGTTCCCCTTTCTCCACGTTGTCGCCAGCACTTAAGAGTTTGTAGATTTATTGATGATAGAGATTCTGACAGGTGTGAGGTGATATCTCACTGTGGTTTTTATTTTCATTTCTCTCATGATTAGTGACATTGAGCATCTCTTCATATATCTATTGGCCATCTGTATGTCCTTTTTTGAGAAGTGTTTATTGAGGTCCTTGGCTCACTTTCAGCTGGGTAGTTTGCTTATTTGTGTTGAGTTTGGTATGTTCTTTATACATGTTGAATATTAACCCCTTATTAGATGTATGGGCAAATATGTTCTCCCATTCTGTGAGTTGTCTTTTTATTTTGTTGATGATTTCCTTCGCTGTACAAAAACTTTTTAGTTTCATATAGTCATGTTTGTTTACTTTTACTTTTGTTTGCCTTGCCTGTGGAGATATATCTGATAAAATATTTCTACAAGCAATGTCTAAGATTTTGCTGCCTATGTTTTCTTCAATGATTTTTATGGTTTGGGGTCTAACATTTAAGTCTTTGTTCCATTTTCAATTTTTTCTTGTGTGTGGTTTAAGAAGGTGGTCTAGTTTCAATCTTCTGCACGTATCTGTCCAATTTTCCCAACACCACTTCTGAATAGACTATCTTCAGCCCTTTGTATGTGCTTACTTCCTCTGTCAAATATTAACCAACTATAAAGGTGTGGGTTTATTTCTGGGCCCTCTATTATGTTACATTGATCTATGTGTCTGTTTTTATGCCAGTAGCAGTTTTTTTTTTTTTCTCCATATTTCTTTTGCTGGTGTCAACCGCAGAAGACACCAAAGAGACAAATGTTATGAAAACGTGACAGGAAAAGAAAAGTACAGGCAACAGTATAGGCTGTTTACACTTCAAGAAAGAAATTTGCCAGTGGAAGACAAGAGTGAGACTTACCAGAGTGAAATCCTGAAGCTCCTTCACACACAGCGGGGGAAATACCTAGAGAATGTACTCACCACACAGACCTCATAGCCTGACATTCAACTTTTGAAAAACCAGGGGAGAGCACATATTCAGTCCCCCATTATCACAAATTATGCGAGTTTCCCACATTTGGGGAAATTGCAGGGGTCAGCACATCTGGAGTGCAAGGACCATAAGCCTCGTCCTGGGAAAGCCACCTTCGTGATCATGGTATCTGCCCTGCTGGGCAGTACTAGGCTGTTTTGATTACTATGGCCTTATAGTATAGTTTGATATTAGGTAGCATGATTCCTCCAACTTTGTTCTTCTATCTCAGGATTGTTGTGCTGTGCAGGACATTTGGTAGTTCCATATAATTTTTGAAATATTCTAGTTCTGTGAAATACATTGTTGAAATGGTGATAGGAATTGCATTGAATCTATAGATTGCTTTGGATAGTATGGACATTTTAATGATGGAAATTCTTCCTATTCATGAACATGCTATGTGCTTTCACTTATTTGTATCATCTATTTCTTTCTTCAGTGACATAATTTCCCAAGTACAGGTATTTTACATCCTTGGTTAGATTAATTCCTAGGTATTTTATTATTTTTGTAGCAATTGTTAATAGGATTGTTTTCTTCATTTCTCTTTTTGTTAGTTTGTTATTGGCATATAAAAATGCAACAGCTTTCTGGATATTAATTTTGTATCCTGCTACTTTGCTGAAATCATTTATTAGTTCTAGTAGTTTCTTGTTGGAATCTTTGGGGTTTTCTATATACGGTATCCTGTCATCTGCAAATAATGACAGTTTTACTTCTTCCTTTCTAATTTGGATGCTTTTTATTTCTTATTCTTGTCTGATTGCTGTGGCTAAGGCTACCAGTACTATATTGAATAAGAGAAGTGAAAGTGGACATCCTGTCTTTTTCCAGATCTTAAGGAGAATGCTTGTAGTTTTTGCTCATTGAGTATGGTGTTGTCAGTGGGTTTGTCATATATGGTCTTTAATATGTGTAGGTATGTTCTCTCTAATCCCACCTAGCTGAGAGTTTTTATCATAAATTATTGCTGGATTTCAACATTTGCTTTTTCTGCCTCTATTAATAAGATCATGTGGTTTTTATCCTTCATTTTGTTTACGTGGGGAATCACATTTACTGATTTGTAAAATGTTTTACTAACCTTGCATCCCTGGAATAAATCCTACTTGATCATGGTGTATGACCTTTTTGATTCATTGCTGTATTCTCTTTACTAATATTTTGTTGAAGATTTTAGCATCTATGTTCATCAGGAGTATTGGCCTATAATTTTCTTTTTTTTTTGTAGTGTCTTTATCTAGCTTTGTAATTGGGATAATACTGGCCTCATAATGAATTTGGGAGCCTTACTTTCTCTTGAATTTGATGAAATAGTTCGAGAAGGAGAGGGGTTAGTTCTCAGAATGATTGGTAAAATTCACCTGTAAGCCTCTGGTCCAAGGCTTTTATTTGTTGGGAGGTTTTTGATTATTGCTTCAATTTCATCAGGTGTAATCAGTCTATTCAGATTCTCTGATTCTTCTTGATATAGTTTTGGAAGATTGTATGTTTCTAGGAATTTATTGTTTTTATAATATTTTCTTATACTTCTTTGTATTTTTTTTGGTGTCTGTTGTTACTTCTCCTCTTTAATTTCTGATTTTATTTTTTTAGGTCCTCTCTCTCTTTTTTGTTGTTGAGTATGTTTAAAGGTATGTCAATCTTGTTTATCTTTTCAAAGAACCAGTTCTTGAATTCATTGATCTTTTGTATCATTTTTTAGCTTCTATATTGTTTATTTTTACTCTGATCTTTATTATTGCCTTCCTTCTACTCACATTGGGCTTTGTCTGTTGTTCTTTATCAAGATTTTTCTTGTTTTTTGAGGTAGGCCTGTAATGCTATGAATTTCCTTCTTCGCATTGCTTTCCCAGAGTCCCACAGGTTTTGAATTATTATATCTTCATTTTCATTTATTTCAAGCTATCTTTTGATTTTGTCCTTGACCTCTTTGTTGACCCATCATTGTTTAATAACATGTTATTTAGTTTCCATGTCTTTGTGTGTTTTTCAGTGTTCTTCTTGTGATTGATTTCTAGTTTCATATCATTGTGGTTAGAGAAGATGCTTGATATGAATTCAATCTTATTAAATTTATTGACACTTGTTTTGTGTCCTAACATGTGGTCTATCCTAAAAAACACTCCATGTGCACTTAAGAAGTATGCATATTCTGCTGCTCTGGGGTGAAATGCTGTGAAGATATCAATTAAATTTGTTTGATCTAGTGTGTTATTTAAGGCCACTGTCTCCTTGTTGATTCTCTGTGTGAAAGATCTATCCACTGAAGTCAGTGCAGTGTTAAAATCCCCAACTATGACTGTATTTCTGTTGATCTCTCCCTTTATGTCCATCAAGATTTGCTTCACATATTTAGGTATTCCTATGTTATGTGCATAAATGTGTGCTAGGATTGTAACCTCATGTTATAATATGTGTTGATTTGTTCCCTTTATTTATTTATTTAATATTTTATTTATTTGTTTTTAGAGAGTGGAAGGGAGGGAGAAAGAGAGGGAGAGAAATGTGTGGTTGCTTCTCACGTGCCATCCACTGGGGACCTGGCCCACCACCCAGGCATGAGCCCTGACTGGGAATCGAACCAGTGACCCTTTGGTTTGCAGTCCAGCATGCAGTCCACTGAGCCACACCAGCCAGGGCAAATTGTTTCCTTTACCATTATGTAGTGTCCTTCTTTGTCTCTTGGTATAGCCTTTGTTTTAAAGTTTATTTTTTCATTTATAAGTACTGCTATCTGAGCTTTTTTTCCCTTTCCATTTGCATGAAATATCCTTTCCATCCCTTTACTTCTAGTCTGTGTTTATCTCTCAATCTGAAATGGGTCTTTTGGAGGCAGCATGTATATGGGTCTTATTTTCTTATCCATTCAGCTTCCTTATGTTTTTGGTTGGAGCATTGAAGCTATTTTCATTTAAAGTGATTATTGATAGATACATATTTAGTGCCCTTTTATTGTTAGACTATTTTCCTCTTTTTTGTTTCTTTCTCTTTGTCTTCTTCTTCTTCTTAAAGTAAGCCCTTTAACATTTGTTGCAGTACTGGTTTGGTGTTAGCAAACTCTTTTAGCTTTTTCTTGTCTGAGAAGCTCCTTTATTCTCCTTCAATTTTAAATGATAGCCTTGCTGGGTAATGTAGCCTTGTTTGTAGGTCCTTGTTTTCCATCACTTTGAATGTTTCACACCACTCCCTTCTGGCATGAAATGTTTCTGTTGAATGTCAGATGACATTCTAATTTGTGCTCTCTTGTAGGTAACTACCTGCTTTTTTTTTTTTTTTTCCTTGTGGCTGTTAGGATTCTCTCCTTATCTTTAAGCCTTGTTATTTCAATTATGATGTGTCTTGGTGTAGGCCTCTTTGAGTCCAACTTGTTTGGGATTATCTGAGGTTTCTGGACTTCAGTGTGTTTATCCTTCACTGGATTAGGGAAGTTTTTGGTCATTATTTCTTCAAATAGGATCTTGATCCCTTGCTCTCTCTCTTGTCTTTCTGGTATTCCAATGATGCTGATGTTGTTATGCTTCATGTTGTCCAAAATATTTCTTAAGCTCTACTCATTTTTTTAATTTCCTTTTTTCTTTTTGCTGCTATGTCTAGGTGCTTATTTCTACCTTTTCTTCCAAATCACAAGTTCAATTCTCTGCATCATTTAACCTACTGTTTATTGCTTCTGGTGTATTACCTATTTCAGATATTGCATCATTTATTTTGACCAGTTCTTTTTTATGGTGTCTGTGTCTTTTTTCATGCTGTTGAGTATCCTTATAATCATTATTCTAACTCTCTAGCAGATAAATTGCTTGCCTCCATTTCATCTAATTCTTCTTCTGGAGAATTCTCTTGTTCTCTTTGGGTTTGTTTCTTTGTCTTCCTATTTTGGTTGCTCCTTTGTATTTTCCACCTTAGTTGTTAAACTAAGAAGTGGTATAGCCTGAAACTGTTATCGGCATCCTGGCTTAAGCACCAGAGGGTGGGGCAGAGGAATTCCTGCAGGTGGGGTTATTGCTTCCCCTTAGGCTGCTATCACTTGGAGAGGAGTGTTCTGCCTGAGAAAGATGACCTTTGTAGTATGGGGAATGACAGCACAGGGATCCTGGTGGCTATTCCTTTAGTTCTTTCCTCAGATCCACCAACCCCAGACTCTCTTCAAGTGTCTCTAGTCCACTCTGCTCTCTATCTGCTGGAGCCCAAGGAGCATGGTTGCAAATAACATTGTGTGCATTGGCCCTTAAGAGGCTCTCTCCATCTCCAGCCATCTCTCCCTCACAGAGAGAAACCCTGCTGCTTTTAACAGCCAGATGTTATCTTGGTTCCTTTCTGTGCTATAGCCTGGGAGCCTATCTTGGGGTTTAGATTCCAGACTTGTCAGGGGGAACCTCTCGGTAATAAAATATCCCTCTGGAACCTCAGCTGCCACCCATGGGAGCTCTGACAGCCCTCTTATGTCTCCTCCTCACTCCCTACCAGTCTTCTTATGGTGAAGTGGCTTCTTTTGTCTGTCCATGATTATAAGGCTTCTCTACAGCTAGTTTTCAGTTGGTTATTCAGGATGATTTCTCTACAGTTTAGTTGTAATTCCAGATTGGTTTGGGGAGGAGGTTAGTGTAGCTTCCATTTACTCCTCCATCATTTTGGACCCCTCCCCACTTTCAGTTGACCTTAAAATAGGGATATTAGCCTGGATTATTATGGTGGGCCCAATCCAATCACATGAGTTTTAAAAGAAGAAGAAGGAGGCAGAAAGGAGATGCACGTGTAGAGTTAGTAATAAAGATGGGGTAGAAAGGCATATCAGAGAGATTCAAAGCTTGAGAAAAACTAAACCTTCCATTGCTGAAGGGGAAATCTTGAGAAAGAATGCAGGCAACATATAGGAACAAAGCATGACAGATAGCAAGCAAGTAAGTGGGACTTCAGTTTTATAGTCAAGAAAAACTGGATTCTGCCAACCATAATAAGTTTAGAAGTAAGATTCTTTCAGAGCCACTTGACAAAAGTCTGGAAGTCTAACACTTTGATGTAGACCTTGCAAATCTCAGAGCTGAGAAAACAGTCAAGCCACCCCATACCTCTGGCTTTGGAAATATGAGATGCTAATGAATTTGTGTTGTTTACACTGCACAAGTTGTGATAAATTTTTACGGCAGAAATACATTGCCAGTAGACTTCATAGTCTGATTACACCCCTCAAACTTGATTCCTCAGCCCTTTCTCCAATTTACTTTGAGGTACTCTGAAATATATTATGTTTCCATATTACTCAGTCTCTTTCCTGTCTCACTGTGCCTGTACCCATATCAATACTTTCTAACCTTTCTTTTTTGCCTAATTTCCACTTAGTCTTCACAAATCAGCCTAGCTATCATGTTTTCTGGAAAATGCCTAAACTAGTAAGCCTCTGTTGGGTGTTCCACTTATATTTTTTCATATATTGACTTACTTCCATTAAAACGCTTCAGACATTTTTCATTAATTATCAACTTGTTTGTCTCCCCATCTTTGAATATAAGTTATTTGAAGATTATATGTCATTTCTTTGACTTGCTCAGGTCAAAATTGCCTAGCACAAAATTCAGCACAGCATTTATGCATGATAAACATTTATTAAATATAAGCCATAAAGATTGTTCTGCAGTTTGCAATGGATTCTTAGGAATTATTTATTAACTGTCAAATATATCAGTTGAAAGGAAACTATTCTTTCTGTAAAATTACTTTGTCAGTAATGATTAACCTAAAGAGTTGTTTTTGGTTTTTTTTTAAACTCTATCCTGGCAATTTGTCTTTTTTTAAAAATATATATATATAGCTCACTTTAAATGAATTGTCTAGAGTTGGCAATGATAATACTTTTTTCTATTTATTCAAAAACATGTCATTTACCTAAAACTATAACTTTTTAAAAAAGATAAATCAGCTCTGGCTGGTGTGGCTCAGTGGATTGAGTGCCAGCCTGTGAAGCAAAGTGTCACTGGTTCGATTCCTAGTCAGGGCACATGCCTGGGTTGCAGGCCGGGTCCCTGGTAGGTGGGTACACAAGAGGCAACCACATATTGATGTTTCTCTCTCTCTCTTTCTCCTTCCCTTCCCCTCTCTCTAAAAATAAATACATAAAATCTTTAAAAAAAGATAAGTCTTGTCACCATATTTGCATGCTCTTGTTCTTAGTAGAGGGATACTTACATTTATTATTGTTTTCATAGAGGTATGATTAATTGGCCTACCCTTTAAGGAACAATATTAAAAGGTTATTATCTGCCTTACTAATCTGCCTTTGGAGGCACAAATTTGAGAAATATTTGTAACTGTAGCGAGCCTGAAACTAGCTGACCTCTTGCTTTCTGACTGTTCTTTCATTTCATTAATAAGAACTTGCATTTCTAAAACAATACTTTTTATTTCCATTATTATTATTAATGGTACTAGCTTCCACAGACTGTTGGGAAACCTTGCATTTTCCTAATTCTTCTATTTGTAACAGTAGTTGTACTAGAAGTTCATTTACTAAAGGGAAAAGAGTAGTAGAAATCCCATGTTGGCCTTGAGGTAAAGTAAGACGGTCAAAGGATTTCATGTCAGTTCATCCTATGCAAAGGCAATGGCCTACAGGCCACTTAAAGGCTGAAATATAGCCCAGGCTTTACATTCCAGATCTTATGTTCTGTAAGGCAAAGGCCAGAGGAATGTCTTTTGCTCATTCTGGGGAGATACATCATGTGCATCCCTATGTTTAATCTACTGCTCTGGACTCCTTTGCTTATTTTCATTTGGTTCAAAACCAATATTTAAAAGATTTCATTAGTTAACAATTTAAAATCCCACACCAGACAATAAAGCTAAGGAAAACTTAATTTTAGGACCATGCCATTTGGTTCAGAACCAATGGTTAAGAGATCTGATTAATTAGCAATTTAAAATCCACACCAGACAATAAAGCTAAAGGAAACTTAATTTTAGGACCCTGTTGTAGTTTACAAATGTCTTTTCTCATGTTTAATGCTAGACAAGCATTTTTGACCATACTACTTAGTGATAAAATAGTTTACGGGATTTCTGTGCTAGTCATATGCATATGCTAAACATCTACATGCAGTCATCCTCCGTTTAAGAATGGGGATACCTTCTAAGAAATGCATCATTAGGTGGTTTTGTCACTGTGTGAACATCAGAGAACCTGGGTGAAATAGTCTACTATGCAACTGGGCTAGGGGGTGATGCCCATTGCTCTACATGGGGAAACATAATTCTCCTCCTACCTCCTGGGTTCTTGGCTGAGCACACCTATTATTAAAATAAAAGGTTAATAGGAGGAAAACAAGCAAAAGTTTAATAACATGTGCAACTCCTGTGTACATGGGAGACACCCAGGAAAACTGAGTAATCAACAAACTTGTCTATGGTCACTACCTTAAATACTCTCTTCAGCCAAAGACAAAATAAGATGTTGATGGAGGGAAGGAGTTAGAAAAAGCACAGTAGAATGGAGTGGGATTATTATGTAGATTTACGTCCTTGTGTTCTCCATTGTAAAAGTTTCTACCCTTTCCCTGGTACAGCCAGGGTAATATACTTACAAATGGACATTTCCCTTATAAGTGTAATAAACTTTTGCAAAGACTACCTGGTTTTCTTTTTTTTAAATTTTATTTATTTATTTTTAGAAAGAGGGAAAGGGAGGAAGAGAGGGAGAAAAACATGGATGTGAGAGAGAAACATCAATTGGTTGCATCTTGTCTGTGCCCAGAACTGAGACAAAACCTGCAACCCAGGCATGTGCCCTGACTGGGAATCAATCCAGTGGTCTTTCGCTTTGTGCGACAACGCCCAACCAACTGAGCCACACCGGTGAGGGCAAGACTGCTTGGTCCTCATAGCTTCTTCCATGTCTGCTCTTTCTTAAAATTAACCAGCCTAAAATAGTTATGCCAAATAGATATACTTTGAGGTGACAAATTCTGTTTTTCAATAGCTCTTAGGCTGCAAACCTGTACAGCATTTACAACACAATGGTAAGTATTTGTGTAATACATTGTGTCTCGACATATAATGGCTATGAAGTTCACTAGGTAACATGAATTTTTCAGCTCCATTATAACCTTGTGAAACCACCATTATACTCGTATATGGGGTCCCTTGTTGACTGAAACTTGTTATGAGGCACATAACTGTATATTTATGTGGATAAGTAATCTCGTGTGTTCTATTTTTGAGGTCATACAGTTCTAAAAGGAAAAATATGGTCTATTGTTTCCAAACAACCATTGCCTCTTCTTAGAAAGGTAATAACAGGACTGTACTGATCTATTGCTGTATTTGAAATAGATTTATCTTTTTCCACAAGGGCAAATTTTTGCAAATAATCTGATTAATCTGAATGAAGATGACCTAAAATTTATGGTAAAATGTCATTGTAATAAAATGTTCACGTTTTTGGATGTTACTTTCACTCATCACCATCTTTTAAAGTTCCAAATTCCCTTTGCAGAATGTCGTTTGGATGAGGCGCAACAGTGAGGTTGAATGCCAGATGTTTAATTAGCACCACTTCATCTCGTCCACTTCAAATATCATAATGCTCTCGAGAAGAGGGAATTTTCTGTTGGCATTTCATTTCAAATACACAGTAAATACTTCTAAACAATTTAATAACTCTACACTGCAAAGCAGTAAATACATAAAATAAACAGGAAAAGAATATGCTTATTTCCAAATTGGTTTTAGACATCATGACAGGTCAAGAAAAGAAGCTTGTAATGTTGTAGCATAAATGAACACAATGTACATAGGACCACATTCGCATATTTGTCTGCAAAACTGGTTATTTTCTTTTCTTTCGATATATAAGATCAGAGTATTATTTGCTTGTTAATACAAAGCAAATTCACATTTTTCAATTAAACTCTCTTATGTTACTTTTATCCTTAGCTCCTCAGTTTATCAGTTATGGAATTTTGGACAATAAATCCTAAATTTCCTAATTTCTAAGATCAACATAATACTAGAAATTTACCTCCTGGGGTATTGCTGGGTGCGGGGTGGGGAGGTTAACTGAGCTAAGCACTAAAAATATTTAGCCTGGAGAATTGTGTGGGAGAGGAAGAAACTTTCTCTACCCTTCATGGTTGTTTTGGCATCTAACAATTAAACCTACATGAGACAGATTAGGAACAGATAACAGCCAAGTTAAAGTACATGTATACATTTGGGAACCCCACATGTGTGAGAGTCAGGTACAGAAAGTTATGGCACCCTGAGCTAAGGATGAGTTAAGGCACCTTAGTGCTTCAGAGGAGAGGCTTGCCATTGCAGGAAAATAAGAGGAGCAGATGCTCAGTAATTAGTAGTTTGTCCTGCTGGACAGGTAGATCAAAAAGCTCACATCTGACAGCCTCTCACTAAGGGCAAGGCCCCTCATTTAAATTATTCCAGGTGGATTTTGAGTGAGGGGGGACAACGGTTTCTTCTATGCCTATACGGTCTTGATTGCCTTTAGCTCAAAATAATCCCCATATTGCAGAGACACATGTCGGGGTGATCCATTCTGAGCCACTAAACATGATTATTTCTGAAAGCACTAATTAACTATTGTTAACCATAGCTTATTATGGAAACTCCTATTTCCTGCTAAACATTAAATGCATAAGAAATACCAAAATGATGATCCAACCTTTCTTTGACCCTTGGTAGTGGCAATACATGCCTTTGTAAGAAAGAGCACACTTATACAATTATTTTTTTCATCAAAAAATTTTTCTTCCTCTACTTAAAACTACTCTTTTAAGTGTAGTTTATTGATTATGCTATTAAAGTTGTCCCACTTTTTTTCTCCCCTTTATTCCCCTCTTCTCTGCACCCCTCTCTCACCAGCATTCCCCTCCCCCACTTAGTCCATGTCCATTAATCATACATATAAGTTCTTTGGCTTCTTCATTTCCTATACTATTCTTAACTTCCTCTGTCCATTTCATACCTGCCATTTATGCTTCTTATTCCCTATACCTTTTCCCCTATTCTACCCCCTCCCTGTTGATAACCCTCCATGTGATCTCCATTTCCATGAGTCTGTTCCTGTTCTAGTTGTTTGCTTAGTTTGTTTTTGTTTTTGTTTTAAGTTTGGTTGTTGATAGTTGTGAGTTCATTGTTGTTTTACTGTTCATAGTTTTGATCATCTTTTTAAAAAATATATTTTATTGATTATGCTATTACAGTTGTCCTATTTTCTTCTTCGTTTTATTCCCTTCTGCCCTGTACTCCCCCTCCCACCATCATTCCCCCACCTTAGTTCATGTCCATGGGTCATGCATATAAGTTCTTTGGCTTCTCCATTTCCCATACTATTCTTAACCTCCCCCTCTCTATTTTGTATCTACCTTTATGCTTCTTATTCCTTGTACCTTTTCCTCCATTATACCCCCTCACCCTCCCTGCTGATAACCCTCCATATGATCTCTATTTCTGTTATTCTGTTCCTGTTCTAGTTGTTTGCTTAGTTCATTTTCGGTTTTGGTTCAGTTGTTGATAGTTGCGAGTTTGTTGCCATTTTACTATTTGTATTTTTTATCTTCTGTTTCTTAGATAAGTCCCTTTAACATTTCATATAATAGGGCTTGGTGGTGATGAACTCCTTCAACTTGATCTTATCTGGGAAGCACTTTATCTGTCCTTCCATTCTAAATGATAGCTTTGCTGGATAGAGTCATCTTGGATGTAGGTCCTTGCCTTTCATGACTTTGAATATTTCTTGAAAATATCCCTTTCTAGAATATTTCTAGAATATCTCTTCTAGCCTGCAAAGTTTCTTTTGACAAATAAGCTGACAACCTTATGGGAACTCGTCTTTAAATAACCAACAGCTTTTCTCTGCCTGCTTTTAAGATTCTCTCTTTACCTTTAACCTTCGGCATCTTAGTTATGATGTGTCTTGGAGTGGGCCCCTTTGCATCCATCTTATTTGGGACTCTTTGTGCTTCCTGGACTTGCATGCGTATTTCCTGCACCAAATTGGGGAGGCTTTCTTTCATTATTTTTAGATAGATTACCAATTTCTTGCTCTTTCTTTTCTCCTTCTGGCACCCCTATGATGTGAATGTTGGAAGTTGTCCAATAGGCTGCCTACACTATCCTCACCTTGGGGGATTCTTCTTTTTTCTTGTTTTTCTGAGTGGTTGTTTTTTGCTTCCTTATGTTCCAAATCACTGATTTTGTCCTTGGCTTCATCCACTCTACTGTTGTTTCTCTGTAAATTGTTCATTTCACTTAATGCATCCTTTTTTCTTTTTTTTTCCTGACTGGGTATTTTTTATGCTGCTGACATCTTCACTAAGTGCCTTGAGCATCCATATAACCAGTGTTATGAACCTTGAATCTGATAAATAGTTTATTTCCATTTTTTTTTCTGGAGTTTTGATCTGCTCTTTCTTTTGGATCTTGTTTCTTTGTCTCCTCATTTTGGCAGCCTCTCTGTGTTTGTTTCTATGTATTAAGTAGAGATGCTGTGTCTCCCCATCTTGGTATCATGGCCTAATATAGTAGGTGTCCTATAGGGTCCATTGCCACAGCCTCCTCTCTCACCCAAGCTGGGTACTCAAGGTGTGTCCTTTGTGTGGACTGAGTATACCCTCCTCTTGTAGTTGAGCCTTGGTTGCTGTGGACAGATCAGTGAAGGGATCTACCCAGGCCTGTCAGCTGCAAGGATTAGCTGTGACCACTGACTACCAATCTCCACCCTCTGTGGAGGATCAGCTGTACAAGGGCAAGGTGGTGGTGCTGTTTTGTGGTCTGTGGCTGTCCACTGGGAGTGCAAGCCCTGGGGTTTCTCAATTGGTGCAGCCCAAGGTCAGCCCCCACCTGTCTTTTGCTCAGGGCCACCTTGCCTGAGCTCTAAAGCAATCTGAGATGGCTGCCACTTCTGCTGGGCTTGGAAACTCCCTGTTGAAGCTAAGTTGTGAATTGAGGCTGGCTGCTGCTAATACTGTGCCTGGGTCCTCGTAGCAAGCAGTATGGGGGCTGGGGGCTCACTAAGGCTGGTTGTTGCTTGTTTGAAAGGACTTAGGAAGTTATGAAGCATGAGCCAAGACTAGCCTTTCATATGGAAAAGCCACTGTTAACGGCTGCAAGTTGGGTGGAACAGAAACTCAGGGGATATCAGGGCAGGGCAAACGGTGTTAGCCAGGTTGATGGAGTCTCAGGTATGGCACTGGCCTGCCAGTTCTGTGACTCTGTTGGGGGAGGTTCAGAAAAGGGACAATGGCCTCTGCCCACCTGTATCTCTGGGAGAAAGCTGTCCCTCACTCTCTCCTTGATGTCAGACAATTCGGTTCCTCCCTGTACTTCCCTGGTACTTTTCAAGCTGCTACCCCAGTTCTGGAGTTCAGAGGGAGTGAGTCTGAGTAAGTCTGTGTGTGGGTTCTTTAGGAGGAACTGCATGGGAGTCCAGAACTTTCTTCTACCGACTCAATCCCCACTGGTTTTTGCAGCCAGGAATTATGAGGACTTATCTTCCTGACACTGTAACCCTGGGCTGGGGGGCCGTAGTGTGGGGCTGGGACTCCTCACTCCTGAGGTATGCTCCCAAGTTTTTATCTACCAAATGTGGATGTGGGACAAACTTGTTGTGTGTCTCCACCCCTCCTACCAGTCTTTTTTTTTTAAGCATTTTTTAAAAGATTTTATTTATTTATTTTTAGAGAAGGGGAATGGAGGGAGAAAAAGAGAGAAAGAAACACTATTGTGTGGTTGCCTCTCACGCATTCCCAACTGGGAACCTGGCCTGCAATTCAGGCATGTGCCCTTGATGGGGAGTCAAACTGGAGAACCTTTGGTTCACAGGCTGGAGCTCAATCCACTGAGCCACACCAGCCAGGGCTGGATGTGGTTTCTTTAATTCCGTTGCTGTCAGACTTCCATTCAACTCAATTTCTGATACTTCTGAATGATGGTTGTTCTATAATTTAGTTGTAATTTTGATGTGGTTGTGTGAGGAGGTGAGCTATGTTTACCTATGCCACTATCTTGACCGGACTATGTAGTTTGACTTAAATGGATATAAATGCAAGTAAGTACCAAAGGTCTCAGGCAGGCTTTAGAGATATACTGCCCTATCTAACGTCTGTGCAAACACAGTCGCTAAGGAGAATGATGTTTATAATACATTAGTTTTAAATCAAAGACTAGCCTACAGAACACCAAACTATCTTAATAAAATGTAAACCAGTTTAGTGCATTATTGTTTTTCTCACAAAACCAATAAACCCCATATTTCATTCATTTTTCTTATTTTTTAAATTCATAGTTATTAATATTTTTGTTATATATGTTGGGAGATATAAGGAGATAAAATGCAATTGGACACCTAGACTGTGTCATGCTCTGTATCAGCACTACACATTTTTAAAATTGTTTTTATGTCAGTATTAGCTGTTATACATATATCTCATTTAGTACTCTCAACAAATATGTGAGTTGCTTTCTTAATTCTAGGAAGAAAAATCAAAACCCTTCCATTTAAGAACTTATCCTAAGCAGCAAAGTGGAAAGAATCTAGGATGACTAGACATAAACTCACAGCTCTCTAATGCCAAAGCTTGATACCTCCTTTCAGTAAAACATTCTTTTCTCCACTTTAAGTTCAATATTCAGAAGGAGATTAGCAATCTACTGTATCAGATATTAATGATATTTGAATTTTCTATTATATATACTGATGTTTCTCCTTTTATTTAGCCATTCTATCATTGTGCAGTCATATCATGAGGTGGGCAAAATGTGCTAGGGGGATGCAGTTGAGGGAAATAACAAGGCTCAGCAAATGACTGCAGGCAGATGTCTAATGAGCAAAACGGGATCAGGAAAGTTGAGTGGGTGAATTCAGAAATAATTAGCTATAATCTCCATCAGTTCTCTTTGATCAGAAAATGATAACAGATAGCAATACAGTATTTGTGTATTCATTTAACAATCCTATCTTTGTAATTTTTATGTGGAGATCCAGGATTTTTTGCATATGGGTTGGGAAAAAATAGGTTTATAGTTGTATTTGGAATACAAATAATGAATACAAAAATGAATGAATAATAATACAAATATAACTCTTATTTCATGGACTCACAACTGTGAACCCACTTTTGCCCACCTCTGTGTGTGCTTTGCTGTGGGTAGTGCTCTCCAGGCAGTGACATCGCCTGTCTTTCCGGTGTCACTTCAGTGTGTCTGTACTCCTGATCTCTTTATATCCAAAAGAAAAAAATCACATATATTTTAGGCTTATAATTTGATCTTGTTGTAAATATAATTTAATTAAGTTACCTGTGAATCCCGATTGTTTGATACATTTGTCCAGCCCACAAATATGGGCAGATCAGGACAGAGAATGCTTAACAAAGTGTTGGTCACATAGTACGCATTGTAAAAATGGCTTTGATGAAAGAAATGAAAAGTCAAGGGAAGGAAAAAGAAGAGAAGAAAAATTAAATATAGTGTAGAGGCCTATGATTTGATGGTTAAAAGAAATTCTAAATAAAAAGTATTCTAGCAGAGTTTCCAGAAAATAATTGCTTTTTTTCATGCTATTAATAAGTTTCATAAATATTAATTTTTGAACTTTTCTGGTTTATAGAACATATAATAAGTATAAAATGCACAAAATCATCGAGGTAATGTATGATAAATAATTTTAGAAAGAATACAAATTACATACATTGCCAGTTTAGGCATATAAATCACATTGGTAACATTAGAAATTAAAGTATGAAAAGGGAAAACAAGAATCAGAATTTTGTGAGGGAGTTTTCTTTTTTACCACACTATAATATGGCTATAATGTCAAGGATATTAACTACAAAGTTTTTAAAGTTTATTAGATCATTATTTGAGAATTGTATGATAATTAACAAGTAAAAAACATTTCTGCAAAATTGTGTTAATGACCCACACCTGCCACCACATCCACAATTTTAATCTAAAACTGAAAGTATATTTAAGGAAATAGTAATGAGATTAGTAGACTTGATGATGATTTCTATTTTACACAAAGACACTGAATGTAAGAAGCTATGTATCTAAAAAGCCATTAATGTTTTTCATGTACATTAAAGGTAGCAATATATTTCCATTTGTATCTTATGTGAAAGAGAAAAAATGATTTAGAATACAATAATTCTTATTTCCCCATTAGGGAAAAATATTTCAAGTTACATTTATTTTGAACATATCACTACTGTATTCTAGAAATTAAAACAATATTTTTAAAATATATAACTTGACTTGGGGTGGTGAACACATAAGATACAGATGATGTGTTATAGAATTGTACCCTTGAAACCTATATAATTTAATTAACCAATGTCACCCAAGTAAATGCAATGAAAAGGAAACTTACTGAAGATTACATAAATGTTTAGCGTAGGCTTTATGATTCAAACACAGACATGATTGGTTTCAATTATGTTCACTCTTTAAATAGTACTGAAAAAGTATTTTAATTACAACCATTACTGAGGGGTAACTCGGTTTTGAGTAGAGTATGTATTTGAATATAAATATTTCTGTTGAAAAAATATTTTTAGATAAAGTTTTGAAATACACTTGATCCAGGTAAAAGTACAATGTACAGAATTAACATATATATAATATGTATATTATATAATATATATGATAAAAGGAATTTTGATTTGGAACCAAATTTTGAAAATTATATATTCAGGGCAAAATGTCAGAATTAATTTGTGCACTGTAATGTGTGTTATCAACAGTGACATGTTTCTCAAATAATTACTTTCTAGTTGATGAGAGGAAGTGGGGTAATGGGGAGAGGACCAGGACAAAGATGAGTACCAGTCCAACACTAAGGTCTTGTCTCATCCAGTTTAGGAGTCCTACTCTCAAGAAACAGGTGGTTTCAACAAAAAGGCAAGACTTTTATTTCATGAAAATATCAATTGACCTTAGAGGTTATACCTTATGAGCTAATTTTGTCTTTCTATCTATTAATAGTAATACTTCTATAATATTACAATTAATACTATTTGTAAAACATCTAAGGTAGAAGTGTACTTTTGGAAGTATTACTTTTAAGAATTCTAAATCTAGTCCTTTTATATTAAGTAACTTACTAATTGCTCTAATTTGCTTAATTAATGCCATTGGGATTGTAATATAATTTTAAATGGCTTTCAATTTATTCAAAGTAAACTTTTAAGGATAACCTACATATTCAGAAATTAGAAGCATAAAGTTAACTGAATTCTTCATTTGTGTAGTTTCAATATTTCCCCCCCAAAACCAACCTTTCCCTACTCTACAAAAGAATATGTAATTGTTTGTAATTATTCAAATAAAGCTGCCTTCTACCTTAACATGCCTACATCCCAATGTCTTCACAATATTTTTATATATATATGTACATATGTGTGTGTGTGTGTGTGTGTATATATATATATATATATATATATATATCATGCTTTGATTTTGTGTTATGTCAATTCTTGAAAGAGCAAATAAGCATGCTATATTAAAACAGAGACATGCACATCAAAGGTAGTCTCATGCATAGCACAGAATTAAAGTGAAATATATAGTAATAATTGTATTTCACAGAGGAGAAAATGGTATTGATGTGTTAGTTCAGTATGTTATCATTTGAAGTTAAACCTTTGCATTTATTCTAGCAGAGTATTGAAATCCAATCCTACCTTGGGACGATTTCTGTGGACTCTAAGAATATGTAAGCAAATGTAGAAAATAACCCATAATAGCTTTTTGGATTTCTCAGAATTCCAGAATAAAAATACTATATTATCTTTACTTTTTCCATTTTTATATTTCCTCTGCATTAGTGTTTCTGAATCTAAGACAAATTTGTAAACTATGTTCTAGTTCACTGAAGATTTCTGTTGAAAGTTCATACTGGATAATCATTAATTCCAGCAAATATTTACATAACATTTACTACCTGCCATGTACTTCAGTTCTAAGGTCTCTATATAATCCTTGCAGCAGCCTGATGAGGTACGTTATGTTATTATCCTGTTTTCAAATAGAAATTTAGGCTCAGAGAGTTAGATTACTTGTCAGCATCACAGCCAACAATTGACAGAAACGAATTTCAGACTCAGGCAAGTCCAGGACATGATTTTACACTTCATTACACACTGTTTCTCTCGTTCCTCTCCTTCTATAAACAGACAGAAAAGAGTAAATCCAGATTTTGTGGCCCGAGTGTGATACAATTTGGGGAATCCACCTTAAGAAAAGAAATATAAAATAACAAATATTATATTAGTTATAAAAATGAATATTTAGTTAAAATAATCACAATAAATAAAGCTGAAAATACCAAAACAGCACAAAATTGAGAATAATAATGAATGTTTATTCATTAACTGATATCTACCCTCTTAGATGTTTTAATTCCCAATTTTTGATTATCTTTTTCCAGGATAAAGGTTTCATCATATCTTTTTGTGTAGATAATAGAAAGGTAATTCAGTACTGCCACTGGTATTTTTTTATGATTAATGTTGGGTATTTTTTATTATGAAAGTATAATTAGTATACAATAATTATAGTAGTTTCAGGTGTACAACCTTCTGATTCTAGATTTATATACATAATGATGTGATCACAAAAATATGTCTGGTAACCATTGATACACAGTTTTTCCAATAGTATTGACTATATTCCCTATGCTGACATTATATTCCTGTGGCTTATTTTATAAATGAAAACTTTTTCTTTTATTCTCCTTCACCTTTTTCACCCATTCACAATTGAAAAAATATTGTTAATAATTTATATTCATAGAGCACACTACTCCACATGCACACTCAAAGATATTTTGTAGCACTAATACAGTTTTCTACCCTATGAAGCACAGAAATGTGGTAAATTGAACATTGCACTGTTCTTTCCTCACTGGCTGCAGTGCAGATAGAAGCAACCAACAAGCCCCATTACAATCTTTATTTCAAATGAAATATTCTAAGTTAGTAAATATCGATGACTTAGACCTTGTTTCCTACTGATATTCAATTGCAAGCATCAAACATTGTTTTAGTAACTTTTAACACCTTATGTCATGAAGTATCAATGCCCTCTTTACCATTGGAAACAGGATAAGTAGTGATTTAAATCCAATCAAGTTAGATAATTAATTTTAGAAACCACAATCACTTTAGACAACTTAAAATATTCTGTTCCCCTGGAACCACTTCCAGTACCAAAATCTGAATGCCAGGCTCCAACCAGAAAACAGAACCAGTAGGGTCTCTCTCTCTCTCAAATCTAAATATCTATATCTCTATGTGAGTATATATGTGTAAGTATTTATCTGTCTATCCATCATCTATCATCTATCAAGATATTTATTAGAATGTCCCTGGCTGGTGTGGCTCAGTGGATTGAGTGCCAGCCTGCAAACCAAAGGGTCACTGGTTCAATTCCCCGTCAGGGCACATGCCTGGGTTACAGGCCAGGTCCCCAGTGGGGGTCGCTGAGAGGCAACCACACACTGATGTTTCTCTTCCTCTCTTTCTCCCTCCCTTACCCTCTGTAAAAATAAATACAAATGTTTTAAAAAAAAGATTTATTAGAATGAATTGGTTTACACAATTATGAAGACTGGCTAAGCAAGTCTGAAGTCCATACAAAAGGCGTTAATGAAGAGAAGATCAGAAGCAAGCTAGAAACCCTGAGGCACAGGTTGAACCTGTGATTTTCAGGCTGCAATTTCTCCTTAGCTAAGTGAATCTTAAAGATTATGGAGTAAATATTGATAACCTTCAAACTGTATACACTAACAAACACCTAATATGTATTAGTGAGAGTTAGAAGAATGTCACTTGTTAGCACAATTTGCTTCCATTAAACTATGTCAGCATTATCTTTATTAACAGAATTATGTTCTTTAGAATTAAAGTGCTTTATCATACTGTCTAATTCTTTATCATTCACTTTTTGTTCTTACTGAATGCCTATAGGGAGAAAAAAACAAAATAAAACATCAAATGAACCCCCCAAGCCCTGAAAAGTTCCTATAGTAAAATTACTTCATTATTTGGAATCAACTTTAAAATATGACCACTAGTATCTTGAATATTCAAATATTTTTAATAGTTCATATTCATGATGCATGCTATGTGAGAAAAACAAACATGGATAAATATTCACATATGTATAAAATGTCGATATTGTACATACATATTATATATATATTTATATTACATATTTATAAATATATGGTGACTATATTTTGATATTTGTAGCTAACATTGATTATATATATTTTTTAATTTCTATTGAGATATAACAGAAATATGATATGGTGTAAATTTAAGGTATACAAGGTATTGATTTGACACATTTATATGTTGCATTATACAAGTTCTGTTTGATCCTTTATGTCCTCCTTCAGAATTTCTCTTTAATACAATCCCAGTGTCAAAGTGTAATTTTTAATGTTGAAATATAATTTTTTTCAAAACTACATTGAACATAGGTTAAAAAGTAACTTTTAGTGAGGAAATCACTGAAACTAGGTAAACATAGGATATGAGAAACTCATATGTTCAATGAAAAGAAGGAATGTTGGTGTATTATTAAATTAACTGGAAAACAGTGTAACGGACAACAACAACATAATCATTGGGCTATCGTTTCTAAGGGGTAAAAATTATTGAAATTTCCTTCAAAAGTTATTTGCATTTTGTCAGTTTCTACAATTTAACCTCTAACTCTAAAGAATGGACCTCGGTCATTAGTTAAGTCAGACAATATTAAGCTCCTTGAAGAGTCAGTTAAGTTGTTGGAGTATGATCTTATAAAACCTAGCACTAAAGGCATGTGTCTGCCTTATTTTATTTTATTTTTTTTAACAGAGGACCCAATAGGGTGGAGGAGTAAGTGAAAGCTACACTAACCTCCTGCCAGGACCAAACTGGAATTTCAACTAAATTAAAGAAAAATCATCTAGAATTACCAACTGAACACTAGCTAGAGAGAGCTAGAGAGAAGCCTTTCAATCAAGGACATATGAAAGAAACCACTTCATCATTTGGTAGGGACTACGGAGGCACAAGAGGGCTCGATGGGCTCCCATGGGTGGCAGCTGAAGTTCTGGAGGGACATTTAGTGACTGGGCTCCCCTTCCTAGAGCACCAGAGCCAGGAAAAGAACCCAAATAACTTCTGGATGTGGAAAGCTGTGGGGTTTCTGTCTGCCAGGGAGAGACAGGTAGAGACACAGAGAGCCTCTTAAAGGGCCAATGGATAAAATTTTGTCTGGAGCCACTTACCCTGGGCTCTGGCAGAGGGAGGGCAGAGTGGACTAGAAGGGTGTAAGGGGATCTTGGGGTTGGTGGCTCTGGGGACAGAACTGAGGGAACAGCCACCAAGATCCCTGGATCACACTGAATAAAAGTAAAGGGATGGAAAAAGATATCTCATGCAAATGAAAAGAAAAAAAAAAGCTATGGTAGCAATATTTATTTCTGACAAAATAGACTTTAAAATCAAGGGTATAATAAGAGACAAAAAGGGCACTACATAATGACAAAGGGAACAATCCAACAAGAGGATATAACCACAGTACACATTTATGCACCCAACATAAGAGCACCTAAATATGTAAAGTAAATCTTGATGGACATAAAGGGAGAGATCGACAGTTATACAGTCATAGTAGGGGATTTTAGCACCTATTAAGTTCAATGGGTAGATCTTCCAGACTGAAAATCAACAAGGAGACAGAGGCCTTAAACTACACACTTGATCAAATGGATTTAATCTATATCTTCAGAGCATTTCACCCCAAAGCAGCAGAAAATACATACTTTTACATTGTACATGGAGTGTTTTCCAGGATAGACCATGTTAGGACACAAAACAGTAATCAAAAAACTCCCAACAAACAAAAGCCCTGGAGCAGATGTCTTCACACGTAAATCTTACCGAACATTCTGAGAACAAACACCTCTCAAACTATTTCAAAAAATTCAAGAGGAGGAGAGACTCCCAAGCTCATTGTATGAGGCCAGTATTATCCTAATTCCAAAACCAGATAAAGAAACTACAAAAAAAGGAATATATAGGCCAATATCCATGATGAACATAGGTGCTAAAATCCTCAATAAAATATTAGCAAACAAAATATAGCAAGCCATCAAAAAGATCATACAACATGATCAACTGGGATTTATTCTAGGAATGAAAGCTTGATACAATATTCACAAATCAATAAATGTGATTCACCACGTAAACAAAATGAAGGACAAAAATCGCATGATCATATCAATAGATGCAGAAAAAGCATTTGTTAAAATCCAGCACCAATTATGATAAAAACTCTCAGCAAACTGGGAATAGAGGGAAGATACCAAAACAAGATAAAGGGTACATGTGACAAACCCAGTGCCAGCATCATACTCAATGGGTAAATCTACAAGCAGTTGCCTTAAGATCAGGAACAAGACAGGGATGTCTGCTTTCACCTCTTCTATTCAACATAGTACTGGAAGTGCTAGCCACAGCAATCAGAGAAGAAGAAATAAAACTGCCTTTGTTTGCAGATGGCATGATACTGTACATAGAGAACCCTAATTATTTCACCAAGAAACTACTAGAACTGAAAAATTAATTCAGCAAAGTAACAGTATACAAAATTAATATTCATAAATAGGCTGCATTTTATGTGCCAACAATGAACCCTTATAAAAGAAAATTAAGAAAACAAAGCCGTTCACAATTGCTTCAAAAAAAGAGTAAAATACCAAGGAATAAATTTAAACAAGGATGTAAAAGACCTGTACTTGGAAAGTTATAAGGCACTAAAGAAAGAAATTGAGAAAGTTACAAATAAGTGGAGGCACATATTGTGTTCATGGATAGAAACAATTAACATCATTATAATGTCCATACTACCCAAAGCAATCTACAGATTCAATGTAATTCCTATCAAGATCCCAATGATGTATTTCAAAGAACCAAAGCAAATATATCAGAAATGTATATGGAACCACAATAAGGCCCACATAGCAACAGCAATCCTGAGAAAGAACAAAGTGGGAGGGATCAAGCTACCTAATATCAAACTACCATAAGGCCATAGCAACCATGGTGCTGGAATAAAAATAGAGACATAGATTAATGGAACACAATACAGAGCCCAGAAATAAACCCACAACTAGATAGTCAATTAATATTTGACAAAAGAAGCAAGCACATATAATGGGCCAAAGACAGTTTACTCAATAAATGGTGTTGGGAAATTTGGGCAGATTTTTGACCACCTTCTTATGCCACATACTAAAATAAATTCAAAATGGATCAAATTGTTAAATGCTAACCCTGATACCATAAAAATCTTAGAGAAAGACATAGGCATAAAATCTAGGACATTGCTCGCAGCAGTATTTTATCTGATATATCTCCCCAGGCTAGGGAAACAGCCACAACAAAAATAAACACATCAGACTACATCAAACTAAATAGTCTTTGCACAGCAAAGGCAACTATCAACAAAATAAAAAGACAACTCACTGAATGGGAGGCTATATTTGCTGATACACCTGATAAGGGTTAGTATCCAAATTTATAAAGAACTTATAAAACAACACCAAAAAAACAAATAATTTAATTAAAAAATGGGCAAAGGACCTTCAATGAGGATGTACAGATGACCAATAGACATATGAAAAGATGCTCAACATCACTAATTGTCAGAGAAATGCAAATTAAAACCACAATGAGATATCACCTCACACTGATCACAGTGGCTATCATCCATCAATCAACAAACAACACGTGCTGGTGAGGATGTGGAGAAAGGAGAACTCTTTTGCTCCATTGGTGGGAATGCAGTTTGGTGCAACAGTATGGAGATACCTCAAAATACTGAAAATGGATCTGCCTTTTGACCTAGTGATTCCACTTTTGGAATGTATTCTAAGAAACCCAAATACTAATTCAAAAGAACATAAGCACCCCTGTGTTCATTGCAGCATTATTTACAATCACCAAAAAATGGAAGCAGCCCAAGTGTCCATCAGTAGATGACTGGATAAAACAACTATGAGATATTAACACAATATAATACTACTCAGCTGTAAAAATAAAATGTTATTCTTTGTGACAGCATCGATGGATCTGGAGAACATTACGCTAAGTGAAATAAGCCAGTCAGAAAAAGACAAAGACAAATACCATATGATTTCACTCATATGTGGAATCGAATGAAAAAAATGAACTAACAAGCACAACAGACAGACTCACAGATGGAGAGCAGGATGCCAGCTATGAGAGGTGGTATGGAGGTGGAGGGATCAAGAGAAAAATTAAAGTACTCGTGGATGTGAACAACAGTGTGTTGATTGCAGGGACAGTTTTAAGGGCAATAAATTGTGATAGAAAAATACAATTAAGAAAAATGGGACATTTTTAATTACCAGACCATATATACTCATTGCCATTACATTTTCTTTTAACTGCAGTGAGGGCATATCCTCATGATCTGTTCAGCTTGGTAGAGTCCGTAACCTTTTCTCATAACATCTATATCATCAAAATTTAACCATAAGTGGAATCAATTTCTGGGGATTTCATGCTCATATAGATGAATTTAAAAAAGCAGAGTAATAGAAAATTGTGTGGTGATACACAACTCTATAAAAAAATTGTGAGAGAATTTACTGGCAGACCCAGGATCAGGACAAACTTAGCTTTCAGGTAGAAGTGAGAAGGCTTTACTTACAATTTATAGTATTACATGGCAGTCATAAAGTGTGTTCAGATGATGTTTAGAATGGTTTTTATCAAGACAAACAAACAAGCAAAGAGAATTCACCTGGAGTTTCCTATTTCTTGATGTTAAGCTTTTTTTTTTTTAAAAGCGGCAATGGTAATTTGAGATAAATGTGTGAGTGGTTTCATGTTTCCTTTTTTGTGTGTATCATTTAGATATTCTTTCATAATCATTGACTTTTGTATTTAGTTAAAGCCACTTCTTAAAAAGGGAAGTAATATAATCAAGAGCAACAGTAAATTTTAAGCTATTATTTAAATTAAAAAAATTGCTTTAAGTAATCAAAGGTGCATTGATGATTACCAAATTGGGCAAACAAAAACTTTATTCTATTACCAATATTTTTTGAGACTCATAAAACTGGTTTGATTGTCCAAAAAACATATTTTAGGTTTAACAATTTTTGGCAAAAGATCAGTTTGAATGGCGATATTTTAAATGTAGTGCAACTTGAATGTAGACATTTTGAATATAGGTGATTATTTTACTTTGCTATTCTATACATTTTTTTTCTTTAGTTTTTTCATTGCTGTTCAATTACAGTCATCTCACATTTTACCCCATTGCCATCCCCTGCCACGCCTCCCCTCGCTCCCATAGTCAGTCCCCACCCCATTATCCATGTCCATGAGTCCTCTCTTCATGTTTCGTGACTTGCCCCTTTGCCTTCTTCCCTGGTTATCCCCCTCCCCGAACCCTCTAGTCACTGTCAGTTTTTTCTTTATTTCCATTTCTCTGTTTCTTTTTTGCTCATTTATTTGTTTTGTTGATTAGGTTACCCTTATAGGTGAGAGTATATGGTATTTGTCTTTCACCAAAAGACACTTAACATTTGGCTTATTTCACTTAACGTAATATTCTCCAGTTCCATCTATGCTGTCACCAAGGGTAGGAGCTCCTTCTTTCTTTCTGCTCCTTAGTATTCCACTGTGTAAATGCGCCATCATTTTTTGATGCATTCATTTACTGATGGGAATTTAGGTTGTTTCCGGTACTTGGCTATCGTAAATTGTGCTGCTATGAACATTGGGGTACATAGGTTTTTGAATTGGTGATTCAGGATTCTTAGGGTATAGTCACAGCAGTGGGATTGCTGGATGAAAAGGCAGTTCCATCTTTAGTTTTTTAAGGAAATTCCATACTGTTTTTTAATTTTAATTTTAATTTTTTACTGTTGTCCAACTACAGTTGTCCCCATATTCTATAAAACTTTATTACAATTTAAAATAACTGCTATTATTTGCTTAATATGAAAATGAGAGTGAATATGTAGGAGAGCTGATCCTGCTCTTTGCTTTACTTCTACATATTAAGAAAAAAATCTATATTTATTCAATAGCTACTATAGGAGCTCCTACACCCAAGGCACTATGAATAGTGTTTGGTATGACAAATGCAAGAATATTGTAATAGATCTAAAGAAAAGTGATAGGGTTTAGACATGTTATTGGAGAGGTTTCCCAGCCAAGATCAGAAATGCTTTTCTAACATGGGAAAATTGACAAAGAGAAAAGGAAATACATAAAGCCATGTAAGCAAGTTGACACAAATGCTACACCACATCACAGAGAAAAATCAATAAGGGTTCATTTATACAAAATTATAGGCAGTGATGTACTTTATGTGCTTTTGGAAGATGTCAAGTATCGCACATCTCCAAATGTGTTACCTAGGAAACTGGCAGTAGAGCAATAGCAGCTATGCTGAGATGGATGCTGGGGTGTTTTCAGTACAATTATTCTTTATATAAAGGGAAAGGGATTAAAAAGAGTATCCCAATGAAGATGTTTCCAGGAGATACCTAAGAGAGGACTAAATAAATTAAGTTGATAGAATCATATACTTTAAGAAGGGGCAATAAAATCAAATTAAATTTATATTATATGCTAAATATCAGGAGTTATGACTTTTATAAGAAAGCACAACTATTTAATGATATAAGTAGAAAGTCTAAGAGTCAAGTAAGTTGCCTTGTTACTCTACAGCAAGTAACTTATACTCTTTGATCAGTACTAAAAAATAAACCTTACAAAATTAGATGAGAAGGCTTAAAATGCCTTCCTGCTCCTACAGCATTGATCCTTTGGGGACAGAGATCAAATTGAGATTAACATCCTTTGAATCCTCTTCAGTGTTTTCAATTAAACCCCTATAAAATTAGAATAAAACCAAGTTTCATTATCAGTGTCAGAAAATCCCTGAACAACATACTTTTGATCTCTTTGTATAACTTATGAGAAGAATTGCAGAATGTGACAATGGAAAGTCTGTTTGCTGAGGTTCTAAAGTGGAAATGTACCTGACAGTTACCCTGCTTTCTTTTGAAGCCTCAACTGTCTGTCTTGGCTGCAACTCTCTCATGAGGACTTTTTATGAATGGATAATGCAGTTTGTGTCAAATTATCTTATCACAGCTTAATGATTAGACTAGGAAAACTCACTGGACCTCCAAACATCCAACTCCACTCTGACCAGGAGCCTACCCAATGGTCCTGAAATTGAGTTGCCTCATAGATGCTTCCAGATAAGGTAATGAAATGTTCTGGTTAGAGAATTTAAATGTTACTAGTAGAGGAAGAGTTGGTTCATCCATAATGAAGTTAGAAGCAGCAGCAGATGGAGAACAGATTTAAAGATGGAAGATTCGTCCTTTCTTCCTTAAATCTAGTGACTTTTTACAATATATTCCCATATTATGAGGTTCTTACATCAGGAGGCTGGCTGTTTACAACCAGAGCACTGAGAACAGGAAAACATGACCTCTTTGTGAATGTTCAGCAGGTCAAGGGACTCCCTAAGGTAGGGTTCACCTCAGCTCTCATGTTAAAAACAGGCAACCTTTCTTATATTCCAAAGGAGGTTAAAAGAAAATCACAAATAAGAAAATGCATAAAATAGTAAAGTGCAACAAATTGGAATTTATCAGGGAACATACTGAATGAGTCAAATCACAGGGGTGAGAAAGAAGAGATAGTAAAGAAACAAGAATTAAGACGCCAGGAAGGAGTGTTCTCAAAGGTAATATTAACACGTGACTTCTCTCACCCACATAGACTTTCTTTCCCCCCTATTATGGTTTTTGCAAGAGGTGCAACAGCCAGTCTATTCTAATGGTTTTGCCTAATTGTTTCAGATGTGAGAGTAAAGGAGAACTTAGACACTATTAGAACAAGGTTTTGTATTTTCCTTCCTCTGAAACTTGGCTTCACTAGCTTTCTTGCAGACACTTTCCCCTGTCTTCTCTTTCACTTATCTAAATCCCATGCAACCTTCAACAGCAAGTACCAATGCCATGGTTAAAGAGAATCTCATTTTCTACATGAAATTCTTTATACTTTTCTTATTTAATTATATACATTTTGACAAGTATAGTAGAATACATCTGTAATGGTGTAATCTAAACATTTTCCCTTATTACAGGGAAATTTTCTTTGTATATATGTGATACATTCAATATTTTTTTTTATTTTTCATTTTAGTTTTAAATTTATTTTATTGTATTTTTCCATTACCATTTACCTCCCTTATACCCATTCCTCTCTGCCATCACCACACTGTTGTCCATGTCTATGAGTCCTTTTTCCTTTATGCTCAATCCCTCCACCCCCTAAGTACTCCCCACCCACCATAGCTGTCAGCCTGCTCTCCATCTATGAGTCTGTCTCTATTTTGCTTCTTAGTTCAGTTTGTTCATTAGATTCCACATATGAGTGAAGTCATATGGTATTTGTCTTTCTCTGACTGGCTTATTTCACTTAGCATAATGTTCTCCAGGTCCATCCATACTGTCACAAAGGGTAAAATTTTCTTCTTTTTTTTTATATCTGAGTAATATTCCATTGTGGAAATGTCCCACAATTGTTTTATCCACTCATCTACTGATAGATACTTGGGCTGCATCCATATCTTGGGGATTATAAATAATGCAGCAGTGAACACAGGAATGCTTATATTTTTTCAAATTAGTGTTTCAGGTTTCTTTGGATAAATTCCTGGAAGAGGAATTGTTGAGTCAAAAGATAGTTCCATTTTTAATTTTTTTGAGGTATTTCCATACTGCTTTCCACAGTGGCTACACCAGTCTGTATCCCCACCAATAGTGTATGAGGGTTCCCCTTTCTCCACATCCTTACCAGCACTTGTTTGTTGATTTGCTAATGATAACCATTCTGACAGGTGTGAGGTGATATCTCATTGTGGTTTTAATTTGCATTTTTCTGATGATTAGCGACACTGAACATCTTTTCATTAGGCTATTGGTCATCTGTATGAACCTTGTAGAGTAGTGTTTATTCGGGTCCTTTGCCCATTTTTATTGCGTTGTTTGGGTTTTTTGGTGTTGAGTTTTATAACTTCTTTATAAATGTTGGATATTAACCCTCAATGATTTAAAAAAAATTTATTCACACTTATATCTCCATGGACAGAATATACCCATCTCCATGTATATCTACATCCCTTAAATTTGGACTTATCCACTTGTGATGTTGGTAGGTACAATGCAAATAAATGCTCAAACTGTTTCTGCAGTTAGTATGCCCTCTTCGGTCCTGCTATTGTAGTGGACAGTTTCTTCTAGGTTGATACTGCTTCTCCAACATGCGCCCCAGAATTCAAACTTACAGTAGACCAGAACAAAAGCTGCAACCAAACATAGGCCAGAGCCAACCTGCAGCTGACCCACAGATACATTTAAAAAAATGTAATCATTAGATCCCACTGAGATTTGGCGATTGTTTATTAAGCAATCATTAATAGATCACAGCCCATTTGCTAAGAAAATAAAGAGCCTTAAGATAGTGAATTCTATAGAGAAAAATAAATTAGTTAAGGGATAAAATGAAGATGGTAAGGTAGAATTAAAATTTTAAGTAAGAAAATCAGTAAGGACTTCATAATAATGGGGATATTGGAAGTTGGTGAGGAAATGAGCCATGTACGTATCTGTGGGGACTTAATTCCAAGCCAAAAGACTAAGAAGTGCAAAGGTTTTGAAGGTAGAATGTGCCAAGTATATTTAAGGAATAGGAAAGAGGTGAGAAGTGTAGGAAGATAAACTCTAAACATTCTAAATTCTCTATAAATTACATTAGAAAACAATAGAGGATATTTAAAATGTATTCGTGAAACAAAATATGAGATTTATCTTTTAAATGATGCTCTGCTTTGTTGAAAATTTACTGAAGGATGGAAGGCTAGAGTAACCAGACTGGTTAGGAGGCTATTGAAATATTCAGAAGAGAGTTTAAAATAGATTAAACCAGGATAGTACTGGTGTTCCAGATCAGAAATCTACAGTCTCTGAACATTTTTGAAGCTACAGCTGGCAAATCTGCTGATTAATTTTGATGTGAAGTATAAGAACATTGTAATATATCACAAAATGGCAATATTTTAATGATTTCAAATTTCCAGAAAAACTGTAAAATGAACTTGCCTTTTTTCAAGATAGGAAAGACAGTGTAGGGAGCAGTTATAATAGACGTCACACTAAAAACATGTAACCTGGAGTAAGTTGAAGGGATGAGTCTGTCGTGATAGGATGTTGAGTGGAGGACTATCCTGGTGTCCTGCAAAAGAGCACTAGAGTCCACATTCATAAACAATCAGCACTAGATACTTTATATTTTTAAAATTTTATTCATAAATAGAACAAGACATTATCTTCCAGGACTTACAAAGCTGGACCAAACCTCCCTGTCACAGTGAACTCTTTCTCCTCACTCTCCTACTCCCACTAAGGTATGTAATCAAAAAAAACTAGAGAGAGGGGAAATCAGTGCTAGGAATAGAATGGTTTTACTGAACTACCCCTAATTATTTGGTAAAAAGGGGGGATTCTTTCCTCACCAAACAGAGTAAGAACTGGGGTTCCTGCAAGGTTAGGAGACTGGTATTTCATTTCCCTACTGGAGGCTTACTGAGCCATTGGATTTCAGAGTCTCCCTTATGTTCTTTGGACAACTTGAGACATACCCATGCTCCAGGATTTAGTGTTTAGTGCTTTTATTTAAAGATGATGTAGTTTGGGGCAGAAGCCTGAAGCAGAGGAGCAAGAAGACTCTACAGCATCTACACCTGGGAAGAAGAGATAATATTCAGCAGTTCCTTTGGTTCCCTGCTACACAAGAGGATTAGAGATGAATCATGGGATTGCCAAAAGGTCTGCTGCACTATTAAAGTGATGCATTACCCAGAGATGGTTTATAATAGACTGCTGTTGGAGTTGTATTGCAACAAACTGCTCTTATGTAAAGAGCACTTCACAGAAAGAAGGAACTAAAGTTAAACGTGGTTCCCAGAAATTCTTACATTGTAATCTGAGGCCACAGTAGGAGGCACACAAAAGAAAGCCAGAGTAAAAAGCTAGAGATGACTTCTTACTGAAGCGCCATGAAGATTATGAGTAAAGTTACCTGCCTCTACTCTTGCTCTTCTAAGCCTCAATCCCAGGATGGTAAGAATCCCCAAAACAGAGAGTAAGACTGTATTTCAGAATCAGACCATAATAACCACTCATTGACTGATAGACATTTGGGCTGCTTCCAAATCTTGGCTATTGTAAATTATGTTGCAATAAACATAGAGGTGCATATTCTTTAGAATTCGTGTTTTGGGTTTGTTAGGAAATATTCCCAAAAGTGGAATTGCTGGGTCATAAGGCAGTTCATTTTTTAATTTTTTGAGGTGATTCTATATTGCTTTCCACAGTGGCTATACTGACCACCCCAATAAATTCAATAAAAATAAAAGAAAAGGAAAAGGAAAAAAATCAGACGATGACATCCTCCCTCTTCCTATAAGGTGCTGAGGTAGGAGGAGGAAAAAAAAAAAAAAGAGCAGCAATGCCCTCTTCCCAGTCCATCTACTCACCCAGCCTGGGTATTCCTGAAGGGACTGATTGCATAGGATTGAATCAGCTCTAAGATTGGGTTTTTAAACAAACTTGTTTTTAACATTTAATATGAGTGAGTCTCCAATAACCTATGAAATCTTCTGATATATTTTTATAGATCAGGGAAGAATGACCTAATGATCACAGTTGAAAGTGATGGTTAGAAAAAAATGATACTAGTGTTTTAACACCCTACTTAGGCCAGACCTCTGCCAACTTGAATAATAACACTTATTCATGATAAATTTTATTTCTTTCTATAATGTAGTTGTGAGAGTAAACACCAAAGTTATGTTTCTTAGTACTTCAAAGGATATTGTGTAGTGATACTTTGTGTACTTTTCTAAAGTATTAATGTAAAGTGTATATTTAGTAAAAATGCCCTCCCCTTTGAGTTTATACAGATTCTGGTTGACTCAAGGGGGAAAACAGTTTCTTTTTGGTTGAAAGAAAATATTTCAGGTAACCCACTTAAATGAGAATGAGGAATCAATATGTAACAAGGAACAGTTTACTACAGAGTAGTTAAAAGTATGTCAGGTGATTCTCCATGCATCTAAGGCATGTAATTTGAAAAAGAAGTTTTTAGATAATTTTTCATTGTTGAAGCATACCCCATGGTGTTGGCTTGATGTTAATTCTCAATTAGAAACTGTTATTTTGGTTTCCTGTTCTCTGTAACTCCACCTTTTGTTCCTCTCTTCTGTTAGCTCTCATTTTTCTATATCCTCAAGCTTTCATTTGTTCTTTTTAGAATCTTTTTCAGAAACCTTTATCATCGGATGCCACATTTGGTGTGGAACTAGTAATGTCCTATGATGATGGAAAACAGCAATCAATCTTTATACTCGCAAGCTAACATAAATCTGAAAATGAAAAGGGGAAGACATAAAGTAAAAACAACAATTTCAAAGTTTAGGCCTTGCCAATTTTAATCATCCCTTTATTATATTCTATTTATTCTATGATAACCACTTGATTTTAGAATCACTATTACCTGTCAATTTTTAATATGTAGAAGAGACTTCAATTTTTATTTTAAATACACAGCACATTACTGGCTTATCATTTCCTTTTGTACTTCCTTGCTTGACTTTATTTTATAAATGTTATCCTTAAATATTTATAAACAAACTGGCATATATACCTTGATCAATCACTGTTAAATACAGCCAGAAACATAGATTTCAAAATGAATTATGCTGCAAAATTAGACTGAAGAGCAAAGCATTAACTCTGTGGGAGGTTAGAGACACCTCCCTGTTGATGAGCCTGGGGACCAGTATGCAAACATGCTCGATTTGTTTGAACCATCCAGAAGCATCTGGATGCCCAGATAACTGTTTTGTGGTTAAAGCCAACTGGCTGGATACTTCAAAAACTCTGAACAGCAGTTGAGATTGCACTTCAAAGAGCCCAGAAATTAAAAAAAAAAAAAAAAAAAGGAGAGAGAGATCAATAAAAACTTACAGAATTTGATGGGTTTAGTTAAATAAGCATTTTCCCTCAGCTCAGTTTCAGTGATGGCATTGTAACGGTAGTTTTATTCCAGAACAAAAGATGACCCTTCCCATAGTATATCTTTTCATGCCAGGTTTTTAGCCGGTAGCAGTTCTGCTCACAAATTGACTGAGATTATTGCCAAGTCTGGCTGAAAATAATCATTATATAAGCAATGATGTTATCAGTCTCTGCTCTCCCTGGTTCTGTTTAAAAATAACTACTGCTTTTGTGTAACATCCCACATTGGACGGACTGATCGTGAGCCATTCTTAATTATGCCCAAGAGATTCTTGTTGTTTTTGCCCATCCCCTCCACTGGTGGTTTTAAAAATTAGTGAACATTCCTCATTAATTCATTTACTTGTTCAACTAATATTAGTTGAGCCTCCAGGGGTGTGAAGCAGTGGCAGAGCTTATTAGTTGTGGTCCAATTGAAACAGACATACACAGTAATTTGAACAGAGGAAGTTTAATATAAAGCACTGTTAACATTAATGGGGGATTGGAGAAATAATGAACTGACTAGTAAGAAATAAAAGGAGACCTAAAGAATACAGGCACAGCAGAGGTAATGAGCGTTCACTGCACTAGGGCTTAGAGAGTGCCCGAGGAACAGCTCGCTCCTCCAGGCTGAGATCTAGACAGTGATGGTGATGGCACCAACGTGACTCCCTGAAAAAGAGAGAAGGCACTGTGGTGCCACACTAGTGGAAATTCATGCAAGTTCACATTCGAGGTTGCTACAGAAAGCAGTTCAAGGATGTATCTTACAGAGGCACTCTGAGAGAGCTGCTGAGAAAGCTGATAGGTGGTGGATGCTGCAGGCTACCATGTACTGCGGGAGCCAGAAAGAAGATGTTCAAATTTCAGGGGCCTGGCAATGGAAAAGTCTCCCACACAGTAGGAGACTTGCACTGGTTTTCTATCCCGTGCTTCATTATTTTCCGAAGCATGATATGCCATGTATTAGTTTGCAGCAATCTTCTGTTTTGGTATGGGCATGTGAAGGGGAGTGTCATTCAAGACACTGGGCAATTATAAATACTCAAAACAAAGTTTTACCAGCTACAAAACCCAATAGTGAATAGGTAAAGACATGAGTGAAGCTCTTGGGCATGAGTCTTAAATATGAAATGTATGACTATCCATTTTTATATGGATGGCTTCAAAAGCTGCTTCTGAGGTTCGCAGTAAATCATTTAGGTACCATTTGCATACTAAAATGTCCACCCTGACCTTTTTTTGTTAATTAATATCATGGCAAATGTACTATAGCTTCTCCTCTCTCCACTTATGTGTTCTCTCACTTAAAAGAAAGCACATCTATTACCCATCAGAAATCTTATGATACATGTCACACATGTATGACCATGGACACAAAAATGGTGTGAGGATTGCCTGAGAGGGGACTAGGTAAAGGCGGACAAAGGGGGAAAAGCAGGGACAACTGTAATAGCATAGACAATAAAACATAATAAAACAAACAAACAAAAATAAATAGATGAAATGTTTTGCTCTAAAAAATAATGAAAATATATGAGGAGTTGAAGAAATTTTACAATGATAGAGTCATTCACTCCTTCCAATTAACAAAAAAAGTTATTTATAATATCAGTTGATAACTTGAATGTCATCCTTCAGTTTTGTTGAAGGCAAATTATTGAAAATACCTAGGCTTATGAAAGGATCACTATCTAGTTGTTAGAGTCATTTTTCCACCTCCTGAACTTACACAAATATTTCCAATTGTCTTTTTTTAAAGCATAAAGACAATAAATCTTTATTGAAAGAAAAGAAAAATTAAAGCATAAGCCCCCACATGTAAACAAGAAAGTAAATAAAGTTAGTTGGCATTACTATGTATATCTAAGAATCACCAGAGTTCTGGGTTAACATTCTATAATCTGGTAAAATCTTTTGACCAATTAATGTCTAGGGTAATGGTATTTAATACTACTATATAATGGAACTATATCTTTGAGCATTATAAAGTGGATTATAGATTATAAACTATATTGTTTAGCTGTTCATTCTTTCCACCAATCCATATGTCACATGTATGCTAGTTCTAAAATGTATTCACATTGTCAATATTAATCTAAAATGTCCATCATCCCAAATTAATCAGGTTACATCTACATAATCTCCTCCAGGTTTTTATGGTGGAATATGCTAGAATCCATATATTACATCATTTTTTAAACCTAAACTAATTCCAAATTCTAATTTTTTTATTTTTTATTTTCAATGTGAATTATTTAATCTCTGCTTAATTTTGAACTTTATTAATAGGTACACTGAACTCTCTAAATTGAAGCCATCATTTTCAATTAATTAAGAATACTATGACAGTACACTAGCTAAATTCTAAAATAAATATTAGCACTTTTTCCAATTGTCTTTTTAATTAGACACGATTATCCTCTTACATTTTTAAGACCTTTTTTATAACCTAACATGAGATCAATCTGTCATAGAATGTTCCATGTGCACTTGAGAAGAATGTGGTTTTTGCTGCTGTTGGGTAGAATGTTCTGTATATGTCTGTTAAGTTTATTTATGTTGTAGTGTTGTTCAAATCCACCGTTTTCATATTAATTTGCTATCCAGATGTGCTATCCACTGTCAAAGTCTATTTATCCCTTTGGATCTGTGAAAGTTTGCTTTGTATATTTAGGTGCTTGGATGTTGGACATGTATATATTTATGATTGTTACAGGTTTGATGAATTGCCCCTTTATCATTATATAATGACCTTCTTTTTCTTTTGTGAAAACTTTCATATTAAAGTTTATTTTGTTTAAGTATAATTACACCTATTCTCTTTTGATTAGCACTTCATGAAACATAAACTAGAATTTCTGTTTTGTTCCTTTTATTATCTCTTTTTCTTCATTGATATTGTCATTTTATTCATGTATCATCTCCTTGACTTTACATAGTTTCCTATCGGTATTCTCTTGTAAATCACAGAACTTTTTAAACATTATTATTTTGAATTCTTTTTCAATAATTCATAAATCTCCATTCCTTAAGGTTGGTAACTAGATATTTATTTTGTTCTTCTGATCATGTAATATTTTCATGTTCCTTTAGCTTCCCATTCTTTCCTCACTGTCCATTTGTATTAACTGATATGCCCCCCAAATTATAACCCTAAAGGCTACAGTATTTTTCTTAAATAATATTGTGCATGATTTAAAAATCTTCAAAGATCAGATGACCTAATAGTGCTTAACTATAGTGGTTTTATCCCTAGATCATACAAATTCATTCTCTAGTGAATGAATGAATGAATTAATTAATGAGTGAATGAAACCAGCCATTGAAATTATGTGAAGAGGGAGGGGGAATAGCTAGAAAATGGATGATGCAGTTTGGAAAAAGAATTTAAAAAGTTTTTAAGAATAAAAACTAATTATAATTTTGGCAATTATCCCAATTAGTAAAACTATGATTGTATAATTGAATGTATACATGACTTTATTTCATTAAAAATCATAAAACATGAAAATATAAGTACATGTACACTGCTCTCATGTTGGTGTCAGAGTTGTTTAGAGAAGTTCCAATGCACATTCAAAAAGAAAAAAGAAGAAGAAACTAGCCATTATTTTACTAGAATGAAAATCCTGCTAATAAATACATTCCCAGGAGTAGTCAGGAGACAGAAGTCATGTTATTCCTCAATGATTATAATTTTATATTCCTTCCATAGGTTGAACACCTTTAAAATGTAGTACTATGAAATTATAGTTTACATATTCATTATGTTATATATTTTTGGAATATACATTTACTTGAACACATCATAGGAGTGTTTGCACAAAAGCAGCTACAATGTGTTTTATTAATGACTAAAGAATTTTCCAGAGTGATTTTGGATGTATGGGTTTCTTCTCATTGACCAACCTGGGATGCTAACCATTTGTGTAAGTTATCTTTGTTTCCTGAAGCAATGTTGCAGAGCAAACAATGTGGGAAATGGGTGGTTTAAACGTACAGCCAATTTTGTGCTCATGGGCATGTGAATCAGCTGCTTCTTGACTTGATTCTTCTGACCCTACTGACCCCCCACTGGTTTCAGTAAGTTTTGCCTTCAAGATGTGATTTGACTCCAACAAGGTTTGGGTTCAAGCTGAAAGAACACAACCTATCTGAGATATGAAATTCTCATGTCTGTAGATGGGGACACAAGAGAGAATAAACCAACCCATGCAAGTACAGAGAAAGCCTGTTTGGATGTGTTCCTGTGTCATAGCCCCTAAAGTTCTTTTGGTCAAAGTGAGTCACATAGCCAAGTGCAACATCCACAGGATGGGGAAAAAATACTCCCATAGAAGGGACTAAGGAGAATTAATACTTTCTAAATCATAACACAATACACTGTACTATGTAATCATTACTGTGTAGTTGGTTAAATTTTCCGTGTGAAATACCTTCCATGTTCAGTCATGAACATATTCATTAAAAAAAATAAGAAAATGTTGCATTTCAGAAACATTTGTTTATATTTCCCCCAAACTTAAACTCTTTTGATTTTAGGATTTTAATGAGATTTTGGACAGCTTTTTGTACTTCTTTGCATTGCTTTAGCTTGTGACAAAGAATATTAAACAAGTTATTTGTTACAGATTTCAACACATACCATGATTTGGTCTACTAATTAGCATTACAGAAGCAGAAGTGCTGAAGTCCCACAGAAGTGTTATTTATAGAGAATTAAATTTCTTCAGATTAAACTTGTTTACTATTAACTTTTCTTTGCAGAAAAATATTGCTATTGCTATATTTAATGAGAAGCATAAATCACACCTAATGGACCATGACTCATATTATCATCAATTTATGATGCTCAGATACAGACTTAGGAATCTATTTTTCTATGACTAGTTTAGTTTGGGTTGAAATATTTATATATGTGGAAAAATATTTAATTTTTTTAAAGCAGTAGCAATTACATGTTGTATTTTTTTGTTCTATTTGGTTAGTAAATATTAAAGTAATAAATACTGCCCTTTATATCAAGGAAATGAAAATAAACAGATAGGCAAGCATGTTAACCTAGAAAACCTGCCTAACCGACAAATTAATTTTGAGGATGAGGAAGATGAGGAAGGAAAACATGTATGCATATCAATACTTTATAATGGTATTAGTCCCCTGTCTGCAGTGGCTTGTGGCGCAGTGGCTTTGCATCAGACACCAACAGCTAGTCCAAGCTGGCTCTCAGATTGTTAGGTCATTGATGCCTTCAGTCTTGAGAGCTAAAATGTAGGTGTCCAGTTTAGCAGAAAAGAGGTGAATTTTAAAACATAATTAATATGGGATCATCTTTATGTGTTTCAATATTTTACAATATTCTTCTGAGTTTAGACTTTTCTATCACCAGAACAATTAGAGGTATGATCATCTACTTCAATGCTTCACCCAAAAGGTAAGGTGTATAACGAGAGGCATCTCCTACTTCTTCATTCTCCTCTCTTTTCCACACATGGCCATAGGTTTAGTTAATTTCCAGTAGATACTTACTTAGATGTTTTTCTAGCTCTTTTTATCATATAGATGGCATATGGCTATTTTACAAATGTGTTTCAGCATTAATTGTGAGTGTGGAAGACAGTATTTCAGGAGTACAGAAAGTCAGATAAATTATTTCATATTATCTTATATTTAGAATTATTTGTAAATACATAGACTTAATATAAGGCTTCTCAGAAAGACATCTTACTTTCTGATAGAAGTGATGGGTGTGAAAAAGAGAGTGCAGTAATACTGTTCCCTTCTCCTTCCTTTCTGAAATGCCAACTTGATGCCTAGAAATGAGTTTGGCATAATTGAAACCATAGTGTAACAAGTGCAGGGGGAAAAGCACAGGATGCTTAGGAAGTCAGGGGAGAAGGATACAGTCTGAGAACCAATTAGATTGTTGAACTACCTTATCATCAAACATTTTTTATGTCCAATTATATGTGGAAAACATAAGCCTCCATTTTTTAAGGCATGATTTATCAAGTTTTCAGTTCTTTGGTGTCCAAAGTACTCTTACATAGTGTAGGATACTTATGTAAAATAAAATGTTAAAAGAGAATTTTCTGGTTGGAACACACATTATTAGTTATAACTATTAATATCAATTTTTTCAATTAAAATGTTAAATTTATAACCCATCAACAGCAAATTGGAATGCTTGTTTTCCTCCATCTCTACAATATTAAAAGTTAACAATTGATATAGTGATAAAGATTTATTAAATGCTTAACAAATGTACCCATCATTTTGCTAATTGTCAGGTTAAGAAAATTAATGAAAATAATATCGTTTCTGCCCTGCATGTTTCCAGGTAGGTTTTTATGACAATTTCTTTATTTTTTCACGAATCATGTTAGGTCCTTAAGTTTAGCTTTGGTATTTCATATTTTGTGTTGCTTCTATGATTGAGATCAAGGGTCAGTGCAGGAAGTTCAGAGAATACATTTTAGAACCAATCTGCTCAGGGAAGGAATCTTGTTGACCCTTTCAATGTTTACGTGGTGATGGCCCATTTAACTTCCCCGAGTCTCAACTTTCTCACCTATAATATGAGGATAATCAGAATAGCTATTATAAGCCCTATGAGTTGTATAAAGCACCTTGAACAGTGTTTGTCTAATGCCATCTAATGTTATGAGATTTTTGTTGTATTTTATGATTAGGTTGTAACTGCAAATATGTTATACATTTGGTATATTAATTTGTATGTGATTGCTTCACTAAAATTTGTGCGGCTTGCAACAGTTTATTTATTGACTCTCTAATGTGTCTTTTAAAATTTTTTTAATTTACTTATTTTAGATAGAGAGATTGATTGTTGTTCCACTTATTTATGTATCCATTGGTTGATTCTTGTATAGGCCCTGACCCAGGATGGAACATGCGACTTTAGTGTAGCAGGATGATGCTCTAACCAACTGAGATGCCCAGCTAGGGTTCTAATATTTCTAAATATTTAATCATATTACCTGAAAATGTTTTATATTTATTTCCAGCATTTTTCAGAACAATATTAAAAGGGTTATATTAGAATACTTTCCAATTGAAATACAACTATTTTAATATTTCCTTTGTTATTAGTCCCAATGTTAAAGGCACTCATGAAACCCTGCAATCTTTTTTTTTAAGATTTTATTTATTGATTTTTAGAGAGAGGGGAAGAGAGGGAGAGAAACATCAATGTGTGGTTGCCTCTCATGTGGCCCCCATTGGGGACATGGCCTGCAACCCAGGCATGTGCCCTGACTGGGAATTGAACTGGTGACCCTTTGGTTCACAGCCCACGCTCAATCTGCTGAGCTACACCAGCTAGGGACTACAGTCTTTTATGTAAAACTGTTTTTAATCATCTAACAATCTCATCTTTGATGACATTTTTATAAATTATCAATTTTAGAGTATAAAATTTATGTTTTCTAACTATTATAGAATATTTTCACAAAATTATCTTCCCAAATATATTCTACATCCATCTTATCCATCTTGGCATATGCACCTATTTTCTTGACTCTGTCTCTCTGGTTCTTGATTTTGCATAATTTCCACTTATTTGTACTTGTTCATTATATTAAATTCATTCATTATTTAATGTGTAGTAAAATTAATTGAATTAATTCCAGTTAAATATTTCATTGCATCAAATTAGTCTTTGACCAATAAAAAGTGTATCTACTTCTTCCAAATGCACAGAAAACATTGGGGGCATCTTATTTCCTCTGACCTCCATTTAATAAGGCATGTGTCTTGGTCCCAGGTCAGGGTAGCAGTCCCCTCTGTAACTGATACCCTCTGCCATTGATAATACTGTGGGGTCAGTGAGTCCAACATTTAATGGAAGAAGACAGCAAATACTTATTTACCCTACTATTCTACAGATTGGCAATTTGCTTTTGGCTGAGCTAGGCCATTCTGCTCTCAACTGGGCCACCTCATACTTCTGTGGTCAGCTGCTAGGTTAGTTGGGGATGTCTAAGAAAGCTTCAGCTTGACAACTCATTACTCATTTAAGTTTCTCTTTATCCAGTAAGCTTTCCTGAATTTTTTTGGATGGTAGTCACAGTGTTCTGAGAGAGAAAGTCAAAGCGTAATTTCAAGGGGTTGGGAAATAGACATCTTTTCATTGGAAGAACTGCAAATGAAAGAACATGGACACAAAGATAATTATAGTTATTCTTTGCAAACTACTTATTACACTATTTCTCACTCCTAAGGAGCCACAATAAATTTCATTTTTCAATAGTTATTTTTTACTCCTCATATATATTAAAGTATTTGAATCCTATAGAGTTTAATTGCAAAGTAACTAGATGAAATTAATACTAATTTGGCAGTTTTTATTTAAACACTGCTACTTATTTTAGGCCCTGGCTGGGTAGCTCAGTTGGTTAGAGCATTGTCCAGATATGCCAAGGTGGTGGGTTCAATTCCCAGTCAGGACACACATAAGAATCAACCAATGAATGCCTGGATAAGTGGAAAAACAAGTCAATATTTCTCTCTCTAAAAATCAATAAATAAAATTTAAAAAAATAAATGAAACATAAAAACTGCTACTTATTTGATGTGGGATGTTCATTTGTGTTTTACTATGTGTTTGAACATCACTAGTTCTTGAGAAATTCAACACCTAAATATCTATGTAGCTTTAATTTGATTTGATTAATTAGTATGGCAACTAAATACCTTGCTGCCATACAAGTATTTGTAACACTGCCCCCAGCTTGTTTCCAAAAAGGAGGCCCACAGGACTCACAATTCACTGTTGGTATAATGTGACTGCCAAATGGGCACGTTTTCTTCTTTAAGTAGCCGAGGAAATAACCTTGTATTAGAGTTCTCCAGAGAAACACAACTCCACATCCAATAAATAGTAATATTATAAGGAATTGACTCAAGTAATTATGGAGTCTGAGAAACTGAGAGGTTCCAAGATCTGCAGTTGGCAAAATGAAAACCCAAAGAGCTGATGGTGTAAATTCCAGTGTAAGTCCCAGGGTCTGAGAGATGCAGTATTGTCAATGGTGTAAGTTCCAGTTTAAGTAAGAGTCGTAAGGCAGGAGAAGACCCATGACCCAGTTCACAGATAATCTGGAAAAAGAGAGCAAACTCACTCTCTTACTCTGCTTCTTATTCTATTCTGGCATTCAAAGGATCTAATGAGGCCTACCCACATTGGGGAGGGCAACCCAACATACTGATTTAAAGGTTAATTTCATCCAAAACACCTCAGAAACATACCCAGAATAACATTTAACCAAGTGCTACATGCTCTGTGGCTTAGTCAACTTGACACAGAAAATTAACCATCACAAACCACAGTTTTGTAATGATACATAGATTGTGTACCTGACTGTTCCCAGTTCTGCATCACTGAAGCCTTCCTGGATGGTGGAAAGCCATATTACTTAACAATTTGTTTTAATTATCCCCGTCCCCTATCTTCCCACGGTACCCAACCAAACTCTACATTGCTCTCTACTAGTTTTTTTGTTTGTTTGTTTCTGAAAGTTTTTTTTTTTTTCCATTACCACCTAGCCCCCTGCTCCTCACACTGTCCATGGGTCCTTTTTCATTTTTGCTCAATCCCTCCACCCCCACAACCTCCCCTCTGAGCTGTTCAGCTTGCTGTCATATCTATGAGTCTGTATCTGTTTAGCTTGTTGGTTCAGTTAGTACATTAGATTCCACATATGAATGAAATCATATGGTATTTTTCTTTCTCTGACTGGCTTATTTCACTTAGCAGAATGTTCTCCAGGTCCATCCATACCGTCACAAAGGGTAAATTTTTCTTCTTTTCTTTATGGCCAAGTAGTATTCATTCCACTGTATAATGTCCCACAGTTGTTTTATCCACCCATTTACTAATAGACACTTGGGATGCTTCCAAATCTTGACTATCATAAATAATGCTGCAATGAACACAGGAGTGTTTATGTTCTTTTGAATTAGTAGTGTTTTGGGTTCCTTCAGATATATTTCAAGAAGTAGGATCAGTGAGTCAAAAGGCAGATCCATTTTTAATTTGTGAGGTGTCTCCATACTGCTTTCCACAGTGGCTGCACCAGTCTGCATTCCCACCAACAGTGCAAAAGGGTTCCCCTTTCTCCACATCCTCATTAGCACTTGTTGTTTGTTGAGTTATTGATGATAGCCATTCTGATAAGTGTGAGATGCTATCTCACTGTGGTTTTAATTTGCATCTCTCTGATTACTAGTGATGTTGAGCATCTTTTCCTGTGTATTGGCCATCTGTATATCCTCTTTAAAGAAGTGTCTTTTCAAGTCCTTTGCCCATTTTTTAAACTGTCTTTTTGTTTTCAGATGACATGATACTGTACATAGTGAACCCCAAAGATCCCACCAAGAAACTACTATTACTGATAAATAAATTCAGCAAAGTAGCAAGTTACAAAATTAATATCCAGAAGTCAGTTTCATTTTTGTATGCCAATAACAAAGTAACAGAAAGGAAAACTAAGAAAACAATCACCTTAACAATTGCTTCAAAAAAAAATACCTAAAAATAAACCTAACTAAGGAAGTAAAAGATCTGCACTTGGAAAATTATACGACAATGAAGATAGAGATTGAAAAAGATACAAATAAGTGGAAGCCCATACTGTGTTCACAGATAGGAAGAACTAATATCATTAAAGTGTCCATACTACCCAAAACAATCTATAGATTCAACGCAATTTCTATCAAGATTCCAACAACATATTTTACAGAACTAGAACAAATATTTCAAAAATGTGTATGGAGCCACAAAAGGCCCCACTTAGCAACAGTGATTGTGAGAAAGAAGAGCAAAGTTGGAGGAATCATGCCACCTAATATTAATCTATACCATAAGGTCATAGTAATTGAAACAGTATGGTACTTACATAAATACAGACATATAGATCATTTAACAGAATAGAAAGCACAGAAATAAGCCCACAATCTTTACAGTCAATTAATATTTGACAGAGGAAGCAAGCGCATACAATGAGCTAAAGATAGTGTATTCAATAAATGGTATTGGGAAAATTGGACAGATATGTGCAGAAAAATGAGACTAGACCACCTTCTCACACCACACATAAGAATAAATTCAAAATGGATCAAAGACTTAAATGTTAGATCCAAAATCATAAAAATCATAAAAGAAAACATAGGTAGCAAAATCTTAGACATTGCTCGTAGCAATATCTTATTGGATACATCTCCCCAGGCAAGGGAAACAAAAGAGAAAAATAAACAAATGGGACATCACCAAACCAAAATGTTTTTGCACAGCAAAGAAAAATATTAACAAAACAAAAAGACAACCCACAGAATGAGAGAATATATTCATTGATACATCTGATCAGGGATTAATAGCCAACATTTATAAAGAACTTACAAAACAACACCACAAAACCAAAACAATCTACTAGGCCTTTAAAAGATAATCAGCAGCAACAATGTTGTGCATTTCATTTCTATTCCAAGCAGGTGAAATCATCTCTAAAACATATATAAATTTACAGAAGAAAACTTTTTAACTCCATCTTGATATTAAATATAAAATAAAATCATTCCTAAATGTGAGGATATTTTTTATTTTTAATATACTTACTTATGAATTTGAATGGACACTTTACCTAAAGACATTTTCAGGAATTAGAAAAGTGTTTCCGTGCCTGGCCTTTTTCACTCAGCACAATATTCTCAAGGTCCATCCATGTTGTCACATATGACAGTATTTTGTCTTTCCTTATGTCTGAGTTGTATTCCACTGTGTATTAAACCTAAGAATCATATAGTTTCACTAATATGTGGGATATAAAACAGAAACCCATGGGCAGAGACAGCAATGGGGGGGTTGCCATAGAGAAAGTGATGGGAGGGGGTGGGGGCTGGAGGGGGCTCTAATATTTAGTGACAGAAAATGGTTTGACTTTAGGTGGTGGGCACAGTGCAATATACAGATCCAGTATCATAGGAATGTACATTTAAAACATATATGATCCTATTAACCAATGTTGCCTCAATAAATATAATAAAAATAAAAAAGAAAGAAAAGCATATATGAGCAGTAAATTCCTAAGAGAACCATATTTATAAAAATTACCACCCTGAAATAGAAATGATGTATAAAAATCATAGAAGTAAAGGGCTAAGCTGTCATGTGTTTAAAAAATGTTCTGAATTATATTCCTGAACTGGATGTGGAAGAGCTGTGTGTGTGTGTGTGTGTGTATGCGCATGTGTGTGTTTGCAGGATCGGGGTAGTTCATACACAAAATCTCCAAAGCAATGTTAGAAATGTGGAAGACAAATATATATTCATTAGAAAAATAATAATAAACAAAACCCTTCACAATAGAAAGTGTAAACACTAATTAGAGTCATTAATAGAGGAACATGCCATGATGCAGAAAAACGTGAATCTGATTTTCTTTTCAAGACTTCTTTTGTTACAACTTCTCTCTTATTTTAAACATAAATATTTATTTCTCCTAATATTAGAAGATTCAAAAGAAAAGAAAGAGCATATCAAAATACAGGGTCTAATTTTACTAGAAAGCTTGTGTCACAAAACAATGTGCAGGTCAGGTGGTTTTTCAGTTCATTTTTTCAATAAAATCGAAGAAGACTTAATCAAATTGTCAATGATTTCTGATGATAAATCACTTTGCTAGTGGTTTTTTTCAGTAGGGTTTTCAAGTGTTAAGTGAGTTTGCTATAGAAAATATTTTATTTACATTTAGTTAGTTATATGAATAAGTTTCTCAGTTCTTACTCATTGCAGAATTTAGAAATCATCCCAATATAAACTGATGAGAAAAATACAGGATGTCTATTTCATTAAGTGAGACACTTTCAATAAATTTGAACTTGATACATTTACAAATGATCTAAATGTGTTATATTTATAATGTTTTGATAATTTCCTGGTACTAATAATTATAATAATTACTGAAATAAGAAAAATAAAAGACTTATGAGCATAACATATAAATGTATAAATTCTTTTTAAAAAGTATATGTTGGAGATTTCTTTTTGTCAGTTCCTGAAAAGTGAAAAATAAAATGATTTTCACTATCTCAGGTAATTTTTTCTGCTGTACCTACTTATACAAGGAATGCCCTGTACAATTGTACTACCTGCAAGCGAATTGATCTAAGATAAGAATCACTTGACTCCAGCTTGCACTGGGCAAAGGTGAACATGCCAGGCTTCACCTAACAAATCCGTGGTGAGAAATAAGGAAAGATCAAAATCTTTTTTGTTAAACTAAATACCTCATTAGGTATAGAAAAATAGTATTTATCCATCCAGAACTTTCTGGTCAGAAAGTCAAAACAAAGATTTCATATTTTGTATGCTACAAAGGAATAGTTGGAACATATTCAGAAAATATATTATGATTTTTCTAATTGAAGGATAAAATAAAAGACTATAGTTATTTTTTTTAGGAAATTCTGAAATGAGCTATCATACCCCCTTCACATGTTTAAAATAGTCTTTATACAGATCAAATCCTGATAAATACATAGGTACCACAGCTGTGAGGAAGTCAGAATATTATGCCATCTTCCTAATTTAACATATTGCCTCGAGCTTGATTATTCTGCCTCCTGCTATTTCCTGTGACCTGAAGAGCAAAATGAGGCCTGTTTTCTATTCAGTTTTTCCCTACTGCCATGTGAGATATCTCAGAAGAGATAAACCAGATTAATTTCCATCTTCAAGGGCAAAAACATGCTACTGAAATCAATATCTTAACTTTTGTGGTTTCTTGGCTCCTGGAGCGTGGCTTCACAATTTAAAATTCGCTGAAAATTAAAAAGTAGCTGCCATGAATTTCAATTAGAGGTCTACATCCTTTTGTTCATTCTGAAAACTCGAGTCAGAACGATAATGATATTTGTACTCTGCAGGTCGTTTCCAGGTAACTTCCCATCAAGGAGTATCATGAGAAATATATTGATTCTTCCCTAATTGAAGTTAGTAAGCATTTAAATGCTCTGCTGTACATAGTAATATACTTCAGAAGAATGAAGAAAAAATGATTCCTGATCTATAAACAACATAAACATGTGGAATCATAATGATAAAAGCATTAGAGGTAATATTGATAGAACACTTTCATATTATAAGCTAGGAAACATAAAGCAATCTATCTCTCCAATTTCATTATTCTTGAGGAAAATGAGGCCAGTTTATACATGCCCTCTTATCTCTCCTGGAAAGCTATGCGAATTACATAAGACAATATATGTAAAATGGATTAATAAACTGAAAATTTAGACAGACAAATATTTTTAACTCATTGCATAACATTACATGTTACAAGGTTGCAAAAAAAGTTCAGAAAATAGTTTTGTACTTCCCAATTCTCTCTCTCTTCAATCTACCACAATATCTCAATCTATCCCAGACACAAAAACACAAGCAAAGAACAAAACTGGAAGTGGTTCTACAGAAACATAAAGCAACTGATGAGGTCACAGAGAATAAAATATACAATTGTAAGTAATCAAAAGCTGAAAAGAAAAAATGTTGTTTAAAACTACTTTAGAAAGCATTTTGTAGATCATTAACCTATACCCATGAATCAGTCAAAATCAGTTCCGTGTACAGAACTATTTTTAGGGGGAAAAGTGTGTCTTCTACTGAAGGGTACAATATATTTGAAAATTACTTAAAATTATAATAGGTATCATTTATGCCAAAAAGTTTTCATTGACTTTGGGAAACTTTTAGATTTCATGTATCAATATAGTGTAACAATAATATTTTTCATGCTTTAAAATTTATTTATTCCAATTCTCAAAATACACTATTGTCAGTGCCACAATTTGGCAGTAATTTTTAGGGATAACATTTTTAATCACTATTTTTCTACATTAAATTATGTTTTGTCCTTATGAAAGAATTTATCATTTTTCTGACACTTTTAGATTTTTTCTACAATGCTGTAGTATCTATATAAAAGAGTAGGAATATTATGAATGACATTCTAGAGAGATCATTACACTTACTGAGACTGAAAGCTTCAGTATTTTATAAAATATGCTAAAATTTATTAGAAACAAAGAAAAACCTTATGTCTTAAGTTGTTGTCTATTACTCTTCATTAGAATTATTTAAACTTCCATTTAAAAATAGAGTCTTGTTTCTACTTCAAGCATTATCACAGTGAGTCTTTAAACACTAAAGCTTGAGAAAATTCTGAAAATTTCTTCCCAGCCTTCCCCCAAATAATTTAATGCTTCACAAAAGAAGAGTGCTTTTTAGAAAACATAAAGCTTAAAATATGGTGAGAAGGATTATTACTCAGTGAAATTTGAAGGGTGTGCAAAAGAAAAAGGGCAAGTAAAATATGTCTTATTTCTTGCTCAGGCCCTTCTTCTATTCTAATTCTGACACACGTAACCAAGGCAATGTTTGTCTTTATAATCTCTTAGAATTCAAATATCAGAATGCACTACATTTGTAGAACATGATAAATCAGATTGCCAAGCTGGAGAAATTAACTAGTTTTTACAGAATTGACTAGTATTGCTCACATCTGAGAAAAACAAACTATCAGAATCCTATGTTTGGAGTTGAGAGAACACCAAACCGTGAGACCAGATTCTAATGAAAAGCACAATTTCAGCAAAGCCATCACTGCAATTCTCTCCTACTTGCCTTCTTCCCCTATTTAGGAGAAGTACAGTTCAGATATAAGGACAAAGGTGGTCTTTTGAGGGAGGACAGATCATGAGAATGAGTTATTCTGGCAAAAGGGATATTGACTGGTTCTCCTTACCATGGTGGCATGTAGTAATCATGGAAGAATTGCTTGTCTATAAGGCAGGACTAATGATTTACTTCTCAAGTAGGATATCTGCGTGGCCATTGGTCTTAATAACTAGCATGTGTAACACTAAATGGGCATGGGATCAGGGTGAGCAATGGAAGGATTGAGGAGAAATGCTATGTCAACGCTCAGATTAGGTAAGGAAAACCCTTCAAAGTTACATTTCCCCAGAGACGCAGAAAAAGGACGTTAACGTTGTGTATGAAGAACAGCCCCATAGCCTCCAAGTTAGAGTTTTAGAGGACACGTTACACATTTACTTGGTAATTACATGCTTGATGGGACTGCCAGAGTGCTCTTTGGAGTGTCAGGCATATTAGGAATGTGCCAGTAGGCCTCCTTTTCCGATATCAAATTGAATAAGTTGAGTCTTTTAAGTGTCCGGTGAGGTACTAATGTTTGAGGCAAGTGTTTGAGCTTCAGTCAGCAGAGCCTGCAATGGCTGTGAGAATAAAGACAATGCTTTGGGTCAGTCACCGAGATCAAAACAAAGAGTGGAACGGGCAGCAACTTAGTCTGTCTTCTCTTTGTATACTTTCTATTATAACTAACCAAAGAGATGATAGCAGCTTAGAAAACCACAAATGCACAACAATGAAATATCTTTTATTTCCCCCTTGTTCTTATCTTTTTTCACCAAGGAAATAAGTTGGTGGGAAATGCAGGTGAGTGTGAAAGAGCTTCACATGCCCCTGAACCTTCTTTTTTCTTTAGGACCGTGGGATACACATAGTCACCCAACATTAGTGAGAAAAGAGCTTTAAATCTATGTGAAACTTAGGCATTGTATTGAATTATGTGTTATTTTGAAGGCACAACAAGAGAATTTAGCAAACAAAATGAACAGAAAATTTCAAAATACCTACTGAGATATTGAGGGAGCTTATGAACCAGGTAAAAGAGCAGGGGTGGGAGATAAGCCGAAAAGGCATAGAAATGACATTAAATAATAAATAAATGACATACATAATACATACACACAAACATACATAAATAAAATGTATTTGTGCTTCAAAGAATTGAGTGAAATTAAACTATTCATGCTACCCTGATTTTTCATTAATTATCCCTTGGATTTGCCACTTTTACTTCTTCAAATGAGGATATAGTAAACTACAGTTCTCTGTAGAAAAAAATATATTAAAGAAGCTAAATGATTTGCATATGTAACATATCATCTCTAAATATTCTTTTCTTCATATTCTTTTTTGTCATGTGAATCATGGTGGGGGAGGGGGAGGGGAGTGTAGCATTGCTCTGCCCTCCAGGGGCTTACCGTATTGTTAATAGTCTAGAAAAATGACAAATACCAAGGTGTGCCACTTACCAATGTACTGCCTCTAAACTCCAATTTACTTTTCTTTAAATTATAAATATTATTGAACCAGGCATATTAGTCACATTTTAAAACAATTTGCATGTAAGAACAAGCAATTATGGACATTGTTTTGGAGGGTATTACATCAACCCAAATCACTTACATTCAATTAATATAATTCATTTTATAGATTAGATTTATAAATATTTGTACTTGATGCCCCAATTTTGAATTCTTATGTTTAGAATATCCCTCAACGATAAATAAGTAAGCATCAATGAGCCTCTATAGCATACCAAACAATAGACATCATATTGTATATTACATGCCATACTGAATGAAGAAAATTGCCCACTTGCTTTTAAAATTTCATGAGCTAAGATTTAAATACTTTGTATTTAACATTATTTATTTGATTGCAGTAAACTAAATGTGTTTATATCTCTATTATAGATGAACTATAATTTCTTAACCTGTTTAGCAAATTTTCTGTTGATTACTTTTTATTTAATTAGAATACTTTGACAAATAGAATAAAAATTCCAATATTTATATGACTTAACATGTGTAGTCCACTGGTGATTTTTTAAATAAAATACAAATAAATAATAAAAGTAAAATTAAAAATGAAAGTGATAGCAAAAGCATATTTAGCAGCCTTAATTGAATTGTTTCTCAGAATTAATATAGAACGAAATTATATGAAAAATTGTTGAAAATTCTTCTGATGATGAATGTCAATCTCTGTATTTCTATTTTGCTTCCATATCACTGCTAGGGCCATGAGAGGCATACAAACACGTCATTATTCTGAGCTAAGCAAAGATCCTTTGTGACCACCTTATATTTCTGTTTCATATTTACTTCAAAATTGTCATTGCTGCTCTACTCTTCTCTCATTCCAAGGGTTGTGACTATTTATTAAAATTACTAAAACCTTGTTCTAAGGTATAATGTGAAATTTTAGGAGCTCTGCAATGTGTTCTAAACAAAAAAAAACCATGCAAATGATTATTATAATGATAAAATGCTTGGCTTCTATATCAATACCATGTCTTAATGGATATTAGAATTTAATGGGGATGGTGGGCATATGTATTTGCGACTGGCACTAAAGAAAAAATTGCACAAAGGTTGTAGTTGATTGAAATTGCTTGGCAGAGACATTCACTTATATGGTCCAAAAATAGAATGTTTAATATTAAGCTGGCTAGAATTGGGAAACAACTGTACTTACATAGGCGCTTGTATGCAATGTTTCAGATACTGCTACATATGAATGAATGATAATCTGTGTAGACTGCCGTGCACGCAGATATCTTGCCTAGCAGATCCCTGCCTTTCATTTCTGCCTGTGATAACTTTAAAGCACACTGTTACTGGCATACACAAGGAAGAAATTGAAAAAAATAGACACATTTATGAAAATTACCTGGAAAAATATTTTAGTGCATTTTTCATGACTGGACACTTAAAATGCACATTATGAATAAGGAAAAAAGGCAACATTAGTCAATTTTGACATTTTTTATGTGCTAAAGGGCTTGGATAGAGCAATTTTATTAAACAATTTTTTAAATCAGTTAATTGATAACTTTAAAAATACACATTCTTATGTTAAACCAAGAGATTACATGATTGTGGGCAGTCAATTAGCCTTTTATAAACAGGTAGTATTTGCATAGCGTGTATTTCAGGGTGCCATTTTCCCCTATGCCCTCACCGTGGGGAGGCAACGTATTTTTCTGCCATAATACTTAATGTGAACTACACAGCCTTGTTAAAAAACCTGGTAAGCTGATATCATTCAGTGTTAACACATTGTTAGCCTCAAATATATCTTCTTGAAGCTCCTTGGTAGTGTGGATGACAAGGCTCTCATTTAACCAGCTGTAGACACCACTTTTTATTTATTGTTATTATTGTTTTTAATCTTCACCTGAGGATATTTTTACTGATTTTAGAGAGAGCAAGGAAGGGGTGTTGTGGTCGGGGCAGCGGTGGGGGGGGGAGAGAGAGATTGGTTGCCTGCTCTAAGCACCCAGACCTGGGATTGAATCCTCAACCTACATATGTGCCCTGATGGGATTGAACCCGCAACCTTTTTGATTTAGGGAACAATGCTCCTACCAACTAACCAACCTGGCCAAGGCTAGCTAGGCAGTGCTTTTTAAATATATGTATTATAATCTATGCATTTTGTTGGTATACAGATTTCTAAGTGATAATAAGCTGGTTTTTACTGAAAGTATACTGTCTTGCATATTGAAATATCCATGTCATGAACATAAGCTTCATTAATATTTACAAAGATCTTGAGTAGTGTGATATATTCTCAAACTATATTCGAGGAAATGGAGGCACAGAATTGTTCAATGATTTGTCTTTTTAAAAAAATATATAAATTCATATTAGGATGACAAAATTTTCTAACATCAAAATTTGTTATAAGAATACCATAACAACTTATTGACATAGTCAAGATCTACCTTAAATAAACTTTCATATTTTGAAAAGAAAAAATAAGCATTGAAACTGAAGTTATCAGTGAAGAGCAGACAAAGGATTCCTGCTAAAAATCATGTCATTACACAGAAAAGTTTTGAGATTAACAGGCTCAAATTAAAACCAATACTACCATGGGATAACATATGAATATTATTTTATCTTTCTGAATATCAAGCTATTCATTTCCAAAATAAAGAAAATAATCCTTTGTTGTGCCTGGTGTGTCTCAGTGGATTGAGTGCTGGCCTAAGAACCAAAGAGTTGCCAGTTCGATTCCCAGTCAGGACACATGCCTGGATTGCTGGCCAGGTCCCCAGTAGAGAGTGCACCGGAGGCAACCACACATTAATGTTTTTCTCCCTATCTCCCTTCTTACTCCTCTCTCTAAAAATAAATAAATAAAATATTTAAAATACTTAACATATAGATCATTCTATGATTTAAGTGATAGAGTATATTTAAAGCATGATATCCACTAGAAGCATATACTACAATATTACAATTTTAAAAAATTAACCTTCCTTTTTTTTCCCCTCCTGGGAAGAACATAGTACAAGTAAGCTAGTAGCACAAGTATCAGAAACTGTTACAGAAAATATTTAAGTCCATTTAAAACAAAATGCATGACTGGGGTAGAACAATTGCAAATTGGTTATTGTTATAACCAAACAATAAAATATGCAAATGACTAATTATGAATGATGAGAGATTTTAAGAAATATGTCTCAAGAAGTTATACTTAAAATCTCAGGACAAAAAGGCAAATAGTCAGAATACACGATTTGGGAACTATTCTCCATTAGTAGCTAGCATTTCTTCATAAAGGCACCAACTACTTATTTTTTTGGACTATCTTTTCAGGATGTCTATAAAGCAAACAGCTTTGAAAGATATAACGTATCTCTTCAGAAGAAAGGGCAAGTTTGCTTGTAGCCTTGGAAGACAGACATAGCATTTCCCTTGGAACCATGGTTCGGCAATCATATTGGTCACTACAAAAGATTTGAATTTCATAGGCTCATGGGCTCTCTTGTAACACAATTTACTGTATGACCCCTTGTCACCTGACCTCCTTCGGGAACGGGAGCTGGGAGAACTATCCTAGTTTGTTCAGGCCACTATAACAGAGCACTATAGACTGGGCGACTTAGAAGCCACAGAAATGTATTTCACACAGTTCTAAAGACTGGGAAGTCCAAGATCAGATCAAGGTGCCAGCAGATTCAGTGGCTAATGAGGACTCATTTCCAGTTTGTAGATAGCCTTCTTGACCTTGTGTTCTCAAATGATGAAAGGAGGAGGAAAGCTCTCTGGGATCTGTTTTGTAAAGGAATTAATCCCATTCATGACGGCTTTACGCTCATGACCTAACTACTTCCCAAAAACCCCATCTCACTTGGAAATAGGTTTTGATACATGAATTTTGAGGGAACACAAGCATTGTCTATAGCAAAAACCTCACGCCAAAATAATGGTACTGGAGCTGCTGCAATTACTAAGAGGAATCCATCGTCCTTTGACTCAGGAGTTCTGTATCTTTTCTCATTAACCACGTGAGAATTAAATTAGTAGGCTAATTTTTAGGTTGCATATTGGTTAAAATCTCATACTTTTCCCAGTTTTTTACTCTTTTGTTAATGAGGATGAGCTAATAAAAGAAACATGACTTTCCAAAAATGAAGAATAAAGCCTTACAACTGATTAACAGAATATGTGAAAAATCCATGGGATTCAGTAGTCAACATGTTGACCAAATCGTATGGTCAATTGGGCAATAAATCATCTCCATTTCATTGGCTGCTTCTGGATACCAGGAAATTAGTCCAACGACTGTTCCCGAACAGTATCAGGATTGTGGCCAACTCTCCTTCACGTGGGAAAGCTTCCTCGTCAATCTGTTCATCAGCGTCCAGCTTGGCCCTTTATATCAACTGAGATAGCATTAAAGTACATCTTGAATGGTCATAAAATTACAACACTGTAATCAACAGTTACAGAAACACACTATCAGTGAACGGGAAAGGAGAAATATGCAAAACCATTATGGATATGCATGAGATGGGCAGAATTTGGCTGGTACACTGAGGAGATAAAAAGGAGGACATGTAACTGTTTCTCGTCTTATGGCCCTACTCATGATGCACTTCTCATGCCAACCTTATAGATCAACTTGGAAATGGCCATGCAAGATCTTATCCTAGTCAGAATAAAGGAGATGTGGCCCTCTGAGGGAGGTTTCCTTGAGACAGATGAACTTACACAGGAAAATATGGAAGGCCAATTGACAAGAATTCAGGACCTTACTGCTTTACACTGGGTTCGCAATGCCAGTAAAGGTGACTCATTGGAGAGTGAGAAAGGAATGCAAAGGAATCTAAATAAAGTCTTGTGGTCAGCCTATCACTCTGGAAAACTCCGTTGCCTTTCATGTTGAAAACAGGTGAGTCAAGAAGTCAGCCAAGTGGCGCAAATCTTGTGGTCCTAGCTTGAAAAAATGTGGTTTGGGCTGCTTAGTAAAGGGGTTTCCACAGCCAAATAAGTGGTGTCAGTACCACATGATACAGAGCTTTGGGTTGCCAAAAAAACTTTAAAAGTTTATTCAGTTGTGTTACAAACAGTTGCTGCAATATTGAAAACTAAAGTTAAGTGCATCTTGTTTCCTGGAACTGAGCCAATATCTCCTATGTCCCCTAAACTATCTGTCCTTTCTAATGACCTCAACAGAGAGAGACAGAGACAGAGAGTGTGAGAGAGTTGGGGCCAGAGGTTTCACTGTTCCGAAGAGGGCTCATAAGGCATATGAACTCCTCTGAGCATTCTGGGAAACTTCAGAAATGGAAGGACTCAAACTTTTATGAATCTGTCGAATGCAGATGTCCAAGTCACCAACCTATCCAATTTTGTAGAGGTAGGGGAGCCCACATTTAATCATTGAAGTGTGAATAAGGTTCACAGTGTGAAGGAAAGCTTATATGACTTTGTGAGTGGTATCCTTTGGGCCAATTCAATTTATAGTTTAGCTGCTTCAATTGCTGAATGGATAAAATGGTATTGATGTTTTACTTACTTGCTCTCTGAAAGTATTAAAATATAGAAAGGCTTCTCTTGACTAGGAAGAAGTCATGTATGAAAGTGTTATGGGACACATCAATAGTTGCACAATTCATCTCCCAATTCACTTTCAGGCAGTCCAACAAAAACAATATAGAACCCCAGGAGGGGAAAGAACAATCAAGCCTTGAATTACAACTTAAACTCTATAGATCTAGCAAAATAAAGTGATTTCTCACTGTTAAAGTGTTATATGGCCAGTGAAAAAGACCATTCAAACCAGCACAGGTTGGTTTGAATGGCCCAAACCAACCTGTCCTGTAATCTGTTCAGGGAGCTGTGACTTGCCCTACCTTGGGAGCCCCATAACCCCAACAGAATTCCATACATGTAAAATTCAAAAACATTCAACATTTAATCATAGTTTTAGAGATGTATAATTAGTTGGTAAATTATAAGAACATGGAAGGAAATATTTTATAAGTGTAACTTATTGTAGGTAACTTATTTCCTGTATTTTAATTACTTGAATGATATCTATATTAACTGACTTGAGATAGTACATAAGTGAAAACTATTTGTCAACAGGAGTGGGAAGGAAATTTGTAGGACCTATCATGTTCTGGTTCTTCCTGTCATTTGCTCTTTGATCATATGACATTTTAATCTGCTTATCTTCTAACTTGATGGGAAAAATGTTTTGGAGTCTGAAAAAACCTGAGAACAAGAAAAGAAATTGATATGGACAAAACTACTGCTACCATCAATTTGTTTATTCCAAGCAAATCTGCAGTACCAGATCCCCAGTTATAGTTAAGACAATAATGCTCATTACTATGGAGCTATTAAGTTTTAGAGGAAGTAATATGTGCATTAAGATCAATACTTAGTGTTGATAGTCACAACTCTATTTTTGGCCATGGATCCCCAAATGAGTACTTTAAAAGTGCTAGCTGGCAGAAGGAAAAAAATCCATGGTGTTTTCTGACCTACTTACTGTATGAGATAAATAACTGAAAAACAGCAAGAGAGATACCTGCTGTGTGATTAACAATTGGAGGGTACTTGAAAAGTAACTCTGAAAATAAAGGTATAATATTTATTTTAAACATGTAATTGGAGTATTACATATACTAGGCTATTTGCGGATATTGTTCGGTGCTTATTATCTTCAATATAATACCTTCCAAAATGAAATAGAGGCAATAGAGTTGAGAAAATTACATTTGAATAGAAGGAAAGAACTTGGCCCATAACAAAGTACTTGAGGAGAGACAAAATAAACAGACTAGGGTAGAGATCATATAATTTTCCAATTTCTTAAGCTATATTTATTTTACAAAAAAAGAGTTGTTCTTTGTGCATGTAAATTGAAAAAGATCAGACATGCTTACAATTTGCATCAAAATACTCATTCTTTTGAATGAAATTCTGCTTCTTCAAAAAAGTCTATCCTTAAGATATAGAAGTCATTATAAATTTGCTGAATTAGGAAACTAAATAATAACATCAAGGTTTCAAAAGCAATGTTTTTAATATGAAGATTTTGCAAATTTTCAAAATTCTAGCAAAATACTAACCTCTTGTATATATAAATCTATTTACTTTATTATTTGAGGAACAAAGAAAAATTTCTTATACGGGCCATATCAAACCACCTTTGAAAGCAGTCACTGTTCTCAACTGAAGTAGGTAAAAATATGAGCCGATAGAGAACATGGGATCATAGTCCTGTGTTTTTCAAACATTACCGTGTATATGACTCACCTAGGAACAATAAGAAAATGGAGATTCTCATTCTGTAGGTCTGGGTAAGGCCTGGTATTTTGGATTTCAAACAAGCTGCCAAGTAATGTCAGTACTGCTGGTCCACACGCCAAGCTCTACCGTTTTTTAGAGTAAACAAAACAAACAAACAAGAAACAAGTGAAAAATATTGAGTGGCTTTCTCAAATTTAGGGCATACCACGCAAGAGAACACTTTAGGGCTACTGAAGTTCACTGCGTCAGCCCTCTCCAGATGAGCTAATTACTTCATAAGCCAGACAGGGAAAGCCCCAGACATAAGACCTAAGGGTCTGCAAGGGATAATTCACATTCCAAACTAGATCTATTTTAAATTTTAAAGGAGTGTTATCTTTATTTTTTAAAGCAGTTTCTGCTTCAGGGAACTGCTGTTACCCAACAGCCACAACTACTTTAGTTTAAGTGTGGTTTTTCACAACTGCTAGTAGTAGATTTATTGACTATCTCGCGGTTTAAAAGAAGGGGGACAAATATGTAAAGAAATAAAGGATTAAAAATTGTAGAGAAGGTGAGACATTTTAGCAGTTTGCATTTTCTAAAACGGGCTATGAATTTAATTATCAATTAACACTTGAGCCATGTCTTCTCCAATGCTTCCTTAGATGCTGCTCACACAAGTGTCAAAAGAATTCATTTCGTTGGGCTGAGATTTGAGTTCTGGAAAGCTAGCATTCTCAATTTGGTTTATGAAAATTTATTTCTTGAGGAGTTCAAACACTAACATAATGAAAGCTATTTAAAAAATGATTTGTACTTCTATTCATGAGTTTTTGCTCTTTAAGTAATACCAAGGTGAACTTCATGTATTCATACTTCCCACTACTGGTGTATGCACTATATGAATGCTCTCCAATTTTCAAGTGCATTCCGTCTTTAAGTATAGGAATTTCATTCATCCTGTTTGAAGTTATCCATCATTGTTTATTTTCAGATACCACTTGCTATATGTTACAGACGCTGTGGGTGCTCAACAAATGGTTATGGACGTACTGAGAGCTTAAGTCCAAACTTTATGACTGATGCACTATAAATCTGAATTTTTCTGTGTGGTTTTCATACGATTCTAACGCTTAAGGGAGTATGAAAAGAAACAGCTGCATCTCTATTCTGACACTAGCAGTTGCTGAAATGATAGAACAGGTGGTTGATGGACCCTGTGGCAATTCTGGAACAAATGTTAAGGCTTAAATTATGTTAGGTCATTTTCCCAAGTTTGATCTTCCTTATTTGGTACAAGCAACTGAGAATGTTATTTTGTTATAAAGTATATCATGTGCTCAAGTCATTCTCTATAGATAGATTTGATGTTAGTGTATTTTAGTTGAACATATAACTCACTGTGCATGCTGCATCCATTTCCATTTCTCTTGTTGTCCATTATCCTTTACCTCCAACTGGTTATGCCCTGAATGGAAGCTTTTATCACAGTCAAATGTACATATGTGCTATAAATAAATACTGTATGTATTGTACCTCGTACATGTTCTATCTGTTCTCTACATACTGCAGATAATTTTGAAAATTTTTCTTTTCAGTCTTAATGTCTAGTTCATTTCACACATTTATTTCCTGTCATTAAATCCTATCTAAGTTGCACCATGTAGTCAAACTCACATTTGATAAAGTTTCATAATAACCTTTTCAGAATAATGTGGATAAAATGTTATTTTTATAATTAAAATAGTACATATTTGTAATGGGCAAATTTAAAAATACTGAAGAAATTGTGTGAGGCAAAACAGACTATATGTCCACTGTCAGTTGATAGGTTTTGTTGGATTTTATTTTTTTAACACAGATATTAAAAATTTACTTTCTACATAAATTCTTGAATCATTATATTAATTTACCATAATAACATAGCATGAAAATTGTGTATGATTGTCATATTTTTTCATGTAAATGAAGCATACATTATGCAGGAATTATCTATTAAACATTTAAAATATTCACATGTAGCCCTGGCTGGTGAGGCTCAGTGGATTGAATGCTGGCCTGTGAACCAAAGGGTCGCTGGTTCAATTCCCAGTCAGGGCATGTGCCTGGGTTGAAGGCCAGGTCACCAGTTGAATATGCGCAAGAGGCAACCACACATTGACATTTCTCTCTCTCTCTTTCTTCCTCGCTTCCCCTTTCTAAAAATAAATAAATAAAATCTTTAAAAAATAAAATAAAATATTCACATGTAATTACCATTTAGTTTATACATTAGATATTTTAGATAATCAGAATTTGAGATTTTTTTGACATAATAAATACTGCTAATTTTTTTTCCCAGAAACTTTAAGTCATTTCATGTTCACACTGGCATGTAATTACAGTGCCTTTTTTTAACACACCATAGTAATATTTTATTTTAGTTTCTGTCTTTACTATTTCTCAGAATTTAATAATTCTTTTTTAATAGTCATGTTTCTTTATTGAATTATTGGTCATACTAATAATTTTACATCATTAATACTAATATTTTACTTATCTCCCAACATTATTATGGAAAATATTACAATTTTTATTAATATTCTGGAATGTTAAAATATCTTGAATAATCCATACCAAACCTTTGCCTACATTTTAGTGTTATCATTGTATATATATTTTTTAAATTTGATGTATAGCAATTTTAAATGTGCACTGTTCAAATCTAGCAAACTTTGTGTTTTTCAATGATTTCATTATTTATTTATTAAAAAAAATTTTGTCTTAAAAAAATTATTTATTGTTTTTTTAGAGAGGGGAAGGGAAGGAGAAAGAGAGGGATAGAAACGTCAATGTGTGGTTGCCTCTCACATGCCCCCCCGCTGGGGACCTGGCCTGCAACCCAGGCATGTGCCTTGGACTGGGAATCAAACCAGCAACCCTCTGATTCTCAGGCAAGCCTTCAATCCACTGAGCTGTGCCAGCCAGGGCTATTTTGTTATTTATCTGATTAAAAGATATTCCCTATAACAATCAGGAAAATAGTTACTATTGGTTATTTCTGGTTTTCTTTCTACATTTAGTGATTGGCTTTACCTAGCATTTAGAGATAAGGATCTACCATATTTTTTAAATGGCTAAAATTATTACATTTATTGTATGATCCATTAATTACCCATTGTCCAAATTTATTTTCTTTCTTTTAAAAATTGATTTATGTACTTTTCTAGTCAAGAGGCCTTTCTAAGACATTCCACATAAGCTAATGTCATTCTACAATATCTGAGAGAAGGATAAGTGCTGATGTTTGACTTCACATGCAACTCAGCTCACTCAGTCCTGCAGGGCACTGTCAAAATCTTCAAGAGGAGAATCAGGCCCAAGCAAAAAATGATAAGGCTTGGAGAGGAAGAAGCAGTAATCAAAGATTAGTATCGACAAGAATATTTGAGAGAGTAGGTAATAGAATGGGAAGACACAAAAAAAGCAGTTTCAAATATATGCATGAAACTTCCTTTGGTTCCTGGCCAATTCTTAAGCTTTGCATGCTCAGAGCATGACCCAGGAATCCCAACAGGAACTGCTACCTAGGGCTCTCCCCAGAGATTTCAGAGGCTACACAGGGCTGTAGGATATTAGAGCTCAGCACTGTCGGAATGCAACGTTTGTAAATAAATAGCCAAGGCTCTCAATCCTTTAATAACATGCAATGATTTCTCTGTCAGTTCAGTGCAGTTACCTACTGAGATAAGGGAGAGGACTGGCAACAACCAAAGCTCCATCTAAGCTTATGTCATATATGTTTCCTATGTAATAATATCCTTAATACATGTAGTCAAGGGCAATGGAATTATAGGTTGAGATACTGTCAAAAACCCACTGCAGTGAGAAGGGAACAGGAAAAAATAATCTCTAACCTGTGGAAGAACAGGAATATATTATCACCAGCCTTGCATGTGGAGTAAGAGCAACATGTGAGGCTGAAAAATGGCTCCCAAAACTTGTTCACATCCTAATTCCAGAACCTATGATATGTGACCTTATATGGAATAAGGAACTTTGATGATGTTCTAGAGAATAGATGAGTGGATGGCAGGGGCTAGGAATAGTGAGGAGCAGGGTGTTGGGGGAAAGCTGCAAATGAGTAGCCTGAGAAAAACCATGGTGGTGGTCGAACAGTTCTGTATTTTTTTTTTTAAGATTTTATTTATTCTATTTTTAGATAGAGGGCAAGTAAGGAGAAAGAGAGGGAGAGAAACATCGACGTGTGGTTGCCTCTCGCACACCCCCTACCGGGGACCTGGCCTGCAACCCAGGCATGTGCCCTGACTGGAAGTCCAATCGGTGACTCTGGTTCACAGAATCGGTGACTCTGGTTCACAGGCCGGTGCTCAATCCACTGAGCCACACCAGCCAGGGCCAGTTCTGTATTTTAATTGCAGCGACAAATTACGCAAATCTCCACACTTCATGAAGGACTAAGAATTATACACTGCAATTACCAATGTTACGTTTTGGGTTTTAATATTGCATTATACTGATAACACACGTAATCATTGGTAATGCTGGGTGAAGGGCACACGAGAACTGTATATACTATCTTTGCAACTTCCTGTGTATTCATAATTATTTCTGAAAAAAATTAAAATATTTTTTAAATGGGTGAAAGATCTGAACACACCGTTCACCAAAGAAATAAATTGTTGAGAAATAAGAACATGAAATATACTCAATATCATTGCTCATTAGTGAAATGCAAATAATACCTTGAGATGCTAGTCCACGCTCACTAACGGAGTGTCATCTAATAGCCAGACAGTAAGTTCAGGTTCAGATGTGGAGTGCCTGGACATGCACGCTTTGCTCTTGGGAATATAAAATAGCACAACCATTTTTCTTTTTAAAATTTTTTTAAATTGTTTTTCAATTACAGTTGTCCCCATTTTTCCCCATTATTTCCCCCTGCCTTACTCACCCCCACCTCTCACACTTAATCCTCCCTCCCCCCAAAGTCTTTGGCCTTTATACAACACATTGTTTGACTTACTCCTTCCCTTCTTTCCCCTGTTACCCCCCTCCCCCCTCCCTTCTGGACACCATCAGTTTCTTCTTCATTTCCATGCCTCTGGTTCTATTTTGCTAACTTGTTTGCTTTGTTGATGAGGTTCCTCTTATCAATGAGATCATATATTTGTCTTGCAATGTCTGGCTTATTTCACTTAGCATAATGCTCTTCAGTTCCATCCATGCTGTCATGAAGGGTAGGAGTTTCTTCTTTTTTTCTGCTGAGTAGTATTCCATTGTGAAAATATGCCACAGTTTTTTGACCCACTCATTTACTGAGGGGCACTTAGACTGAAAAAGAAATAAAAGGCATCCAAACTGGAAAAGAGGAAGTAAAACTGTCATTGTTTGCAGACAATGTGATACTGTACACAGAAGACCCTATAGACTCCACCAAAAAACTACTCGACCTAATAAGTGAATTTGGCAAAACAGTGGGATAGAAAGTCAATATTCTGGAATTGAAGGCATTTTTGTATACCAACAATGAAATAGCAGGAACAGAAATTAGGGAAAAATCCCATTCACTGTAGCAAAAAGAAAAATAAAGTACCTAGGAATAAAACTAACCAAGTAGATAAAAAACCTGTACTCAGAAAACTACATAACACTGAAGAAAGACATTAAGGAAGATACAAATAAATGGAAGCATATACAGTGTTCATGGATTGGAAGAATTAACATCATGAAAATGTCCATACTACCCAAAACAATTTATAGATTCAACACAATTCCTATTAAAATACCAATGACATGTTTCACAGATATAGAACAAACATTTCAAAAATTTATATGGAACCATAAATGACCTCAAATAGCCTCAGCAATTTTGAAAAAGAAGAACAAAGTAGGAGGGATCAGAACCATTTTTCTTTCAAAATGTTTGATAACTTGTTATAAGTTAAAGATATAAGTACCATGACTCACAATCCTTCTCCTAGGAATTTTCCCAAGTGTACTACAAACTCATGTTCACATAAAGCTGTGGTTAAATGTTCATAATACCTTTTAGCTCTATCACCAAAAACTGGAAATAAGTTGTACTTCAACAAGTGAATGGATAAACAAACTGGTACATACATACATTGAAATGTTGTTCAACAATTAAAAAAAATCACCTACTGGTTCTTTTTTTGTAATCTTCACTTGAGGATATGTGTTTTATTGAGTTTAGAGACAGAGGAAGGGAGAGATTTACTCAGAGGATTAGGGGAGAGAGAGAGAGATAGAAATATTGACGTGAGAGAGAAACATGGATCCGCTGTCTCCCGTATATGCCATGACCAGGGATCAAACCTGAGAAGTGGGTGTGTGCCTTGACAGGGAACCGAACCCTCAGCCTTTTGGCATATGGGCAGATGCTCAACCAGCTAAGCAAGTAACCCTGCCAAGGTGCTACCGAGTCTTTTAAAACATGAACATCTTGTGTTTTTTGCTAAGTAAAGTAAGTTAGATTCAGAAGTCTACATGTTACATGATTTCATTTATATGACATTTTTGGAAAATGCAAAATTACAGACAGAAAACAGAAATGAACTCACCTTTGTGATACTTTCCCTCAAATCCACAACCCCAGTCTAATCATGAGAAAATGTCAGACAATCCCAAAATGAGTGACTTTTAAAAACTACCAGGCCAGTACTTTTCAAGTGTAAAGATTATAAAAAATAAGGCAAGTCCGAAAAATTATCATGATTAGATCCTAGAATAGATAAAAAATATTAGTACAAAGAAAACTAGCTGAATTCAAATAAAGTCTATAGTTTAGTTAATAGCGTTGTACCTGTATTAAATTATTAGTTTTGATAAATGTACCATGGTTCTATAAGGTGTTGATATGGAGCAAGCTGTTCAAAGAATATAGAAGGACTGCCTGATCTTAATAACTCTCATAAATCTAATATTATTTCAAAGTAGCATGTTTTAAAAGTATTAAAACACCATGTCTCTGTTAACTTTTCTTTCCATTTAATGTGTAGCAAATAACACATTTTTTTCCCCTGAGACTTAAGATATCAAGTCAACCCATTTTTCTTTGCTTTATTGCTATCTTTCTTTTCTTAATTTACAGAAAAGTTTGAAGTAGGTGAAATAGTGGCCTGTGTTGGAAGTCAACATTCCTAATCAGAGCTTTGTGTCAAGGTGAAGGCCCCCTGTTTATAGAGGGCAGGTAGTGGATCTTCTTTGCTCATAACCTTTTTCATCATATTTCCTATTGTTCAGATTCCAAAGATGTCCACATCTCTCACTCTGAAAGTCCCTATATTTATAGAAGTAACTTACTTTCATCTCTGCTTGGAAACTGGCTAATCCTTGACTGAGTTGATCTATTCCCTATATTATCTTGCTAAACACAGCAAGCAACAGTCAATATTCAGTAATGTACTAACTTTTTTCTCAATTTTTTTTCTTCTAGATCTACAGAATAAGTAGTCATTTGGTTTGATTTAAAGTTATTGTAGATGACACATTTGCTAAATATTTTGTTGCTGATAAACACAATCTCCTTTTTAGCTTCTAAAATTAGTTTATGTGCCATCTATAAACAGTATATTTTGAATAATATGAAATTATTAAACATTTATATCTTTCTTATTTTGTTTTTTTTTTGTTTTGGTAACATTCATATTTTAGTATCAATTTATATATTAATCTTTGTAGGCTGCATTGTACTAACAAATATACCCAGATCATTAGGTAACTTAAAGGAAATCAAATTAGTTTTGGTTCACATAACAATATGAATTGGGACTTCCGAGTGGGCAGGAACCAGAAATGAAGTAAGTTACCACAACAAAATAAGAATGGGCTTATGTCTGTATGTGGGCACTCTTCGTGACCACTCTGAGTAACAGAATGTAGATTTAAATAATGCATCACTTCCCTTTTTCTGAACAATTTCCTTAGTAACAAACAGCAGTGTTTAAACTGTGGATACCATAAATAGACACAATGACAAATAGACTGTTAGTCTGCCTCAGCGCCATGGTATAAGAAGTGGATATATTTTGGAGTGAAGTGAATCATTTACCTAAGGAGCTCAGAATCCACCATTTTTATTTATTTATTTGTTTGTTTGTTTATTTATTTAATAATATTCACCCAAAGATACATTTATTGATTTTAGAAAGAGGGGAAGGTGGAGAGAGAGAGACTGATGTGAGAGAGAAACATCAGTGGGTTGCCTCTAGTACTTGCCCCGATCGTGACTGAACTGGCAACTTAGGTATGTGGCCTGAGAATCAAACCCACAACCTCTTTGGTGCACAGGACTATGCTCCAACCAACTAAGCACCCAGCCAGTGCTTCATTATTTGATTTTTAAATCATTAGCAATTACTAATGTATAAGTTGTATACCCAGAAAGATGATAAAGCAATAGTAATTAAATAAATTCTATTTGGAAGTTTAGGTGTATAAAATAAAAGGAATTCATGAATAGGATAAGCAGAAAATCTTCCATGAAGAACATTACATTTGATTTTGGGAAAAAGAAAGTGTCATCTTTTAAAAAAATATATATGTAGGTGTCTGGTTGATCTATGTAAGAAAAGCAGGTTGTTGCAAAAGTGAAAGATACAGCCAGAAGACTAAGCTGTAAGAAGACTGCAATGTATTTTATTTAAAAAATTTATTTAAAGATTTTATTTATTAATTTTTAGAAAGATGGGAAGGGAGAGAGAAAGAGAGGGAGAGAAACATCAATGTGTGGTTGCCTCTCACACTCCCTCTACTGGGGACCTGGCCTGCAACCCAGGCAGGTGCCCTGACTGAGAATCGAACCAGTGACCCTTTGGTAAAAAACTATAATGTATTTTAATGTCTACTTAAGTAATTAAGAGATTATTTGGTAGCAATAGGAAGCCATTGTAGGGTATTTAATGAGTTAGAAAAATGATAATATAGCAATTAGAAACTTAATTATATGGTATATGTAGGATAAATTAAACTAAAACAGGTACAGTGATGCTAAAAGGTTGTGACTGAAATTACCCTAATGAAAATAGAGTTTGATCAAGATTCTCTTTGGAGTGAGAACAGTTCTAGGAGATGGAACGTATTTTGCCTTGTGCTCTTTCATAGCACTGTATGTTAATTTGTGTTTTACTGCACCCTAGATGATCTCGTTTTAACATGAGTTAATTCATACTTCCATGAAGTATCTCTATTTGTAGCTTCACATATGCTTTAGGCATCACTGTGTCTTCAGGGAACATCTGTACCAACTGGCCGAACTAGAATTAAAAAAAAGAATGGTCTTTGAATTAAATAATAAAAATACTGCAATATTTGGTACCATGTTAGCAGTGAAAATGCAAAGTACATTATGCAGTTTGCCAGAGAAAAATAATCTAATTGGAAATGAACTGAATAAGGAAGTAGTTTGAATCAAAGAAACATCCCAGGTTTCTAATTGGAAGTCTGATGGGAATATTGATGCCGTTAACAAGAGAAAGAGACCTGAAGAAAAAACTCCGGTTGAAGGGATAGCTCTTACTTTCCATTCTCTCAAAACAGACTGTCCAGAACACTCCTATACTGAGAAAGTTCCATCTACTTTTCATAACCTTCACCTGAAGTTCCATAACTAATATGCATCTTTCCAGATAGTTAATACACACAGCAAATACATCATATTTAGCAATGTTCAAAATTATGAATCATATTTTTGTTTATTTTCTTTAAGTTCTTGTGTCTAAAGAAAGCTACATTTTCTGCTCTCCCATTGTAATTCTACCTTCATCATTTTTTAAAGGACAGAACATCTAAAACTGTCTCTTTCTCTTCTCTGGCCAGCTTTATTTGTTTCTGCAATTGAGATCAATACCTAAAGCTGAAACACATTTGGAAGTTTCCTTTTATTTATTTTTATATATTTTTACTTTTTTAACTTACTTATTTGAGAGAGAAAGAGAGAGAGAGAGGGAAGCATCAATTTGTTTTCCACTTATCTGTGTACTCATTGGTTGATTCTTGTGTGCACCCTGATGGGGAAAGACCTGTTACACTCTAACCACCTGAGCTACCCACCCTGGAGGATGTTTCCTTTTAAATAATATTTAGTAAAATATAATTTATCATATTCAGTTATTTGATTAGGTAAAGGCATTATTAAAATTCTAAATAATAATAAAATATAATATTTAGTGCTTAAAATATTTCAGATTATATGATTATACCCTAAGTGTTTTAAATAAATCATTTTAACATTACAACATCTTTATATGGTTGGGTATTTTATTATGTACATTTGACAGATGTGAAAAGTGAGAGGCAGTTCGCATAACACAGGCCATAGTAGATGTTTAAGACACAGGACGAGAATTTCTATAAAGACACCCCTCACCACACATAAACCACTTAAATTGCTAGATCTGAAAAACTAAATAACAGTTAGGCTTTATGTTATTTCTAGTATTCATTTTAATTTGAAGCATGTTTATTTATAGTCCACAGTTTATAAACATTTGTGTAATTCTATGTAAGATTCATATATATTTTCTAATAGGGAAATTATATCTATTCAAGTCCGCATTTCAAAAGCAACATTGTCATTCCCACGTAGGCCATAATGTTGCAACAAATATGTTGAATTGCATTGTCATTAATACTTTTGAATGGTTTTCATTACCACAGATTCATAGAAGAGGAAATATTGTGTTGTACATCAGTGTCATTTCTTTATTTTCCATATATCTCCGTTCCCTTCCTCTCCCTTTCTGCATAGATATGGATATGGATATAGATATAAATAAATATATATGTATACTTATGTTACAAAAATATGCATATATATGTTTATATATGTTTACATATATATATGTTGAGCACACACAATACAATTTTTTATAACTATTTTTTTCAATTGCCTTATAGATCACTTTAAAAAATATTATCTTTTATAAATACCAATGTAATTACCTTTTCTAATATATTTTTAGCAGATTTAAGTTATTATCTGTGGGGGAGCTTCATCCAGCAGAGCTCTCCCTGCCACCACAGATTAGAATAAGTCTACTAAGACATGATCTGCTTGTGGAGAAAAGGCTGACCAGTCTGTCAGAGGAGAAAGGTCTTGAGTCTCTCTCTCAGTGGGCTTTTATTGAATTTAGCTTGCATAGGGATGCATGTCAAAGAAAGGAGGTGGTTTACAGATAACATTTCTGGGATCATGGGGGTCCTTTTGAGTCAGGATCTGGTAGACAGGGTGATGCCAATCATCTGTAAAACCTGGGGAAACAAACTTATTTTGGGCTTGGACCCTTAACATTCAAATTGAGGGACATTTTTAGCAAAGCAGGTTTCACAGGACTTTATGCACTCTTTCTTAGGCCTGATCACCCCCGCTGGGAACTGCCAGTTCCAGAGCAGGGCTGTACCCCCTTCAGCATTGTTTCAGGCCTGAATCTCGCAGAGGAAGCAAGGCAGCCAAGAGATTAGGAGACTTTTTACAGATAGAATGAGGACTCAGGCTATGATAAAGCTGAGGGGGGAGGGCCTTTTGTCCCTCCTCCACAGTCCCCTAATTCCTTTCCTTATGGCCCCTTTGCAACTGTGCCTGTCTTAGGTTGTTCCTTCCTTGAGGAATCTTACCCATCATTGACTATCCAGCCATCCTCCAGGGGCCAAGCAGGGTGAAGTAAAGGGGGCAGAGGCTACCCCCCTGCCAGAAGGATAAGTTTGTCTCCTTCGTGGCTGATGGTCCCAAGGTCCCCTGGCCATGAGGCCTTTTTGCCTGTCAGCAGGGTTACAGCTTCTGAAACCAGGCAGGACAGTTCCCAACAATTATCTAGTGTCACTTTGTTTCAGTTTGAAATAGTTTTTTAGTATGTCTTTTAAAATCGGTCTGTTACCAAAAATTCAGTCTTTGAGAAATTAGGAATGCTTATGTTTAGGTTTTATTTATAAAGTGTAGTTTTGCTGGGTATGTAATTCTTGGTTCATGTATTAGTTATTTTTCCAATTTCTTAAGGTAAAAGATTGGTTTATTGATTTGACATTTTTTTCTTTTAGTCTAAATTTCTTTGTTTTAGCTGAGTTACCTCAAATTTGCTATGTCGTGCTTTTATTTTGACTTATTACAAAATATTAAATAGTTTTACTCATATTTTCTTTTTTGATATATTTGTTATAGGAATATATTTTTTAGTTATCATATTTGTGAATTTCCCAAGTTTCCTAATGTTGTTGGTTTGGAATTTAGTTCCACTGTGATCAGAGGGTGTACTTTGTATGAATTCCTTTTTTATTTACTGGGGCTTGTTTTATGGTCTAACATACAGACCACTATGAAGAATGTTTTATCTTCTGATGTATTTGGATGGAAAGTTCTATATGTATTTTTTTATTGCATCTACTTAATTCACAGGGTTATTCAAATCTTCTATGTGATTGCTGATTTCCTGCCTGGTTTTCTATACATTATTGATTGGAGTATTGAGGTTTCCAGCTACTATTCTTAAGTTATCTATTTCTTTCTTTAATTTTGTCAAAACTTGTTTTATGTATAGTGACTCTGTTTTTTAGCATATTCCTATAATATTTATTACTAGCATTGTTTTGTTCATAGCAATATTTTCTTTGGTAAATGTAGCTACTTTCTGAAAGGAAGCAGAACATGCTAAATATAAAGAACTTAGAAAGGGGTATTAAATAAAATTAGAAATATAAATATTATTTATAAAAAGAGATTCTAATGATAGCAGTTATATATAATTTAGTAATGAAATATAAATTTTATTTTATATAATTTTCCCCAAATTAAAACTTACCAGAACTTTAATGTTTCTATTTATATGTAAATTAATTATACACATATACAAATTATTTTTGTTTACTTTTTTATATCCCTTTGTCTAGCTAAATAAATGAATTTATGACAATACTATTTTCCAAGTCTAAGAATCACTTACTAACTCTGTGACTTTATGTAAGTGATTTTGGCTTTCATAAAATTATGGTAAGAACATAACATAATATTTACCTCATTAACAAATTTTTGAATGCACATTTCAGCTTTATGGTTAATTACAGTCGTAATGTTGTACAGCAGGTTTCTAGAGCTTACTTATCTTGTGTAACTAAAACTGCATGCCTGTTGAACAGCGTCTCCACACTTGCCTCTTTTCTGGCCCCTGGTAACCATCATTCCACTGCGTTTCTGTAAATGTGGCTCCTGTAGGTACCTCATATTACTGTAATACTGCTGTACTTATCCCTGTGTGACTGGCTAATTTTACTTAGCATTATGTATTCCCGGTTCATCCTTATTACTGCATATGGCAGAACATCTTCTTTTTTTTAAGGTTGAAAAACATTCCACATTTTGGTTTTTGAACCTTTGGTTTCTTCATCTTCTATATTTCTTTTTATTGAATTGGTTTCTTCATCTTTAGGTCGGGAATAATGACAGTCTCATCACTGGGTCATTGTGAATATTAAATAAGTTATTTCATGGAGAATGCTAGCACCTGGAAATACTAATGGTTCAATAAGTGCCTACTGCTTATACCACAAGTAGTAAGATTATTATTAGTTATATTACTGCAATAAGCTCAGTGAGCTTAGGTAAGTTACCGACTTCCTAATCTTCAATTTGTTTAAGTTATGACATGTTTCTGGCCAGTCTCCATGATTCTGGTTAACCTCAACGAAACTCATGTGGTAGTTACAGGACTAGCACTCAAGCATGCTTAAGCCAAACTGTTAGGGCAATATTACACTAAGAAAATTAACCTTATGAGTCTAACCTTTGATTCATCCAGATTTGGGTCAGCAATTCTTGATGGATGACACTTTTATTAACCACTGGGGCCTGGTAGGTTGGAGACACTAGAGTGACTAGAAGAAATAAAAGCCTTGATAAGAATGACGAAGAAAGTTTTTGAAGGATCTGATTAGAATCTGGCCTGAACTAAGCAGTGCTACTGACTCAGAAGCCTTGGTTGGGATTTGAAGATCAGGTGTTTTAGTCTATTATGTAGGTGTGAGTTGTGTCTGCAGATTGAATTGAATCTTTTAACTACATTAATTCATGCATTTTATTTATATTTTAAAGTCTTTAAAAGTACTTTGTATTTGATCAGTTCTCATAACTATACATAGCATTTACACCCTCAACTGTAAACATAAAGAAATGAATAGTTTTTTGTTGTTGTTTAATTACAGTTGTGCCCCCATTACTCTCCTCTGCCCTACCCAATCTCACCTCCCACATTCAGTCTTCCCCCTTTGTCCGTGGAGCCTTTGTACATGTTCCTCGCCTTGACCCTTCTCATTCTTTTCCCCCTCCTCCTCCCCTGTGGTCACTGTCAGTTTGTTCTTTATTTCCATGTCTCTGGTTCTATTTGCTTGCTTGTTTGTTTTGTTGATTAGGTTCCTCTTATAGGTGAGATTATATAGTATTTATCTTTCACTGTCTGGTTTATTTCACTTAGTATAATGCTCTAGTCTAGTTCCATACATGCTGTCACAAAGAAAAGGAGGTTTTTTATCTCTTTCTGCTGCATAGTATTCCATTGTGTAAATGTATTACCATTTTTTGATCCACTCATTTACTGATGAGCACTTAGGCTGTTTCCAGCACTTGGCTATTGTAAATAATGCTGCTATGATCATTGGAGTGCATAGGTTCTTTTGAATTGATGTTTCAGGATTCTTAGGGTATAATCCCAGCAGTGGAACTGTCAGGTCAAAAGGAAGTTCCATTTTGAGTTTTTTAAGGAAATTCCATACTGTTTTCCACAGGGGCTGCACCAGTCTGCATTCCCACTAAGAGCGCACTAGGGCTCCTTTTCTTCACAACCTTGCCAACGATTGTATGTTGATTTGGTTATGATGGCCATTCTGACCAGTGTGAAGTGGTATCTCATTGTTGGTTTAATTTGCATCTCTCTGATGGCTAGTGATGCAGAGCATCCTTTCATATGTCTCTTGGCCCTCTGTATGTCCTCCTTAGAGAAGTGTCTGTTCAGGTCCTTTGCCCAGTTTTTAATTGGTTTGTTTATCTTTCTGGTGTGGAGTCATGTGAATTCTTTATATATTTTGGAGATCAAACCCTTGTCCGAAGTATCATTGTCAAATATGCTTTCCCTTATGTTGGTTCCCATTTCATTTTGCTGATTTTTTTTAGCTGTGCAAAAGCGTTTTAATTTGATGTAGTCCCATTTGTTTATTCTTTACTTTATATCCCTTGCTCAATGGGACATATTGGTGAAAATGTTGCTACATGGAATATCTGAAATTTTCCTGCCTATATTCTCCTTTAGGACATTTATGGTATCATGACTTATATTTAAGTCTTTTTTCCACCTTGAATTTATTTTTGTGTATGGTGTAAGTTGGTGATTGAGTTTCATTTTTTTTTTGCATGTAGCTGTCCAGATCTCCCAACACCACTTGTTGAAGATGCTATTTTTACTCCATTTTATGCTCCTGCCCGCTTCGTTGAATATTAATTGACTGTAGAGACTTGGGTTTATTTCTGAGCTCTCTATTCTGTTGCATTGACCTATGTGTCTGTTTTTATGCCAGTACCAGACTGTTTTGATTACCGTGGCCTTGTAATATAGTTTGACATCAGGTATTGTGATTCCTCTTACTTTGTTCTTCTTTCTCAAAATTGCTGAGGCTATTCGGTGTCACTTATGGTTCCATATAAATTTTTGAAATATTTGTTTTATATCTATGAAATATGTCATTGGTAGTTTAATAGAGATTGCATTGAATCTGTAAATTACTTTGGGTAGTATGGACATTTTCATGATGTTAATTCTTCCAATCCATGAACATGGTGTGTTTCCATTTAAACAAATGAATAATTTGTATGGAAAAGAATAGTAGTACTCATATTTGTTCAGGTAAATTAAAGCAGGAGTCTGTAAGAACAGAATGTTCAGGTTTCTAAGTAGACTGTTTTCCCTTATGTTCATCATTCTGGGCTACACAACAAAAGCCATTTGTTCATTGTTATTTTTGTCTCCAAGACTGTCTTTTGTCTTGTAATTGTTTTCAATGTAGGATAACATCTGAAGCCTAAGAATAGCTGCATCACTGAACAGCATGTAAATGCATTGTTGAATGAGTGCTTCGTTAGTCATGCATTTTAACAATTATTAATGCACCTGATGAGTCTTAACTTTCTTTTAATCCTGGCATGACTGCATTTCAATAAATTTTTCTAGTTCTGTGAATTTTTAAAATTTTATTAAATGTATTGGGGTGATATTGGTTAATAAAATTATATAGGTTTCAAGTATATGATTCTTCAATGCGTTATCTGTATATTGTGCTGTGTGTTGACCACCCAAAGCTGAGTCTCCTTCTGTTACCATATATTTGGCTCCTTTTACCATTTACCACCCTCCCAATCCTTTGTCCCCCTGGTAACTCCTGTCTCATTTGTCTGTTGCTTTCAGTTTTATATATCACTTATGAGTGAACTCATATGGTCCTTGGCTGTTTTTGTCTGACTTATTTCATTTAGCGTGATATTCTCAAGATCCACCCATGTGGACACTTTATTCACAGCAGGCAAGACATGAATTTTCTTGTTACTTGTGGGATGTTTTAATGGTGGTCTTAATCAGCAATAAATTCTTCCACTAAAGTGTATCCAAAATAAACTAGCAGGGAATATAGAACAGACTCATAGATACAGAAAACAGATTGACAGCTGTCAGAGGGCCAAGGGTTTGGGAGCTGGGTAAAAAGGGTGAAGAAATTAAGCAAAAACAATACAACAACTCATAGATACAGACCAGAGGAAAAGGGGTGGGAGCAGGTAGAGGAGGGTAAATGGGGGATAAATGGTGATTTGTTGAGTTGTACACTTGAAACCTGTATAGTTTTGTGAACCAATGTCACTCCATTAAATGCAATAAAAAAACTATTCATGTATTCATATTCAACAAATATTTAACAAGCATGTATCATGTCCATGACACTGTGGTATAATATGAAGCAATTCAAAGATGACTGCAACCCTTATTAATTTAGGATCTCTCATCTCCCTGATCATCCCTGTGTAATCCACCCTGTGATGCTGAGTAAGGACTCTGAAAACTGCATTTCTCTTGCAAGCTGGCTCTCTGTTAGGCTTTGCCCAGATAGGACAGGGTCCTTCCTCTTTTCCTGCTGTTCTTACCAGAGTAACCCAACCATGAATGTTCATACCATCAACAGCATTTTGTTCTAAACACAACACTAAGTTTCAGTTGGTAGTCTTTCAGTAACTTCCAAACCAGCATTATCTTGTTCCCTTAGAGACACCAGTATGTACTGTGTGGAGTATACTTTCCAGATTCTTGGACCTCAGTTCCATCTTATCCTTCCTCCCAGACCCTGAAAATTAGTACTAGCTGAGCAGTGTCATTCCTAAGTCTTAATACTAGTTCCACGTGTCCCTTCCTCTAAAGTACTAAGTTTTAATATTTCCAACCTGTTGCCTTGTTTTCTTACCCTTAGGTCAGTTGCTGCTTCCTACAGTTATCACCTGCATGATATGTGATACACTTTTCATCTTCTTTCTTCCCTCCCTAGTTAATTCTTTTGTAATTTATTTTTATTTTTTATTTTTTATTGTTATTCAGTTATGATTGTCTGCATTTTCTCCCTATCCCTCCACCCCATTTAATTTGTTCTTTATTATGGCAAAAGTACATAACAAAATACCATATTAATCACTTTAATTGTACAATTCATTGGCATTAAGGACATTCATAATGTTGTGCAACCGTGACCACTCTCCATTCCCATAATCGAACTGAATCTCTTTCTCCCTTAAAGAAATAACTCCCCATCCTCACCTTCCTTCGGTGCCTGAAGACCACTGTTCTACTTTCTGTCCCTATGAATTTGATGATTCTAGGGACCTCATATAAGTAAAATCATACAATATTTGCCCTTTCGTGTTTGTCTTTTTTCCTTTAGCATAATACCTTCAAGGTTCATCCATGGTATAACATTTATATTAATCAATTCTCTCTATTAAAATAACTGGTATGGTTTCTGTCTCCTGATCTAACCCTGACCTCTACAGTCACTAAAGTAAATCATGCTTTACTAGCCTTCATGTATGGATTAAAAAAGGTTAAGAATCGTTTTCAGATGACAAACCCTTCTACTGAGGCAATTATGTGAACTGCCAGTCATGCAGTACTTCTGGAAGAAGCTCACTTTATCTGACTCATGACATCTTGATGGGTGCATTTTCTCAGCAAAGGGAATGGGTCTGTCCATGACATTATATCAATGCATTAAGTTTGATTTAAACTTTGTTTAATAGAAAGCATGAACTAATTCTTTTATTGTACACATAAATTCAGGTTGACATGTTTGTATTTTAATAGAGTGGATGGAAAAGAGGAAAATAGAATGAGAAAAGTTGCAGAGATGGACCAGAAAGGGGGATTTTATTATTTGCAGCTGTGATTCACCTTCTGCGTGGGAAGTTGATATCTAATTGTCTTATGCTTTCTTTTACGTTTTCTGATGGTTTACATTTCATGAAAACTTCCTAAGAATTGTTTACACAACACTCTTTCTTTGGACACACTTATAAGGATTTTTAGGGATCGAAAATGCAAAAATAAATGTTTCCTCTTATTCTCATTAATTAGTCATATGCAGAAGCTTCAGTGCCCACCTGTACAGTGTAATGTTTAAGAAAACTTATGAGTAATTGTATCTCAATTGGAGTCACTTAGCCATATTCAATTCTGCAGTTATGTTAAAAAGAAACAACAGCCTTGGCTGGTGTGGCTCAGTAGATTAAGCACTGGACTGAGAAGCAAAGGGTCACTGGTTCGATTCCCATTCAGGGCACACGCCTGGATTGTGTGCCAGGTCCCCTGTAGGGGGCTCGCAAGAGGCAACCAAACATTGATGTTTCTCTCCCTCTCTTTCTACCTCTCTTCTGCTCTCTCAAAAAATAAAAAAGAAGGAAAAGAAAAGAAACAACAGTCCTGGCTGGTATGGTTCAGTGGATTGTGTGCCAGCCTGTGAACCAAAGGGTCACTGGTTTGATTCCCAGTCAGGGCACATACTTGGGTTGTGGGCTATGTCCCCAGTAGGGGGCGTGAAAGAAGCAACCACACATTGATATTTCTCTCACTCTCTTCCTCCCTTCTCTCACTCTCTTCCTCCCTTACTTTTGCTCTAAAAAAAAAAAAAATCAAATCTTCAAAAAAAAAAAAAAAAGACACAACAGGTTCAAAATGGAGTCACTTGTGCTAAGCCCACCAAGACTTCATACCTAACCTCATTTCAGTTTTTGTCTCCTAGGAGTGGATTTTAAACTAATCAATCTGAAACTTCCTTGTCAACCCTAGTAAGGTAATCTCCCAGATATGACCCAACGTTTTTCCCAAAGAGAAGGTGACCTTGTCTGGAATAATACACTCTTTTAACTTCCTTGTCCCACCTTTCTCCACCTATAAATCTTTCCATTTTGTAAAACTCCTTGTCAATCTTTCCTATTGCTAGATGGTACCCTGCTCAATTTGTGATTTTTTCAATAAAGCCATTTAAATGTGACTTAAGAAATGTCCAAACCTGTGGAGAATTAAAAAAATATATATGTCCTTACCTGAGAACATTTTTTTTTTACTGCTTTTAGAGAGAGAGGAAGGGAGAGAGGAAAAGTTAGAGGAAAACATTGATATGAGAGAGAAGCATCGATTGGTTGCCTCCTGATGCACCTGGACAGGGGTTCAAACCCACAACCTGGGTATGTGGCCTGACCAGGAACTGAACCCATAACCTTTTGGTTATGAGATGATGCTCCAACCAGCTGAGCCACACTGGTCATGGCAAACCTGTGGAGAATTTCTGTAAGACTTCATTTGAGCCAAAACTGATGATAATTGCCAGGAGCATGATCTAAAATGCTCAGAAGAATAACAGTTTTGTGGGTTCTTTTATGCATTTGAAATTAAGGAAAGAATATAAAAAAGATTCTGTGAAAGTGAGAGAAAGCAAGATGGAAATTGGATTACAGGATGGTTAAGTTTATGTGCTTCTCAAGTGTGGTTATGCCTTTGAAGTGTATTACTCTTAGCATTTCAAAGGTGTCTTAGCTTAGATGCACAGAACAATGGATAGGGCTTGCTTACAAACATTTCACTAAAGAAGTTGTAGGCCTGGGGCATGACTGCCTACCATGACCTGTCCAGTTAGGAATTTATGATTTATTACAGTACCCTTTTTCATTCACAATACTTAATTTTACTCTGTTGCACTTTTGTTTTTTAACAGTTATAATCTGTGCCTCAGAGGTTCATCCACTATCTGTTCAGCAGATGCTCTTGGTTTCAAGGGATACTCTTGATTATTAGCAATAAACTAACCAAAATAAAAAATAAGACCTGTAACAGTTTAACTCTTATGGTGCTCTTGTAACAATGGAAAATTGTAACTCACTCCATCATTCTTTTGACATTGTTTCTGTAAGTGCTGACTCTGACTCATGTAGCTTGTAGATGAACAGCATGTTTGTATAAGAATCCTGGGAACTAACTTCAAAAGATACAGACTCTGACCTTCAGGCATCCCAGCTCAGAGAGATGTATTGACCTTCAACCATCCAGCCAGGTTGATGTAAAGCCAGGACCATGTGAGGCCAGGATGACTAAACCAGGGTGATGCACAATGGACCATCACTTGCCTTATTGGAATGGACTGCGCTCTCCATGTAAAGAACTTTTTAACCACCCCCCTTGAACTGTTTGTTCTGTTCCCCTCTCCCTCCTTATAAAAATCTCTGTCTCCCCTAAGAAGTAGAGATGGGCTTTGAGACCCGAGTCCCCCATTTACCTGGGGAAATGGATTAGGAGTACCCCTTAATCCTTGGGAAATGGGTCTGTGACATGAGTCCCCCATCTTCCAGTTGACTGGCATCTGAACCAAACACTTTCTTTTACATCAGCATCTGCCTCTCTGTATCGGCTTTCACAGCGGCTGGCAGCTGGATGTGCATTTGGTTATACTCTTTTCCAGAAGTAAGGAGCTCATCATCTCAAGAGTTAATTATTCACAAGAGGCCTTTCTATGATCATCAATGAGACACTGAGAAAGAAAACTTATTCAAGATTTTGCTAATTATTTTCTTTGCTATTTTATTTCACCTGGGTTTAAACCATTTTCCTTTAGAAGTTAGGTGTTTGTTTTTAGGGTTTTTTTTCCCTTGATTTTTAATAGTCATAATTAAATGTTTTTTTAAAAGGCATCATAGTACTGCACGTAACTAAAGATGATGTGTTTATCCACCAAATCTCAGAGTTTATAATACAAAAGCATTTTTATTATTCCATTACCTTTCATCCTTCCTCACAATTTTAAATTGATTTTATTGGCTAGAATCTTAAGAAACATCTGGGATTCGAGCCAAAATTTTGTGCTATTTAAAAGTCGTTGAAAAGTTTAACATTTTATTTTAGAATGAAATATTCATTATTTTATCTTCTAGCACAGACACTATTGCTGAGTAAGTTTATTTAGCAAGCAAAAAGTAAATTAAAAGAAGAACAGGACTTAACCTCTCTCACCTGATTAAAAATCATATTTATTATAGAAAATTATAGTTAAGTAAATTTTTAATAGAAATATAGTCAGCTTTCTCAAAGTATATGAAGAAATATTAGTTTAAGAATGTGTTTGCTCTTTAAATGAGAACTGATAAATGATGTGCATTCTATCTATTATTATTATATTCCATTAAGGAGCTTGAAGGGAATTAAGTACTTTAAAATGTGATTTCTAAGTATACTCAATTGCTCCAAATGTCAGCCTCAGTTTTGTGATCTTAGATTTCACTAAAGATTATAATATTTAATATTAAAGCTCCAAAGAAGGTAGAAATTGTATATTTTCTATCCTATTGTATTTCTGTTGCAGACATAGCATATCGACTAATCTGTAGCTATCCTTTCCCTTGTCCCATCTACTCCCAAATGCCGTCTTTTTACTAATAAAACCCAGATATATTGCGGTAAAAAGTGTGCTGAGATTTCCAACATAACCCCTATCAATCTAGGCCAGTCATTTTAATTGCATTCTCTTTTGCCAGCTATGTCTTTGCTCAGCATTCGCCAGAAAGGGGCTACCAGGTGAGTCTGGTCTAGTGAAAGAAAGGGAAAGAGTACCTGAAGCTTTCTGAGAGAGTCACTGATAATCTTGAGCTGGTATAAAGACTGAAGTGAAAACACAAATGGAAATAGCAGAAAGCTGGGAACAACTCAAGTTCCTGCTACATGTCTGAGCCCCTGTACAGCCTGGAATCCCTGTCTCTCTCTCTCTCTCTTTCTTTCGTAAACAGTAAGTGCTATTGTATTTTATACCATAATTTGCAAGGTGTTCTATTGCAGCTAAAACCTTTCTAATATTAAATTACTTTCCAAATAAATGATAGTGGAAAAAACATTTTATAAACATTTATTGAAAACATGGCCTTTCCTTTTTATCCCACAGAATAGCATGCCTATAATCTCTTAAGAGAATATGTGCTCTCACGTACATGGAGCATATATATTTCAAGAGTATTTTGCTGTAGTGATTTATTTATGTACTTACTGCCAACATAATTAATTTTGAAACATTGGGTAGAATTACAATATTTAAAAGTAAATTAAACTGCTGTTATGGCTGTATATTAATTTGAACACTAAAATAAGAATAAAATAGCCCCAACTGGTGTGGCTCAGTGGATTGGGTATTGTCCTACAAACTGAAAGGTCGCACGTTCAATTCCCAGCCAGGCACATGCCTGGGTCATGGACCAGGTCTGCAATTGAAATGTGAGAGACAACCAATTGATGTTTCTCTCACACACCAATGTTTCTCTTCCTCCCTCCTTTCTTTCCCTTCTCTCTAAAAAAATAAAAATAAAAACAAAAATAAATAAATAAAGTCTTTAAAAAATTAAGTTCCTGATATGGAACTTAATATTTAAAATAAGAATAAAATATAATATAAGTAATTATAGTTAATCTATACTTTAGAATTAGTACTAAAAAGGGTAAATATCTCAGAGTGCTACAATGCATTTGGAAGACACACACTTATGTAGTTTATTTAGAAGTTGAGTTATTTACATTAAGCCACATTAAGTGTGCTCACCCCATTAATATCCCAAGTTCATAAACCCATAAATGTCATCACCCAAATGTCCCATAGGTCCAAGAAATATGAAGTTCAAATTTTATGGAGCAAATACATACAGGTGAGTTTTCCCTCATAAAGATGGTATTTTTAAGGTTCAAATGTAATTTTTGCTATAGAAATTTTTAATCCATTATTTATGCCACTTACCAAATATTTAAACAAATGTTATTGTAGTTACCCATGAAGGCCAGCATTAAAATGTTTTGAGGAATGGCTCTTCGAAGAGAAAATAACCACTGTTTAATATCTTTGGGGCCATTTCAGTGATGTAAAAGTTTTAGTATAACTTGGGCCATTATGTATTCCAAAATGAAACAAAATAAAAACAACGATAACAACAAAATTTTCCAAAGTTACAATAAAAATCATAGCTTGGAAACCTTGGTTATAGCTGATTTTTGTTGCTCTTTGAAATGATTAGTTTTTAGCGTTAGATGGGAGAAATAAAGGAACAAACAATATACATTATTTTTATTAACATAAGTTTCCATAAAATTTCTCTGACATTATTTTATAATATTTGTATGATTTCAACATGAGCAAATTAAATTCACTACAGATTTTTTAGATTTGGCTTAGACCAAATCTGAATCACAGATTAAACACTGTTTTTCTGAAAAGAACCAGATTTTATTTACCTGTACTTTGTAGGCTGCAAGGTCTCAATTATTGAATACCTTGTTTATATGAGGGGGGACCCAGAAAAGAAACAAAACAGAATTATCTTCTGGAGGGTGGGGCCCTGGTAGTACAGGCTCCCCCCACTAGGTGAGTGTTCTAGGAACCCATCTGCATCAGTGTACCCGCTGGCATTGTTGGAGAGGCTGCATTTGACATCAGTAAATTTTTTTTTGAAAACTCTTTCAATGGGTTTGCCCATTTCATGATGGGTGATTTACGAGTGCTCCTGCCCACACCATGCTGAGTGTTCACCAGTTTTTGACCAAAAATAGCATGGCCCCTGTGCCCCGCCCTCCCTACTCACCTGATCTCACCCCAAGTGGCTTTGTTTAGTTTTTCCAAATAAAAACTGTCCTCAAAGGGAAATGTCTTGCCTATTTAGAAGAGGTGAAACTACAAATAGCAGAAGCACTAAAAGGAATCAAAACCAATGAGTTCAAGAACTGTTTTGGTGGGAAAAAAAATCTCTCAATAGGTGTATTGCATCAAATGGAGAGTACTTTGAAGGTGACTGCAGTTTAAGCATGTATAAGAATAAATACACAATTTTTTAATAAATAAATTCTGTTTTTTGGGGTTCCCTCTCATACAGTGACAGCAACTATATACAGTTCCTAAAATGAATGTGGGTGTTTTTCAAGAAAACGATATTTACAAAGACAGGCAGCAGGCTGGACTTGGCTTACAGGCTCCAGATGTTACCCCCATCCCTGACCAAAAAAAATCCTCGAAAATTAACAAACTTAGGGTGGATGAGCTTTGGTTGTAGAACAGCTCAGAGACTTGGGAAGAAGTAAATGATAGGAATGGCATGCTTTCAAAAATGCCCCACCCAAGGTTTATAGAGTTTACAAAGTAACTCTTTCAATAATTTTCTATAGAAGAGGAAAATAGTCCTTAAATAGGTAGGAAACTACAAATTTAACAAACCCTGTAGGTTCTTTTTCAATCTATTTCTTCCTATTTTATAACTGAATCAGAAAACAAAATCATTTTTATTGAAATACAGAGTGAAAAATATTGCCTGGTATTCTAGTTGCTGGATACAAATTAGCCCAACAAAACCAAAATCTTGTATGTTTCTCAAGATTTTGAGGGCACAGAATCCAGGAGTAGCTTAGCTGCTCTAGATCGGTCAGGGTATATTTATTTATTAGTATCCAGTGAGCTTGGGGCCACAATACTTTTACTTTAGGTAACATGCATATTTCAATTTATTTTAAAGTTAGAAGAAAACATGAACTGTCATGATAAGTCAGATAAAAAATTTAATATATTAATATATTCATTTTTATAACAATGCAGTCACTATACATGGCTAAATATTGTTTTTGAACAATTATGTCAGGTGATAAAACAAATGTAATACATACTTTTGTGCAGGGACTTCTCAATCTCCCCTCTTGTGTCCCATCCACATGTGAGATACAGATATACATACACACACACACACACACACACACATTTTAATAGAGAAAGGAGCCAATGAAGACCAAATTAAAAGGAAGTGAAGAGTGCCTAAGGCCCAGGAAGGTCACAATGAAGTAGTGTGGCTCTGCACTCAGTCGCCATGAGGTACAATCAAGTCTAACCGGGAGCTGCAGGTTCTGAGGGCTCGACTGAGGCTGGAGGATCCGCTCCCAACCAAACTCTTCACAGGGCTGTGGGTCCGAGACTTCAGTCCCTCTCCATGTAGGCTGCTCCTCAGGACTGGCTTCCCCAGAGCTAGTGATCCCAGAGGGAGAGTGCATGAAGGAGCAAACAAAACCATCACACTGTCTTTTATAAACTGATCTTAAAAGTGGCATACCATCATTTCCGTCATGTTCTACTGTTCACAAAGTTCAACCTTAGGGATGCTGGCGGGAGTCTACAAGAGTGTGAGGGATTACCAGGGATTGTCTGCGGTCATGGAGGGTGGTTACCACACCAGGGAGTCAGGATCACCAAGGGACATCAGCCCCTGAGAAACCACGTGGATAGAAATAACAGTAACTTCTGACAGGGTTCAACTCACTGAATTCAAAACCTTGAGCCCAAATTTTATTATGAAAAATTACTTGCTAATAATCTAAAAAATCAGATTTTTAAAATATTTTTACATACTTAAGTGTAAGTAAAATAGGATACCTTAAAACTGTCCCTTAGGTAGGCTTATTATACATACTTAAAATGATACAGTTGTAACAAAGTCCAGTCTACTGGGAATAACTATGCCACATTGTTTTATAAGCCAAACTTTCTATAGAAGAAAAATACGTGCATCAGTGTTTGTATTTCTTACTTGTTTTTGTATATAACTAACTCAAATATTCTTTAGGACAATGAAATCATAAAGAGAAGCAAAAATTAACCTGGATGAGATACAATGCTATGATACCTTCCTCTCTTTTAAAAGAGGTTCTGTGAAATTAAACCTCTTCTAAGATCAACACCTGGTTAATACTTAAGTCTTTATTTCAACTCCGATAATTCTGAGTCTCTAGCTCTGACCTTCTTGCTGGCCTGTGATGTATGCAGAGGTATCATCCTCCTCAGGAGACTGCATGTAGTACACGCACTTCACCTGTCTCTTTTCATGCAAAGATGAACACAAGTCGCATGCTTCTGAGTGAAGCTGGGGCACGCTTCTTGGTTTTTTCTTCTTGCTTTTTCTTCTTGCTATAATTGCAGACTTTTTGCTGCTGAACTCAGATACTAAGAAAAGCATTACTCTATCTCTACCTAACGGAAAAGGTGTATCCCTCAGCTGCTTCAAGGGGAGGAGATAAACACAGACAGGATAAAAAAAAGTATCAGTCAGAACTGGAAGATGCTGACTCAGGTTGTGCCTCCAGGAAGAGTCACTGTTTCTTGAAATGTAGTTATATATATAACTCACCTTTTCCAGTATGAGATTTCAGGAATAAAAGAGGTTGCAAATAGTTGATTATAAACTTTGCCCATGCCGTTTTTGCCCCCATACCTTAAAAGCTTTTGTTTAATATAAAATCAATGATATATAAGATATAGCTATTTAAAATGATAAAGTCATTTATATGGAAAAATTAGTTTATGCCAAAAAGGTATTTAAAAAATATTTTTGGATCTTTTCCCTGGTGACTTCAGGCCAAGATAGAGGCATAGGTAGACACGCTTTGCCTCCTTGCACAGCCATAAGAGGAAGCACAACTAACGTCAAAACCAAAAACAACCAGAGCTCAGAACATCAAACTGTATGGAAGTCTGACAGCTAAGGATTTAAAGAGGAAATGTTCATCTAGACTGGTAGGAGGGGCAGAGATGGGGAGCTGGGGTAGAGAGGACATGGTGGGGTGGTAGCAGCAGTGGCAGTGGCCAGTGCAAAGGGCAGTCCCACATGCATGTGTGGCAGATAAAAACCAGGAGGGACCCCTAGGGAGTGAGTGATCCCAGCCCCAGGCCAGACCTCACAGCCCAGGGTTCCAGTGCTTGAAAAATAAAGCCTCATAAATTCTGGCTATAAAAACTAGTGGGGGTTGGGGCAGTGGAAGGAACTACCTATCTCTCAAGAGAGTCCATTTAAAGGGGCCTCATGGTCCTAGAATATACACAAACCCACTCACTCTGGGAACCACCACCAGGCCAACAACTAGAGGGGTGCCCGTCACATATGGGAAGCAGGTGAAGTGACTGGAAACAGGGCAAGGACCAAGCAAGCAGCATTGTTATCTCTCTGACCCCTCCCCCACATACAGTGCCACACAGTGGCAAAATGGGTTTCCCACCCTGGCGAATACCTAAGGCTCTTACCTCCTAATGTAACAGGTACGTCAAGACAGGGAGTCAAAGCAGCTCTACCTAATACACAGAAACAAAGACAGGGAGGCTGACAAATTGAGATGAAGAAATATGGCTCAAATGAAAGAACAGAACAAAACCCCAGAAAAAGAACTAAGCAAAATGGAGATAGGCAACTATCAGATGCAGAGTTCAAAACACTGGTGATAAGGATGCTCAGAGAACTCATTCAATATGGCAAATGTATAAGGGAAGAAATGAAGTCTACACTAAATGAAATAAAGAAAAATCCACAGAGAACCAACAATGAAGGGAAAGAAGCTGGGATTCAAACCAATGATTTGGAACATAGGGAAGAAATAAACAGTCAACCAGTACAGAATGAAGAAACAGGAATTCAGAAAAACAAGCAGAGATTAAGAAGACTCTGAGACATCTCCAAAAGTGCCAACATCTGAATCACAGGGATGGCAGAAGGAAAAGAGGAAGAGCAAGAAATTGAAAATTATTTGCAAAAATAATGAAAGAAAACTTCCCTAAATTGGCAAAGAAAATAGACATACAAGTCCAGGAAACACAGAGAGTCCCAAACAAGTTGAACCCAAAGAGGACTACACTAAGACAGATCATAATTAAAAATGACAAAGGTTAAAGATAAAGAGAGAATCTTAAAACAGCAAAAGAAAAGCAGAGAGTAACCTACAAGGGAGTTCTGGTAAGTCTGTCAGCTGATTTCCCAAAAGAGACCTTACAGGCTAGAAGGAGCTGGAAAGAAGTATTCCAAGTCATGAAAGGCAAGGACCTACATTCAATATTACTCTATCCAGCAAAGCTTTCATTTAGAATGGAAGGGCAGATAAAGTGCTTCTCAGATAAGGTCAAGTTAAAAGGAGTTCATCATCACCCAGACATTACTATATGAAATGTTAAAGGGACTTATCTAAGAAAAAGAAGATCAAAAACATGAACAGTAAAATGACAACAAACTCACAATTATCAACAATTGAACCTAAAAAACAAAAACAAACTAAACAACCAACTAGAGCAGTAACAGAATCACAGATATGGAGATCATAAGGAGGGTTATCAGCAGGAGGGGGAGGGAGAGAATGGGGGAAAAGATTCAAGGATTAAGAAGGATAAATGGTAGGTACAAAATAGAAAGTGGGATGTTAAGAAGAGTATAGAAAATGGAGAGGCCAAAATCTTATATGCATGATCCGTGGACATGAACTAAGTGGGTGCGGATTACTGGAGGGAAGGGAGTACTGGGCAGGGGGAGGCAAAGGGGAAAATAATTGGGACAAATATAATAGCATAATCAATACATGTACTTGAAATATTTTTGTTTCCTATCCCTACCTTTTTCTTTCCTCCTTACTCATATGACATTTCTGATGGCATCAAATTTAATGGTTTCCCTTCTACAATATTTTTTCATCCTATTTATTATTTTATCACCCTTCTTTTCTATACTTTATAAGTTAATCAATGTATTTATTAATCCATTCAACAATTCAACATTCAAAAAATGCCTATGAAATGAATGTAAGCTGTAGGAAACACAGATAGAAATTGGTCTTTTTGGTAAAGTGTTTCAGAGCTGATGCTACTTGTCTGTAGATTGATACACTTGTGACAAAAGTGATCAGGGATCTCCTAGACCAAAATATCGTTTTAAGCAATTATGTATGGTGATAAGATTAAATATAATACTTTTGTGGAGAGATTGCTCACTCATCCATTTTCTTCTAAATCTATATGTGCATTGAAATGATTAAAAAGCTGTAACCAATACTCTACCAGTGCACAAAAAATAAGAGAATAAGGATTAGTACCTTGTACGAGTGAGAAATATGTGTTGTTGATGGTGATGTTTTTCTCCTAGTCAAATATAGAGGGGGCTGTGCTCATTGGAGGCAATGTATTCAACACACAATTCCACTCACTGAGAAAAAAGCAAAAGAAGAGACACTAGCAAGAACTAATGAACACCTCCTCACTGGGAACCAATAGCAAGCCATGGGACAGATGGAGAACAAATCACTTGGATTCATTTTTATACTGCAAATCAACAGCTTTGAGAAGCAGCTGTGGTGGAAGCTCCAGGATTGTTTCGCTTCGTTTTGTTTTCAATGTCGAAAGTGAGTACAAAGCTGGTTCTTGTGTGACTCCTCCCTCATAAGACATCAAGCAGCATTGGGAAGACGAAGAAGATCTGCTTTTACTATCTTAATGTTTAATTAAATTGAATCCAGTTTTAAACCAAATATTTTAATGTAAGCTCTTTATAGATGTTGTGAAAAAGAAGGGAATGGCATCAAAGGACAAAGTCCATATTATCCCCCACCTTGGACCCAGGAAAAGCTATCATCACAAGGCCAGGGAGCCTGCACCTCGGTTTCATGTAACACACGCTCACGTAGTGCTGACAGCTCCTCATGGAGCCTGGCTGAACTCTCAGGCTCCGTATCTCTACTCTCTAGTCAAAACAAGAAGAGTAGTAAGATGCCGCACCACGATTTTCTCAGCCGAGATGATTGGAATGTCATGGAGACATATGAAACATGGTCAATTATTTTTATCCCACATTTAAAATTATTTTTAACTTGGATATTTTTACATGATAGGTGGCTATATGAAAAATATTAAACTCCCTTTGTCTGTGAACTTATCATTCAAGAGACAGTACATCAAAAAACTTTATATTATAATTTTAATCAAATTAAATAATGGCTCAGAACCTATATGCTGAGAGTCAATTAGGAAAATCACTCTTTCACTACCGAAGATTTTTGCAAAATATCAAGGAGTCTTAAGCAATGTTTAGAACCTGAAGAAAATGTCTTTATTCTTTAGCTCATTATTGTTGCATGCATTTTAATTTTCCAGATTATAAGGACTCTAATTTTTTAATCCTGTTTATGGGTGAAACTTAGGCCTAGAAATCTTTGCTAATATGTGAGCCATGGAGTCCAAGGTGCAGGTTCCTTAAGGGCAACACTCAGACTTTGCCCTAGACATTGATCGAGTTGGCCAAAGTATTTTTCTTTTTTCTCCCATACGATGGCTCTAGTAACTTCATTTGAAACAATTTTGTAAGATTGTATTATGTGTCATATCAAAGTGCATTAAAGAAACTTATCAAAATTGGTGAATTTTTGTGTCACCACTTTAATATTGAAGATGGAAGAAAATAAACAATATTTTCAGCATATTAAGCTTTATTATTTCAAGAAAGGTAAAAATGCAACTGAAACACACAAAAAAGATTTGTGCAATGTATGGAGAAGGTGCTGTGATTGGTCAAATGTGTCAAAAGTGATTTGCGAAGTTTCAAGCTGGAAACTTTTCACTGGATGATGCTCTGCAGATAGAGAACAAACTGAGACATTAATTGAGAACAATCCATGTTATACCACACAGGAGATAGCCAACGTACTCAAAACACCCAAATCAAGCCCTGAAAATCATTTGCAGCAGCTTGGTTATGTTAATCACTTTGATGTTTGAGTTCCACATGTGTTAAGCGAAAGAAACCTTCTTGACCTTACTTCCACATGCAATTCTCTACTTAAATGTAACAAAAATGTTCCATTTTTAAAACAGATTGTGATGGGTGATGAAAAGTGGGCAATTCACAATAATGTGGAACAGACTAAAATGAACCATCACCAACCACACCGAAGGCCATTCTCTTCCAAAAAAGGTGATGCTGTGTATATGGCAGTATTGGAATGGAATACTGTCCTTTGAGCTCCTTCCAGAAAACTAGATGATTAACTGCAGCAGGTACTGGTTCTAATCAGACCAAGTGAAAGCAGCACTCAATGAAAAGCATCTGGAATTAGTGAACAGAAAATGCGTAATCTTCCGCCAGGATAAAGCAAGACCGAAAGTTTCTTTGATGACCGGTGAAAGGGTAAAGCTGGCACCGTTCATTATTTCGGCGACATTTGCCAAGCAGGCCTATGACCTAGTTGAACATGACTGCCATTTTACTCTTCTGAGCTTATGTCCCCAGGATTGGAAATTACTGAAAAGCAAGAACAGAACATGACTAACCATCCCCAACCCCACAGCTGCAGGCCAAAGATAATATTAGAGCAAACTGCAGCTTATGAAAGACCAACCAAAACCTCCTGTGTGCAATGCCCCCAGCAGCCTAGGGGCCACACAATAGCAACACCCCACACTTTTATAATCCAATTATAATCCCATGAAAACTCAAAGTCCCAACCCGCCAGCATTGGTGTATCTCCCCATACCATGCCTTTTTCCCCTCTTGAAAGGTGAAAGCTTTGCTCTCTGCCTTTTCTTCTTTGTGAATTCTTTCGTAACTCATGTCACCTACCACCCTAACAACCAGGCAAAATCCATGACAGCTTGGCTGGAAAGTTCAGATTCATCCACCATATTCACCAGACATTGCGCCTTTGGATTCCCATTTATTTCAGTCTTTACAAAATTTTGTTAATGAAAAAAAATTTTTTAATTCTCTGGAAGACTGCAAAAGACACTTGGAACATTTCTTTGCTCAAAAAGATAAAAAGATTTGGAAAGATGGAATATGAGTTGCCTGAAAGATGGCAGAAGGTCGTGGAACAAAACAGTCAGTATGTTGTTCAATAAAGTTATTGGTGAAAATGAAAAATGTGTCTTTTATTTTTACTTAAAAACCAAACAGCTTTTTGGCCAACACAAGACTCACTCATCCCAGTATGTCTTAAGGCAGCCAGTCACAGTCTACTTTCCACACTGGCATCTATCCGGTGTGTTAAGGAATCTTTCTTCCCTCTCTCACAAGTGTAAAGTTAGCCACCCCTTTCTCCTCTGTATTAGTAAAATATCCTCAGGAACATCAAACATCTGGATGTCAAAAACAAGGAACATAATTATACGCAAGCTACTCGTATTTAGCCTGGCAACACAAATCTCCTGTGGCCAGGAAATCAACAATTTCATTGCTTGATTGAAAGGGGAAGAGAGAACAGGGAGATCAAAACGGAAATTAATTTTTCAACAAGTTTTCCTGCCCCACTTGCATTTTTAAAATAGAAAATAAAAAATCTTATTGTGGTATATTTTAATTTTAGCTGGATATTAGCCCTAATTTATTAGTATTTTATTTCTACAATAAAAGATAACTTAATTGTTTATGGCAGTGATGTGTAGTTTCCTTGAAAGATTTTAACAGCTTACATATTAAATGTTGAGTCTGAGATTCTTATTACAACTGATTCATTGGGAAATTATGTTTTTAATAATTATAGCTTAATAGTATCTATCACTTAATAAATGTCTGTTATGTGCCAAAAAATATGAAAGGAGATTTGCATACATTATCTCATTAACTCTCAACAATTTTGAAGCAAGTATTATTATTCCAGTATTTCATATTAGGCTCAATTAAATTAAATGCTCATAGATAGTAAGTAGAGGTACCTAGAATCCTGGGTAGTTTCTCAATAGCATTGAGGCAGGATAGTAAGAAGCTAGTGAAATTCATTGGCAAGCGGAATGGGAAAACTTAGAGACATAGCTGAACAAATGATGAACAAATTTACAACTGCATACAGAGGTCCGTTCCTTCGAGATAACATCTAGGTCTCAGTTGCATTCCATCTCCAGGCCCAGAAAAGCAGGGAGACCAGCTGGGTGACACCGGGACCAGCTGCAGTGACCAGTGACCCCTGCCCTGGTGCTGACCAATCACTGGAAACCACAACCCTGAGAGGGCACACCTGGAGAACTTATGAATGTTCTGCTGAAATCCTCCCCTGAGACCTCCCCTAAGATTCCCACCTGCAAGAGAGAGATAAAAACCCTCAAAACAAAGGACCCAGGCCATGCTCTCCCTCCCAGGAGCATACCCACACCTTCCCTGTCCCTTCTTTTTCCCCACATGCATGCATCTCCTAAACTCTAAGGGACCCCATGAGACTGGCAACCAGGAAAGCAATGGGCAGCAGTGGCCTGTCCTGGGCTAAAGCCCTGAACCTTTCTCCAAGGCCCCTTTTTCTTCGACTTTCCAGTGAGCAAAACAACTCTACCTAAGTCTCATTTATTTCCCGTAACGTTTCCAGAGAACAAGAGCAGCCCTGCCTAGGCTCTCCTGTTGCTTCTTTTATCCTGGACCCTTCCTTTTTGCACTGTCCCCAGCTTTAATAAATATACTCTCAAAATCACCTGAACTTGTGAAATCTTTCCTGCATGAAATCATGAAGCCACACATTACTGGTTGGCCCTAGGCAGACCCACTAAGGGCCAGGTCCTCTTTCCATTAATATCATCAGTTTACTGGTGATCCAAATGGAGGTATTTTTTTTTTTGCATTTGAAACAAGAAATATGTAAAGTATATGCTACTTTGTTCTCTGTTTTTGTGTTTACATTCAGCAAATTAACATCTTGTTTGATTGCCTTTTTCTAAGTTCCATTGATACTGCCTTCATAAAGGGGCACAGTCTTTTATACAACTTCTCCATTAGTCCCTGATCAGGTCTCTTTATCAAATCTGCTTTCCTAGTTGCACGGTGTGTGGATGAGAAGGGACCTTGGAATTGGAATCTAAGCTAATATGTGGAGAGAACTCAGAGCTAAGCCATCAGGCACTCAAACCCTTGTCCTCAAACTGAGTAGGTAAGTCATTATCAGCTAAAGAAGTCGTCTCCTTAACCTTCTTGACAGGCAAATGCACTAAGAAAGGGAACCACCAGCTATAATAAAAGTTCATCAGCTTCCCCTTTCCTGAAGTCAGATTGAGGAAGGGAGGGAAAAAAGTGCAGGAGAAGCAGGTGGGGCAGGGACAGTGGGGAAAGGAGGAGGGTTCTGTGAAAGAGACAGTGCCTTTAACTTGCATTTTTATAACGGTGGGGAATTGTAACAGAGGGGCATTGTAACTAACTCCAGCACTTTTTTTTTACATTGTTTCTGTACATGCTGACTCTAGTATGTTGCATGTAGGTAAACAGCACATGTATATGAAAATCTTAGGAACTGACTTAAAAAGACACAAACTCTGACCTTCAGGTGTCCCAGCTCTGGAAGATTTGCTGACCTTTAACCGTAAAACCAGGAAGACAAAACCAGGATGACACATAGCAGATCATCACTTGATCAGTTTTGAGGATCTTATCAGAATGGACTTCACGTAGGGAACTTTTCAACACCCCCCCCTTGATCTCTTTGTTCTGTTTTTCCTCTCCATCCTTATAAAAACCTCTGTCTGCACTGAAGCGTTCAGATGCGATTTGAGACAAAGTCCCCCATGTTCTCAAGATGCCAGCACTCGAAAAAACCACTGTTTATTTCAGCAGCAACTGTCTCAAGAGTTTAGCTTCATCGCGGCAGGCCCCAGACCTGTCTTCAGTTACATTTCCTCTCCATTTTTCTCAATCTTTTGTTCTTGCTATATGGATTTTTTTAATTAAAATGATATTCATCTCATTAATACCAGTAATTATTTGTTTGGGATGAGGCCTGTAAAAGAACTCCAACAAAAAATTTTTAATTTATCCAAATAAAAAATACTGCAAGACTGAAATCACATATACTCATTATAATATGATAGACAGATATTAGCTTATTAAGAAAAATACCTGGAGGCAATATTCCGGCTTCTCATTATTTTCCAACTATACGATAATCCTTATGAGATTTTAGATCCTTTATTATCCATGCTTATTCAATAGTAAAATCTTATATTTGGAAAGGGTGGTTCCTTCAGATAAACATTGCCGAAGAGTAGACAGCTGGAAGGGCGATATTATTATAATCTAGAGCCTCTTACCTGACTGTGGTGTGGTCACAGAGCTCCATCTGGTCTTGTCTACTTCAGAAACTGCCGGGCATTCAGACTTCATTACCAGAATTGTTGGTGAATGCAATTATAAATAGTCCTCTTCCACTCCAGTAAACCTTCCCACCAAGGTAGAACAGAAAGAAAACAATTTTATTAATGAATGAGCATTAACCCAGAATGTGAAGTGCATCACTGACAATCTAAAAGAGACTGCAAAGACAGGAAGAAATCTCACCCTTTTTAAGCAACGAAGCAAGTACAACTCACTTCATATATGTTCTCAAGATAAACAATAACTAGTCCTTAAGTAAGAGGTCTTGACCACACAGTTTGTCAGACACAGTGCATCCTAATTCACTTTGCAATCGGGTGACCGTCTGTATTAAGTAACTGGCTTTATTCAAAGAAAAACCAAACTAAAAAAAAACCAGAAAAAAACTATCGTTATTCAGTTTTAGTCCCATTTTTTTCTCCATTACACACCCCTACATTATCTGTGCCCATGAGCCTTCTACTCATGTTCCTTGGCTTGCCCCTTCCCCTTCTTTCCCTCATTATCCCCCTCTCACCGCCTCTCTGGTCACTGTCAGTTTGTTCTTTATTTCCAAGACTCTGGTTCTGTTTTGCTCATTTGTTTCTTTTGTTGATTAGGTTCCACTTATAGGTGAGATCATATGGTATTTGTCTTTCACCACCTGGCTTATTTTACTTAGCATAATGCTCTCCAGATCCATCCATGCTGTCGCAAAAGGAAGGAGTTCCTTCCTTCTTTCTGCTGCAATGTATTCCATTGTGTAAAGGTACCATAGTTTATGATCCACTCATTCACTGATGGACACATAGGCTATTTCCAGCTCTTGGCTATTGTAAATTGTTCTGCTATGACCATTGAGGTCTATAGGTTCTTTTGAATTGGTGATTCAGGATTCTTAAGATATAGTCCCAGCAGTAGGATCTTTCGATCCAACGCAGTCCCATTTTTAGTTTTTTGAGGAACTTTCATGCTGTTTTCCACAGTGGCTTCACCAGGCTACAATCCCACCAACAGTGCACTAAGGTTCCCTCTTCTCCACATCCTCACCAGCACTTGTTGTTTGTTGATTTCTTTACTTTGGCCATTCTGACTGGTGTAACAGCCATTCATTGTGGTTTTAATCTGTATCTCTCTAATGGCTAGTGATGATGAGCATTTTTTCATGGGTCTACAGGCCCTTCATCTGTTCTCCTTGGAGAAGTGTCTGTTCAAGTCCTTTGCCCATTTTTTAATTGGATTGTTTGTCTTCTTGGTGTGGAGTAGGCCATAGTTTTGCAACTCGAAGCTGGCATGCCCATAGCAGTTAACCCCTATCCTCCTACAGACATGGAGACAATTACACTGTCTTCCTGGATTGCATTTCAAAGAAATGGCTCTCAGATTCTGGAGATTAACATATGTTTCAAAGAGAAGGAGGTTACAATGACAGATTTTCTAAAGTAAAGACCTGGAGAAAAAGAGAAGTTTTCCCCTTGTTTTCAACATTAAGAATTAAGCTTCTTATATTGGTTTATTAAAAAAGTGACATGTAATTCATATATATCATTGTATTAGTTTTTGGTGTTCATCATAATAATTTGATATATGAATATATTGCAAAATGACAGTCACAAACACAAAGTTACATGTTTTTCTTTTGATGAGGAATTTTAGGATCTAGCTTTTTTCATTTTTAATTTGTATTTGTCCTTACATTTTCAAAAATATTTTTTAATAAAAATAAATGATTCAGGGATATTTTACATTTGTTTTAAATACCTTCTATTATTTATAGGTCATTTAACTTTTTTTTAAGGTTTTATTTATTTATTTATTTTTTAGATGGGAAGGGAGGGAGAAAGAGAGGGAGAGAAACAATGTGTGGTTGCCTCTCGAGCGCCCTCTACTGGGGACCTGGCTCACAATCCAGGCATGTGCCCTGACTGGGACCCTTTGATTCGCAGGCGGGCACTCAATCTACTGAGCCACACCAGCCAGGGCCATTTAACTTTCTTTAAATAGCTTTTTGTTATCGGTGGAAAACAAGTTCTTGCAGTGTCATGAGGAAAAGAATGTCCTGGGAGTCTTCCATCAGTTTGGATTTTTTCGAATAGTCTGTGAAGGATAGGGGTTAGCTCTTCCTTAAATGCTTTGTAGAATTCTCCTGTGAAACCATCTGGTCCAGGGCTTTTGTGTGTTGGGAGTTTTTTGATGACTGCTTCAATTTCGTCTGCTGTTATTGGTCTGTTCAGGTTTTCTGCTTCTTCTTCATTCAGTTTTGGAAGATTATATTTTTCTATAAATGTGTCCATTTCACCTAGGTTTTCAAATTTCTTGGCATACAGTTCTTCATAGTAATTTCTTACAATCCTTTGTATTTCGGTGGTATCAACTGTAATTGAATAACAATAAAAATTAAAAAAAAAAGAATGACCTGGGAGCTACACAGGAGAATGGGGCTCAGCGGTTATATTTATTGATGATGTAAAATTAAGGGGGTTCCCCTCCTGACTTCCCAATGTCCCATCTCTGTCCATCTAACCATGGAAAAGGTCCAACCGTGTCTTCAGCAAGGCCAAAACAAAAGCCAGTGTCCTGAGTTTATGCTTCACATTAAAGTACAGTCAAGTCCAGCAACGGGCTAACTTAGTGTGTGTTTCCAGCTGCAGTCCATTCAGGCTGGGATATTCAAGCTCCCTCTCAGTGCCTGTGTGTGGAGTCCCCATTGCCATGTGCCACGCAGCTGCAAGGGCCACATGGCCATGGAGAGAGGACGTGCAAATGCATGGGGCAAGTGCATGCCATGTGAAAGAGAGAGAGCTCTTCTTTTTTTCATCTGGGATTATTTTAGCTTGGACTAGGGGTGGACCACATAGTACATGTAAGATAAGATTTCCCTTTAATTCTAATCAACCAAATACATTTTTCTTTGCTTGCTTGCTTTTTAATCATAGTGAGATTTTTAAAAAGTCATAGCTTATAAGTATTTTGATTGTTTTCAAAGAATAAACCATTAATTTCATTGGTTTTCTCTTTTCCTTCCTTTTTTTCCTATTTTATTTCTGCTTTTATTACTAAAGGCTTTCTTAAGCTTAGTTTGAGTTTAATCTTTGGTTATTTATCCAACATTTTTGTGTTGGAAACTTCACCTATCAGATCAAGAATATCTAATATTCTGACTTTTAAAATCTCACTAATTGTAATAAATGTTATGTGAATCCTCACTTCCATAAAATTCAGTAATTTTGACAAGTAGTCCTTTAGATATTTTTTACTTTATACATTTTAAAATTAAAAATATATAACATTTGATGCAATATTTATCTCATAATTCATCATTACATTATTCAATAAATTATCTTTATTTTAATTTACAAATATTTTGAGTTTTAAACTTATCATTTGGAAGTTAGCTTCCAATTAAATTGTATTGTCTTTAGAGAATATAGTATGTATAATAAATTTTTTAAATTCTTCATTTATTTACTTTTGGAGAGAGGGGAGGTAGACAGAGGAGAGAAACATCAATGTGTGAGAGAAACATCGATCAGTTGTCCCTCGCATGCCTGTCAACTGTGGAAGGTCCTGCAGCCCAGGCATGTGTTCTGACCAGGAATCGAATCAGCCACCTTTTACTTTGTGGGATGAAGCTCAATCAACTGAGCCACACCAGTCAGGGCTGTATAATAAATTTTCAACGAGATTTACAGAGACGTGTTGTAACAAATACATGTATATGTTCCACATGTGTTTGTCATTAAGGAGAATGTAAGGTTATTGGAAGCAGAAATTTTCACATGTTAAAAATATCAATCTTAATTATACTGTTTAACACCATTTTGTTAATCACTATCTGTTATATTAATTAATCAGGAATATATTTAAATCTCCCACTATATTGATGGATTTCTCCAATTAGCTGTGCAGTTCTACTTATGTTTATTTTTATATTCTTCAGGTTTTATCAAGTACAGCATATCTAAAATGCATGTATCATAAAGTTAAGTTAAAATTTGTATCCACAAAATATTTTAATCCAAAATTATTTACTGATATCAATAAATACATAAAAATAATTTTGCTTTAAAGTACAACAGGGGACCCCCCAAAAAACCTGGAATTGTCTTCTGGGGGGCTGGCCCCCTTGTAGTACAGGCTTCCCCAACTAGGTGCTAGGTGAGTGCTCAAGGACCCCATCTGTATCAGTGTACTAGCTGGCATTGTTGTGAGAAGCTGCATTCTGCTTCAGTGGTTTTTTAAAGACTTTTTTCAGTGTGTTTTGCCATTTCCTGATGGGTGATTTACAAGCACACTTGCCCACATAGTGCTGAGTGTTCAGCAGTTTTTGACCAAAAACAGCATGACCCCCATGCCCCACCCTCCCTAGTCACCCAACCTTACCCTGAGCAACTTTTTAAATTTCCCTGGATGAATAAATTTCTCAAAGGGGAACATTTTGCCAGTGTGGAAGAGGTGAAACAAAAAACAGCAGAAGCACTAAAAGGCATCAAAATCAACAAGTTCAAAAACTGTTTTGAGCAGTGGAGAAAATGTCTCCATAGGCATATTGCATCAAATGCAGAGGACTTTGAAGGTCACTGAAGTTTAAACATGTAAGAATAAATACACATTTTTTAATAAATAAATTCCAGCCCTAGCTGGTGTGGCTCAGTGGATTGAGTGCCAGCCTGCAAACCAAAGGGTTGCTGGTTGGATTCCCAGTCAGGGCACATGCCTGGGTTGTGGGCCAGATACTCAGTAGGGGGCACACAAGAGGCAACCACACATTGATGTTTCTCTCCCTCTCTTTCTTCCTCCCTTCCCCTCTCTTTAAAAATAAATAAATAAAATCTTTTAAAAATGAATAAATATGTAAATTCCAGTGTTTTGGGGTTCTCCCATCGTATACTTCTTTTGTTTTAGCAGGTGTGGGGGACGTAGGGAGACAATGCTGCAGATTTTTCCTTCCCAGTAAGACACAGTGTGCCCTTGAGGGCTAACTCCAAATTTTTAATGGCCCAATGTGTCACAAGCTCAAACCTAGAAACTACCGAGTGCTCTTGTTTGTGAATTTAAATAAGCTCCCAGAAGAATAGACGCCAATGATTTTCTTGGTCTTCTTTTGCCTACAGAATTGTATTGGGGTTACATCAATATTCTCTTTTATTTACTTCTTTTAAAACTGGGACACTTCTGAAGAAGAAAACTTTGTTCTTGACCTTGGTAAATGGATTCAGTCCAGTCCTTTACTGATATGCCAATGATACATTTCTTGAATTTGTGGAATGTGCATTTTTTTGTTGTTAAAATCTAGTGCTGTTATAAGTTTTCTCAGGTTTTTTTGGAGGTGTGTCATCTATCTCAATTCATGGAATAGAGCAATGTGAGATATTGCTATATTTGCCGTATTGCTAAGGTTTAAAAAAAAAACATGAATAGAGGACCCATAGGCATGGACAACAGGGTGGGGATTGACTTGGGGAGCAGAGGGGAGGGGCAGGGGAGAGCAACGGGGAATAATGTGGGATAACTGCAATTGAGCAACAATTAAAATAAGATGAAAAATAAAGGAAACATACATAAAACTGTGTATATTCTTTAAGACTGAGATTTTATTTATTTAAAAATTTTTGTGCAATTAACTATGATATGTGTTTCCTATGCATGCAGTATAAATTCACACAACATATTGGGAGACATTTTTTTTCTGTGTGGCCATTAAAATAATTCAATCATGCATGGGGTATTGATTCTTGAGTCTAGATGTTTATAGACCAACAATTTTTAAAGTTTTAATTAAATGAAACTACCTTTCAATATCCAAAAGCCTGGTTTATACTCTGTACCATATAATTCTTAGAAGCTTCTGCAATTGTCCTTTAAATAATAATCTAAGTCAATATTCATTTGCTTTCAACAACACATATTACAAGAGTATAGCAGAATAAACTCTTTTTTCTATGCGTCAATACTAATAAATATTTAAATCTTATTTAAATTGTAATATCAGGGTGTATAAGTGCCATATGATAATTTAATTTACAAAGTAAAACAAATATGACATTTTCTTGAACATACGTCTATTAAATTTCAGTATCAAAAGCTGTTCATGGAATCCATAATATTGTGGATATCTACAGGTAAAAAAACGTGAATTTTCCATGTCTGACTAAAGTCTAACACTTCACAAGAGGCACCGCATGGAAAACGATCCTGTAGTGGTGTCTTCTACTGATAGCCCAGAGAAGGGCGTGACGGAACGGAGACGCAGTGACAGTACAGGGCCCTATGCATTTTCTAGAAGGCCTCCATGGACTGTTCATTCCTATCAGTTATCCCTGTCTCCTCTTTTGCCAAAGATTTAGTATGCAGGTTAGACTCATATCATTACCAGAATGAATTTTAATAATTACAGTTGCAAAATACAGGCATCTCTTATTTTATAATGCTTGACTTGATTGTCCTTTGTAGATCATTTTTTTTAAGTTTACAAATGAAAGATTTGTGACAACCCTGCACTGGTGTCATTTTTTAAAATAGTGTTTGCTTACTTCATGTATCTGTATCACATTTGGGGAGTTCTTCCAATATTTCAAACATTTTGTTACTGTTGTCATGTTGGGGTGATCTGTAACCAGCGGTCTGTGGAGGTATTATTATACTTGTGTTGGGGTACCAAAAACCATGCCCGTATTAAGAGGTGAATTTAATCCATAAATTTTGTGTGTGTTTTGATAGCTATGCTGACTGGCCATTCCTCCCAGCTCATTCTCATTATTCCAATCTTCTTATTCCTGAGACACAACAATAACAATGCCAATTGATAATCACAAATAATCATCTCTCAGTGTTCAAGTGAAAGAAAGATACATTTCTTTTACTTTAAATCAAAAGCTAGAAATGATTAAGTTCAGGGAGAAAGGCACCTTGAAAGCTGAGATAAGCCAAGAGCTAGGCCTCTTGCAACAAATACTTAGCTTGGTTCTGAGTACAAAGAAAAAGTTCCCAAAGGAAATTAAAAGTGCTACTCCAGTGAACACGCCAATGGTAAGTGAAACCACTGTATTGCTGATAGGTTACTGATCAGCATACCTTCCTGATTACCAATGTTTTGAAGTCTGCATCTGATAGGTTAGCTATCTCTTCATCGCTTAGTTCTATGTTTTCTGGAGCTTTGATCTGTTCTTTCATTTGGGCCATATTTTATTTATTTGTTTATTTATTTGTTTATTTATTTATTTATTTATTTATTGTCTCAGTGTGCCTATTATGTAGTAAGGGCAGAGCCTTAGGTATTTGCCGGGGCGGGGCAACCCAAGTTTCTGGGTTCTGACACTGTATGTGGGGGAGGGGTCGGAGAGGGAATAATGACGCTTGCTCAGCTCCTGGATGTCTTTCTAGTCACTTCCCCTACTACCCACAGCAAATTGGGCTCTTCTGGTGCTGATTGCTGTGTGGGTGGGTTTGTGTACGTTCTAGGACCCTGTGGGTCTCTCCAGTGAACTCTCCTGTGAGGCTGGGAGTTTCTCCCAACACCTTAACTCCCACAGGTGTTTTCAGTCAGAGGTTTTGAGGCTTTATTTCCCGATGCTGGAGCCCTGGGTTGTGCAGTCTCTCTCGTTTCCCAGTTGTTCCTCCCTGTTTATCTGCCTGCAAATGTGGGACCGCCTGCTCTGCCAGTCACCACCTTGCTGTGATTCCTCTCCACCCCGACTGCCCTTCTCTGCCCCTCCTGCCGGTGTGTATGATTTTTTCTTCTTTAACTCCTTGGTTGTCGGACTTCTATAAAGTTTGATTTTCTGGCAATTCTGGTTATTTTTTCTTTTTAAATTTGTTGTTGTTCTTCTTTTAGTTGTGCCAGGAGGCAAAATGTATCTACCTATGCCTCCTTCTTGGCCAGCTAAATGTTCGATAACAAAATAGTAACAGATATGGTTGGCATATTTCATTAATTAATTTGGTGCTTGGGAAAACCAACTGGAAATAGTTCCATTTCTCAAATTTATTAAGTAAAAATGTATAGTCTACTAAGTATTTAGAATAGACATTTGAATATTAGGTACCTGTGTTATTGCTTGAGACACTTTGTTTTAAATTCTTAATTGGTTTTATTCATTTAAAATGCTAATTTATTTTATTTTGCACTTAGTTTATTTTACAACTTATAATGTTCAATATTTTTAAGTTGTTTATAAAAATAATATGTCACAGGCTAAATGGAATTATCTTTTTAAAGAACATGGTGATATTTCTAAGAGCCTTATTGATATCATGTCAATAGAGAGAAATAACATCAATGCTTTTAGGAAAATGAAAATATATTAAAAACATATTATTGTCACTTTCAGAGAATTTATTTTGCTTTATATAAATATGAATATACACATACTATGTATGCATATATATCATATATGTGTTCAGCTAGGAAGATACATACTGTACAATGCAGATACAGGTATAGATACACACTCCCCATTTGATCTGGACCCTTGCTTAGAATCCCAAATCTTTATTACAACTGTGTTTTGATATGGCCACAGAATGAGTATGTTTCAGTTATTTCAGCTTGATTTACATGTAAGTCAAGGCTTCAATTGTATCTATGAGAATTTTTGTGTTTTCAAGAGCTAAGAGTACCTCAGTATAAATTAAGATTAAAATAATGATGAAACATCTTGTATTTAAAAGGTTTCCATGTATTAGTTTTTTAGAACATAAGCCAAAGCTTTACTATTAGTATTTATCAAATTTCATTTTAAAAACCTTGCTTTTTAGCCCTAGCTGGGTATCTCAGTGGGTTGGAGCATTGTCCCAATATACAAAGGTTGTGGGTTCAACCCCAGGTCAGGGCACATACAAGAATCATCCAATAAATGGATTAACAAGAGCAAATTGATCACCATGTCTATCTTTCTCTCTCTCTCTCTCTCCCCCCATCTCCATTTCTTATCTCACCTTTCCTCTCTCTCTCTAAAATCAATAATAATAATGAATTCTTAAAATCCTTGCCTTGCCTCTCTGTGTAGTCATTGATTAATAGACTTTCATTCATATTTTCTTTCATGTACAATTATAAGCATCCAATGTGAAAACATAAACTTGACCTAATTTCTCCTTTTGTGGAGCTTTGCATCTGTGGTACTAGCCGTAGATTACCCATTGCAGCAGGCTTGCTAATATTCCTAATTTTGTGTTTGGGTTTGACTTAATACCTTGCCCTAAATATAAACAAGATTTCTATTTCAGCTTTGCAAAGAACTAGAAGCTTGAAATATTTTTAACTGTTTAATGCACACCCAGTTCTTTCTCAGGTGCTGATACAATGATATAATATACACTATATATTTATAACATGATTCAAGCAATAGGAAATGATGACTAAATTTATAAGGCTGAATAGTGTCACAAAATTTTTTTCTAAATAAAGGGTATTGTACAGCCTGGCCCATTCTCAATGTTACTATATTTTCTTCACCTTAATAGAAATGGTTTCACAACTCTTCATGTGAGGGCCCCAGGTAATTCCAAATCAATATAACCTTTGATCTCAAAATTGAGCTCACTGGTAGACTCTCTGATTGTGCCAGAGGTGGAAGTGGTTCAATAAAGTATCCCGTGCACAAAGTGACAGCTAGGTTGAGACGTGGCTAACCAGCCTTCCAGCAGTCGTGATTTTCCATCTTTACCCCCTTGGTTGAGTCTCTCTCTGCTCTCTACAATAAACGGCACCAAGTGCAAATACCTGCGCCCTGAACCTGGTGCTTTGCTTCTGTGCCTGTTTGCATTTGTAAGGTTTGAGAGGGTCAGAGTTCAACCCTTAGGAAATCAATGATTGAAAATTCCACCAGCATTGAGACATTTAAATTCATAAACTACATATAAAATGCTTGAATGATTCTACTAAGTTAATTATGTGATAAGAAGTAAATAAGAAGTGGGTAAATAATGACTATGAGGCAAAATTACTTAGTTACAGGGTAAAAGAAAATAGAGAGGTTTTAAGTACTATATCACACAGGTACCTATCTAAATAGATAGAATAAAATATTTTTCATATTTATTGAGTGTTAAATCAATGGAAATGAATTTACATACATAAATATTCATTAAACTTTGTTTTAAATCTAGAGATGGTGGTAGACTCTCCTTTACATGTTTTCTAAAGAATCTATAATTTATATGTTGAATTGGCCTGCATCTTACCGATTTTGCATAACAAACCACCTACAAAATGTTGTGGTTTAAAGGGAAACTATTATTGTTTCTCAGGATTTTATGGATTGGAATTCGGGCTTGGCTAAGCTGAGCCATTTTTCTGCCACTCTAGCTAAAACTGAGTAGTCTCACATGGTCTCAATCACTTCCTGGTCACTGGTGGTGGCTTGTGAGTTGCTTTTCTCTCTTGCCCTCTTGTTATTGCCATAAAAAGGACAATCATGGACTAGCCTGTTGGTATCAAGAGGGAGATGAGAGATAAGCATGTCTGTATGTGTACAAACTCCCAAGGAATCAGCAAGAAAAACCTACGAGAACTCAGATGAGTTTAGCAATGTTGAAAGATACATCATTAATATTCAAAATTATTTTATATTTCTACATATTAGCAAGGTCTTATCTTAAAAAGTACCCTACCATACATCCCAGCCCTCTATTCCTACTTTTCCCCCAAAAGATATGGAATCATACATTCATACAAACATTTCTACAAAAATGAATAATTTAAAATTTGACATTATTCAAATGTCCATTAACAGGAGAATGCATAAACCAAAATTTTCTTCCCTTTTGTGATATTTATAAAAATAAAAATGTTCAGTTATATATTGTGAAGTTACATCCCTGTCATCCCAAGTATTAACTCCTGAACACTAGGCAGCGTACCATTTTCATTTATTCAGCAAAGGCAAGTTTTACCCAATGATCTTGATTTTGTCCTATTAAAAGAATTGCTTTATTTGCTTGCATCATCATTTTTCCTCTTTACGATTTTGCACGACTAACCTCAGTCTCACTAAACTCAACCTGTAGTTCCTGCGTTTCTAAGGTTTAAGGCCTTGGAGTGTACCGAAGGTTGAAATCTCCACCCAAATGACTATATCCTGAACTTTCATGATGCCTCTGCATGTCAGCATATGTTACTTGGGCTTTACCTAAAGTCATTTGGTGTTTTGTCTTTTTTATTTGTCAGCAATGAAATATTGATTTTTTTTACATTGAGATGTAGTACAGAAAGATTTTAATTTGGTGGCAGGATAAATAAGCTTTCAGTTCTTCAACTTACCTATTGTATCACCTTAATGATACATTTTTCCATTTCAGTAAATGGTTAGCATTCGTCAACCTTCCTCTATGGCTCCTTGTTGAGTCATAAAGAACAGCCGCCCTCCACCCTTGTTAGAAGTTCTACGGAAGGGTCTACTCTTCATTTCTCTTGTAGGTCCAACCTTCTAACAGATAGCTAATTCAATTGAGGGAAATTAATGGTTATTATTATGAAACAATTATTTAAAAGGAATTTTTTAGCTTGTTTCATAAAATGAAGATTGCACATAATTCTACACACTGGGGAAGATAATATTCTTGCCAAGAATAGCAAAAAATTTAAAACAAGTATTTTGTTGGTGATTACTTAATTTCAAGTGCTGAGCTCTTTCTTTCCAAATGCTATTACCTTACATAAGGGAATCCCAATCACTAGCTAGTTTAGATCTAGAAAATATCAATAATTCTTGATTATTTTTGTGATAAAGAATGCTAAAACTTTTGAGAACAACTTGGTTGTTGGTACAGGTGTGGCAACTCCTAATTCAAGTTCATAATGATTTGTCTAATAAGTGCATAATCTATACAAGATCTTACCTTTGAAGATAGCAATTTCTCTTTTGTAAACGTTTGAATTAGTAAAAAATAATCATCACTTGGGGGGCCATTGGCATGTGGTGATAAGTAAAAAGCAACGATTCATCTGAGCTGCACAGGCTGATTATTATAACAGAATTCCACTATGCTTTTGTGTCTTTCATGAGGAAAATAACAGGCTCTTCATGATTCCAATCAGGCACAGGTGTTCATTACCTTCTCTGAGTTCATAGTTACAAAGGCACTTATCTTTAATAATGGAAAAATGACAAGGATTCAAAGAATTACACAAACATACAGATTGGTTAAAATGCAAGAGTATTTTTGTCACATTCTATAATGTGCCTTGTTAAATTGTGCCTTATAGTTCCTCAGGATGAGCCTTGCTAAGTGAGAGCAGATAAAAAAAAAATCATACTGTATCCATAGAAGACTATTGAAAACCATTATTTTTATGAAGAACATAATATTAAGGACCTTAATTTTATTCTTTGAATATAAAAGTAGGAAGCAAACCACAAAACTATCTTTATATCATTGAAGAAAATCAAATTTTTATTACATTCTGAATTTTCCAGTGACTTCAAGTAATTGTCTTAAGATATATATTTAAAGAAATTCTTAAATAACAATTATAATTAGCCTAGCAAAAAGGAATATGGTTATGTCTAATTTTTGTAAATCTAGACAGTTCTGTTGTAATTAGTAGGAGGGACCCCCCAAAAATGAAATTGTCTTCTGGAGGGTGGCCACTTGTACAGGCTTCTGCTGCTAGGCTCAAGGTCAGCGTTCTAGGAACCCATCTGTATCACTGTACCACCTGGCATTGTTGTGAGAGGCTGCGTTGTGCTTCAGTGAAGTTTTCTGAAGATTCTTTCAAAGTATTGCCCATTTCATGATGGGTGATTTATGAGTGCACTTGCCCACACCATAGTTTTTGACCAAATAGGGCATGACCCCCATGCCCCGTCCTCCTATCCACCCAATCTCACCCCAAGTGAATTTTTTGTTGTTGTTTCCCTTGATGAAAAATTCCTCAAAAGGACATATATTGTCAATGTGGGATGAGGTAACAAAAAACAGCAGAAACACTAAAATGCATCAAAATTGAGTTCAAAAACTTTTTTAAGCAGTGGAAAAAATCTTGATAGGTGTATTGTATCAAATGGAGAGTAATCTTCATTTGACACATGTATTCTTACATGTTTCAACTTCACTCATCTTCAAAGTGATGAGTGAAGTTGAAACATGTAAGAATAAATACACAGTTTTTTATAAATAAATTTCTTTTTTAGGAGGTCCCCCCTCATGCATAACTTGAGATACTATAAAATATAACCTAACTTGGTCATTAGAGCTCGAACTCTGACCTCAAAGATGAATTTGATAATATTGTCTACCTCTCTTTTTCCTCTATTGAAGTCTTTGATTTCCTTCCATTTATGGGGTGTGGCAGTAAAGATGTTATCAGTTGCCTGTATATAAACTTTCACCATTAACTTGCCAGGGAAAGGAAACTAGACACATCAGAAAAAATTGCAGCACCTTGGCTTGTGTTTTCCCATAAATTAATATTAGCTGTAATATTAATATTAATGTTAATATTCATATTAACAGGATTTGAGACAGTCATTATATATTTTTTCTTAAAGAAAAAATACTTCTGATTTTTCAAAAGAATGATGATTGCCCTAAGGGAAACAGGAGCTGCTGGTACAAAACACTGACTAGGGACACACTGAAAACTGCTTACCATTCAATCTATTGCAAGACGTGACTTGGTGCATTCTAAGTTAGCCCATCTGAACTTTGGGAGGAACATAAGGAAGCTCCGCTCAACATTTACGTTGGTAACTCGGCCTTGGTGTTGGTCTGATTGACAATGTTCAGGTTCAGTCTCTCAATGGTTCTTCAGAGAAAATTATACCAGGCTATATCTTTCTAACTTATTTCTAAAAATTAAAATATGTTCTAAAATGTGGTAGACAATATCTATGCGAATGAATGAATGCAAAGTAGTTATAATATCTGTAGTGTTTAAAACACTTTATAAGAATTGTTTGGCCTTAGCATAAAGGTCATACATACTGGGTGGGGCAAAAGTAGGTTTATAGTTGTTCATCTGGAAAATAATACAGTAATTAATAAATTACAAGAGTGAACTCTGTGTTTTGTGTACTCACAACTGTGAACCTACTTTGCCACACCCTGAATGTGTGGCACAACATAAAGAAAGGTCCCTAGTGCCTCCTTAACCCTCAGAAAGTCACAGTCAAAAAAACGACAGCATAGGTTGCATGTATCTGAGAGATACATTTATTGCTAGTGTGTGCTAAAATGCAAAAAAAATTGGAACATTGCAAATTTGCATTTATTCTATTTAATAAATATTTATTAATAAATATTTATGTAATCTAATTTTTTACTTTTTTACTGATTTTCAGTTACAATCTAGAAATTATTAAACAAAGAAATATAAAAACATTTTCCTTTCAATTAATGGAAAAATGCATATTGTTAAATAATACAAACAAAATAAATCTTTAACATTAATTAGTCAGAAGGTTCATTAATCAGAATGGCTTTGCAAAATATTTGTAACAGTCATTGCAACCAATATTTCTATTCTCAAGGCACAAATAATTTTCACAACACTTGCAAAAATGTTTTGATAAGCTACTTGTTTTGGGAGCATAACACCTAACACATCATTTTCTTTTTCTGCTTGACAAGGGAGACATATCTATGTCATCATTAGAATTTCCTTCAATTTATGTTTGAAATTAGTGAAGTTTCAGGTGTGAAAGCTTATGCACACCTGTACAGATTTCTGAATGCCTTTTTATTTGTTCTGACACTAACTGCATTACAAGATTTCTAATAAATGTTCTGTGCTTTGTGTCTGCTCAGCATGTGAATAGTCTGAGTATTTACTGCTGCAATAGTCAAAATTGTGTGGAATGTAAGCCATAGGCCCTCTTCTGGTGCTCCTGGCCACATTACCCGTACCAGTCATTCGGTCCACAGTGTCCACTCCTGACTTCATTTGGTTGGAATAGTCTGTGATGTCAGGCTTTTGTGACTCTAAATTTATGGCATCATTGAAATGCATACTTGAAACTAAAACTACATTTTTTTTTCCTTTTTGTGTATATGAGATACAAGTGTGCTATCTGCACCAAAAGCAAATAAGCTGGATTTTTCAGGCCCGTTTTTAGAAGACACAAATTCAGGGGGTAGTTGGGGTTTATTCTTACAAACAGTACCTACATATGAAAGTCACTTCTTTTTCAAGTTGGAGATAAGATTTATACCAGTGAACCAGTTATCTGCTGTAATATTATGTCCTGATGAGTAAATGGGTTCTGCAAGCCTGTTGATTATATCTGCTGGTTCACTACTGATTAAATAAGGACCTTCTGGCTGCGTACCAGCATATATTTTATGATTTCCTGTGTAAAATGCTTTTCAGTCAACCACAGCAAAAATTTTTATCCTGTATTTACTGGGCTTGGATGGAATATATCGTCTCAACTCACATTTGCCTCTAAATCCAGGTAACATTTTGTCTATTGTTATATTTTGTCCCATAGAGTAACATAATTTACAATTTTCTACAAATGCTAAGAAAATCTCACAGCCACTAATTTGTCCACTGTTAGGTGTTCTAAGTGGATAAATTTGTCATCAAATCTGATACAAGTATGAATAAATCTAAATCTCCCTGAAGATATTCTAAGTCAAAAAAGTTCATGCCCTGGCTGGTGTGGCTCAATGGATTGAGTGCCAGCCTGAGAATCAAAGGGTCTCTGGTTTGATTCCCAGTCAGGGCACATGCCTGGGTTGTGGGCCAGGTCTCCAGTAGGGGGCACACAAGAGGCAAACACACATTGATGTTTCTCTTCCTCTCTTAAATAAATAAAGTCTTTTAAAAAATAAAAAGGTCAATCCCACTACCATCTGTAGCCCATAAATCCTGCAAATTTAGCTGATTGCTGAGATGGAAACTAGCTAGGTATGAGGCCTACAAATGCTTTCAATTCAGTTTTGTCAATTCGTTTAGCATTCCTCTCCAGTGAAAACTGGCTAGAGATAGAATTGATGTATTTATTTGTATAATATAAGATTAGATCTAAAATATCAGTTTGATGAAGCAGTTCCAAATTTTAAGTTCTGTCTTGGCATTTTTTGCATTTGGCTGAACTAAGGGAAGTTGACACAAAATATTCTGTGGCTGTTTTCTAACTTGTTTTTTTATTGAATTGTTCCTTCATTTTCATTCTTTATCCTTTCCAGAAAAGTATTCTTTATTCCTGTCTAATTCTTCTTCACTTTCTTCACTAGAAATATCTTGCTTGGTACCCAAATCTTCTCAATGAACTTCCACATAATCATCTTCTAAATCATTTTCATTTTCACATTGGACTTTATCATTCTCATTATCAGACTTGAATAGCATTTGATGAAGTTCTTCAATATCTCTTGGATTATTGAATTGATATATTTTTCCAGCCATTTTCAATGGTAATTTTTAAAAAATTTTTTATCTTCTTAAAATACATTTTAGTCCTGGCTGGAGTGGCTCAGTGGATTGAGTGCCATCTTGCAAACCAAAAGGTCACTGGTTCAATTCCCAGTCAGGGCACATGCCTGGGTGGTGGGACAGGCCCCTAGTGGGGGACACATGAGAGGCAACCACACATTGATGTTTCCCTCCCTCTCTTTCTCCCTTGCTTACCCTCTCTCTAAATAAATAAATAAATAAATAAAACCCTAAAAAATAAAATACATTTTATTGATTATGCTATTACAGTTGTCCCATTTTTGCCCATTTTATTCCTCTCTACCCTGCATCCCCCTTCCTACATACATTCCCCTCCTTAGTTCATGACCATGGGTCATACATGTAAGTTCTTTGGCTTCTCCATTTCCCATACTATTCTTTCTTTTTTTTTCTTAACTTTTTTTTATTGCTGTTCAAGTACAGTTGTCTCCATTTTACCTCCACCATTCCCCCAACCCCAACCATCCCCACTTCCCACCCTTGATCCTACCCCCCTTTGGTTTTGTCCATGTGTCCTTTATAGTTGTTCCTGAAAACCTCCATACTATTCTTAACCTCCCCCTGTCTATTTTGTATTTATCTGTGGGAGATTTTCAAAAAATACAGCAATGACTTCAAAGTTCATGAAGAAAAACAACTACACCAACACTGACTTGAGCTCAGATACAAGTTAGTATCAAATAACACACACCCTTACAAAACACATGTTATAACCAAACTTAAACAGTATGGCTTAACATTAGTCACATACAAACATACAGCTAGTCATGACCTTGAACCTATGCACCCAATATATGTAATAATATTTAAGAAAAGAGTCTGTTTGTATCTCTCAGATCAGCCACAAGCTGCTCAGGGATAAGCATTGAAGTCTCCCATATATCTTTTCCATTCCAGGTTGACTTCCTTTTTCCCTTAATTTTTCTATTGTTTGAACATTTGATGCTCCCCGCTGTCTGTTATTTTCTCTACATAAATTAATATTTCTTACTCCACAGAACTCTAATTTCAAAAGGTCAGATACCATTTGCATCTCACCATTGCATTCCCAGTGGCCACAAGAAGATAGCAGTTACCAAATAAATGTTATTTCAATAAATATGTAAATAAATAAAGATATAAAAATTGTAGCTATGCTTTTAATAAGAGCCTAATATTTTTCTATTTTTTCCATGTGGAGATAATGTATTCTCATTTACATATACTGAGAGACCTACAAGAGTATGTAATAATCAAGAACTAAGAACTTAAATACATTGTCTTTTCTCTTCAGGCAATTTTCTAAATTGTTGTCCCTTTCCTTTCAAAATAAGTCAGTGAATTTGGTGCAAACTTTTATAGGCATAGTTATTCATAATAGATAGTACATTGTTATAATTCCAAAAATTTTGGAATAGACTATTATGATTAATTAGGCATTGATATTGTCAGAGAGATGCCTCCAAATGCACCTTCAGCACCTCCACATTCACACAAAGTTTAATGTTTATGGAGCACAAACATGTATGTGTAATGAACCAAGATTAACTCAGTCTTACCTTTTATTAATGATGTGGCTTTTGAGGACCTTTTAAATTTTTTGTTTGTTTATTTCACTGAAAAATACATGGTAGTGATGGGAGCAATTGACTAAAAGAGATGTAGTAAATTTAGCCCCTGACTACATGTTAACATATCCTAAAAAGCTATTTCTATATCAATCCCTGCTCTCCACATATTTAGTTCTCTTATTTGTTTTAAATCAATTTTTTTCAGAGAATGATGACTCTTTTAATGCTTTGTTGTTGGGATGCAAGATTAATAATAATTTTAGTTTAGATACTACATTTTTAAAAGTTCAAAGAATGATGACCTATTTTTCTCCTAATCTGAATAATAAAAATGAGTCAACATTTTTCTGCCATTAATCAGAGGCTATCAGAGACGAGCTCCAAACTACCTTCAGGATCAATGAGGATTCACAGGACTCAGAAAGGTGTTATACTCACAGTTATAGTTTATTACAGTGAGAAGGTACAGATTGAAATCAGCAAAGGATGAAAAAGTGTGGGGAGCAGCTTCCAGGACAAACCAGACACAGACTTTCAAATGTCCTGTCCCAGTGGAATTATGTGAACGCACTTATTTCTCCCAGCAACTATGCTTTACAATATGTGCAAACTGTTGCCAGCCAGGGCAGCTCTCCCAAATCTTGGTATCCATGAGTTTTAGTGGGTGTCACACATGTACGTGTGTAGGACGTATATAATTGTCCTCAGCTGCTCAGACTCCAGCACCCCGGAGGAACATAGATAGTCACCGTAAGTTATATTGTTAGCACAAACTATCTGTAAACTGACACCATATGGTGGAAGGCTTCAGGCATACACAACACAGGATTTTGCCCTAAATTAAAAAATGTCTTTAGGATTTTTTTCAGTTTTTTTTTCTTATGATTAATTTCTGTTTTCATACCATTATGGTATGAAAAGATACTTGACATGATTTCAGTCTTTTTAATTTTATTGAGGCTTGTTTTGTGTCCTAACATGTGGTCTATCATAGAAAATACTCCATGTGCACTTGAAAGGAATATTCTTCTTCTGATTTGGGGTAAAATGCGCTGAAGATATCAAGTAAATCCATCTGATCTACAGTGTCATTTAACACCACTGTTTCCTTGTTGATTTTCTGCCTGAAAGAGCTATCCATTGATGGCAATGGGGTTTTACAATCCCCTGCTGTGACTTTATCACTGCCAATCTCTCCCTTTATGTTTATAAAGATTTGCTTTATTTACTTCGGTGCTGCTGTGTTTAGTGTCTATATGCTTATAACCCTTGTAACCATGTTAGGACTAGTCATAGAACCGGATATAGATCAAATTATTCTCACATGTACAGTATCACTTTTTGTGAAAAAAATTTAATTAAATAATGTAGGATGCTCTAATGAACTGCAAAATAGAAATTGAACTTTAGTCACACTCCAAGATCAATAAAAAAGTTTACACATGTGTTAATTTTGTAAGTTTTATGTTATTATTTTTAGTTTACTTTTACATTATTATTTTATTGTATTTTTAATTATCATTTATCCCCTCTATACCCTCTTCCACCCCCTCACTTCCTCCCTACCTGTAATCACCATGCTACTGTCCATGTCCATGAGCTCTTTCTCCTTTTTTCTTTTTTGTTTGATCGCTTCACCTCTGCAGCCTTTTTAGAGCTGTCGGCCTGGTCTCTCTATATGTCTGTCTCCCCTTTGCTTGCTAGTTCAGTTTCTTCATTTTTATTAAATGCATGTTTTTAAGTTTATGTTTATAACTATTTATACTAGAAATATTTTATAAGTGTAATTTGTTATTTTCAAAGTTTCTTTTGTGAGCAAAAAGGTCAGAAGGTGACATTAAATATGGTCTATAGAATTCCTCTAGATAAAAAAAATAAATTTTAAAAAGACTATCAATTCCACTTTATATTATTATGTATTAGGAAAAATAATGAGTTGATTAATCATATTCAAATATAACCTAACTCTGTCAGGCCTTTTAGAATTGATATTCTTGGTGGTATCCTGATTTTAATTATGTTTACTTTCTGAATATCTCTAAATCATTCTTGATTGAATTTAATAAGCAGTTTTGATATGCCTTAATAACATTTTTGAATTAATCAAAACCCAAGTAATTTAATATGTAAAACGTTCATCAAGGAGCTAAGGCCGCATTTTCATAAGACTTCAGGACAGTATTGTTGTTAACTCAGTTATCAAACACTGTCCGCACGGCACGCGTGTTGTCCTGCGGTTGTTTATGAAGTGGGAATTGTTAGAGTAAAGTTCGCCTGAAATTAGCATCTTGTGTGTTGCTGGCCAGATTCAATCAATACAGGTTTGTGTTTATTCTGAAGCAACTTTAAATGACTAACCCTTTCAGTAAAACTGGCAGTAGTGTTCACTGAGAAATTGCAGCGTGTCCACATAAATGTTAAAGGAGATACTTATGTCATCAAATTGAAGTTGTATGAGACAGAGGCCTTGAGATAATTTAAACCAACCAAATTTTATTAAATGTACACATTTTTGAACTTGGAATACATCAGGAAAAATATCTAGAAAAATTAAACAAACTATCTCTTATTATTCAACATCTTTTATGTTTTCTAAAAAAGTGGGTCAGCTATGAGCCATTACTTTAGAAGCATAATAAATCAGACATATGAATTTTAAAAACTAGTTACAAAAGTATTTTCAGCCGGGTTAGTGTCACGGATTCATGTATTAACCAAATTGGAAAGGTTCGAGTTTGAATCAGATTGGAAACTAAGAAGCTAAAATGTCTTGAAATGCCATACAATTTTGTAGTTAATGCTTCTTCATAGTGTTGATAAAAAAGAAAATTTTCTATGAATTTATCAAAGCTCTTGAAGAATTCTTGGAAGGTGGATAATGAATGGATCCAAAGGGGGGTAAAGGAACGCATGCATGTATGAACGCGTGAGTGGTGATAAACAAACATCAAGCGTGCAGTCCGCAAATACAAAGGAAATGGGGGTGACTTCAAAAATAATCATAAGAAGCTAAAGAAACGCATTCACAAGAGCTGGATAGCCAGGTGTCTTCAACTCTCCACACATTAAGCAGTTGTTGGTAGAATGAACAATCAAGCTAATTTATTTAAAAATCACTGATGTGTTTTTAACAGGTGGAAGTCAAAGATGTGAAATAAACCAAAAGAAAACCTGAGGTAAGACCTTTTATCTCCAAAGACATCAAAGGTGGATTAAATAAAAGATGAAAGGGAAGAGTTATCACATATATGCCCCAAAGTTAAACCTGGACTTGTTTGAAATTACAATGTCAAATCTGGTGACTTTTACCACCGCGGTCGAATTGAAGAAGAAGTTGATGACTTAGTGAATTGTGACATTAAAATACAGGGAGATAAGTGACCTACCCCCACATGTTCCTAAGGAACAGTCCAGGATTAAACTTGCAATCTTTTGGTGCATGAGAGGGCATTCTAACCAACTGAGCTACCCGGCCAGTGCTGCTCTACCAAAATTTTAACAAAGGGAACTAGCATACTTAGAAAAGATATTAAATTACAGTAAAAAGAAGATGTACATCATCAAACTTAAAAGTCATTCAATAATCACTAAATATCGAGGGTACTATTTAAATATTTGGAGGAAGAACATAGGTTCTTTTGAATTGGTGTTTCAGGATTCTTAGGGTATAATTCCAGTAATGGAATTGCCAGGTCAAAAGGCAGTTCCATTTTTAGTTTCCTGAGGAAATTCCAAATTGTTTTCCACAGTGGCTGTACCAGTCTACCTTCCCACCAGCAGTGCACTAGGGTTCCCTTTTCTCCACATCCTCGCCAGCACTTGTTTGTTGATTTGTTTATGATGGCCATTCTGACCAGTATGAAGTGGTATCTTATTGTGGTTTTAATTTGCATCTGTATGATGGCTAGTGATGCTGAGCATCCTTTCATATGTTTCTGGGCCCTCTGTATGTCCTCCTTGGAGAAGTGTCTACTCAAGTCTTTTGCCCATTTTTGAATTGGGTTATTTGTCTTCCTGGAGTTGAGTTGTGTGAGTTCTTTATATATTTTGGAAATCAAACCCCTGTATGAGGTATCATTGGCAAATGTATTTTCCCATGCAGTTGGCTCCCTTTTCATTTTGCTGATGTTTTCTTTAGCCATGCAGCAGATTTTTATTTTGATGAAGTCTCATGTGTTTATTCTTTCCTTTATACCCCTTGCTTTAGGGGACATATTGGAGAACATATTGCTGCCTGGAATATCTGAGATTTTTTGCCTATGTTCTCTTCTAGGACTTTGATGGTGTCATGACTTATGTTTAAGTCTTTTTTCCACCTTGAGTTTATTTTTGTATATGGTGTAAGTTGGTGGTTGAGTTTCATATTTTTGCACATAGCTGTCCAGATCTCCCAACACCATTTGTTGAAGAGGCTATTTTCACTCCATTTTATGCTTCTGCCCCCTTTGTAGAATATTAATTGACCATAGAGACATAAGTTTATTTCTGTGCTCTCTATTCTGTTCCATTGATCTATGTGTCTGTTCTTATGCCAGTACCAGACTGTTTTGATTATTGTGACCTTGTAATGTAGTTTGATATCAAGAAGCATTATTCACAATAGCCAGGTGCTGGAAGCAACCTAAGTGACCATCAGTAAATGAGTGGATCAAAAAACTATGGTACATTTACACAATGGGATACTATGCAGCAGAAGGAAAGAAGGAGCTCCTGCCCTTCACAACAGCATGGATGGATCTGGAAAGCATTATCCTAAATGAAATAAGCCAGGTGGTAAAAGACAAATACCACATGATCTCACCTATAAGTGGAACCTAATTGACAAAACAAATAAGCAAGCAAAATATAACCAGAGACATTGAAATAAAGAACAAACTGACAGTAACCAGAGACCAGAGGGGAGGGGAGAGGGGGACGATAGGGGAAGGGTCATCAAGGAACATAAATAAAAGACACATGAACAAAGCCAAAGGGGGTAAGACTGAGGGTGGGTTGGGGAGGAGTGGTGGCAGGGAAATGGAGACAACTATATTTGAACAACAATAAATTTTTTAAAAATAAATATTTAGAGAAAGAATAGTGTCTAATAAATGATGTGGGGAAAATTGGACATACACAGGCAAAGGAATGAAACTGGGCCTTTATTTTACACCATACACAAACATGAACTCAAATGGATTAAAGACTTGTACATATTACTTTGAACCACAAAAACTCCTTAAAGAACTTGAAATAAGCTCCTTGAAGTAGGTCTGGGCAATGGCTTTTTGAATCTGACACCAAAACAAAGATGACTAAAGCAAAAATAAACAAGTGAGACTACATCAAACTAAAAAACTCCTGTACACCAAGAAAACCATCAACAAAACAAACAACTTATTGAAAAGTAGAAAGTAATGGCAAATCATATATCTGATAAAAGTCTAATATCCAAAATGTATAAAGAACCCATATAAATCAAGATAAAACAAATAATCTAATTAAAAAATTGACCAAAGATCTTTTTTTTAAAGAATATATACAGATAGCCAACAGGTATATAATAAGATGCTCTGCATCACTAATCATCAGGGAGATGTAAATTGAAACCACTATGAAATACTGCCTCACACCTGTTTGAATGGGTATTATGAAAAAGACTAGAAATTACAAGTTTTGGCAAGGATGTGGAGAAAAGGGAAGCCTGTTACGCTACTAGTAGGAATGCAGATTGGTGCAGCCACTGTGGAAAACTATATGGAGTCACCTCAAAAAATTAAAAACAGAACTACCATATGACCCAGAAATGAAATTTCTGGGTACCTATCCAAGTAAAATGAAAACACTAACTCAAAAAAAAAATACATATGTACTCACATGTTCATTGCAGCAGTATATTTAATAGCCAAGATATAGAAACAACATAAGTGTTCAATACTGGGTAACTAGATAAATAAAATGTGCAATTATATGTATAATAGAATATTATTCAGACATAAAAAGATTTTGGCATTTGTGACAACAATGGACCTTCAGGACATTGTACTGCATGAAAGAAATCAGACAGAGAAATACAAATAATGTAGTATCTCTCTTATATGAGAAGCTCATAAATATAAGCTCATAAATGTAGAGAAGAGATTAGATCGGTGGTTGCCAGATGCAGGAGGAGGTGGGTAGGAGAAATGGATGAACTGATGTTTTTAGATATTTTTTTAAATTAAAGAATATTTAAAAGTATATTCACAAATTAGAAAAAAGAAAATGAAGGAAGGGCGGAAGGGCGGAAGGAAGGAAGGAAGGAAGGAAGGAAGGAAGGAAGGAAGGAAGGAAGGAAGGAAGAAAGGAAGGAAAGAAAAGAAACTTCTCTTTCACACTATGAAAATTTGCTAAAAGCTTGCCTTTCCAATAAAGAGAACTTGGAATTGATGTAATAAAAAATAAAGCTTATGAAACATAAGTAGACATATTGATGAAATAAAAATAGAAGCTGAAATGATGCATTGTTTTGGAAAGATAAAAACAATTTTATAATTTTTTCTGCTTTAGGAGATAAATGTTTTGCCGTTCTTCATGGTTAGCAGAACTGTGTTTTCCAAAAGGGGTCAAGGGGGAAACAGGGAAAAAAAAAGAACAACAGAATAATTTCAGGAGAAAATACAGAAAGAAAAATTTTGGAAATTCAGACATGGAAGTTGGGTCACTTAATCGTATTATCATTATTTTAATTTGATTCTCATGTGGTGTAGTCAGTTCAGGATGCTTTAACAAATTACTCTAGACTGCTGGATAAGCAATGCAAAGTTGTTTCTCACAGCACTAGAGTATGGAAAGCCCAAGATCAGAACACCAGGAAGATTTGGTTCTGCTAAGAGACCTCTTGCTGATTTTTTTGTGTCCTACTCAGGGGAAAGTGGGGAAGCTCTGGCCTCTTCTTTTTTATAGCATACTGTTTTCAAAAATTAATTTTATTTCTTCAAATTATTTGTTTCTTGAACCTGTGTTATCTAGGAATCCAGATACTACATACCATAATATTTTTCTATGATTATTGTCTTTAGAACATCAAAGTTTATAAAATGCCCAGCTGATTTCATAATGAAAACAGTCTTCTGCTATTCAACTCTTAAGTTTATTCTAAAACTAAAAATCAACAAACAATGCTTAGATTAGAATATTACATAGTTAATATTCAATGTAAAACAAAGTGATGAGGTTTTTCCAGTAGAATTATGAACAATCATACAGCACAGAGTTTGGTGTGAGGTCGTTTTCTGTAATAAAATGGATTTGTTTTGTCATTGGTCTTAGAGAGCGATACATAAAGGAGAGGACATGTGGAGATTCCCGTTTTCTTTTTCTTTTAAAGATTTCTTTTTTTGTTCTGAGAAATCCTCTCTTATCACATTCTGGTTTTGCTTTATGCATATTTTAACTTTTAAAATCCTTTCCAAGGTGGTTTTTAAGAATTAAAAAAATAACTAAACTATGACCTCTGGACCTTCTCAGATGCCAAATATGCTTTTCTATCATATGTAGGATTGCAACCACCTTCACCCACAGTTATGACTCAGAAGATGAAATAAATCTTAGCTCATGATGGGCAGGACTGGTCACATAGTCACTTTATATCCTATTGTTTGATGCTTAGTATCAATCAAATATCATAAAAGAGTAACTTTACAAATAGTAATTTTTTGCAGTAAGAGAAACATTTCCTCCAAAATCTCAGAGTTACACACTGCGACTGTCACATCAGGGTTGCAAGAACACCGTCCAGCATTTTAATGCATTACAGATAGCACTACAGGATCTAGCAGGTAATAAGGCCTGGTAATAATAAACTTGCCACCCAGTTGACTGCAGCAGAGCTATGGGACTCACTCAGAACTTTTAGTAGCCCCAAGCTTGATCGATACTGCCTCCGCACCCAGAAGTCCACCAAGCAACGTGGCTGTATCTTAGTAGTAGTATGGAAGTTGTGAAAGGTCGAAGACGTGTCAGACCTTGGCATCTTGTGAAGTTTCTCTTCCATACCCTGGGACCTGTGTTTCTCATTTAGAATACTTTCACTTCTCCTGTGTACCAAATCCAGTCAACGGATGTCATCAATGTCCTGCATCAATCCGACGTTCTGCTAATGACTGACGTTCCTGAGTACAATTTAGTGATGGCAGTGGAGGCGATTTAAAATATCCCTTGGAAAAATAGGGAGTATGCTCCAATACCCTTACTGCATAAAAGCCAACCACTTTTATGACTAGAAAGTGAAAACGAAGCATATTTGTCAGATGGATAGTCTCACACCCTTTGCACAGATTGAATATCTGTTTTGGTAAGGACACCAAAGCACAGAAACTGCCGTTGCTGTTGTTACTGTTACCTTTTCAAGTGCTGATAGGCTGTTATCAATCATCCTTCTGAATTCCACAGGTGCCATTTAGGTAAATGGAACTGGGAAATGATGTGGCCTACAATCAGCAAATCCTCCAAAAATACGGTATGGCTTCTGATCTACCATTTTGGCTGGAGCTGGAGGAATGGGGAGGTGATCAATGCTAGGCATTTTCACTTGCTGTTCCTACCATAGTTGTTTTACGTAATGGTCAGAAAGTAATATGGAGATTCTGATTTGCATTCATGTATTAAATAAAATGACCACCGGGTGAGCTCACAGACCCTTTGTGACACAGATTTGAGCCATTCGTTCATGAATCAATTGACTTCCATAAACTCCCAGTCTTGCTACCATAGGGCTCGCTACCCTGTCAGCTAAGTCACTGTATGAAATAGATCCCTGGAGGTGTGTGTTTCCCTTTTTTCCCATTGTACACATACCCTCTTCAATGCACTCAGTTTCAGTTGGGAAAGAAGAGGGTATTAGATATTTTCTATTCCCGTAGAGTCAATCTAAAAATTTGAAAACAAAACAAAAACAGAAAACAACCCAGAATCTGTAAGTCAATAACTTCTGGATATTGGAAGTAGTTTAGTTTGGAAACTGACTCAAAAATTGCAATTTACCTTAGAGGTAGCTCTTCTGCTTCAATGTCAGTCTTCTGCTTTCCAGACTTTCCCTTTTACTCCAGGCGATGAAATCCAATAACACACTAGTTGATTTTCATCTATTTCAGTTCTGTTCCACAACCTACTAGCTACTCTCCTGGATGCCTGCAGATTAAGTCACCCAGGGGGCATACATTTCTGCATGGCAATGGGAAATGAACTAATGAGGAGAAACCAGGGTCTTTGAGAGAAAATCAGTACTGGCTCTCAGCTGTAGTTGAGTTCAACTCTGGTCTTGCAACCAGGAGCTTTGGTATCAATAGGGATAATGTAAGTCTAGAACAGAAGAATCTGCTTCCCATATTTCAAGGGTCATACTTAGGAGTTAACTTCTATGGCTCACAAAATAATTCTACCCAAATATTCCTACTTCACTGAGTTGTCTGTTTCTTTTCAATATTCTGCCAAGGCAGTTCCTATACCACTGCAGGGTATCATCATACTCAAATCAGTGTTTGGGACAGCACGCTAAGCCACAGGTCGTATGAGAATGTTTTTGTGCCAGTAAACCCTACCATATCCAGCCTCAAGCTCTACCTTCCACATGCATCAGTGTCTTCTTGGTCTCCTCAGCTCATGACTGTGAGATGAGTCTATGGACGAGTGTGCTAATTGTGGGAGGATTTCAGGTTGACTCTATTCTAGTTGTTTGTTTGCAGACAGCGTACATGAAATAGAGGTCAGTCCTCTGTAGGACAAGCATCATCTGGTGAGGCAGCTGCCTCAGATAAGACTTTCAACAATCTCCATGCCAGCGGCTCTTCTTTTCAAGCTGATGAAATGAGCTTGAAGATCCTTGGATTTTTCCACAATAATGACCCCGTCCTAGGACTCATGTCCCATCTTTTCTCTATGGGGCCCTGACTTCCATTCCAGAGACTCGTTGAAGCTATCCATTCAACTTTTATAGTTCTGATTCACAATTAAATGCTGTGTGTGATTTTCATCACAGTTTGCCCCAAGGCTACAAGAGCTAAAGATCTTTTTTCATTAGTGCCTTGGGGACTCTCTTTTCTGTGTGCCTTGAGTTGTTAGTTGGCTACTCTGAACGTACAGCATTTTGTAAGGTTTCTAAGCTCTTAACAGAACCCTCTGACTCTACAGTTCTTACAATTACTACTGCCTTCATATATTGCAAATGTTACTGCTACCTCAGAAAGCCAGTGATTCCTCTTCTGAATACACCACAGTAAAGTGCTACTGTAAGCGGGGTTTTTACTTATTTATTTATATTTTTTGTTTTAATCTCTTCACTTACCACAAGCAATATGGTTCTTTTTACCATCTGACTGGGTGGTTAATTACCAAGTTCAGAATCCCATCCTGATGTTATGGTTCTAGGGTCACTACGACCAGGAGCTGCAGCCTGGCTTGCCTGGGGAAGTGATCTCATGGAGCGGGAGGGGAGACTGCAAGGTGTGAAACAGGAGGGAAGCAATCCCGCTGTGGGTTATAGAGCTAAATACTGCATGAGGGAATTGGGTGGCTCTCCCCGGGGTCTTTAAAAAAAAAACCAAAACATGCAAATAACAGCTGAGAATTGACTGCCTTATACAGGGTGGGGAAAAAGTAGGTTTACACTCACAAGTACGTGAAACACAGAATTTATTTCTTAATTGTTGTGTTATTTTCCACACGAACAACTGTAAACCTACTTTTGCCCCATACTGTATATATCAACCTGAGTTGCATCTTATTGCATTTTAACTCCCTCAAATGCCCAGATTTTCACATGGATCAGAACTGCTGAGTGGGTCTGCCATCACCCCAGTGGAGGCAGTGATGTTGACTCGGAGCAGAATGTGAGAGACCTATGCAAATGCTGGCCAGCTGGGGTAAGCAAAATACTGGCCCAAGTGGGACGCCAAAACAGTTTTATGTAATTCATTGCAGCAATTATACCTGTGGGTTTTTTTTTACACAGTCATTTTTTTATACTAGGAAAGAATTTTTTATTAACCACTTTATGTCAAAAGTTTCATCGATGGGAGAATGGCCTAAAAATATAGTATAGGCTCACAGTAGAACACTTCCAGCAGATAAAAATGAGTAAACTAATTTTACATGTAGAATATGGCATAATGAATATAAAATGAAAAATCATGCCAAAATATCATATATTTATAAAAATGTACATATGTGGTAAAATTACAGAAACCTAAAAAGGAAAGAAAGATGCCAACTTCAGAAGTGATAACCACTAGAGAAGAAGGGAAGGGGTGAGAGGGAGGGATGCACAGTGAGCTGCAACCATCTGGAAAGTTCTACTTATATTTTCAGCATGTCAGTCAACTGCCTAACTTTTTAAAAGTGTGCATCATGTGTGCTTGACATTGCATTATATTTATTTCTATTTTTTTCTAAGATTTGACTACTTTTTAATTAAAACAGGGTCCAAAATGGGTAGAAGGTAACAAATCGAGACAGTGTAGGCCATTATTTCAAGTAATTTCTCTATTGGGACAAAACTATGGGTTTAAATAAAGTTCTTTTTTAAGATGAGAGAAATATATGTTTAAATTGAATATGTTTAAATATCTATTTGATTTTAAAATTTAATACAATTCCCAAGTTGCAAAGTAAGAAAACCACCTGCAATATAAATAATAAATGATATATTAATATGAAATGTGTATACATATAAAAGTGTGTATGAAGAAATAAGAACAGGAACTACTATACAGGACACATGGACAAAATCAAGGGGGAGGGTGGAGGTGGGGGAGGGAGGTGGGTTCAGCTGGGGTGGGGTGGAGGGATGGAGAGAAAAGGCATATGACTGTAATTGAATAACAATAAAAATTTAAAAAAAAATAAGAAAATAATCCAATTTTTAAATGATCAAAATACACTTACAGGTGACTTAAAAATAAGAAAAATATATCAATTATAAATGCATAAAATAGATTCAAATCAATAATAATCAGAGAAGTTAAAATATTATATAAATACTACATTGCATTATATTGTTATTATAAAAATGAAAAACAGCTATTAACTATTAATTTGGCTAACATTTTAAAACTGAAATACTTAACAATGATATGAAATAAAAATTGTGTATTTATACATGTACCTCTCCAATATTTGTATATCTGTGTATGTGTGTGTGAGTGTATTCTGTTATATCTGTTATATTCTGTTTCCCATACAAAATTTATAAAGGAGATTTGGTAAAGCATAAAATCTATTCATATATTCACACAGAAATTCCTGTTTAGGATTCTCCCAAGAGAAATTCCTAAAAATACATAAATTTTCAATTTCTCTTTTTTGTCTTTGGTTTAGTTTTGTTTCTAATAAACATAAATGTTATTCTGATATTCCCTGTATCTTTTATTTGCAAAAATAGACATATAATAAAGGCTGGTGCATAATCTGATGTAAATTAGATTAACTAAAATTGATTTTGATTCAGAATATGTACAGTATTGGAAAACTTCATGATGTAGTTTGCAGCGTATGTATAAATCCAATTAATGTAAAATATACGTGTGTTTAGTAGATAATGCTGTGGTTATACGTTACACTGTATAAGTTCATGTGTTATCCTGTTCTGTTATGAGTTATCTACATAGCATCTAATGTTAGTCCTTAGCAATATTTTACTCTCTAACATTTATTCTATTAATTACTCATCATTAACTATATCTTATCACTTTGATTTAATTCTTCATACACTTGGTAAAGGCAAGTGCTATTTTTGCATTGGTGATGGCTTTACATTCAATGCCAGAAACTATTTTAGCTACTTCTTCTTACATAACTGATTTTAGGATGATACCTTTTTTTAGAGATAATTACACATTTTAGAATGCACCACTCCCAACATTCCCTATAATCTACATTATAGCCCATGCACCAGACCCCTGGGTGGAATTCTACTGTGTGCTCAATCCTCTTACTCACATGATACTTCTCTTTCCTTTTTTATTATATGTTATTGTTTATGCTATAAACAATATAGTTGTTATGCTATAGTTGTCCCAAATTTTCCACCTTTGTCCACCTTCACCCAATTCCCCCACTTCCTTAGGCAATTCCCACACCATTGTCAATGTCCATGAGTCCTTCATATATGTTATTTGGTTACTCACTTCTCTATGCTTATTTACATCCCCATGACTATTCTGTAAATATCAATTTGTACTTCTTAATTCTGTCACCTTTTAACCTGTCTGTCTGACCCCCTACTCATCTGGCAACTATCAAAACATTCTTTGTATCTGTGACACTGTTTTGGTTCTGCTTGTTGGTGTTTTTCTTGTTTTTTAGAATCAATTATTGATTGATATGTATTAATATTTATTGCTATTTTATTGTTCATATTTTTGACCTTCTTTTTCAAGAAGACCTTTTAACATTTCATGTAGTACTGGTCTGGTGATGATGAACTCGTTTAGCTTTTTCTTGTCTGGGAAGCTCTTTATCTGCCCCTTGATTCTAAATGATAGGTTTGCTGGGTAGAGCAATCTTCACTGTAGGTCCCTGCTCTTCATGACTTTGAATATTTCTTGTCAATCCCTTCTAGCCTGCAAAGTTTCTTTTAAGAAATCAGCTGATGGTCTTATAGGGGCTCCTTTATAGCTAAGTGCTTTTTCTTGCTGCTTTTAAGATTCTCTCTTTGTATTTAACATTTGGCATTTTAATTGTGATGTGTCTTGAAAAGGGCCTGTTGGGTCCACCTCATTTGGGACTCTCTGTATTTTCTGGACTTGTATGTCTATTTTCTTCACCAAGTTAGGGAAGTTCTCTTTCACTATCTTTTCAAATAGGTTTCCAATAACTCACTCTTTCTCTTCTCCTTCTGGCACTCCTGTGATGCCAATGTTGGTCCACTTGAAGTTGTCCCAGAGACTCCTTACACTATCCTTTTTTTTTTTTGCATTCTTTTTTCTTCTTGCTGTTTTGATTGGTTGTTTTTGCTCCTTATGTTCCAAATCCTTGATTTGATTCTCATCTTCATCCACTTTATTGTTGATTCCCTGTAAATTGTTCTTTATTTCAATTTATGTATCCTTAATTTCTGACTGGATCTTTTTTCATGCTGTTGAGGTCCTCACTAAGTTCTCTGAGCATCCATATAACCAGTCTTTAGAACTCTGTATTGGATAGGTCACTTTTCTCCATTTTATTTAGTCTCTTTTCTGGAGTTTTGTTCTGTTCTTTTATTAGGTCCACGATTCATTGTCTCCTCATTTTGGGAGCCTCCATATGTTTGTTCTTAGAGCTACTACATCTGCCAGGCTTGGCAGAGTGACTTAATGTAATAGGTGTCCTTCAGGGTCCAGTGGCACAGCCTTCTCTATTACCCAAGCTGTGTACTCAAGGTATGCCCACTCTGTGGGGTGTCTACACCATCCTCTTGTAGTTTAGCCCTGATTGCTATTGGCACATCCAAGGTCAGCCACCACCTGTGTTCTTTACGGGGTCACAGAGCATTAGCGGCAAAAGCAATCTGCAGTTAGGTGCTATTTTGCAGGGCTTGGAGGTGTCCAGGAGTGGCCAAGCTGTGAACCAATGCTAGTGCTTGGCCTGATGCAACTTAGCTAGAGGCATGGGGCTTTGCTCACCAGATGTCTCTTGTTTGAGATGATTTAGGAAAATCGGAAACATGGACCAAGACCAGCCATTCATATGGAAAAGTCACTGGAAACAGCTCTTGGGTGGGCCTGAATATTGGGTGGGGCAGGCCTCAGGGAATCATCAAGGTAGGGAAAATATTGTGAGCCAGGTTGATGGTGTCTCCGACATTGTGCCCACCTGCAGGCTCTGTTGGGGGAGGGCTAAGAAAAAGAACAATGGCCTCTGCCAGCACATCTGTCTGGGAGAAACGTATACCCCAGATCTCACCCTGATGTTGGACAATTCAGTTCCTCCCTGTTCATCTCTGCTACCTTTCAACATGCTATACTCATGCTGGAGTCAGAGGGTGTAAGTCCAAATAAGTCTGTGTGTGGATCTTTTAAAAGGAACTACCTGAGACTCCAGCAGTTTCTGTATTCCACACCCTCAAGCCCCACTGGTTTTTATAGTCAGAAGTATGGGACTTATCTACCTGGCCCTGGAAAACTGGGCTGGGTAGACTGGTGTGGGGCTGGGACCCCTAGCTCCTATAATATGCTTCCCGAGTTTTTTATAGCACATGTGGGTGTAGGACCAGCCCGTTCTGCATCTCTGCCCTTCCTACCAGTCTCAGTATTGTTTTTTATTCCATAGTTGTAGGACTTGCATTCAGCTTAGATGCTGATGGTTCTGAATGGTGGTCGTTCTATAGTTTAATTGTAATGTTGCTGTGATTATACAAGGAGGTGAACTGTGTTTACCTACACTGCCATCTTGACTGGAATTCAGATTTCTCTTTCTTAATAGGAAATTACTACATGGATTTGTCTTCCTTCCTGTATCTTACGTGTCTCATACAACAAAAGAAACACTTTATAATTAATGGAATGAGCGTAATATTCTTATCTAATATTTTATTGTTTATTATTCCCTATTTGTTATTATGTACATCATTATCTACTGTATTTATCACACATACAAATAAAACACAGCTGATTGTACCACCATATTATCTAAAAGCATGTAACTACTGTTTTATCACATCCATTTGAAGAGAATAAAGACCCTTGTAGTAGTTGAGCTAATTATTGGCTTAAATAACAGATAATCACTGAAAATTTATTTTCAATACAAAAGAAGTTTTGTTTGTTTGTTTGTTTTTTCATTGCATACCTGAGTTTAGTTAATGGTGGAATGACAAGTTCAGAAGATATTGCTTAATCTGTTTATTTGTGCCTGAGAATTATGGAGGCTCTTTAATTTTTGAGACGTGATTTCCAAGGTCACTTTAGAGATGTCCACACTTTCTCCACAGATGGGAGAAGAAATATGATGAAGAGTTCCAATATGGTTTTAAGACCCAGGTCTATAAGGAGCATATTTTTTTTTCACCTGAATTTCTTTAGCCAAAATTCAATGTTGTAAGTTTATCTAGATGCACACATGACTATAGAATGTAGTTTCTGACGATAGGCCATTTTCCAGCAGCTACAGAAAAGGAACACAATTTTCATTGGTCACCTAATCATCTTTGCAAATTGGAAAACAAAATATACATGCCATTTTAAAAAAGAAAATTAGGAGCCTGGCTTTGGAGTCAGTATGTAGAGTGTAGCAGTCGATACTTTTGGTGAGAGGGAAATAAAAGTAGATTCAATAATTGATGTGGTATGAATAGAATTTAAATCAACATTAACCTAGAGATATTAGTCTCTAGCATATTAGATACCAAAAAGAGGACATGATAAATTGGAAAATGTGGATACAAATATGGCCACACACTCCTCCCATTCTAGTTCCCATGCCTGTCTGCCGTCTGACATTTTTGCTCTCCCCATCACGAGGCCCAGTCTATTCCACACCCTCATATCTGAGCTTGTCCTGACTTGAGTTGATCTACAGAATCTGGCAGAAGTGACTCCATGTAACTTTCAAGGGTAGGCTTCTAGCTTCTGGGTTTACTTTCTTGGAACGCTGCCATGTTATTACTATGTTGGGAAGATGCCTCTCGGTTTCCCCAGAAAACCCTGAACCCACCAGCATGTGAGTGAACTCAAGCCAAGTCAGCAGAAAGGCTGCCAAAGAACCTCATAGAATTTTAAAAACTAGTAAATTATTATTGTTTGAAATTTCAGTATATAGGATGGTAAAAGGGTACAAGCTTCAAAATAAAAATGAATAAGTTCTTTGATGATTTAATGTATAATTCCATGCCCAACCCCCTTCCCTCTGATAACCACATCACTGTTGTCTGTGTCTATGAGTTTCTATGTGTTTGGTTTTCTTGTTGGTTAATTTGTTGCCAACCTAGCGAGAAATAACAAGTGTTGGAGAGGTTGTGGAGAAAAAGGAGCCCTCATTCACTGCTGGTGGGAATGTAAACTGGGAGAGCTACTATGGAAAACAGTATGGAGTTTCAGCAAAAAATTAGGAATAGAGCTACCACATGACCTAGCAACCCATCTTCTAGTTATCTGCCCCCCCAAATTGGAAATGTTAATTCACAAAGTTACACGCACCCCTTTGTTGATTGCAGCATTATTCATGGTGGCCAAGACAAGGACACAACTGAAGTGTCCTTGAATCGATGGCTGGGTAGTGTCAGGAAGCCAACTGTACAATTGAGAGATTCCCTAAATCAATTCAATTTAAACTACAATGTACAATGTCAATATTTATTTTATAATATTCAGTATTTTATATACATATATAACAGATATATTTTTAAGTTATATATTATATGTACTATCCTTATATAGACTTACAAATATAAAATGCTCAGTTGTTTAAAGGTTAGTAATAAGTATGGTAATGCTTTACACTAGTATAGCAATATATAAAGGAGGGAATTACAGCCTGTATTATTTCACCTCCTGATTTTTAACAACAGTCTATGTTGAATCTGTTTACTGAATCTCTGAGTCACACTTTTCTAAATCTGCTCAAAATTATTTTACAGAATAAGGTAAAAGACACAGGACAAAACTTTATAGCAAACAACAAAGGTATTTAGAGGATATTTAACTTCTCAGAAAGATGAAAAATAGTTATTTTTACAGAGTGTTTCATCCTAAGAATCTCTAGATATATGTCATATCTAAACTGTCTTTGTAAACTGGGATACTTGTAATGGCAAAAAGTGGACAAATTGACCATTATGTTCAGTACTAGAGATTGTGTCCCATTTAGTAAAAGAAAAAAAATTCTTTTCTCCATCCCTTTTTTATAACATCTTAAGATTGAGTTCTGTTAAAGAATGTATCAATAATTATCATTTAATATCATATATCATCATTTAATATATCACTAAGTCTCCACTTATGAGAATAAAATTTATAAAGTTTAAAAATATTATACCACATTGAAAATTTCAGGCAATTAAAATAATACAGAAAGAATAAATAAAGAACAAATGTGATAGAGTAATAAAATGTGATCAATTTTCCAATTATGTATATATATTTATATTTTATTTTATTTTTTAATCCTCACTTGGGGATATGTTTATTGATCTCAGAGAGAGAGGGAGAGAGAGACATTGATGTAAGAGAGAAACTTCAAGGCCCCCCCTGTACACACCCCGACTGGAGATCAAACCCACAACCTCTTGGTGTGTGGGACAGCATCCCAAACAACTGAGACACCGACCCAGGACTCCAATCACAGTTCTAATGAAAATACTTTATTTTATAACAAATATAGCCACTTCTATCCCCTCCCATCAGTTGTAGATAACTAGATATGTTACGTTAGACAATTAGCCAGACTTTCTACAAGTTATGTAATTGACTTCAAATTTTTCTCCCCTAAATTTTGAGCAGTGTGACCTGAGCAAATCCATACATTTATTTATGTCTCAGTCTATGTCTCTCCATTCATGTACAGTCATACCTTGGTTCTTTCTGGCTTCAGAACTCATCAAACCCTGTACTCATCACATTTTGATGAGAAAAAATGTTTCTGCCCTCGGTGCTCGCTCAGGACTCATCACACTTGCTTGAACTTTTATGAGTCACAGCACTGCTCTGCAAGAGAAAATGCTTCATCGCTTGGTACTCACCAGTTTCAGCACTTATTATGAGTTCCAGGATGAATTAATAATGAGTACTGAGGTACCACTGCATTCCTACCCTGAAGGGTTGTTTGGATTATCAAATATAATGAAGTATTTCATTTTAAGTATCTGTCCAATACCTAATCCAGTTTATTCTGGTTTCGCTCTCTTCAAGGCTTTAACTCTGTTTCTCCCTCTACTCTTGGAGAACATAACAGCTTCCTACTTGCTTGTGCTTAATATTTAACCACCATATTTATTCTCTTTATCCTCCTAACACCTAGAGTAATATTTCCTTCATTACTGTCTCTGAAGTTAAATCCTTTTAATTATGTTATTAGTTACTTCTTCAAGATACTTAACAGACAATGCTTTAGTTTTGAAATGCTCCACTTGGGACAACTGTATGTCTTGGAAAATATAAACAAATAAATAAATTTTTGATTAGATATATTTTGTTAAAAATCAATGATTTCTTTCATAAATGTATTTTGAATGTATATATCATGATTCCACTAAATACTACTTGATTTATCTACGTAATATTCTTTCTTTTATTAAAACTGTATTTTCCCCTTAAGATATTTGACATTTTATATGTAATAACTAAAAAATGAAATTAAGCACACTGTGTGTTTCTGATTAGAAATCCAATATTTGTATCATAAAATATGTATGAAAAATTCAAACAAAAATGCATCTTATAAATTTGTGTCTATAACAAGTAATAGCAATATGAATTTTATGAGAAAAGTGATGCTTTAAGCAGTTATTCAAATAAAACATAATGTCAAGGAACTATAAAATATATTCACAAAGATAATGAGAATTGTGAAAGATTGTTATTATTCATATAAAAGTAGGAAGTATCAATTTTCCAACTGATATTAGTTTTGTAGATCTTTATGTATATTTGAGTTTTTAAAGTTTCAGCATTTTACAAACATGTATTTTATAATATAGTTAATAACATTTGCTTGCCAGTGTGATGTCAAAAGATCTACAGTTATTGTCAACTCAATTCATGAATGACTAATTAGAAAATAAATAATTAATAACAAACCAAAATGAATGAGTTGTGATTACAACTTAAGAGATAATCTTCAGGTTTGTCAAATAAGTGAATATCTTTGTAGATAGAGACAACTATTAAAATAAATCGATCTGTGGTGTCACTTAACTGTGAGTAAAGATATTTATCTTTTGACATTATAGAATGCATAAGGATCTTTCCTACAACTGCACGCAGCTGGGATTCACTCCTCATTTGTCCTGTTACAGTGTCACCTCGGTAACATCACAGTTAAGACTGCAGCATTTCCATTGTAAATCCATATTTTGAACTACTTAATGTAAATAAGTGATGAAGACACTTTTCTGAAATAAACTTGGATGGTAAAATCCTTCTAGAAAACATTTTAAATAACTTTCAAAGCTGACTTCTACAGGATTGATATATCTTATTATGAGAAGACTATATATTAATAATAGTATTTTGATGGTTCTAAAATACTTCATGTGTTTCTGCCTCTAAATGAGATTTTTTGTTAAATTAGAAAATAATACATCTTATTAAATAATTTCATTTTTCATTAAAATAAGCAAGTATATTCATTCTATAAATGTATATGTTTAAGTAAGGCAATACTGAAACAATACCACATCTGTCTGCAAGTTTTATAAAAAACATTGATGAGCAGAAAATATGTGTGAAATTATTTGATAACTTTATTCATGCAAAAATGACTTCAAATTTCCTTAGTTGATAATTTAGTGTATATAAAGCAAAGCCCAATTTAAATACTTTTACCACACATGTGTATTTCAATTACAGTAATACTCTTACAAGTACTAACATTAAAATATTTTATTTCTTCATAGTGAAATTAAACAGAAGATTACTAGCAGAATAGAAGTAAAAATAAAATATTATTATAATATATTAAATAATTTGTAGACAATAATAAAATTTTAATATTAGTTTTAAGTAAAAGTCTGTTGTATAGTCCATAATCATAAAACAATAAGAACTATATTAAAATTTTAATTGATAGTATTTCAATTCAAGTATTAATATTTTAGTAATAGAACATCAGAAATTATTTTATGAAGGGTTTTATAATAGCAGTCATTAAACCTGAAAAATTTATGATGCATTTCTCTATCAAAAATAACTTCTGTACTTTTTTAGCAGTTAAGCAGATCTTTCAAATTGTTGGCTATAACTCTATTAAGGTTTGTGTTCATGTTAAAGTAGTAATACTTCTTAAGATAAGTAATTTCTCTAATGTATAAAGTGTGTAAACATATGGTACTTGTTACAAAATAAGTAAAACAGATGACTACCTTTTTAAATCTTTTTTGATTGTTATCCCATTACAGTTGTCCCAATTGCTCCCCATTGCCCTGGTTGCCCACCCCACCCCACCCTCTCCCCCTCCCCCCCACAGTCAATTCCCACACTGTTGTCCATGTCTGGGGTCATGTTCTTTATCCAGCCCCTTCCTCTTCTTTCCACCACTGTCCCCCTTCCCCCTCCCCTCTGGTTGCTCAGTCTGCTCCATGTTTCCATGTCTGTGGTTCTATTTTGTCCGTTAGCTTATTTCGGTCATTAGATTCCTCTTATAGGTGAGATCAAATGTGTTTGTCTTTCACCGCCTGGCTTCTTTCACTTAGCATAATGCTCTCCAGTTCCATCCATCTGTCACAAAAGGTAGGAATTTCTTATTTCTTTCTGCTGTGTAGTATTCCATTATGTAAATATACCAGTTTTTTGATCCACTCATTTACTGATGGGCACTTAAGCTGTTTCCAGATCTTGGATTTTGTAAATAGCGCTTCTACAAACATAGGGGTGCATAAGTTCTTTTTAATTGGTATGGATTCCTGAGTAAATCTTTGAAGTATAAAAATAATTAGTAAATATTCTTTTGAAATTTTGTATATGCTGTCCTGAAAATATATGTGTGCCATAATATATTTTATTCTTTTCTTGATTACCTTTGAAATAATCAAAATAATATAACCTGCATTAAACTTTCAAATTTGGGAGTAATGTTATTCATAGTACAGAAAATTTGAGAATTGCTACCGAAGTGAAGGTTTTTGACTTGGATTAGAAAAAAGGTACAAGACATTTACTTGGTAATTGTCTTTCTGATAAAATGCGAGAAGTGGAAATAAACAGGTGAAGAGTCTGCACAATCAAGTTAATGACTAATATGGTAGGATGAACATTAAGTGTGAAAGGCCCTTGGGGCCAGGGAGGAAGCATTTTATAGGTCTCTTCTTTCACTCATTTAACTATATGCTCCTGGCACATTAGAGAACAATGAGGAGACTACTACTTCCAGTCAAGATTAAGTAAAATGGACCAGATTTACATTTCCAGCTAAACTAGTTAAAATTTAGGCAATATATATGAAAAAATGTCTCTCTCAAGACTTTGGACATCAGGCAATAAAAGAAAGAGTTCCTTGAAAGAAGGGGAACAAACATGGAATGCCCCAAATTGGTTAGAGTATGATCTCAAGAAAGTTTACAGCAAAAAGTTTAGGAAGATGAAGAAAAAATGAGCCCAGCTGTCACCCTGAGCTGAAATTTCAGGGAAGCAAAGAGTAATAAAATTACAGAGCAAATTAAAAGAAAAGAAGAATGAGGTGTATACACAGAGTTCCAGAGATTTGCAGAGGATCATTCTTGACTAGTCAACTGCATTTTGGTCATAATATGCATGTAAATAAAACATCTAAGTTGAAGGAAAGATTCAAAGCAGGAATGAAGATATAATGAGTGATTGGAGCTCACATAGGGCCTGCAGAATGCCTGTTCCCCAAAGCCAGATCGGGAAACCTCATAATCCAGGATGCATTAGTTAGAATAAAAGATTCTTGCCTCAGTTGTGGGGAAATGTTAACCCTAATATAAACACAACTCTTGCTTAAAACAAACAAACAAACAAGAAAAAACCTCAGAAGAGAGCACTGAATAGTTCAAACTATTTCCGTGTAATCTATGTAGTCTATGTACCGGAACAGAGTTTTAGAGGAAGACAAATCATACAGCACTCCTGATACCCTGTCCCACCTTGCCAGACAAGCAAAGAAGCAGCGAAATACAACCCATAATAGGGAGAAAAATCACACAAAACTGACACCCAAATGACAGAGTATCAAGTTAGAAGAAAGTACATTAAAACAATCTGTGTGAGTATATTCCTTTACTTCATTTAGTTAGAGCGGGATTCAGCACTTTTTTTTGTCTTGTAAAGGGCCAGATAGTAAATATTTTAGGTTTTGTGAACCATGTAGTTTCTTTTGTAACTGTGGTGTGAGAACAGCTCTACGAACCATGTAAATGAATGGGTGTGGCTGTTTTAGTGCAAGTTTATTCATAAAAACTGTCTAAATTTGGCCCATGCACTGTAATCCACTGGATTCCTGAGCTAGAAGAAATATGATTATTAGAAAAGAAAATATTACTGAACATAATCAATAGAAGCTATTCATCACTTAAAAATATTCACAGCCACCCATAAACATAGCAATACATTTTATCCAACATGAAACCCAGCTAAAAGAATTAAAAATTTTCAAAAAGCATAGATGAAAGGGGACGAAAGGGTATAACTGGGGTCCTTCAAGCAGATGAAAACAGAAACAAAAATATTTTAATTTCAACTCTATATTATTCTCATTTGTATGATTTCTTAAAAGATTTCCAATGTAATTCTTACTTTGCTCCTCTGTAAGGGAAGTAGGTGTCCCCCCAAGCCCCAGCATCTTTCAAGATTTTCTCCTTGTCTTTGATTTTCTTCAGTTTGAATATGATATGTTTAAGTGTGGATATTTTGTTTTATCTCTATTTGGTATTCTCTGAGCTTCTTGGATCATTGATTTGGTCTCTATCATTAATTTTGAAAAATTATGTCATTATTGCTTCAAATATGTCATTCATTTTTTCTCTCTTGTTTCTTCTGATATTCTTCTTAGGTACATGTTCTATCTTTTATAAATCCACTGTTTTGGGATATTTTGTTTCATCTTTTTATTGCTTTTTCTTCTTGCATTTTAATTTTGTAAGTTTCTATTGACACTTCTTCAGACTCACTGATTTTTGCATTTCATATTAATTCTTTCTTAGAGTTTCTTCTCACTGCTTACGTCACACATACCTTGCATGTTTACTTTTTTTCTGTGAGAGCTCCTGACACATTAATTTAAATTCATGGTCTGATAATTGTAACACCTCTGCCATATTTAAGTCCATCTATCATGCTTTCCCTACCTTTTTGAATTGTGTTGTATGGTAGTATGTTTGGAATTTTTATGTTGAAATCCTACTGTGGACTTAAATGTGTCTACCCAAAAATTATATATTGAAGCCCTAACCCCTAATTTGATTGTATATGTAGGTGGGGCCTGTAGATGGGTGGACAACGGTTAGATGAGGTCATCAGGGTTCGGCCCTAATCCAATAATGCTGGTGCCCTCACAAAAGAGGAAAAGAACCGGAGTTTTCTCTAAGGCCATATGAAAATATATCAAGAAGACAACCTTCCAGAAACCAGGAGCGTTGCTCTCAGTGAGGGAACAACACTCCAGTGAAGACTGGAGTGACAACTTCTAAGAACTCTTCATTTTGAACTAGACATTAGGTGCCTCAAAAATATGGCCAATGTTTACAATGCAATGGCCAAATGTTTACAAATTTGATGAAAATACCAACTCAGCGATCCAAGAAACTTAACGAACCTGAAGGAAAAGACATATGACATAACAATAGCAAGGTAAAACATTTTAGTTCATGAGGACTGCTGCAACAAAGCCCCACAGACGGAGTGGCTTAAATAACACAAATTTATTTTCTCACATTTCTACAGGCTACAAATCTGACACATAGGTGGGTTGGTTCCTTCTGGGGGCCATAAAGTAAGGATCTGTTTCAGGCTTGAAGATAACCAACTTTTTCCTATGTTTTCACATTGTCTTCCCTTTGTACATGTCTGGTTCTTGATTTCCTCTTCTTATAAGGACTCCAGTAACATTGGATCAGGGCCCTCACAAATGACCTCATTTTAATTACCTCCTTAAAGACCCCATCTATAAAAGAGATCACATTCTGAACTACTAGGGGTTAGCACTTCAACATATCATAATCTATTTTTTAGAAACCAGCAATAAGGAGGAAATCTTAAAATCAGCAGATATCAAAGGTTGCATTGCATACAGAGAAGCAAAGGTAAAAATAATAGTACACTTCTCATGTAGTCTGATACAAAAGAAATACAAAGAGGCCCAAACACCTGGTCAACTTTGCCTACAGGACACTTATTGATTTCTGAGACTGTACTAGAGGCAAGAGAGCTGTGCTGCATAATTTAGAAAGCCAAGAAAAAAAGAAAAAAGAAAAAATCTCCCATAATTTTTTTCAATATTTAGAAGTCAGACAACTTTAATACTGAAGAAGCCCACCTCATTTTTCAACCAATCTATCAACAGATTTACCTGATGTTAAATCTGCAGGGTAGAAAGGGGAATGTAGAAGGACAGGGAATGAGTATGTTCAATACTTACACAAGGCAAAGCTGAAATTACCACAGTCTTCAGTCTTTCAGTTTAAGATCCATATTATGGTGCTCCTCAATTCTGCAGACTCTCAAGAATAGAGAACACATACAAGACATTTCTTTTTAAAGCCATACAAGGGACTAGATATTTGTGGCAAAAAAGAAAGGGTTTATCTTACCTCCAAGCTTCTGGTAAGAAAAGGTTTTATGCTTTCCTAAAAGTGCTCAGCACACAGAAAGATTTTAAAGTCCAAGAAAAATCCAATTTGTCTTCTGTGTCCCTGGAAAACTCCTCCAGACACTTTTGTGACCCCAACACGTTTGAGTAACAGCTCCCTGTCAGAAGAATTATCTTCTGAATTTGATGGTTAGGAAAATAATGTAACTAACACTCCAGGAGAAGCCAGCACAGAACTATATTCTCTCTCAAAAGAAAGTTATGCATTTAAATTTGCATTTGAAAAATATAGACAGTTAGAAACATCATTTTGCAATGGTTCAAGATAAACTAATAGCTTTACTTTTGCAGATATTGAGATAACAAAGTAAAAGCTCATTTACTCGGAGTCATAATTTTGATGTAAGAAAGGTCAGGCTGAATATTTGTTAATTGGAATAGTAGATATTGAAATATACTGAAGTATGTAAAAGATACAAATTTGGTAAAATTTATATTAGCTTTCTCAGAAAATTGTGACTACAGCATAAAAAGCTAAAACTTACCAGGTAAATAATCAATATGTTTTTTAAAATTTAATTTAAAATTCTGTTAATTAACTTAAATAGAACAACACAATGGGCAAAAAAATTTAAGCCTTCCCCTTAAAATCTGAAATAAGACAGGGATGTCTGCTTTCACCTTTCTTATTCAACATAGTACTGGAAGTCCTAGCCACAGCAATCAGACAAGAAGAAGAAATAAAAGGCATTCAGATTGGAGAAGAAGTAAAAGTGTCTTTATTCACAGATGACAGGATACTGTACATAGAGAACCCTAAAGATTCCACCAGGAAAGTAGCAGTATACAAAATTAATATCCAGAAATCAGTTTCATTCTTATATGCCAACAATGAATGATCAGAAGTGAAAAATTAAAAAAAAAATCCCACTCATGATTGCTTCAAAAAGAATATAATACCTAGGAATAAATTTAACCAAGAATGTAAAAAACCTATATTTGCAAAGTTATAAGACACTGAAGAAAGAAACTGAAAAAAATACAAGTAAGTGGAAGCATATATCATGCTCAGGGATAGGAAGAATTAGTATCATTAAAATGTCCATACTACCCAAAGCAATCTATGGGTTCAATGCAATTCTTATCAAGATATCATGGTGTATTTCACAGAAGTAGAACAAATATTTCAAAAATTTATATGGAACCACAAAAGACCCCAGATAGCAACAGCGATCTTGAGAAAGAAGAACAAAGTTGGAGGAACCATGTTACCTAATATCAAAACAATATGGTACTGACATAAAAACAGACACTTGGATCAATGGAACAGAATAGAGAGCCTAGGAATAAACTCATGCCTTTATAGTCAATTAATAGTCGACAGAAGAGGCAAGCACATATAATGGGCTAAAGATGGTATATTCAATAATTGGTGTTAGGAAAATTAGTCAGATAAATGCAGAAAAATGAGACTAGACTACCTTCTTATGCCACACACAAGGACAAATAGAAAATGGACTAATGACTTAAATGTTAAACTCAAACCCATAAAAATCCCAGAAGAAGACATAGACAGTAAAATCTCAGACATTGCTCGAAAATCCTAAATTTCAAAAGTATAAAAAGCCTTAAAATATTCCAGACATAAGATGAACAAACTTTTTACAGAAAATCATACTGAAATTTTCATTTTCAACAATGTGAATAAATTGTTATACTGGGTTGCCTAAACATCTGCTTAGTTTTTTCCGTAGAATAAAATACATTTTTCATTTTCACCAATAACTTATTGATTTGGATATTTTGAGTATGTTAGCTATCCCTTGTGTGGTGCAGTGTTGATTGTTCTCAATTAATGTCTCGATTTGATCACTGTCAACTTCAACTGACCTACCCAACCATGGAGAATCATCCAGTGAGACACCTCCCACAGGAAGCTTTGCAAACCACTTCTGACACATTTGATTAGTCACAGAACTTTCTCCATCTGTTGAAGGCGGGCACACATACCCAGCATCTTGGTGATTGCAGACAAAGAACTGAATCAAACACACAGAGAGTTCATAGCAGAGAGAGAGAGCGCAGATTTACTAAGTGATAGTGCACTCCACAGAACATGGGAGCGGGCCAACTCCGAGTAGAGGTTGGCCTCCGGGGCTGGAGGGATGCTATTCTTACAGGGTGGATATTTCCTGGCTAGGTTTGGCGGAGTCTTATTGTGCATGTACAAGTAGTTATATTACTTTAAAGCTACTGTGTATGTGGTCTTCCATGCTTTTCCTTCATTGGCCACTGGGGAAGGGGTTCCCACAATGTTAATTTATTATAACACTATTATAGTGAGGCAGGGGTCATGTAGCATCTGCTGTGCAGGTGCATCATGATTCACCATGATTCAGCCCTTTCTCAGAAAGCTGGAACAACTGATCTTAGAACAGGGTCTCTGTCCTGTACTGATGTCCTTTACCTTAGCCCTGGGGCACCTCAGGAGTTTCCCCCTTCCTGACTATCTCCTGCCTTACATCCATACATTGCACAAATCTTTGGTGTTTTAGTTGTGTTTTTACCTTTCTTGAAATAATGAAGTATAATACACTAAAAATATTGCTTATTATCTTCTATCTTCAGTATTAAAATGGCTACATAAAAATTCACCAGTTTTGATATATTTTTTAATGCACATTGATATGACAGCTGTCACAATCCAACCTGACAAAATGTAAGAATACAGAGAGTATTTCATGCATTTCATGCATGTAATGAATTTGAGAGAAATACATATTCTAAGATATGCTAACCAAAACACAACAACTAAATTAAGGGAAGGTAAAAGTATAAAATAATGGAAGTGCATCACATAATTTTTATTATTTAATATCAAGTATGATTGGATATTTATAGTATGTTTCAAATATGGTATCTTTAAGCCAATGGAATCAGCCTACTCAGCAAAACATGGGGAATGGAAGAATGAGGAGGTTGCCAGGAGCTGATTAGGTTGGAGAATAAAAAAGTAAATGAATTAAAATAACCTGTTAAAGAGGCATCTTATTGGGCAGTAGGGTTTGTTTTTGAAATGTACTTACAAATGTTGAATTTGAAACACAGATATTCTGCCCTGGCTGGTGTGGCTCAGTGGGTTGAGTGCTGGCCAGCAAACCAAAGGGTCGCTGGTTTGATTCCAAGTCAGGGCATATGCCTGGGCTGCAGGCCAGGTCCCCAGTGGGGGTCACATGAGAGTCAACCACACATTGATGTTTCTCTCTCTCTCTTTCTCCCTCCCTTCCCCTCTCTCTAAAACTAAAATAAAAAAATATTTTTTTAAAAAAGGAAACAAACAGATATACTATTATGGTGGTTAAGATTTGGAATATAAGTATTGCCAGAAATGTTCATCAGAATTGCTGGTAACACAGTTTCCAACTTTCTAATTTGATTCACAAGAACCATGTAGATCTTACTAAGTGACTTAAAGAATACTAATTATTTAAAAATTACAGAGAATTGCAAGAAACAGAAAAAACTTTTTTTCTTTGGACAAGTCCAGGATCAGACAAATCTCTTCCTAAAGGCTTCTTCTCCATAATTAGAATGCATTTTAAATTGGATTTACTATGCAATGGTCATTGAAACCAACTCATGTGGAGAAATTACTTATAGAATGTGCCATTTCATTTATGGATCATATTAATTTCATGTACAATTATTTTACAGCTTATATAATTACCATCCATTATTCATCCAGACATCATAAACCCCATTATTAATCTATAAACTTAAAAAATATTTTTCTTTCTTTAGTTTTTTTTTTTAACAATAAGTGGCCTAGGTTTCAAATAATTCATAGGTAATGAAATGCATTAGCTTTCTTTTAGGAAGACCGTAAGTATTTTTTTAAGAGGTCTTGTTATTAGTATTACTCCCTAACCATTCCTAGCCAAGGAAAAGACTACAGGCCTGCCCTCTTTCCTTGCCATTGTGGAATCTTAAACAAAAAATAAGAATAAAAGGACACTTCTGGCCAAGATGGAAGCATAGGAAAACACACTTTGCCTCCTTGCACAACCAAAAGAAGGACAACAACAAATTTAAAAACAAAAAATACCCAGAACTGCCAGAAAATTGAACTGTATGGAAGTCTGACAATCAAGGAGTTAAAGAAGAAACATTCATCCAGACCTGTAAGAGGGGTGGAGACAGGCAGCCAGGGTGGAGAGAACTCACCACAAGGCTGCAGCTGGAGAACTGGGGTGGGTGAGGTGGTGGCTGGTGGAGCAGGCAGTTCCACATTTTTGTGCAGATAAACTGAGAGGAACAAGTGGGGAGCAAGACAGACTGCACAACCCAGGATCCAGCACAGGGAAATAAATCCTCAAAACCTCTGAAGATTGAGCAGCAGGAGAAATTCCCAGCCTCACAGGAGAGTTTACTGAAGAGACTCACAAGGTCCTAGAATGTATACAAACCCACCCACCCAGGAATCAGCACCAGAAGGGCCCAATTTGCTTGTGGGTAACAGAGGAAGTGACTGAAAGTCTGCCAAGTACTAAGCAAGCAGCATTGTTCCCTCTCGGACCCCTACCCCACCTTCAGCACCACAATGCAGAAACCTGGGTTGCCCCGCCCTGGTGAACACCAAAGGCTTTGTCTGTTCCATACTACATAACAGGTGCGCTGAGACAAATATATATATGTATGGTCCAAATGAAAGACCAGATCAAAGCTCCACAAAAAATAGAACTAAGTGATGAAGAGATAGCCAGCCTATCAGATGCACAGTTCAAAATACTGGTAATCACAGAATTACCAGTGTTTTGGATGCTCACAGAATTGGTTGAGTATGGTCACAAAATACAGGAAAAAGTGAAAGCTATGAAAAGTGAAATAAAGGAAAACGTACAGGGAACCAACAGTGAAGGGAAGGAAACAGGGACTAAAATTAGTGGTTTGGAGCAGAAGGAAGAAATAAACATCCAACAGGAACAAAATGAAGAAACAAGAATTCAAAAAAATGAGGAGAGCCTTAGGAACCTCCAGGACATCTTTAAACATTAGAATCATAGGGGTGCCAGAAGGAGAAGAGAAATGCAAGAAATTGAAAACTTATTTGAAAACATAATGAATGAGAACTTCCCCAATCTGGCAAAGGAAATAGACATCCAGGAAGTCCAGGAAGCTCAGAGAGTCCCAAAGAAGTTGGACCCAATGAAGCACACGCCAAGGCACATCATAATTAAATTACCAAAGATTAAAGAGAAGGAGAGAATCTTAAAAGGAGCAAGAGAAAAGGAGACAGTTACCTACAAAGGAGTTCCCATAAGATTGTCAGCTGATTTCTCAGAAGGAAGCTTACAGGCAAGACGGGGCTGGAAAGAAGTACTCAAAGTCATGAAAGGCAAGGACCTACATCCAAGATTACTGTATCCAGCAAAGCTACCATTTAGAATGGAAGGGCAGATAAAGTACTTCCCAGATAAGGTCAGATTAAAGGAATTCATCATCACCAAGCCCTTATTATAAGAAATGTTAAGGGGACTTGCCTAAGAAAAAGATGAAGATCAAAAATACAAAGAGTAAAATAATAACAAACTCACAGCTCTCAACAACTGAACCTAAAAAAACACAAACAAAAATAAACTAAGCAAACAACTAGAACAGGAACAGAATTACAGAAATAGAGATCACCTGAAGGGCTATCAGTGGGGCAAGGGAGGAGGGAGAATGGGGGAAAAGTTACGGGAATAAAAAGCATAAGTGGTAGGTTAAAAATAGACAGGGGGAGGTTAAGAATAGTATGGGAAATGGAGAAGCCAAAGAACTTATATGCATGACCCATGGATATGAACTATGGGGGGGGAGAATGATGGTGGGATGGGGGGTACAGGGCAGAGGGATATACAGGGGAGAAAAAAATGGAACAAATGTAATAGCATAATCAATTAAATATATTTTAAAAAAGAACAAAAGGAATACATCAAAACTTGAAAAAGGTTGTAAAGAAAAGGAAAAAAGAAAGAAAAAATACATTATAGTAAATCATAAGACATGATTTTTTTTAAGAAAGTCTGAATTTTATCTAGCATTGTATCTGCAGCACTAGTGAGAGTAAAGAAAGAACATGAAGATCAATCTCACGTTCAATTGCAAGGAATCTTGTGATAATGAAAGCACACAGATTGTGTTCAATCTCAGAAGTATCAAATGCATTATTTTTACAACACACAAAATATACTGTGGAGGACTTGCTACCAAAAGCAAATAGTCTAAATATCTGCAGTATTTTCAATCTGAAGACCCTAACACATGTTGTTTTGATGTTTTTTCCCAATTTCAATCCAGAACTCTATGGACAAAACAATACAGAAAGCTTTTCTTGGCAAAACAGCCTCAGAGGGAGTGGGAGGTCAGCCCTGAGCATCAGGTCAAATAGCCTAGTATTCAGCCAACATGATGGTACCAAACGTTTGAAAGCCTTAATACTCATATCTCAGCCCAGATCAAGGAGACAATTCTCTTTAAGTTATAAGTTCATCATTATGTAGAAAGTCATGGTTCTTCACCATAAATTCATACTGTACTACTAAGTATTTTAAGGTAATTTTTACCACTTTGGGAAGAGGCCAAAATAATACCATATTTTCCAGACTATAAGATGCACCCCCAAAATGTGGGAGGAAAATGGGGGTGCGTCTTATAGTCCGAATGTAGCTTACCTGGCTTGCTGGGGATGGTGGGGCGGCAGTGGAGCCGGGTTGTTTTTCCTCCTCTAAAACCTAGGTGTGTCTTATGGTCCAGTGTGTCTTATAGTCCAAAAAATACAGTAATTAGAACTTTAGAACTGAGAAAGGAGGTTCATTCAAAGTTAATAAAATAAAGCCATGAACCAATTGTATGTTCCCTCAAAATAATTATTTCTTCCAGGCTGCCAGGATAAATAAATAAAATTATTATAAGCTTACATACAAGATATATTTTTACAACTATAGATATCAAAGAAAGAAAAAAAAGCTTTAAATATGTAATATTTCCTTAGAACACCCTTCCCTGAAATTGTTTATTACAGTTATTATATAAGCAGAGTAAGAATTGCAGGAAAAAAACCCTAAAAATTGGTATTAAATCTGTATAACATCTTTAATAATTCTACTATTTCTAAATCCTTCTACAAAAGAGCATTGCAGTTCTTCAGTTTATTGCCAACATTACCTTTTTTTAAAAAAGCCCTAATGTTGTAGCTGTAATACAAAGTTGTATTTATTGGCTCTACACTATAAAGCAGGATGAAGAACATCTGATTTAAATCAATGGAAGCCATGTTCTGCTCAGGAATACTACTGTACATATACCACATAGATTGTTTTACAGCAGATACTAATTTGCCAGCCTTCAGATGACACTATGCTAAGATGTGAGTTTCATACTGTTTGTCTCGTCGTTTCTTGTCGCCTTGGACAGCCTAGTGGCATGCAATGTTGAGACCACCTTGTCGCCACCACCACCTTGCTCACAGGTGACTCTGCTGTGTTAGAACACTCATATCCTTAAGATGCAAGACCTAGCAAAAAGCCTGCCTCAAATCCGCTGGATATCGCTATGTTCTGTTGAGCAAATTCTGTTGCCTCTTCAGTTATGTTGTTGATTTCAGGTGCTGCCTTATTTGCTCATTTCCAGGTCTGTCTTTTTGCTTTGTTTACATCTTTTCACCTTTCTTCCCCTCAGTCTGCACATAGCCTCTGTGAGTAGCAATCTGAAGGAGAAGAGAGCCACCCCTACGTGTAGTTGCACGTTTTCCAACTTTCTGAAACAAAAATCCTGCGCACCAGCCAGTCACTCCGGGGTGGCTACTGGGTGTTTTTCTACCATAGGTCCAGAACTGTGGCCAAAACCACGATTGCACCAGTGGTATCTTCTTGCCTGCTCAGTTAAATCCAACGCTTCCTAAGAGTCATCATCATACTCCTGGGGAGAGGGAGGGTCTGGGTCGCCAGGATATACTGCCGGTGGCCTGTATTGAAGGTGGTCACCCGCCGCCATCATCTCCCCACTACTTTGAGAGCCGCTCTAGGCCCAGGTGGAAGTCTGTGGTCTCTGTTCTTCTCCTTCTCTCAGATATGATTAAATAATCATTTACATTTATCATTCTAAATTTGAATGGGCTGAATTTTCTACATACACAGTAATAAAAAGCTATACGGTGTTCCAATAGAAAACATTAGAGATCAAGATTATGTAAATAAAAATTAACTGAATGAATATATATATCTGATAAAGTTCATTTTTATGTACATACATTTATTTAATTTGATGATATAGACACAAAGAAGTCTCAAGTTTTGAAAGAATCAGTAATACCAGCAAAAAGATGGTTTTTGAAATGTAGCTAATTATAAATAAACATAAAAATATAAATTATAAATTCATATGAAAATATAAATTATAAATGTTTTGATATTTTTAATGAAGCCCAATATAGATCAAGCATTACAAAGTAAACCACACTGGAAATTACAAAATATTAAGACTGAAAGATAATAACTAAGTATCAAAGCAAGAGGGATAAAACTAGAGCAGTAATTCACAATATCATTAAAGTTTTAAAAGTATATTTTATAAATACTATAATGAAACCAAATGCACAACACTGTTTCAGTTCAGGCTGACGTAAGTACCACAGACTGCATAACTAATAAACAAAAGAACTTATTTCTCACAGTTCTAAAGGCTGTAAGTCTGGGATAACTGTGTCAGCATGGTTGTGTTCTTCCTCGTTGCTGACTTTCAATTCCTCGCTGTCCTCACAAGGCAGAGAGCAGAGAGGAAGCATTCTCTTTAGTGACTCTATAAAGACACTAATCCCATTCACGAGAGCTCCACCCTTGCACCTCATCTAATCCTGATTACATAGTTAAGCCCCTCCTCCTAACACCAAAAATAATTTAGTGAAAGTGCAACAAAATAAATAAGAAATAACTCTAAAGTACAGATAATGATGATAACAGCAGAACTCATGAAAAAGAAAACCAAAAATGAGAGAGATTCAAAGGTACAGAAAACAAAACTCTTAAAAAAAAATCAATGCAATAAATACAGTTATTTTTATGACATAAAAAGTAATATTTTAAACAAAACATTTGAAAAGAAAAATGTTAGAGGAATAAAGAAGGCATGATTTTTGTCACTTAATAATATTTACTCTTTATATGAAAGTAATGTTTTTCTAATAGATTATCTTTTTTCAGAATAGTCATAGATGTTAGCCATAATTTATATGCAAATATGAGTATTACTTTCTAAAATATAAAAGTAGATTTATAATAACATTTTTATCTGTGATTTTTTCCCTGACACTAATGCAAAATAAGCAATGGGATTAAAATTATAATTATTTAAATTGAAGTTCTTATTGGTAAAAGGGGTTATGAGGGTCAGCTTACCATAATATTTCCTTTGTGCATTTTAATGAAAACTAAAATGGCAAAGAGTTTTCCTGATACCTGTAAAGGTCTAAAAGAAGAGAAAGAAAAAAAAAAAAGACAAATCATGAATTAAATTATGTAAACCTGAATATATCCAAGCATTTTATGAATTCTATTTTTACATGGTACACTAAGAAAAACCCACAGTGTTGAAAGTTTGCCATTTGTTTGTAATTATTATTTTGTTAATTCTTTTCTGGAGCACATGAAAAATTTTAATATATCTGAAACCATTACAGAATTTTTGGCACTCGGCTAGAGGCATTTTCATAAATTTGATACATTGTTATTTATCATTAAACATTATGCTATTTACCAGTCAGTCATTTTTAAAGTGTTCATGTGCCATCCAAGTTGAATAAATTTTGCATAATGTTATGTCTAACATTATGTTCAACATTTTAATAATTTCAAGATACACTAGTGTAAATATTTAGTAATTCCATAAACAATATTCAGTTTTAATGTGATAAATCTTTTGCTCATTGTCTGGGATCATGTTATAATGCATATTTAACTTTATTTCTTCTTCTCTTTTAAAAATTATTTCCCAAAGAGAATGGTTAGCAATACTTCGAAGAACATTAAACAATTTATATCCCTCCAAATTGTAAAGAAAATCAGATGTTATATTAAATACTGTATGAATGTGTTAGTTTCATTGATGCCAAGAGAAATTATCAGGACTATTTAATTCTCATTGATTATACCTTCTTTTCTTTCTCTTTTTCTTTTTTCTTTTTATGTGTGTATGATTTAATCTTTGTTTTATTTTTCCTATAAACATTTAGTCCCCTTACACATCCCTCCCCCCTTCAATCACCATGCTGTTGTCCATGACCATGGGTCCTTTTTCCTTTTTGCTCAATCCCTCCACCCCTAATGCTGCCTCCACCTTAGCCTTCATCTGCTCTCCTTCTGTGAGTCTGTCTCTATCTTCCTTGTTAGTTCAGTTTGTTCATTAGACTCCAGTTAAAAGTGAGATCATATGGTATTTGTCTTTATCTAACTGGCTTATTTCACTTAGCATAATGTTTTCCATGTCTACCGATACTGTTTAAAAGGATAAATTTTCTTCTCCTTCTTTTTTTTTGTTTTTACAGACAAGTAGTATTCCATTTTGTAAATGTCCCATAGTTGTTTTATCCACTTATCTACTAATGGAAACTTGGGCTGCATACGTATCTTGGTGATTGGGCACAGTGCCACAATGAACATAAGGGTGCTTAGGTTCTTTCAAATCAGTGTTTTGGGTATCCTTTTATTCCCAGAAGTGGGATCTCTGGGTCAAAAGGCTGATCCATCTTTAATTTTTTGAGGTATTTCCATACTACTTTCCACAGTGGCTGCACAAATCTGCATTCCCACCAAAAGTGTAAAAGGGTTCCACTTTCTCCACGTTCTCACCAGCACTTGTTGTTTGTTGATTTATTGATGACGCCCATTCTGACAGCTGTGGGATGGTGTTCATTGTATTAACTTTTATTTGCTTTTCTCTGATGACTAATGATGTTGAGCATCTTTTCATGAGTCTATTGGCCGTCTGTAGGCCCCACATAGCAACAGCGATTCTGACTAAGAAGAACAAAGTTGGAGGAATCACACTACCTACTATCAAGCTATACTACACGACCATAGTAATCAAAACATCATGGCATTGGCATAAAAACAGATCAATGGAACAGAATAGAGAGCCCAGAAATAAATGCACAACTTTATAGCCAACTAATATTCAACAGAGGAAGCAAGCACATACAATGGGTTAAAGATAGTTTATTCAATAAATGGTGTTGGAAAAACTGGACAGATACATGCAGAAAAATGAAACTAGAGCACCTTCTTACACCAGACAAGAAAAAAATCAAAGTGGATCAAAGACTTAAATTTTAGTTTCAAACCCACAAAAACCATAGGAGAAAATATAGGCAGCAAAATTTCAGATACTGCTCATAGCAATATTTTATCAGATATGTCTTCCCAGGCAAGGGAAAAAAAAGAAAAAATAAAATGGGACTACATCAAACTAAAAGTTTTTGCATAGCAAAAGTAAACATCAACAAAATAAAAAGACAACCCAAAGAACAGGAGAACATATTTGATACAGCTGATAAGGGGTTCATATCCAAAATATATAAGGAACTTACAAAACTCAACACAAAAAAAACAAACAACCCTATGGAAAAGTGGGCAAATGATGTGCCTAGACCTTTTTTTCATTAGCATGGGTATCAGCAATCTTTTAATTATTTTACTTGAGTGAAAATGCATTGTATTCTTTACCAAATATTTATAAGAGAAGTATGGACGTTAATATGCAATAATACCTCTTTCCCTAGATCCTATACATATGTTGATCCACTTGCATGGTGTTTATTTTTCATGAATTTGTTCAGTGATGTGTAGAATATACCCTTCCACCTATCTGACTACTGGATTAAGGTTCACTTGTCTCCTGTTTAAATATATTGAATTATGTTTGTGAACCATAAAGAGCCACATAAAGTGGACTTTGTGGTCTCTGCTAATCCCATTAGTTTAGGTGTGATTTTTCTAAATTTCTGCTGTCAAGTTGCTTGTCAGTTTTACTTGTGATAGCTATTTCTTTAAATATTATAAACTATCTCACTAATTATTGCATAAATTATGATTTTGAAAGGAAAGCATGTATTTCTGTAGTCATTGTTAAAATCTTTTTAAAAAGTTGAAAAAAGTCAAATTAGCAATGTATGCCATGTGTTTAGTGGAAAATGAATTAAAAATATACAAATTTTATACACAGATGATTTTATAAGTATCTTTAATTTCTTGATCATCTCTAAAGAAGTAAAAAATAATGAAAAGAACAGAAGATTCATTTTAGGTGTGTTTTCTGCAAGAATTTTGTCAGAAAATTATTATTATGTAATGCATTTTTAAAAGAATTATTTGCTTAGATAAACCTTGGTGAAAATGATTATATATTTTTTGTTAATTGATATATTTAAGTTAATCATATACCTTTAAAACAGCTTTATTAACTTATTAAATACAATGCCATAAGACTGCAAAAACATTTATACAATTGCAAAGAAATCTAGTTTGGTGGGGTTGTTTTCACGACTCCTCTTGTTCATCATATAGGAAACTCCCGTGCTTCTGTTTTACTGATATTGTGATGAGCCTGTTTTACTGTAAGTGTACAGGTAATATTACCTCTCACTCTCTTCGCATCCACCTTATCCTATAAAAGTGTATGGGATAACGAAAATAAAAGAGTTTTCATTTTAAGGCAGAAAATCTGTTTCAACAAAATTTTGTGCCATTCTTCCTAAGCTTCATTATTGCTGAATGACTGTTTAAGCAACATGGATGAAGGGACTCATCTATGCAAATTCTTCTCAGCCTATTTTCATACGTCAGCCAAATAGAGTATCAATACCAGGCCCTCAGGGAAAGAAAAGGGGCCAGTTCACAGGCACCTTACAGATCAATAAGTAAATAAATATGCAAATGAAAAAACAACAGTCAAATGAACAAACACGTGACACTAATAATACCCTTCTGGTCTCCTAGCCAAGAACACAATGGAAGAAGCTATTAAGGTCTGTGTATCCTGCAGGTTTGAATGGAAGTAGCTACTAAGTTCTTTGTAACAAAATAACTTGACTGCTTAAAAGCACTGATTTCCATGGGATTTGCTTACATGTCTCGCTGGACACAAACGGGAATACTGTGTTGCTTTTATCTATCAGATTTTCTTTACTATATTTTGATAGTGTTTATTTTTTTAAATTGTTGGTTTTATTTGTTTTGGACTCCTGAATCCATTAAAGAAAATACGTCTGCAACTCAATTTTATGAAAGACCATTAACTGTCAAAATTAAAATCTAACCTGATGCTCTAAGCCACATTCACACACAAAAGTATAAATTTCACAAACTGACTGCACAGAATCAGTAAAACAAAAGTGAGACATGTCAATGAGATGGTCGGCCACGATGACTAATGTATTGGCCATATATGCATGCAAGTCTAGTGTGCAAACTGGATATTGCGTGTTCATTATTCTTTGATTAAATGCTTCCATTTTCTCTTATCTCTTAATAAATTCCTAATTATTTGAAGTAAACTATCAAATCTGTCAACTTTTATTCCTTTGTAGTACTGGGTTGCAAGTGAATCCAACAGCCGCAGGCCATGAACGCTGCCCTAGAGACATCTTATTTCTGGTGAGTGAAACTGGGAGCTGACACACTTGCCTTTATACTTTGCCAGTGTTGAAGCTATTACAAAGACATTATGAGAATTATTCAGGGCCAGAGTGCTAGTCATTGACTGTTGGCTGAAAGTTATGTTGCAGATGCCTGAATCTTAACCCATTTGGCTATGTAACATCTCTCGAGAACTTGGTGTTAAAAGATTCAGGCTGTTTCAATTTACTCTTTTAATTAAAACATAGAACTGGAGAAGAAACAAATAAAAGACATGAGAGCAGAGCTCAAAATATCCTCTAGTTCTCTCTCCCAGTATTCTTTGGTATAATTCTGTAGTAGGGCTCCACCAACATATCTTTAAACAACTACTGCATTTTGTTTTATTTTGTTTTGTTTTACTTTTCTTCATTATGCAACATGCCAAATTAACAGGCTCAGAATGATAGTTCACATTCTATTTCCTCAACTTAGCATCATTAGAAGGAACACATAATTCCAAGCATTGACATCTAGGCAGTGCAATGCATTGTGATACTTCATTATGCTTTCTCATTCAGCGTTAGAAGCTATGGGTTAAGAAATCCATCAACAACTCTTACGGAGCACAAACTCTAGAGAAGGTATCAAACAAAGGCAGGAGTTTACTAGTGAAATAATTTATTTTGATTGAAGAGAATGGTGTTGACATTCCTTCCTAAAGAGAGGAGGACTAAAACCCTATTGTGATAAAAATAATATATACATATATAACAGGTACCCCTTCCAACAAAATCCTTTATTCTGGGATTAAGATCACTAACTCGAAAAACAAAATTGGCAAGAATTATTTTATTTTCCATTATGCATTCGTCATTCAACACATGCAGTCTCTCTACTTAAAAAATTAATGAAGAATGAGACAGACACAACATCTTCCCCTTTTGCGATGGCACGGATGGATGTGGAGATCATTATGCTAAGTGACATAAGCCAGTCAGAGAAAGACAAATACCATGTGATTTCACTCATACGTGGAATCTAATGAACAAACTGAATTCATAAACAAGACAGAGACAGACTCAGAGAGAGTAGGCTGACAGCTCTGGGGGAAGGTGTCGGGTTGTGGAGGGATCGAGCGAAAAGGGAAGGACTCGTGAACATAGACAACAGCGTGGTGATCATATTTAATGGTGTTGAACATCTTTCCATGTGCTAATTGGCCATGTGTATGTCTTCTTTGAAAAGGGGGTCAATTTAGATCCTCTGACCAGTGTTTAATCAGGTTGTTTTTATGTTGTTGAGTTGTGTGAGTTCTTTATGTATTTTAGATATTAAACCCTTATTAGATATATTATTTGCAAATAGCTTCTCCTATTCATCAGGTCACTGTTTGTTTTGTTAATGATTCTCTTCACTGTTAGAAACTTTTCCGTTTGATGTATTGCCACGTGTTCATTTTTGCATTTGTTTCTCTTGATTTTGAAGTTATATTAAAAAAACACTGAAAACAAACAAACAAGCAAAAAACTAAGACCTATGTCAAGGAGATTATTGCTATGTTTTCTTCTAAGAATTTTGTGGTTTCAGGTCTTACATTTAAATCTTTAATCTATTTTGAGTTAACTTCGTGTATGGTGAAAGATAGAGGTCTAGTTACATTCTTTTGCATGTGATTGTCCACTTTTTCCAACACTATTTATTGAAGAGACTCTCCTTTTCTAATATGCTTTTTGGTCATAAATTAACTGTGTGTATATTAACCTGCACATATAAATAAACCTGCATGTAAATTAACTGTGCAAGTTTATTTCTGAGTTTTCTATTTTGTTCCATTGATTTGTATGTCTGTTTTTATGCCAATACCATACCGTTTTAATGACCATAGCTTTGTAATATAATTTAGAACTAAGGGGTGTGATACTGTTGATGTTATTCTTCTTTCTTAAAATTGGCTTGTCAATTTGGGGTCTTTATGGTGCCATCCAAATTTTAAAATTATTTGTTGTAGTTTTATGAAAAATGGCATTGTTATTTTGATAGAGATTACACTGAATCTGTAGATTGTTTTGGGTAGTATGGACATTTTAACAATGTTAATTCTCCCAATCCATGAATATGGAATATCTTTCCATTTATTTGCGTTTTCTTTATTTCAACAATGTTATAATTTTCAGTGCATAGGTCTTTCACTTCCTTGGTTAAATTTATTTATAGGTATTTTATTCTTTTGATGCAATTGCAAATGAGATTGATTTCTTAATATTTTTGATAGTTCATTATTTATGTATATAATGACACATTTTATATATATTGATTTTATAGCCTAGAAATCTCCTGAATTTATTTATTACTTCTACAGGGAATTTTTTTTGGAGTCTTCAGGTTTATCTCTACATTGTATCATGCCATCTGAAAGCAATTATACTTCTTCCTTTCCAGTGTTGACACCTTTTTTTCTTTTGGTTCCCTAACTTATGCTGTCACTATAGAAACAGCTGTCCTATATATCTATTTGGTATTATAGCCACTTGTCAAGGAAATTCTGACATACTATAATTTATATGCATTATTTTACAAAATTGTTATACTGTGTTCAAATATTATCTGCTCATTAGAACAACCCTCATATATCTACAACTTTATAAATTATAGTATAAAATTATAGGTATGACAAGTATGTTTGCACATTTAGATATTTGTTTATAAATAGATCCATCTACACGTACAAAACTGACATAAACTAAACCTCTATGTCAGAGTACCAAATAAAATTTGTCAAAGTTGATCTAATTGGTAAAGTGTTATCTGGTCCACAGTATGACCTAAAAATGTCTTTATTCACATCATCCAGTATTAGTATGATCCATGTATGTAAATCAGAAATTTTATTTTTCAGGAAAAAATTAATTTGGTTTCAAAGACACTAAAAAGTATTCCACTGCAAGGCAACACTTAGTTCTACCACCTGGTTGGATAACAATCAGATTTGATGGACTGGCATGACAATACAAATACTTTAAATGGACCGAATAGTTTTTCTTTTCCTTTGTAAGTGGAAGCAATGCTTACAAATTTTCAAAGAACAAAAATGAATTTACTACTATATTAAAAATTCGAGAAAACCTTTCACACTTATTTAGATAAAAAATTCATCCTAAGACAAAAATTTCAGCCTTCCTTTTACTCCAAATCTAATAGTTGTTGATTATATTTTAAATAGAACTTATAAACACAGTATCTTATTGACCACTAAAAAAATGCCTATTTTAAATCATTTTTTCAAAAGTCTGAGTTTTTATGTGGGTATATATTTATTCACATTTTTGTTAGTTGTTATGTTAACGATAAAGCCAAAATAATTTTCTACTCTGTGCAAATGTATGTGTCTTGTGGGGTAGGGAGATTGTGCAGGTTCAGTTATAAAAACTGTGGTCCAATATCTACTGAAAGAAAGAATAAGGGAAGAGTTTTGAGAATTGTGAATCAAGACAGTATTCAAATGAAATACTTAAATCCACAGAATAAACAGAAATGTCCTACTTAGTTGTTATTAGCTACTATATTAGAAAATCAGCTTTCTACAAAGAAAACATAAACACATGAAAATTGAGAATTTTTAAATAGTAGAATTCTCAAAGTGTTAAACTTGCGAGATCATTTAATTATTTAATCTTGGATTTTAGAAGTGATACCCAGAAAATTCAAGTAACTCGACAAACTTCATACAGGTAGTTAGTGAAAGAGAACTAGAACCTAGTTGTTCCGATATCTTGATGGCTTAATGTACTTCAAGAAACCTCTGCCCCACACCACCCTGCATCCATTCCCTCCCTTCAAGTGCCCTTGGCATCCTCCCTTCCATAGAGACAGAATGATCTGAAAATATCAGACAGTGCTGAGGTCTCCTGATGACACTGTGTTTCCTTCTCACCCTCTGTAGTTTAGTAATCTTAGGAACTCTGCATGGTTAGAGTTGTGTCTCTTCTTCCTTGGATCTTCTATAACCAGCCTTCTCAACAGTTTTTCTCTATACAGGCGGTAGAGCTGATCCAAAATGCACAGCTCAAACTTGTCAGGGCACAAAAGCATTGAATTTTGTGTTAGATGGTGCTTTGGTGAAATCTGAGTTTTCTAATAGAGAGTAAACATATAAAATAAATCAATCAACCAAATATGAAAGTAAATTTTGAACATAGCCATTATTAACTATTTCTTAGTAGATACCACTAAATCTTCCTAGATGCTTGCATTTTTCCTCCATCAAAATTATTTCTCAACTATTTCAGGTAATCACCCATACCCAGCACTTAGAAAAATAAACACATTGCTGAACTCACTGCACTGAATGGATGTTTTGTTTTTTCCAATGTATCAGGTTAATTCCCAGTTAAAAATTATAATTATTCATTTTACTCAACCCCAATTTCTGTGATAAAGTGGAGAATTACCTTCATTTAAAGCCCTTCATTTAAAGGTGCTGCATCATTAATAAATCAACAAACAACAAGTGCTGGTGAGGTTGTGGAGAAAAGGGAACCCTAGTGCACTGTTGGTGGGAATGCAGACTGGTGCAGCCACTGTGAAACAGTATGGAATTTCCTCAAAAAACTAAAAACGTAACTGCCTTTTGATCCAGTGACCCTACTGCTGGGACTATCCCCTAAGAATCCTGAACCACCAATTGAAAAGAATTGTACCCCAATGTTCATAGCATTTACAATAGTGCTATTTACAATAGCTAAGTGCTAGAAACAGCCTAAGTGCCCATCAGTAATGAGTGGGTCAAAAAATGTGGTACATTTGCACAATGAAATACTATACAGCAAAAAGAAAGAAGGAGCTCCTACCCTTCGCAACAGCATGGACGGAACTGGACAGCATTATGCTAAGTGAAATAAGCCAGGCAGTGAAAGACAAATACCATATGATCTCACCTATAAGTAGAACCTAATCAACAAAACAAACAAGTGAGCAAAATAGAACCAGAGACGTGCAAATAAAGAACAAACTGACAGTGACCAGAGGAGAGGGGGAAGTGGTAACAGGGGAAAGAAAGGGAAGGAGCAAAGAAGGAACACAAATAGAGGATCCATGGGCACAGACAAGGGGGGGATTGACTGTGGGAGTGGGGGGGTGGGGTAGTGGTGAGCAATGGGGAAAAAAGGCAGGACAACTGTAACCGAACAACAATAAATAAAACATAAAAAAATAAAGGTGCTGCAGATAATAAATCCTAAATTATTTTGACAAGTAATCTTGAATAAAACTTTATTTTTCTTTTATTAATGAACAAGTTCAAATCTTGCCTGTTTTGAAAGAATTCCAGATATTCTTCATGAGCAACCTTCAGAGAACCTGCCTCAGGCCATGCCACCATAAGTGTTCATAGTGGCTCTTGATTTTTTTTAAATTTTAATTTTATTTATTTAGTTTTAGAGAGAGGAGGAGGGAGGGAGGAAGAGAAGAAGAGAAACATTGATGCAATGAGAGAAACGTCAATCAGGTGCCTCTCCTTTGTACCCTGAGGAAGGAAAGTATCCAGAGTGGGGACTGAACCTGTAACCCAGGCATGCGCCCTGATAGGAAATCCAGCTAGCGACCCTTCGCTTTGTGAGATGATGCACCACCAACCGAACCGTGAGGGTCAGGGCTCTTGTTGATTTTTGATGGTTCTTTTTCACAGCGGTAATGGTGCTTATGAAGAAATTAATAAATGTTTTTAATGGAATATTTTTAAAATAGAAACTTGATTTATGTCATTTTAAAATTTGTCAATATTTTTGAAAATATGCATTTCAATTTTGCATTGTTTATGCATTTCCATTTATATAAATCTAAATTATTTTAAAGGTGTTAGAGTTGACAATTTTATCATTTTCTTTTACAGAATATCTCAGGTATCTTTCCCTTAGGAACTTCTGTAATTCAAAAATGTCATATATATTAGATTTTTAACTATTTATGCAATCTTATAAAATTACATTCTTTTAAATTTTCTAATATTCTTCGTCTTCTTTTTTAGTTGTATTAAAATTGCATTAAATTTAACCCAAGAAAAAATATGCCTTGTGGACATCATATTTTAGGCCATTGTGAAGTTAAACCTTAGTTTAGTTCAGTATTTTTATATTTATCCAAATTATTACATCCTATTTTACTGAATTATGTCTGCTGTCATGGAACAAGTAAAACAATATATTTTTAAAATCTGATAGTTTGGTAATAAATAAATTAACATTTTATTTCCATGAATAACTATGATGATAACCCTTTATAGAAATATGTTTGTCATAGGATTTGAAGGCATGTATAGAAATGTATTTTTTTATTACTTTGTTTCAGTAGAATCTTCATAGTACCAGACTATTCGTAATTGGGTGTAGCACTTGTCCTCTCTACCGTAAAGTTACACCTGTGGCGAACTCTTCATCATCTGCAAACAGTGATGGAGGGAGTAGGAAGATGGAGAGGTTTCCTGAGGTAGCACGTGAGAGAATGTGAGCTCTCTGCACTGTAGATATTTATCAAAACATAAAGTACGTTACCCACTATGCCTGGGCCTAGTACATTACCTGTAAAATGGGAATGTGATATGTGCCGTGACAGGTTGCTTTGAAAAATATTGTGCTCTACATAGTACAGGTGCTCCACAAATGTTAACTCTTGTGTTTGAAATAGTCACTATGTACTATTTTAAGAAGAAATACCCTCTGAATACCTAGGGATAGTATCATAATTTTAAGTTTTTCAACATGAACTTAACTGTTCAATTTCATAAATGGTCTGATTGTCAGGACCTTACCTCTTCTTTAGCTGAAATATGTTGTAAAGAAATTTTGATTCCCTCCATTTCAATTTTAGACACCTGCCTTTTTCCCCCTTCAACTTAGTATTACTATTTCAATAACAGCTAAACTTTGAGGTGGTCTTTTATTTTAAAAATAGCCAAAATGTAAAGAATAAACAAGTTACCAAATAGCCATTTATTTGAATATATAACATGATTTTGACTGAGCTGTCTTTTATTTAAGATTATCCTGAAAAATGAAGTTGCTAAACTAATTGAGCCATAAAGTACAGACCATCCATTCAGCTATGAACATAATTAATTCCATTCATTTATTGAAATTCCTCACATGTTATCAGTGAATCTATAAATAAATATGAATATTAAATTAAAAGCTAACATGCTGCTAGAAAAGTGATAGGACTAAGTAGGAAGTTTCAAAACAAAGCACTGATTTATTCCCCTGATAATACCTATGGTTAGAAAGTTTCTGTGTTGTGAATTAATAAACCATCAATAATGGAAACAAAAATACTTTAATAAAATTGTCAAACCAGGACTAATATCTGAATGTGACACTCATAATAATCAGGGCTCTAAAATGATCATTTTACAAGCATAAATGTGGTATTTTGACATTTAGGAAATGGCTGTGTCTGAGCAGAGGGCCGTTGTATATTCTTAGCATAGAAAGATGAATCCACTGTTGGACTATAATTTGGAGACTAAGTAGCAATTGTGGAAAGAAAACAATGTGGTCTTCATAGAGATGTCAAACTTAAATTGTTTATTTATTTTGGTCATGTATTCCAGGTTGTCTCCAGAAATATCTGAAAAGATAGTCCCATGATCAATTAACACAGGTATTTCCATTCACCTGACCTCTGTATCACCACAGTGGAAGTTCGGAGTATCAGGCTTTAGGATTTAGTCAGAAAGAAACTATTGATCCTTGGTCCGGGTGCCCCTGCATGTTTACTGATGTGTAATTCTGAATAGTGTGAGAGCAAATCAACTTTGGATTTCTAGGCCAGCAAACTGGTGACAAACGGCGTAAGTCTGCCAAGTTTAATACAACAGAAATAAGTCTGTTATCATTTATCTAGCATCTTCCTTTACATTAAAAAGCAAGCAACCCTCAATATTCAGGAGTGAGCAAAAGTAGGTTTACAGTTGTTCATATGGAAAAAGACATACAGGTTATGATTATTACAATACCTTTATTAACTCAAAAATGTCACTCGCAGTTGTAAACCTACTTTGCCGAACCCTGTAAATAAGTTTATGTACATGATATTTACAAGCATTAAATGAAGACTTTAACAGAAATATTTAAGTAATCATAATTTATACATCATCTCCCCATTCCCTTCAGCCAAACTGAAACTGAAATGATATTCATTTCCTAAAAATCCCTTGTTCTTTAGATCTGTTCACTACAGATAGACAATTGAATAAAGTCTACTGTATTTTTGTACTGAAATTCACATTATATCAACTCATTTGTGTATTTCTGCCTTTGAGAGCACAAATCAGACTGCGCTTGAAACAAAAGAGGACCAGAAGAAGGTAACCTGTAACCAAATTTGGGCAATAGGATTATATGTTTTTCTCCATTATTCAGAGATTAAGATGCCACACTCTTTCATGAATTCTCAAGAAACAAGTTGCAAATTGAAAAGTATACTCTGTTGATATGTTTCCCGTTATTACCAAATCAAATGAAATTTTGTTGTGTTTAGTAGAACTTGATTTTCAACATTCTATTTCAAATTTGAGTCCCCCTTTCACACTTTTAAACTGTAATTTTAATTATAATGGAAATGCCAAATTCTTATTCAAGTACTATTTCCTGCTTAAAATGGCATCATGTTTTGAAAATATTATTTCCTGTAACAAAATGTGACCTAATTACAGAGTTTGGATTACAGATATATCTGCTCAACTTATGTTCAGGATAAAGCCATACTTAAGAGCAAGAGTTGCACCGTACTATGAATCCCAACTCTACCTTTATTGCTGTTGTGATATGCAAAAAAAATCCTCAGAGTGTCTGATTGAGAAACATATATATGTAAAGTGCTATACATATACTTCTAGGTAGGCCTTATTTTAAAACAGGAAACTAGTTCAGTTAAGAAAAATTTGCAGATTTATAATAATAATTTTAAAATCACTAAAAAAACACTTGTACTTTTACATTAAAAATTTTTCACTTTAATAGTTAATTATTCCAACAATATTTATTTAAAATACTATTATTTCTCTTTTGAATATCTACAGTAGTGGTCTATTGGTAATTAACAATAATTCAAAACATAGTGATTGAAAATAATGATAGTTTATTTTCTCATTTTTTCTGGGTCATGAAGTTAAGTGCAGCTTGGCTTGTAATTCTAGCTGGGAATTTCTCAGGGAGTTGCTCAGCAGCTGAGAGCATAAGATTGCCTCAGTCTTCTTCACTCAAGTGTCTGGCGTCTGAGCTGGGAAGACTTGAACTTCTGGGAGCTGGAACAGATCACACTTCTTGGCGATCTCTGTCTCTGCTTGTTTTGTCCATGTGATCCTCCAACGTGGCAGCTTCAGGGTAGTCACATGTCCTCTACAGATACTCAGGGATCCAAAGTCATGAATCACTCAATTTAGAGACAATTATAGCAAGCTATCACAATTTTTGGTTAATTTAAAAAATAAAAATACATTGTAGTACTGAAATGTTATGTCTGTAGATGATAGAAAAGAAAGTTACTCAATTATTAAAACAGAAATTAAAAAGTCAAAGAAATTTACATTATCAGATGAATATGAAAGATATCAAAACTATATATAAATAAAATATCACTTACATAAAAATCTTAGCTCTTGGATAACACCAAAAATGTACTGAAAGAAGCAATGTATAATAGGAATTTCAAACATGTATTCTATCCAAAGCATTTGATGACCTAGACAGTAGAGAAAAGAAAATTATTTTCAGTCTTCCAAAAATATAGATTACACATGAGAAAAGATCCTTTAATGTGAAATTTAAGTAAAAATATGGAAGTTGCACTTAAGCAATGCCCAAGTAGAGAGAAAATTGTACCTATGGCAACCTATTCTCTCTGGTTACAAAGAGTCAAAATTAATAAATTTCCCAGGGGATTAAAAAAAATACACAAAAACAAGGCACACAAAAAGCAGAGTATATCCAACATCATTCCAAAAGTTCAGAGTTAGATTTTAAAAGATGATTTATAGCAGACAGTGTAAGAATATTTGGAATCTTCAGTGTAACTAAAGAAGATATAACTTGTAAGGGGGAAAGTGCAGCCAATTTGTAGGAAGATGGGCCAAATAAGAAAAATGGCAAAAAAAAAAAAAGCAAAAGATTTAACTTCAGTGTTTACCACCTTACATGGAGAAATAAAAAAACTGAAACAGGCCTATTGAACATTAAAATCTGATTATGTTGGTAGATAAAGACCTTAAAAGAATAAAAAAGACATCAGTGATTTCACACAGAGAATATTTGAACACATGTGCAAAAGATTGTTGGTTCTTCTAAAGAAAGTAAAAGCTGAACCATTGGAACAGGATCCATGCTTAAGAATGCGATTGAAATAAGACTCTGAATTGAACACAAATGGTATACATACAGAGTGCGGCACAAATAACATCCCTTTTTTATTATAAAATCTTTTATTAAAAAATCATAAGCTTGTAATTCTGTAACATAACAATATCGTACTCAAGCACATCATATGACATTTTAGCTGAAATGTTCAAATTAAAACTGTAACTTATTACACCTATATCACCTTTAACAGAAATCTTTAAAGAAGCATAACTTACACCCCACCAACCATACTCAAGCAGGCATTACTTCTGCAGGACCCTGTATGTTAGCTAAAATAAAACATAGTTACACTTACATGAACTAGGTGATTTTCTTACAGGATGAAGAAAAATCCTATGTGCCTCTAGACATTTTTAAGAAGATATGTTTAGAAAGAACCTCAGGACATGCTCCCCTTAGCCCTGACCAGCATGGCTCAGTTGCTTGCGAGTTGTCCTGCAAAACAAAAGGTAGCTGGTTTGACTCCCTGTCAGGGCACATGCCTGGGTTGCGGACCTGGCTTCTGGTTAGGGCACCTGCAAGAGGCAACTGATGAATGTTTCTCTCCCTCTTTTCTGTCTCTCTTCCCCTCTGTCTAAAATAAATAAATAAAATCTTTTAAAAAGTGCTATCCTTAAATAAATTGTAAGAAATTTTTAGAAACAGAAAAAATATAGCAAAAAAATACATTAAAAACTTTATTGAAGAATTGTAAACCTAGCTGATTTATGATATTTCAATAGTTGTAAATGTATGGTCAGCAACACAAGGCTCTAAGAAAATTTATGAATCATCAAGATAATTCATAGTTTATGTATCTATGTGTTGAGTTCATAATTTAAAATATTTTAAAAATAGGTGACATACTGTGACAAAGAAATATTTGACAAAGAGCTTGAACTTTATTCTGAGAGCCAGGAGGAACCCATGGAAGGCTTCAAGCCAGGAAAAAGCATGATTGGATTTGCATTTTAGAAAGGTAACTAAAGATGAAATACACATCAATAATAGCAGAATCAGACTGAACCCTGAGAGCCCATTTAAAGATCTACTTCAACCAGAAAAGAGATGATGGGTAAAGCAGGGAAACTAAAGACAAATAAAGAGATATAAAAGGCATTTATGAGATTCGCGGAGGCCGTTCTGTGCTTGTTTGATGTGTGCATACCTGGAGGGAGGTACCCCAGATGCTTCACGTTCAGTGAAGATCAATGGAAATGATAAAGTCATCCTGATGCAGTAGACCTTCAAATATCTATTATTGCTAAAACAAAATGTACAGAGTAATATTACCTTAATTTTAGTTTTGTACATAAAATCATAATCCTTGCCAAATTTCACCTGGTGGAAAAAAAAATGTCCAGGTAGAGTTTCTCTGTGTTTGAGTCAGCTGAAACCTGACATTTGTTTTTGCAGTTTGTCCCTTGTGTGTTTTGTTAGGACATAGACGGCTTGATCTGATAAATTCGGGCACCTGAATCAAGTGTTTGAATTCGGAATGTGAAAGGTAAGGTGTAGAATGCGTCAAGTGTTGTGAAAGAGCCTGGAATTCCTCTTTGTGTAGAAGAAGATTGCTACTCCCATAGCGTAATAGTGAAAATCCTCGCATCAATAATAAATAACCAGGAAGCGTAGATGAGTCTTTCCCTATATTTTACAGCAAAACATGGTCCAGGGATATGCAGTATGCTAGTTAAAACCTACAGTCCTTGCCTGAGGATTTTTACTGAAATATACTGGAGTAGAACTTTTTGAGATAACTGTGGGACAGGAGAGAGCCCCTCCCTTGTTGGAGGAAAAGCTTCCATTTCCGTAGCTGACCCGTTAACGCACTGAGGATGTCTCATTCTCTGTCTGACATTTTTTCACTCTGTAAATAGGAGAACAGACTTTACTTAAGGGTTTCCATACGAAATGGTTCCTTTTTTAGGTGACACTATCTTGCTTATTAGTTAAATTTTCTAGGCAGCACACCATCCCATAAATTTTCTAGGCAGCACACCATTCCATACCTGCTAGAGAGTTTAAAACACAAACCAGCTTGACTTTCTTGCAATTAGCTCAACTGGGTGGTCTGAATGGCCTCGCTCATGTATCTCAGAGTTGTCCCAATCTCAGCTGGTATGGTGAGATTAATTTGATAACGTTCTTGTGTCTCTCATCATCGTGAAGACAGGTTAGACTGGCTTTTCCACCTGGCAAGTGGGCTCTGAAAGCAGAAAGAGAACAACCCCGAAAGAGAAGTATGGGGATTGTTTTGTCATGTTTGCTGCTGAACCATTCGTTGAAACAAGTCACAAAGCTAACCCAGAAAAATCTGGAAGAATACTAGAAAAGGATACGGGTGAAGGGAGAAGAAAATTTTATCTTTAAATTCTATAATTTAGTACACCCACCTAACATGGGCCCTAAAAAATGTTTTAATAGGCCAATCTTAAGGCCTTTATTGTATGATTTTTGGATTATCTTGCAAAAGTGTATAGACCCAGCCATAGTTTGTTACAGATGCTATAACAAAATGCCATAGGCTGGGTCGCTTATAAAGAGAAGACATTTATTTCTCACAGTTCTGGAGGCTTGACTTAGTGTGTAGTGAAAGCCTGCTTTCTTGTTTACAGATAGCTGTCTTTTCACTGTGTTCTTACGTGACAGAAGGGTCTAGGGAGCTCTTTGGAATGTCTTTCATAAGGGCACTAATCCCATTCATGAGGTCTCCACCCTCATGATTTGAGAACTTTTCAAAGGTCCATCCCTTAATACATTCACCATGGGGGTTAGAATTTCAATATATAAACTTCGGAAAGTCACAAGAATTCAGGTGATAGCAGATCCCCAGGAGCACAACATCAGGCTCACACCTAAGATGTCACGGAGCATCTTGCAGAGATGTCAAGGAGATTTGGTCTTGTGTTGAGTGATGCTGGTGAAAGGTTTAAGGAAGCACGTTTTCGCTTTAGACCGAGAACTGCCAGGAAGAAGGGTCAATACTCCTGCTCTAGTGTAGCAGTGGGTGGTCGGACACACGGCCAACTGGACTGGGTGAAGACGCTCAGCAAGAAGGACACATGGTCAGTCAGTCCTGTGGTTTTGAACATGTTCCTCTTTTGTCTGTGTTTATACATTATTCCTGATTTGTCTTGTTTTTTGTCTTTGTCCATCATGACTATGGAATGACATTTTTGGATATTGGTATTCAGCAAAAATTATCCTGTCTCCTTTAATGCTAGATCAGCTGCCAGCAGGTAATAGTTGAGGGTTGAGTTTTTTTTTCTTCAGTCTCAAGTACAAGCAAACTACACCCAAGATGGGACTAAAGAATATGTGAGTAAATATCTGTTTGAATTGAAATCTGACACCATGTCAGATTTTTATTAATTAATAAAATATATTAATTTTCTTAACAATTTCTCAGTACTGGGCAAGTCCATGAGTTCAGTTCTCCCTCATCCACTCCTGGCACTCAAAGAAATTGAGGTTAATAGACCTTTTTTCTTTCACTGTTTGTACTTTCTCTGCTACAAATAATACTTAATGTACAATTTTAAAATGGTAAAACAATGACAGGAAAATCTGACAAATATATTTGAGTGATGTACCTTGGCTTGAATTGCTTTAGCATTTTACAGCAACAAGAAAGAAATTACATTCTAACATTTTAATTTTACCACATTCTCATTCTAAGACATCCCTATGGCAAAAGTTTCCATATAATTCCAGAACTGCATATTTGACATATAGTTTGTTTTCATGATACCCTTTTCTGTCATATGCATATAGTATCTTTGTGAAATTTCATGGAGTCTGTTTCTATTATTTTATTATTTTGTTCATCAGATTCCACATATAAGTGAAAACACATGGCATTTGTCTTTGGCTGGCTTATTTCACTTAGCAGAATACCTTCTAGGTCCATTCATGCTGTTGTAAAAGGTAAGATTTCCTTCTATTTTATGACTGAGTAATATTTTATTGTGTAAATATACTACAGCTTTTTTTATCCACTTATCTACTAATGGGCACTTGGGTTGCTTACAAAGCTTTACTATTGTAAATAATGCTGCAATGACTAGAGGGGGGCATGTATTCCTTCAAATTAGTGTTCTGTGTTTCTTCAGCTATATTCCCAGAAGTAGAATCACCAGGTCACAAGGCAATTCCATTTTTGTTTTATTTTTTGAGGAACCATAGTAATAGAGAACAGACTGACAGCTGTCAGAGGGAAAAGGAGTTGGAGGACCAGGTGAAAAGATGAAGGGATTAACAGGTACAAATTGGTAGTTGCAGAATAGCCACAGAGGTGTAGATTCATAGTCAGAGAGAACATAGTCGATAATATTAAGATAACTATGTAAGCAGGCAGGTGGGAGGACTACTCTGTAAAGTACATGATGTTCTAACTACTTTGCTGTACATCAGAAACTAGTACAGAATAATAGTTAATGTAAACTACAATTGAAAAATAAATAATGAAAAAGAAAAAAATATGAAAAATAGAGGGTTTTTTCCCCCAGTAGTTGTGGCTGGATCAGAAATAGTTACTATGATTTTATTTTTAAAACAACTCTCTAAAATAATACTTTTACAGACAAGTTTTGAGGAAAGAGTCTCAAAAAGAGTAAGATAAAGGGAGTGTTTTATGATCTGATTAAACTTAATGTGAAGTAACACATCTGTAGGCTACAGAAGAAGTTACCAAAATGAGCTAATTCTGCAGAAGCAGAAACCTGAGCGAGGAGGTGACTACAAATACAACAACAAAATGCAGAGATCAAAATGCAGGCCTTCCCATGGCACACGTGACACATTTTATATTCATTGTACTTGGTTCTCGAAGGACAGGGAACTGGAAATGACAAGCCGGTTTTGCTTCTGGAATCCCTGAGGTTGGTATTGTAAACGGCTGCACTTTTAGCATAATCATTACCCCTGAACAGAGCAGGACCACCCTTGTGTTGTGACTGACACTGTAGATACCTGGCTGTGGACACTGCTCATTAACCCGGATCAGGCTGTGTTCAGACCTCATGGAATACAATTGCAGTTCCTTGAGGTTGCAGAAGCTGTTTTGGAATGAGCATTACAGGCTAGGAAGGACAGGGAACTAGAAATTAAATACTTCTGATGAAAAGCTGTGCATGTGAAGTGCTATATAATGCCTGTCATGGCATTAAAAGCAAGTGATTGGCTCACAGTGTAATGTGGGTGGAAGCATGGGGAAAGTACGTTTGCATCTAAGTAAAGAATTTTGGGAAAAAGAGGTTGGAGTCTTTCCAAAAAAGGGAAAAGGGGTCAGTGACACATGTGCTTGGACAAAATAGGTCCTGCAGCTGTCAAAGCACATAGGCTCCAGGGATTACCCTCACACCGTGCAAAAGTAAGTTTGCAGCATCTGGCAGAGACCCTTTGCTACCAAACTATGAGTATGATGGTAGGGCAGTGCAATACATTGAAATGAAAGATGATCATTTTATTATCAAGGAGACATCCAAGAATAATAGATCCTAATATAGAAGTGAAGACAAGTTAGTAGTCTTCCCCTAGTTTTCATGTTCAGAAGTCATCCATAGCTTTAAACCTTAACATTCATCTTTCTCGGTGGTTTAGTCAACAACAAACTACTCAGGTAGGTATCTGGGCCTAATCTCTAGGAAAGGCTCAGCATATTGTATTTCAACCACAGACTTTGACAAATATAAAGGTGGCCCCCCCCAAAGAAGGGGCTCGGTTGAAGCAGGCACATGTGTGGACTCTGAAATTTTACAGGAGGGTAATGTGGCATGCCTACCAGACCTTCCTTACTTCTTTTTAGTCAAGTGAATTGAGAAGTGAATAGTAAGTATAAGGAAAGATGCTCCTCAGTATTCTTATAAATTCTTAGTATGGGTAGCAAAGTGCCCCCAGTGGACCCATTCAGACTTGAGGTGATTTAGGAACTGGGAAGGCTGGAGATTAAAGTTTGGGCGGGACAGAACTCATGCTGGATCATGGTCAAGGTGCAAGCAAGTTGAGTCCATTCGTAAGAAACCCTTATTCATAAACTGGGAAGCTGTATGCTATAGGAAAGTCTAACACATTGGTATCTTGGTACTTAAGATGAATATTAGTTTCCAAACTTCTTATATAACAAGACTGTGGCTCTGGCCATAGATATTTTGTGGCTCTGGTCATAGATGCTTTTGTAAAGTTAAAGGGCATAATCTTTATAAAGCACTTATCATGATGGCTAATATGGTAAATATCCAATCAATATCCGCAATTTACTTTTATTAATAAAAATGGCACTAGTTATTTTAAGTATTCCACCTATTACATATGTATACTTTTATGTCTCTTGTTGCAACTGAGTATATGAAAGTATTCTGTAAAAGCTTTGAAACCTATACCTTACGCACCCAAGTCTGGTACTGAGAGTGTGCTGCTTCCCAAATTTGCTCCTTTTAGACCTTCAGATTCTCATGGGAGACTTAGTGTCCACACGAGAAGAGTGCCTGAACCCATGCCCACAGTGCTGGGCCTCCTAGGCCTTATTCAGTCCACAGGGCAGTAATGTCTGCCCTTAGCCTTTCAGATGCAACTCCACGAGTCAGCCCTCCTAGCTCACCTTCCTGTGGCTCTTTTGTCAGTACACTTGAACCATGGCCAAAGCAGTGATATCAAAGTGGATATGAAGTAAGCGAAATAAAATTTATGCTAACCTAGTGCATACAAAAAATAAGGGCATTGATTTCTTATTACAAATAAAGTAAGATGGAAGGAAGGGAGGGAGGAAGGAAGGAAGGAAGGGAGTTTTGTTTTTATTTTTGCCTTTTTTTAAAGAAGAAAGACATTGAATGTGAAAGGAAATGAAAGGTGAAAAAATAGAGTGTATGCACTGGATTCGGGGTCACTACAGCACAAAATGTCCAGAACTGTGAGAAAAAGAGAGGATTAGGTAAGGCAGGTGACTACTTCCTTACACATGAATTTTTATGTAACATGCCCAAGGCATTTGAGGATAATTTTATAAGTTATTTTCTGCAACCCAAGTGTGGATGGGTCCATTATTTTTCTTTCTGCTTTCAAAACCATAATGAGGTTTAATCTGTCTACCTTTCAAGAATATTTCCTTCTGGTAGCGGTCACCTCGGCTGCCACTCATAGTCAGTGGGGATTCCAGATCCTAGTTCACTCAAGGTGGTAATGACCCCTACCTCTGAAGGAAATACATGAAAAGGATCTTCTAGCTGCCTGTTCCCCTTAGAAAAATACAAAGAGGTAACATGCATCTATAAAATACTTTTCAGCATTTATGTACTGAAAGTAGAGTCCCTAGGGCAGTGCCTGAAGAAACATGAAAGTTAGGAAGAACAAGGTTTGAAGTTTTCACAAAATCAGACTTTTTATTGCTCTGCATAAGGAAAGATAGTTCAAAATTTAATGCCACCCAGAGATACACGTATCTATAAATATCATTTCTGTTCCTGAGTTCATTCGAAGGAACACTTTCTAAATGTTCACACTTGCATTCTCTCTCTCTCTCTTTACCTTGAGGCCCTTCCATTTGAAATCATACACCTCTCTTTTTGGCAAATCACCTCCTATTTACAGGAGAAAGTATCACTCTCTGATTCCTTCTGAAATTCTCATTCTGTCCTAACAACAGATGTCTCAGTCAGGAGGGTATGGATGTTTGCCTTGTGAAGATGTAAAGGCTCAAGGTGTCTTAGGAATGCTAATCAATGAAGATGAACTAAATACTATTCCGAACTTTCCTTAAATGAGAGCTACACATCAGCTGGCTTCTTTCCATGGAAGGTAGTCTGTTAAGGTAGCCCTTCTGTCCAAAATATTATTTTTTTTCTGTGGCAACAACTTAATGGCATATCAGAGAAAAAATTAGTTTCTCTGTTTGGGAGGATTTGGCCCTGTTCTCTGAACGTGTCAGTATCCAATTTTTGTGCAAAGGAACAGTAGTCGTTGATCTGCCCTGTGGCCTGTGCCGCAAAGAAGCTGCAATAATCTGTTATTAATCTGCAATAAGCTGTTCTTTTAGTTTATTGAAGAAAGGGTAGAGGCTCCAATTCCAGGCTTTCCCTTGAGTGGGAGCCCTTAGGAGATGCCAGTTCTTTCAACAGCAGCAGTCTTGCTTTTATTGCAGTGGCAGACACGGGCAAGGGAGGCTCAGGATCATTTATGTCCCTGTTGAAATTACGCACTCCAATATCTAATACCAATGTCTGCAAATCAGCCCTAAAGAAAACCTCCTGTCTCCAGTTTCGTAGTTCATCTAGAAATATATAATGAAATAAAAAATGCAATATTAATTGTGTTATTTTACCAAATTTAGGAGTTCTATTGCTAACAGACTTTTTCTAAACAATCTAAACCATTTATCAAAAAGGAAACAAAGTCAGACTTTTAAAATTATGATCTTTGAGTTTAAAAACAGCATTATTCAATGCCATCAATTTATTTTATATTCTCTATTTGCTGTTTTTTCCTCATACTTTGTGTTCTGGCTCAGGATAAGCATATCTGACATACAATGGATCTTTGGGCAACACGTTTGAGTTTTCAAAAAACAACTGTCAATATAAATGTATATGATTATATGTATTTTTTATATTTTAAACATAGACATGAAACTGCTATTTTGCACTGCTTCATGTAGAATGATGCTCGGACACAATCACTTAAGGAAATAATCTAATGTTGGTAGTCAATAACAATAAAACTCAGTATCTAAAATTTGTTTCTCTGTGGGGACAGTATTTCCCACAAAGATGAGCGTTAGAAATGCATGGAGGTGTTTGCAGTTGTCGTGATGTTTGTGTAAATATTATGGGTGGGGCTAGTGATGCCGCCTGTCCAAAAAACACGTGTTTTTGCCACACAAGGAAGAGTTCTGTGTTCTCCCCACATTTTGGAAGTGCTATAAAGAATCATGAGGTCGAATATAAGTATGTGATTGCCTAATTTTAGCATTTGATTACATTTTACACAAACAGGTAACATATTATTGTATCATCTTAACATACACTGATATTTTCAAGAATACAATGCAGACAGGGCCTGCTTTTCCTGGAATTTTGACCAAAGTTATTTTGCATTTCAGAAAACAATGTGAGTGATGAAAACATACTTTTTGAAACATTTGGTCCTTGATAGAGCACACCTGCATTAACTGGCATTTGTGGTTTTAGCATTCAAAGGCTGCACACGAGCACACAGTCACACTCAGCCCATATAGCAAAGTGTTAAACACACAGTGTGATATGTTGAATAGTTTCTTACTCTTAATAAGCACAATTTAAATTTTATAATTAGCTCATCATGTATAAAAATCTATAGAAATTACTATTATGAGATATATGGAGGACTTTCCTTTTGTCATTACCCTCCCTCTCTCCTTGCCTGTCACTGTGTTCTCCCTATGTGGCAAATCTCATGAAAACTCATTTAGTTCTTCCAAAAAGCTGAGACCCATTCTTAGTTATCCTGAGCATGAAATAGTGGGTAATGATATTATAATTTTGCTAACTTTAATTGACGTTTCAGAACATAATTTGTAGAGAAAACACCATGTATATATGTATATATAAACCTTATTTCCATTATTTAACCTTATGAAATACCTATAAAGTAGTTGAAACATGCATATAAAAACTGAAAGTATTATTACGATTTTAGGTTTTTCATAACATTTATAAAAAGGCATTTAGAGATGATGCAGCATGTCAGAATTCAAAGTAAAAATCTGGCTACCACTTTCAACAACTGACTGTGTTTACTACTAAATAAACCTCTTCATACAATTGTGGCATTATGAACTACAATTAAAGGTTACATTTTCTCTAACATACCTTATTATCAGTTCATTCAATAATTATGAATTATGTGTTTTTAAAATAGAACATCCATTATTTTTATTATGTAACATACACTGAATATATTTTCTATTTTATAAATATGTTTGTTATTAAGTTTGTATATTAAAATATAATGAATTCTCTCTAATCATAATAATTACAGCTTTGTAAATGATTTTTAATGTTTCAATTTTAGATTTTCTAATTTATTTGTATTTTATATTTTTACTTACTACTATTTTTGTCCTGCACTTTTGGCTATTTATTGATTACTAAATTAATCTTAACTATATTATTCCAAGAAATATCAGTAATTGTCAGTTTTAACTGTTTCCTTTCCTTTCATCATGTGACTATATTTAGATATTACAGTTTTTCAGAATAAATTTCAATAAAGAAATGATATTCAGTAATATATATGAGGCTACCTTAATATCAAATTAAATCTGATTTTTGTTTTTTGTAACTCTTAATAGCATATTTTAAAGAATATGTTTCCTTGATAAACAGTAACCCAATAATTTCATTAAATAAATTTAATTTAATTAACTTTACTACATGTTTAAATAATTAAGAAATAAAACCATTATTTTGGATTTGCAACACCAGGGATTTATTCAAATGGGTAAGATTTTCCACTGGCTTTGTAAAATATGCAATCTAATATAAAAGGAAGTCATCAGCTTCACAATTAGGTATTTAATGGTTAAAATAAAATAAAATAAAAATAACATTTTGTAACAGGCAAATTTTTTAAAGGAATTTAAATCTCAGTGCCCATATAGTTTCACTGGGCCACAGCCACAGATTCTTTTACATATTAATCATGTTTTTTGTTCACACTAAAAGGGCACCTGTCAGAGCAGGGGTATCAAACTCATTTTCACCAGGGGCCACATCAGCCTCGTGGGTGCCTTCAAAGGGCTGCATGTAATTTTAGGACTGTATAAATGTAAATACTTCTCTTTTATTTTCCTTTTTTAAAAAAATTTTTATTGTTATTCAATTACAGTTGTATGCCTTTTCTCCCCATCCCTCCACACCACCCCAGCCAAACCCACCTCCCTCCCCCACCTCCACCCTCCCCCTTGATTTTGTCCATGTGTCCCTTATAGTAGTTCCTCTAATCCCCTCTCTTCACTGTCCCCTCCCCACTCCCCCCTGGCTATTGCTAGATTGTTCTTAACTTCAATGTCTCTTAACTAGGGGCAAGGAGCTCTACATTTGGCCCTTTGAAGGAAACCTCGAGGTTATGTGACCCCCAGTGAAAACGAGTTTGACACCCCTGTATTAGAGTAAATGCAACAGAGATGGTATGTCAGCACATTCTTCTGTATTTACTACTTGGAACTTGACAGGAAAAATTTTATACTTTTTTATAAAGGGAAAATTACAAGAATTAAATACATAAATGAATTAAGAATATTTCAAGGATGAAAAAGAAAAATGTTCAAAGGACTTGAATTGACATTTACAAAGAAGACATAGAAATAGCCAACAGGCAATGAAAAAAAGAGATCAATATCACTAATCATCATTTAAATGGAAATGACAACCATACTGTGAAAAAGACGAGAGATAATAAATGCTGGTCAGGAAGTGAAAAAAAAAAAGGACCATGTGGGCCATGTTGGTGGGATTGTAAATTGATGCAGCCACTATGGAAAATTGTATGAAAGGTGCTCAAGCAATTAATTTCTTCTTTGAAAAAGTGTCTACCTTTCCTGTTTTGTGCCCATTTTTCAATTGGTTATTTTGTTTGTCATAATTATCTTTTATGCATTTCTTATAAGTTTTGGATATTAACACCTTATTGATATGTGGTTTGAACATATATTCTCCCATTCTACAGGTTCTTTTTTAATTTGGCAATGGCTTACTTTGTTTTGGGGGCCTAATGTAGTCCCACTTAGTGATTTTTGCTTTTGTTGTCTTTGCTTTTGGTGTCAAACAAAAAGTAATTGCCAAAACCAATGTCAAGGAGCTTACATACGATGTTTTCTTCTAGGATATTTATGCTTTCAAGTCTTATATTCAAGTCTTCAAGCCATTTTAGTTGACTTTGGGGTATGGTGTTAGACAGGGGTCCAGTTTCATTTCTTTGTATGTGACTTGAGGAGACTGTCTTTTTTTCTATTGTATATTCTCAGCTCCTTTGTCAAAAAGTAATTAACAGCCCTGGCTGGGTGGCTCAGTTGGTTGGAGCATCATCCCATACACCAAAGGGTTGTGGGTTTGATCCTTCAACAGGGTACTTACCTAGGTTGTGGGTTTGAGTTTGATTCCTGGCCATGGTACATATGGGAGGTGACTAATCCATGATTCTCTCTCTCACATTGATGTTTCTCTCTCTAATTCTCCCTTGGTGTCTCTCTAAAACCAATAAATATTTCCTATGGTGAGGTTTTAAAAAAAGTAATTGACTATATTTGTGGATTTATTTCTGGTCTATCTGTTATGTTCCATTGATATATGTGTTCGTTTTTATGCAAGTGCCATACTGTTTTGATTAGTATAACTTTGTAATATTGTTTGAAACCAAGAAGTGAGATGCCTCCAATTTTGCTCTTTATTCTCAATATTGATTTGGTTATTTGGTATCTTCTGTGGTTCCATACATATTTTAAGGTTTTTTTCTCTTTCTATGAGAAATGTCATTGGATTTTTGACAACGATTTCATTGAATCTGTTGATTGCTTTGTGCAGTGTGGACATTTTAACAGTACCAATTCTTCTAATTCATGAGCATGAAATATTTCATTTATCTCTGTGTTCTTCAATTTCTTTCACTAATGTTTTATAGTTTTCAGTGTACAGATTTTTCACCTCCTTGATTAATTTTTATCCGAAGTATTTTATTGTTTTTGATATTTTAAATGGAATTATTTATTTAATTTGTGTTCATAGTTCACTGTTGTAGTATAGAAATACAGCTGATTTTTGTATATTAATTTTGCATTGTGCAACTTCACTGAATTGTTTTCAGTTCTAATAATTTTTTATGATTTTTTTCAGGTTTTTAAATATATAATTTTATGTCATTCACAGACAGAGACAAATCTACCTCTCTTTTCTGATATATTTGTTTTTCTTTCATAACTGCTCAGGAAGCGAGAGTGGGTATCTTGTCATTTTCATGATCTTTGAGGAAGTGCTTCCAGCTTTTCATCATTGAGTCTGATGTTTGCTATAGGATTGTCATATGACCTTTATTAGGTTGGGGTACCTTTTATCTACATTTAATTTTTGAGAGTTTTTATCATGAAAAGATGTTAATTTTATCAGCTTCTTTTTCTGTATCTACTGAGAAGATCAGAAAAATCTTACATTTTATTTATGTTGAAGCATCCTTACATGCAGATATAAATCACACTTTATCATGGTGTATGGTTCTTTAATATATTGCTGAATTTGATTTGCTAATATTTTGTTGGGGATTTTTGCATCTATGTGCATCACAGATATTGGTCTGTAGTTTTCTTTCCTTTTGGTGTCCTTTTTTTTTTGGTTTTGGTGCCAGGATAATGGTGTTCTCATAAAATGAGTTTGGAAGCATTCCCTTCTCTTCAAATTTTTGGAAGAGTTAGAGAAGGATTGGCATTACTTCTATAAATGTTTGGTAGAATACACCAATGAAGTCATCAAACCATGGTTCTTCTTTATTGGGGAGTTTTTGATTACTTGATTCAATCTCCTTGCTAGTAATTGACCTGCTCAGATTTCTATTTCTTTCTTTTTCATGTTTGTTTGTTTGTTTGTTTTTATTGTTTTTTCAATTACAATTTATCTCCTTATTCTCCCTCTGCTGTACAATCACCACACTGTTGTCCATGTTCATGAGTCATTTTTCATTTTTGCTTGATCCCTCCACCCTCTAACCCATACCCCCATAACTGTCATTCTGCTCTTTATCTATGAGTCTGTCTCTATTTTCTTGTTAGTTCAGTTTGTTCATTAGATTCCACATATGAGTGAAATCATGTCACATTTGTCCTTCTCTGACTGGCTTATTTCACTTAGCATAATGTTCTGTAGGTCCATCCATGCTGTCACAAACAGTAAAATTTTTCTTTTTCTTTTTTTTTTTACCCCCAAGTAGTATTCCACTGTGTAAATGTCCTGTAGTTGTTTTATCCACTCATCAAGTGATGGACACTTGGGCTGCTTTCATATCTTGGCGATTGTAAATAATGCTTCAATGAATACAGGAGTGCTTATGTTCATTCAAATTAATGTTTTGGGTTTTGTAAGATATATGCCCAGAAATGGGATTGCTGGGTCAAAAGACAGGTCTACTTTTAATTTTTTGAGGTACCTCCTTAGTGCTTTCCATAGTGGCTCCACTAATCTACATTCCTGCCACATTGCAGAATTGTTCCCCTTTCTCCACATTCTCATCCACACGTTGTTTATTGATTTATTGATGATAGCCATTCTGACAAGTGTGAGATGTTATCTCACTGTGGTTTTAATTTGTATTTCTCTGATGATTAATGATGTTGAACATCTTTTCAAATATCTATTAGCCATCCTTATGTCTTCTTTGGAGAATTGTCTATTCAGGTTCTTTGCTTTTTTTTTTTTTTTTTACTTTTTTAAAGTGATGTTCTAATACAGTTGTCTCCATTTTTCCACCACCACTTTCCCCTGCTCTACGCATGCCCACCTCCCACCCTCAATCCCACCCTCCCGTGGCTCTGTTCGTGGGTCTCTCATACATGTTCATTTATGTCCCTTTCCTTCCTTTCCCACATTATTTCCCTCTCCTCTCCCCTCTGGTTACTGTCAGTTTTGGTTGATTTCAATGTCTCTGGCTATATTTTGCTTGCCAGTTTGTTTTTTTAATTAGGTTCCACTTATATGGTATTTGTCTTTCCCTGCCTGGCTTACTTCACTTGGCATAATACTTTCCATTTCCACCCATGTTGTTGTGAAGGGCAGGAGTTCCTTCTTTCTCTCTGCTGCGTAGTATTCTATCATGTAAATGCACCACAGTTTATTGATCTACTCATTTACTGATGCTTTGCCCTTTTTTTAATTATTTGTTTTTTGTTTTGACTTTTATAAGTTCTTTATAAATTTTGGATATTAATCCCTTATCAGTTGCTGTTTTCTTTTCATATTGTTGATGGTTTTGATGTGGTCCCATTTACTTATTTTTTCTTTTGTTTCCCTTGCCTGTGGAGATATATGAGATAAAATTTTTCCATGAGCAATGTCTGAGATTTTAACGCCTATGTTTCCTTCTAGGATTTTTATAGTTTTGTGTCTGCCATTTAAGTCTAATCCATTTTGAATTTATTCTTATGTGTGTTGTAAAAAGGTGGCCTATTCATTTTTCTGCATGTATCTGCCCAATTTTCCTAACATCATTTAATAAACCATCTTTAGCCACTTGTATGTGCTTGCTTCCTCTGTGAAGTATTAATTGATATAAAGATGTGGGTTTATTTCTGTGTTCTCTATTCTATTCCATTGATTTATGTGTCTGTTTTTATGCCTGTCTCATTTCTTTCTGATCCAGTCTTGGTAAGTTACATGTTTTTAGGAATTTATCATTTCTCTTAGGTTTTCTGATTTGGTGGTGTATCATTGTTTATAGTATTTTATAATCCTTAGTATTTCTATTTTATTGGTTTTAGCATCTCATCTTTCATCTTTTATTTCTTTGAGTGTTCTTTTTCCCTTAGTCATAGATGCAGGCTAGTTGGAAGCTGGAACCTCAGGCAGAAGCTGATAAAGTATGCATTCAAACCTCTTCCAGAAAAATTGGGAAGACTGGTGTTTTTGTCTACATTTGTGCATTGGGGAGAGAAGGGCAGGGGATAGTTGCAGGGTATGCTCTCGGGTCTTTAACAGCTCCTTCTCTCTTTGTTCCAATAGTACAGTCGGTGGGACTCATTAATGCCAGCCCCACTGGCTCTCAGATCTAGCTGATTTGTGGGCTTATACTTCAGGCAGCAGCCTTAAAAGTTGGGTCATTATATGTACCGTCCAGACTGTTCATTTTTCAGTGGGAAGCTGGCAGCTGGGAGTTCCCTCTTGACTCTAAGTCTCTGTGTTGGAGCTGGGATTTATAACAAAAGAGCATGTCTCAGCTTTTCCTACTCATTCCAGTGTGGAGGAGCCACTCAAACAGTTTCTGGATTGCTCAGAGAGAATCGTTCCATGGAGCTGTTTGTCTGGTATATCCATGGGAGGATAGGCATGCGGGGACCTCTCACGTCACTGTCTTCATTACATCCTGGGTTTCCTTCTTAGCTTTCCATTTCTGTTAAAAAAACAATTTTCACTAACTCCTGAAAATTAAATTTCTATATATTTCTCCAATTGTTCATTTATGTCTCCAACTTCTCTGTTTATATATTAATTCTATTCCCCATCATGAGTAACAACTGTCCTCCTTACCCCATCAGCTTCATTGTTTACATTCTAAAAAGTGCAGTCTTTGGCCTTAAATTGTTTATGTTCTACTTGAAATTATTCATCAGTTTTCAAAAATTCAAAAATAATATGTAATTTTATTTCTAGTCTGAATTATGCCCAGTATTTGCCTTGTTGTCAATGTTAATATTCACTTCTTCCACTAGCTACACCTCCAAAATGTTATTAGTATTAAATTAGACACATCCAAGATGCTGTTCAATCTGCAATTGTGCCAGGCGTTGTTTTAATTGTATCAACATAAAAACTAATATAATATAGGCCATACGCCAAGGATCTCATCAAGAGCTGGATCTCAAGGTACTCTATGTGTGTGATCCTGATTCAGCAAAAATTCATTTTTTTTTGGCATGAAATGCCACTGAATTGTTTTATGGTTATTAATTTCAGTCCATTAAGCAATTTGTATTTCTCCAAACTCATATCCTTTTTCTTTATGGATATTTGAACATGTTGGTTTTCTCTATTGTATTATTATTTCTCAATTTTAGAGAGCTTCATCTAAACTACTTTATAAACCTATACATTCTTTTGTATAGTTATTTATCCAAGTAATTGTTTATTAAGTGTTCCTTTATTTTCTTGAAATATATGTACCTTTATTTAAAGATAAATTCTGTAAGAATTTTTGGTTGGAGATTTTTAATAAGTTTCAACTGAATAAGGTCACGAGGACACAATTTGTTACAATGAGTAGCATTTTGCTTGACTCGCTTGTAGAAGTGTCCTTGGCTGATTGATTCCTGTTTTGAAGAGTGATCCAGTATTTGTTTGGTCTATAAATGTTAACAAAGTTCCAATCATTATTAATATTCCTAAGAAAAAATAGAAAATGGGCAAATCATTGTTCAGGATGAATAATCATGAATATCATGACATACATTTGATAGCTAAGATATTTTTGTCCAGAAACAATAAATTGGGTTGTGGGCCATGAAAAACCTTTCGTCTTTATTTCTATGTAAAAGAAAATCTTAAAAAATTGGTCTCAGGGGATGCAGAGGTGAGCTAGATGGAAAATAAAAGAAGGTTGATATCGCTATTGCTTGTAGTAGAAATGCCACAGAGCAGCTACCACTCTGCTGTATAACCTAACCTTTCTATGTACTGATCATTTATTTCTTTAATTTCTTGACAATAGAATAGTGTACTTTTCTCAGTTTAAATTAGAAATGCCTTCTAGACATTTATCTTCATTGTGACATCCTGTAAAAGCTTCAGGGATCTTCCTGCTCAGATACTTAGTAGAATTTCTTAAAGTGTTTAAAATATAGTACCCATAAGTACAGTGATGTTAGACATGACATAATCATTTTTAGTTAAAATATATTTTTGTTTTGAAGTTATGCATCATACACTGTAAAAATATGATGCATTGAAATGATAAGTCCTGGAGTGAGTTATGACATATAGTGTTAGCCACAGTGGGTGAGTATAATATAAAGCAATTTTAAAATGCACTCAAATGATCTGTCAAATCATGAATACCTTTGAACAATGAAAGCATTTATTAGTTGTCCATTTGAGCAAAATTTTAAAAGAACTCACCTTGGGCAAAAATCTTGTAGTTTTTCCATTTTGCAGACAATCTCAGACCATTTATCCTTTTTCCAGGCTTAACTAAACATAGCCAATGTCTCTGCTCTCTGATTCTCCTGTTTTTCCAAATCACGAGAGTTAAAGGGAGAAGGTTCCAGGGTGGGAGGTGGGGATGGGTGGGGTGAGGGACCACGTGGTGGGGTGAAAATGGAGACAACTGTACTTGAACAACAATTAAAAAAAAAGAAAAGAAAATGTGCTAATATGCTTAAGTATCTCCAATGTAAATCTCTCTCTGAGTCAAATGGTACAAGTACTGAGACCCAGCTGGTAGAGAACAAATATTTTGTACCCTTAATCATTGCATTCTCCTAATGTTAAACATTATCCCTGTGGTTAATGTCACTTTGACCAGTACGAAAACTTATCTCTATGCCTGTTGTTTCTACAATTGCGCTATAGAGCTTTCTAGAATGTGATATAATATTTACTTATACTTTATTTTTAAATATAATATACCTATATTTTTCATCCATTCAATGGAGTCATTCATTTTCTTCTTCAAATACATGAAGTTAAAATGTGACAATTTGATTGTGATAAATCTCAACAAAGTTGATATGTTTTTTGATTTAGAATTAGGGATTCATAGTTAAAATTATTTCCATCAGATTGTTTTTATGTATTGGTAAAGTAATAAGTACCAGAAAATTAAAATATTTGTAATCTCTTTTCTATTTTTTATCCTTTTGAATAAAACTCTATATTATTATTCATTAGAACACATGAGACAGCTGCTACATTATAAAATTATGGTTTGTTTTCTATTGTGACTAAAAATAGCTAGTGGGAATCTAATTCGGAGAAATATAACACTGATCTTATTTGGCCTTCAAATTTGTAAATACAACAGATGTCTCATCAGCCTACATAATAAATAACTAAAACATTTTCATAAATAAAATCAATAGCAATGAAAGCTACAGGAACATCTTTTAGCAACATTATCTTAGATATTTTACTAAGTTAGGGCAAAGCTGTGAAGAGCTAAAAATAAATAAATGTTTTGTTGACAATAAAAGAGCTTTTTACCAGGCTATCAAGTTGAAAGTGTTACAAATTAAAAGAAGCAAGGTCGTTTTGATCATTATAAATGATATGAAGCAAATATGTAAGGGATAAAAGCTATATAGTAATAATTGTTGATAACTCACATCACTACATATATAAATCAGTATGTACACATATAAAAGTGAAAACATATAAACATATGAGTAAACATTTATATTTCAAGTGAGTGAATTCTTAATTCCTCCAAAAGAAAAATTTTTTCTGAAGTAAAATGTAATGTTATTTTTACAAATTTTAAATGTAAGAAAATTACTCTAAGTTTAGGTTTGATAGAGCGTGTTCTAAACCTTAAATGAAAAATTAAGTATAATTATCCTGTTTACATTTCCTGAGGGAAAATTACTTTGTCTAAATTTCTACTGTATTTGATATTATTGTTGATATAATTTTTTCCCATATGACTCTCCCTGTTAGCTTGTTTTGTTTCTGTCTCACTGACATCAGAATAAATGTAAATATGAACTTTAAAAAAACTTTTTCTGTATATGAAAGAATATTTAAGTTGATAAAAGGTACGTACACACGTTGATTGCACTGCTTACAGATGGGATTGTTCATACACTGTCACTCAAATGCACATATTTACCGATATGCACTCAAGTTTCTTCCCCTCAAGGCATTGTCTGTATTTAAGTCCATCCATTGTTCCTTGATCCCAGGCTTAAAAGAAGCTGTAGTTCTGTTGTTAGAAGTCAACATTTTTAATTAATATCTTATATCCCCCATATTCAACCTTTCTGGAAATAAAATATCTTATTGGATTTTCCTATTTTCAAATTCTAACATGCCTTATATATACCTGCTCAATTTGGTTCTGGTAAAAATAATGTCTACTTAGTGCTATATAATCCTTAGAAATAGTTTCCTATTTTCTTTCAATATACATATTCTCAATTGATTTAATGTATACACTTACATATTTTATATTTACATAAATTGATTTACGTCCCAACTGAAACTATTTTATCACCTTCTGTTTCAGCAGAGGAAAAATAAAAACATTTTCCTAATTTTAATATGAATTGAACTAAATTAAAAATTATAATTGACCTTAAATTATAAGAAGTACAAAGTGTGCATGTATTGTAAAAGATAATTACAAGATAAATGTCATAAGAAGCAAGAGTTTAAATATTAAAGTATTCAAACATGTATGGTTATGCCATAGGTTACTATGGGAAGATTATACAGTAACAAATAGAATCAAGTAATTGATTCAAGTAATTGCTCAACACACATGACAATAAGAATTTCCATTTTCCTCTTTTCATATATGACCTTGATTTAAGATAAATATTTTAAAGACTTTAAAAGGTCATGTCAGTTTGTGGTAGTTGAAGGATTTGTTTACTACCCACAAAAATAGTTACTGTTTGCATTTGTACAAATAATTTGAATAGCACATGTACAGGATAAATGAATCCTGTGAATTTTCTGGACATGAATCCTGCTAGTATTTTAATGCTGAGTGAGAAATCTACACAATTACAGATAAATTATAATTTTGAAAATTTTGTATGATTGCGTATTTATATAGAAAGAAGCACTCATTTTTTATTGTTCTTCAGTTACAGTTGTCCCACCTTTTCACCCATTGCTTTCCCCTGTCCCATCCTCCTCCCGACTCCCACAGCCATGACCATGAGGCCTCTATTGTGTTCCTTGGCTTATCCATTCCCCTTCTGTCCCCCGTTATCCACCTCCCCTCCCTGGTCACTGTCTGTTTGTTCTTTATCTCCAAATCTCTGGTTCTATTTTGCTCATTTTTTGTTTTGTTGAGTAGGTTCCACTTTTGTTGATTAAGTTCCACTTATAGGTGAGATCATATGGTATTTGTCTTTCACTGCCTGGCTTATTTCACTAGCACACTATTCTCCAGTTCCATCCATGCTGTTGTGAAAGGGTAGGAGTTCCTTGAAAGAAGCATTTGAACAACAAAAATTTCCTAGTGCCTGCATGGAGCAGGATTGTCTGTGTTATGGAGCCAAATCTGGTATGACACTAATTATATTAGTGGTATTTACCATTAAAATGTGCAAGGTAGATAAGGTATAACTTCACAAATGTTTGTTTTTTACCTTAAACTATAATTAATTCTAAAGATTTTATTTATTAATTTTTTTTAGAGAGATAGGAAGAGGGAGAAGAAGACAGGGAGAGAGAAACATCAATGTGCAAGAGATACGTTGATTGGTTGCCTCTCACACGCCCCAACTGGAGAACTGGCCCACAACCCAGGCATGTGCCCTGACCAGGAATCGAACCAATGACCTTTTGGTTTGCAGGCCAACATTTAATCCACTGAGCCACACCAGCCAGGACCGAACTATTATTCATTTTAACCCGTCATCTTTGTTAAGCACATAAATAATAAAAGCAAGGCTAATGCCAAAGCCTGACTGATTTGACCCATAAAGATAAAATGAAGCAATTTTAGATGTACATAGTTTACTACTGACAGAGGAAAGATGAGCATGCCAATGGTGCCATCGGCCATGATTCTAAGGTTCTCATAAAGTAAAATAAGATGATGCTGAAAGACAGTGGGCTGGGCAAATGCAAGACCGGTTGTGGAAACTGTATTGCTGAGGAGGTAATTCTAGGCTGCAGCTGTGCAGCCTTTTTCTTGAAGTCTAATCTAGGGACAGGAACAAAGACATTCTGGGAGGCTAAGCTAAGCTGAAATTCAAACCTTTGCCCATAAGGGTATAGGCAAATTCTCTAAGGTACCATGGTAGTGTCATTCCTTTATAATGTCCAATATTCAATGTTGACACATAAGAAAGTATCATGCATGCCTGGGCTGGTGTGACTCAGTGGACTGAGAGCCAGTCTGTGAACCAAAGGGTCACAGGTTCTATTCCCAGTCAAGGCACATGTCTGGGTTGTGGGCCAGGTCCTCAGTTAGCGGGCACACAAAAGGCAACCACACATTGATGCTTCTCTCCCTCTGTTTCTCCCTCCCTTCCCCCCCCTCTAAAAATATATAAAATATTTCAAAAAAGAAAGTGTGATGCATTTATTTAACTTGTTCTTTTCTTTAAAAAATGAAAAAGAATTATAAACTATTTGTACTCTAGTAATGTACCTCATATAGGACCATAAATCTTTAAATAACATAAACTTGAGATAAAAAAAATATTATAAATAACCATATGAAGAAAAGAAAAGCAAATTGGGCAAACCTGGGAGCTGAGAGTTGGAAGGAGAAAAAGAGCTGGGTGATTATCTCATTCTTGAAGGTTTTCCCCAGATAGTGGTGTGAAGTGACTAAACTGAGTGAACATCAGTGTCTTATGAGTGAACTATCAGAGGACAGGATTTTAAATGATCCCAGCGGGAGCAGAAATCCAGTAAAGGAGAGGGCAGTGGGGCAAGGGCAGCCCCACATTTATACAATATCTAACTCTCTGGTTGTTCCTTGAACTATGCAGTTGAAGGTCGAGGTTCCAGAAGCACAGCTAAAACCCCTCTTAATCTCATCTCCATTGTTTACAGGCTTCTCAGCTTCTTCCTTAGATATTTTTCATAATTATTGACATTTTCTGTATAACTTTGGCATGAAACACCACCTAAATTCCTTTATTCCCTTGAGTTAATGAATAAAGGCTGTGGGTAGAATGCACTTTATTTAGAGTAGTAAATATTTAGAGTAGTAAAGCAAGTTATAGTTCAGATTATTATAGTAGTCGTATTCATGTTAGGACTGGCCTTGGATAATTTTTATTGACCATTTATGCATTTAATCAATTCAATTCATCTTTATTTCTTCTCCCACCTTCTGGACCCCAGGCTCTATGCTAGTATGCAGAATGTGGTGCTGATAGCAAAAAGCGGATCATGTTCATAAAGCCAAATTCTAGTGGAAAGACAGAAAATGAAAAACAAATAGCTAATTTACCAATACCATAATTAATTATAAGTTTGAGTAAATGCTATTGTAAAACATATTTTATTTTCTAACGTAGAAAAATGTAATCTATGCTGGTAATTTTTCAAAGAAATAAGAGTTTGTGTCTGATGTGACATTAAATATTAAATAGGTACAACAAGAAACCAAACATGTAAAAAATTAAAGACAGCAGCACTCAAAATAGAGGAGTTTGGATGTGGAATATATCTTTGTGCAGAAAATAGAAAAGATTTGAGGAACTAGAAAGCTAGTATGAATGGAATAAAATTAGCAAGTCCGTGTTTCTTCAAACCCACCAAGGAAGAAAGAGACTCCTAGCAAGATGGTCCCATATTACAATCTAATGTAAAGTAATAGTGCATCCTGTAGCCTTTGATATATTTTGTTGGTTAGAAACTTGTCACAGGTCATGTGACAAGGGAAGGGGATTATTCAAGGGCTTAAGTTCCATCAGGCAAGGATCATTGATACCACCTCACAGTCTGCCTGCCACCGGTGCCGAGTCCTCGCGAAGAGTATGCTAGGAATTGTATATAAAAAATAATGGAAGGAATATTGAGTCTGTGAATATTGTTAATTTTTCTCCTTTGATTCTTGTCAGAGGCTGAGCTAGTAGAATGTAATATCCCATATCACCTTAATATAATTAGAAAGATATATGATTTAAAGTGATTTTTCTGTCCCTCAGAAGGCTTGTTGAGTTTTAGTTTACCATTTATCTTTTGGATTTAAAATAAAAGTCTATTGTTAGTGACAAGATGCTATCAGGAGCCCCCTTTTAGCAAGATGGAAAATTTAAGTATGCCACAACCACCCCTTCCTGTCCTAGCTAATTTACTCCAAGTTTTACTGCTTCTCTGCCCAGTTTTTCAACCTCTCAGTGACCCATTTTGGAATCAGTAGTTATTTCAACAGGAATATTAACCACTGGTTTGAGCCTTAACTATTTACTCCCGTATCAGACTCTTGCCCAGCAATTTCTTAATGACATGATGGCTCTACACTGGCTTCAAAGATTTATTCCAAGCTTTTCTAACTATTTTCAACTAGAAGTTTGAGCAAACCTTCTTGACTGCTAAAAGGAAAAATAAATTTATTATACTGCTATTTAAAAACATTACTTTACTTGTGATGTAACTACACTTTTTAAAAAACTTTTTTTATTGTTGTTCAAGTACAGTATTCTCCATTTCCCCCCACATACTCCCCCCACTCCAGCGATCCCCATTTCCCACCCTTGATCCTACCCCACTTTGTCTGTGTCCACGTGTCCTTTATACATGTTCCTGAAAACCCTGTTGTCTTCAATTTTAAGTACATTCAAATAACTTCCACAACAAAACTTACGAAAGTACATAAAAATGTGCTATAGAAATTATTAAAAATGCAGTTTCCATCAAGGATCAAAATAGCATCTCCACTGGGTCTCAGAGCAGCTTTTCTGTATTCTATTCTGAAATCACACAAAGCCGTAATTCTACCCCCAAATCTGAGTTACAGACAACTAAGTGCCCAAACACTAGTGACTCTCCTATAGATAGACCCCGCCTGAGGAATAACAACACAGAGAGTTCAGATAACGGCATGCTCTTGTCTTGATACATGAAATAGCTGTCCAACAAAATTCAGGGCAGAGTTTCATATGGTTTAAAATGGACACTCAAGACTCCCTCTTCCTGAGTTAGAATCTAGTCCCACCTCCTCTTTACTATAAAAACCTGGATGAGATATTTCAACTACATGAACTTCATTTTCCTTACCTTTAAAATAAGGATTGATCTCAATCACAATAACTAAACCTGCTTATCTCGTAAAATTGTTTGAGGAACACATGATTTATTGCTTGCAAAGTCTTAGAATGTTGCCTGGAACATAGTACATGGTCAATAAAAATATAATCTCTTCCAAAGTAAAAGAGTAGAGCAGTAAATGGAAAACCTGGGGTCTTAGAATCATTTATTCAGAAAATAAATAAAGGAATAAAAAGAATTTCTCTGGGGCATAGGGGAACACAGTTTTAGAATTACAGGAGTGCCACATCCCAGAAAGCATGAATCTCAGGTGGAAACTCTAAACGGTGTGTCTTTCTTAAATAAATAAAACTGATATATTAACTGATTTATGTGATGTTCATTAAAAATATACTTACAGCTCTACATAATATTATTTAGCTCTGCCACTCACCACAGAAAATATATTCCTTTATATCCCCTAATGAGCTATAAAACAAGAATAGACAACTCACAATGTTCTTAGGATAAAGCTGATATCTACAGGCAGCCTGAGGGCTGGGAACAGGAGGGACCGCCAGGAGAGATGGAGTTAGGCGATAGGAATGGGACCTGGGAGCCGCTTATGCCCCAAGTACGCTCCTTGAGAACAGAGGTTGGAGGTTCGAGTACTGAGGGCGTGGTGTGCAGCCAGTGAAACAATGCCTTGGTGAGCTACCCAGCGCTGGGGCAGGATTTGCATCGGAGGGCCAGGCTGCGCTTTCATGGGACTGTGAGACCGTGTTACCTGGGTGACCAGCAAGTGCTTATCCAATGCCTGCGCCCAGTGTGGTCGCCCTGTACCTTGCTGCAGATGCCCTGCTGCTCCCACTGAGGCTGCTCCATGCATTGCCTAAGACACTGGTGGGGTTTCCAGGGTTCCTTTTTCTGCTGCTGGGCCCAAAGTGTGGGCAACTCCTTGTATGCGAGGACTAGGGTATGGAAGGCTGAGAGTTGACAGGAGCCAGGGAAGTCTCCTGCCCCCAGCCAAGATGGCAGCAGCGGGAGGTTTTACACTGAGCATGGGCAAGGCTAGCATGATAATTGGATAGAGGGAAATGCCTTTTTACCTTCTCTTGGTACCAGATTGGGGGTGGGCACAGCGGAAGGCAGAAACATGGTTAATAGAAGTAAAAATGGCAGCAGGGAGAGGTGCTGTACCAAGGAGGCCTGTCAGTTTAGCTTGAGGGAAGAAGGGATTGGCTGGGCAGTGGACCCACCCAAAGTCTACGGAAGTTCGGGAAGTTAATTAGTCATCCTGAGAAAGCACCTGGCTCATCCACACTCAAAATGTATATAGTCCCAGGGGGGAAAGGAAACACTCTCTTGTTCCTCAGCTTGCTACTGGAGAGACTTGCACTCTGTGGGTACACTGGCCTGTCCTCTTCATGGTCCATGTATCTTTAGTAGCTGTGTGGCCCATGGCCTCCAGAAAAGTCTCAGTCTCAGTCTCTCTCTCTCTCTCCAATCTGGTGAAGCATTTGCAAGTGCCTTCACACACTCTCTGGCCAGCAGTCTCTGGCCAAGAAGCATGGGTCCTTGAGGCCTTAGCAGCCATGTGGCTTATGGCTGTTTGGACCCCACACACAGCCTCCAGGAGGGAGCCTGAAGCCAGACAGTGTCTGGGAACGAGCTGAGCTGCCTGGATGACTGCTGAGCAGCCAGCTGCAGGCTGCAAAGAATGGTAGTTTAAAATGGAGCGGGAACTCCGGACACTGCCTTTGTTCTGGTTTTGCTGAGATGGCTGGGCTTCGTCTGGGTTTTGCAGAAGATGAGCCATGAGCCAGGGAGTCCCCAGCCTCCAAGGTCATGCAGCACCCATATAAAAACCTCTCTTCCTTTTGTATCAGCACTCACCTCACAAGTTTGGTTTTGTGGCAGCAGGCAGACAAGCTCCCCTTTTTTTGGTAACAAAGCCATTCACTGAGAAAATGAAAACAATTCTTCATTGTTTTGAATGTGTTTTGTTGAGGTGTCTTACCACTTACATGGCCACAAGCTTAATTGTCAGATGTACAGAATTAATATTTGTGAAAAGACCATTTATATGAAATGTCCAGTAAAGGCAAAATTGTTGGAACAGAAAACAAATCAGCAACTGCCAGTGGCTGAGAATGAAAGCAGAGAAAAACTGCAAATAGTCATGAGGGAACTTCTTAAGACAATAAAAATGATCTAAAAATGCATTGTGGTAATTTACATAATTAGAATAATTTGTGGTAATGTAAATAGAATAATTTACGTTATTCTATTTAGTTACTAACAATCATTGGCTTGTATACACTTACAATGGGTGAAATTTGTCATGTGCAAATGGTACCTTAATAAAAATGTTAAAAATAAAGTATTGTAATACTGAGAAAAAGTAATTTTAATCATAAGCTTTTTAGTGTTCTTATTAGTCAGATAGAATGTGTTGACAGTCAATGACACCATTATTTTAACCACAAGGTGACAATTTAGCCTGTCCTGGTGGCTCAGGAGGGTGGAGCATCATCCTGAACACCAAAAAAATATGGGGCTGGTGCATACGGGAATCAACCCATCAACATTTTTTCCTCTCTCTCTCTTTCTCCCCTTTTCCCTTTAAAAATCAATAAACATATCCTCAGGTGAGTTTTAAAAAATAAAGGTAACAATTTTTAGTTATTGTAACCATACTTCTAAATATCAACTGTTTTTTCAGGGTACAAAAAAAATGCCATTTCCCCCAGCTATCCAAATAACTGTGCAAATAGCCCCAATGAAAAAAATTGTCAACTAAAATAAAACTACCTTTAAATATTCCTGCCTATGGTTTTATGCAGCCCTTGTTTTTATAAGGTTAGATCTCCTTGAATGTATGTGGTATATCCTTTCATTCTCCGTTGTATTCAGCTGCATCAATAAGTTGATAAGATATTTGAATTACATCATATAAAATAATTTAAATATTAAGTGTTTTAAAATTTGTATTTTATAATAACAATGGGAAGAGTAATAATTTAAAATTTAATCTAAATCAAAGGTAATGATTACCATTTAATTTTTTTTAATATTAAATATTTAATTTAGAAATTCAGGTAAGAATTTAATAGTAATACAAGCAACCAATTAAGTGGATAAATACTTTATTATTGGGTTGGCCAAAAAGTTTGTATTCTTCTGTAAGATGGCTCTAGTAAGGCTTAGTTGTCTTTAATTTTATTTAAATAACTTTGTTAGATTGTATTGTGACAGCTGTCATATCAGTGTGCCTTTAAAAAAATGTATAAAAATTGGTGAATTTTTCTGTAGCAATTTTAATATTGAAGACAGAAGAAAATACACAACATTTGCAGCATATTATGCTTTATTACTTCAAGAACGGTAAAAACACAACCGAAATGCACAAAAGGATTTGTGCAGTGTATGGAGAAGGTGCTGTGACCTATCTAACGTGTCAAAAGCAGTTTGCAAAGTTTTGTGCTGGAGATTTCTCACTGGACAATGCTCCAAGGTTGGGTAGATCAGTTGAAGTTGATAGTGATTAATTTGAGACACTAATTGAGAATAATCAATGTTATACCATGCAGGAGATAGTTGACCTACTCAAAATATCCAAACCAATAAAGTTATTGGTGAAAATGAAAAATGTGGCTTTTAGTTTACAGAAAATTAAATGGAATTTCAGGTCAATCCAATATTTTATTCACATTAGTATCTGTAGTAATCCATTTTTCAGCTAAGGACTTAAATTAGATGCAATTATGTCCCTGAATAAATTCTTACTTAATCTCCTGATCGCGGTTGCCTGCGATAAAGGCTGACTTGGACATCATTCTCCTTCCCCGCTCCTGTATCACTATCACTAAGAAATGAATCTTTAGAATAACACTGTCTATTCAAGGGGGAGGATTATTGTGTTATTACAATAAAAATATTTTTGTGAATGATTTCACTTCTAGAAACAAGTAGAAGAAATTCCTTTTGTGGAAGGATTCTGACTATACAGAGAGAGGTGTTAGGTATATGATTGAAATGAGATATCTTGATAGTAATGAGAAAATAAAATATTGTGGCAGCCTGATTTTAAGTGACCAATTAAACAGGAAAATAGACTAGGAGAGCCTCATTCTAAAAATTCTTTTTGCACAACTCTTTGATTCTCAATAATTATATTAGTTAGAAAATGAACACATATATTTGATGTTGTGGAGTTTACAGACTAAAATTGATACTGAGGCAATGAAAGCCATCAAAGAAGCTTCTTTCTTGTAGTTATTTCTGTTTTCTTGTCAGTGTCACTGTACTTTGATTTTGGGAAACTCAGTTGGTGTTACTATTTTTGTACAATAAATAGCCCTGCAGTAAATGTTTTCATCAGATTCAAAGGAGGGTGTTTTTCATTTACCTTCAATGATAAAATGACCTTTGGATTTATTTATTCATTTCTGTATTTCATTTTTCCCATGCATTTCTAATATAACTGATCTTTTGCTATATTATTTCACTCTAGTTTATTTTCCATATTCTTTTTTGTTTTTGTTTTATTTTTCATTTTTAGCTTTCCACATTTTTTATTGTTGTTCAAGTACAGTTGTCTCCATTTTCCCCCCACCTCAGCCATCCCCATATCCCACCCTTGATACACTCTTGCTCTTCTTTGAAATACATGTGAATCTGCTCATTTCATTTTATTTTATTGATTTTAAATATTTTGATTCATTAATGTGTCTGGTACCAAATCTTTACTCATTTAGAGCAACAACAACAGAAATCACCGACTCTCTCTCCCGAGCTGTGAAGCGGCCGGCCCTGTGTGCGCAGCATCCGCTGCAGCCTCTCATTTCTCCGTTACAGTGGTTGTGGGGGAGGGCTATTAGTTTTCTTCTGTTGCGTAATAAGTTGCCATACGACAACACAACTGTGTTTAGAACAACACATCTGTATTTTCACACATTTGCTATAGGCCAGGAATTTGGGCACATTGGGATTCAATTCTCTGTCCAGGCTCTCACTGAGCTGAAATGAAAGTGTCAAAAGGAGCTGTGGTTCTTGTCTGGGGCTCAGGGTTCTCTTACAACCTGATTAGTTGCTTGCGACTAAGGTCCCTGTTTTGCTGCCACCTGTGTACCAGGGATTGCTTTCTGCTCCTAGCGGCCACCCAGAGTTCCTTGCCATGGGACCCTATAAGAAACTCACAGCATGGATGTTTTTTTTCTGTTTCAGGCCAATCTGAGCATGTCTCTCTGATTTTCTTTTCTACAACCAGGCAGAAAAACACTTTGCTTTTAGAGGACTCATCTGATTAGGTCTGGCTCACTCAAGATAGTCTCTGTTTTGTTATATATCTCAAGATATTCACAGCTTCTAGCAAGACTCAAGGGAGAGTTTTAAACAAGAATGAGCAGGGCCACTGGTATCATCTAAGAAGGACACCTAACACAGTGGGCAAGAACAAATGAATGGCACAGGCATAAAGTAGCTTGCTGTGCAGTGAGCAATAAAGTTCTTTGTCTTTGAGCAAGTAATCTTATAGCTTGTGCCTATATCCATGAAACAATATCACTATACCTTGTTTATTTAAACGTAGGGTGAAATCACAGACAATTCACTGTTCTTCACAATTGTCTTAACCAAAGTGATAAGACACCAGCTGGAAAAATACAAAAGATCTTCGAGAAGCTGACTGTTTGTTTCTGCTTGAGGTTAGTAATAATAGTAAACATCACTTCTTTAGGACTGAATAAAGTGATGATGGTGGGACTCCACCATCACCTATCATGACAGGACTCCATAAAGGCAGAGGTCAGGTGGCGGCATGTAACCCTCAAAGCAGTACACATGTAATTATCATCAGCATAACTATGTAGATCATCACGCAGACCCCTCCCATGGCTTTTCTGATAGGTGACATGAATGTAGAAATTACAATATAAAGACACAAATGGAAGCGTTTGAATGTGCCCTCCTGCGTCAGCCAACAGAGTGCCTCAGATGCAGAGCTGCATCCCATTAGAAGATGCAAACTGGCAACCCCGTAGAAAACATTAAGATGGTTTTTCTATTGCATTCTCATTTACACAATTTATCTGGATTCTGGAAGACCAGATGAAATGTGGAAATTATGGCAAATGACCATACACTACCAGAAATAAGGTAAAACCAGAGTCATCTGCTGCTCTGGGCAAATGCCTCTGCCACATTGCAAACAGGAAATATGCTCTTTACTATGCCCACAAGTAAAGAGATCAAAATCAGTTATTTTTACGGGGGGCAGATAGCAGTATCTGTCTTATTTAGGATAACATTAACCTTTCTTGTCTCTAAACATAGAGTCTTTAGAGCACTGGGTAGTCTCAAACATTCCTGAGAGTATCATGCTGACCCATGATATTCGAAGGCATTCTGCTTTTATGCAACGAGATCCGATAAGCAGGAAGACACGTGCAGACAAAGGGTCGGAGATCAGCCTCACATAGATGCAAAGACCTAACACATCAATAAAATTACTATGACTCCAGTGATCTTGGTCTTGCCAGGATTTATGCTTTAAGTTAAAGGTTATGTTGCTACACACCTGTTATGGGTTGAATGTTTGTGTTCCCCCCAAATTCGTATGTTGAGATCCTAATGCCCGATGTTATGGCATTATAGGGTGGAGCCCTTGGCAGGTAATTAGGTCATGAGGGGGGCCCTCAAGAATGGAACTGTGAACTTACAAAAAAGGTCCCAGAGAACTCCCCCTCATTCCATTTGCCATGTGAGGACACAGAAGAAGATGGTCACCTATGAACAAAGAAATTGGACCTTACCTGACAATGAATCTGCCAGCACCTTGGTCTTGGGCTTCCCTGCCGCCACAACTGTGAGAAATAAAATTCTGTCCTTACAGACTATATAGTCTAGGTGCTTTGTTACAGTAATCTTAATAGAATAAGATACTTACCAAGTGATACAGTTCTCTAGCATGTATCGGAAATGGCACACTGAGGATGGGGCCCAAATGTGCACAATTTTTGTTTGTTACCTCTGTTGCACCAATGCCTCCTTCTCCAACTGTGCTAGGGCCCCAAACTGGGGAAGTGCTGTCTTCCCTAGAACCAGCTGCCAGAGGAAAAAAACATGGTTTGGTTAGGACATAGGTTGGTCCGATATGATGTATTAAATGAAAATTGAAGATGAACTGCTACAACACAACAAACCAGCTTAATACTGAAAAGAATATTGGTGAAGGCAACTCTTGCAGTGGCAGAAATGTGAGCAGAACACTGGGCGAGTCATTTCTTTATGGAAGTTAAAATGGCCCTAATTAATAATGTCCATAGAATATTGGTGTGAGAAATGCCTTGACTGGTATGTCAAGGGCCTAGCAAATTTATAAGACAATGCAAGACATTTTGGGAAGACTTCTGGATAACATTATACATAAAATAGCTGGTTTTCATTATTCATAATTATGTCCACTCAAGTTCACTATAATAGAAAATGTTCTCAAGCGTGTTGACAAGACTTTTCCCTGTGACTGCCAGTCATTCTTTCTCTTCAGCTACTTGACTGCTGGTGCAATGACAGGTGTCAGAAGGAAATGTCTGACATTATCATGAGAAATCCAAAAACATTGCTCCTGACCATGAGACTTATTTTGCAAAAGGCAATGGAACAATCCACTCATAATCACGGAAGCAAGCTTTCCTATTCTAGTCATCCCGAAGCAGAAGTTCTGATCCAATTGTAGAGTGCAGTGCTAAATCCTGCACTAGGGGACCAGCCCAGAGAAGCCTTCTGGACGGGTTTGAGTAGCATCCTTGAGGATACAATAATTTGTTTCGAATTCCTGAATCTTTAGGCTTTATTAGATCAGAGGCCCAGGGTCATGGTACCTGTAGTGAGAATTGATGAAAAGTGTTTCCATGTGTGGCATAGGCAGATTTTACAGCTACTGCTACCTTGTAATCAGCTTGGGATTTATATGAAACAGCAGGCAAAGAGTTACTTTCCGTGCAAGGACCCCTGGCTCTAATTGTCGTGAGTAGCTGTGTTTCCAGCCACACTATGTGTGCAGGGAAATGTAAGTATGAAACCCACGGGGCCCATTGGGGTGTCGCTCCATTCTTTCATGCCTGGTGATAGTGATTAATGGGCAGTTGTAACAATCACGGCTAGAAGGGGTAAAGCAAGTAGTGGTTTTAACTTCTTCAGAGTAAAATATGTGATCAATCAAACCCAGAATTTCCAAAATACTAGCCAAGGGTGAGGATGGGCTATAATTGGTACTGGAGAAGGAAGAACATTTAAACTTTGGAAAAAGTTACAGTAACAAGAGGTATAGGGTACTCTGATAACATTCCTGAATTATGTCTTTTGTAGCTAGTGTAGTCTGTGTTCTTAGACTAAACTAATATATATAATAAATCTATATATATATAAATTTCAGCTTCTTTCTATTCTAAATAAGAGGTTTTTTTGTTTGGGTCATTTAAACTCAAACTGAATATTAATAAGAAACTATAAGTATCAAATATATTGGTACTGTTTTTTTTTCCCCCCAAATGAAAGAACAAATAAATGGGAGTGTAACACTAGGGAATACCAATATTTAAGGTTTGTATAGAGTGTGAAGTCTCTAAAGAGAATAAAATTGCTAGACCAGGGCAGTAGGAAACTAATGATGGTGAAGGTTAAGATAAAATAACATTTCAAGAAGGAGGAAGTGGTCAAGTGATGAAGACTCCAGCCAGTGGGGTCTGTGTGTTGTGGCTGCGACGAACAAATTCACACGGACTGCAGAAGTCCTGTGGAGAAAAAGGGATGGCATGGACGCTCTTTTAAGTGAGAGAGAGGGCCCCGACCCCTGCCTAGACAGGCTTTTATTGCTTTTCTGGGCACATTACTTAGAGGATGGTCCTCATTTACTATGCACAGGTTCGCTTTAGGTGGTTACCTTTTACAGAAAACAAAGGAGAGGATGTTGCTAATTACTACAAAGAAAAGGATATTCGCAAATCCAAAGGAAAAAGTAGTTGAACTGGTTACACTCTGTCCTTGGGAGGTTTAGCATAGATTTTAGGAAGTTACTTTAAAGATATGCAGTAAACATTTGCTGCTTCAATTCAGGGTGAGGGAGTTTCAGCAAAAAACAAGCCTCAAAGTAGCCTAGGTACAATGCAGGCCTGGTTCCCCAGGTGAAAACGGATTCGTGGGCCCAGTTCCTGTTTGCTGACTTGCTCCTGCTGGTTTTCTGAATCAGGGACTGGGCTACATAAGCCATTGCCACACTAATCAGTTCCCTATAGTCAAAAATGTCAGTTATTGTAAAAGATTTAGCAAGATAAAGTTAAAAAACTTTTAAATATTTTTTAAATTTGGCAGTTACTAGGTTTTGACTATTAGGGTAGCTTTATCTAACTTTAAAACTCAATAACAGGTACTTCCCTTACATCCATTCTTGCTATTTACTTCATTGACTGTTTTTTTCATATTACCAATATTAATTTTTACAATAACTACTTTCAAGTGGTTCATATTTTCAAAATTTTCATATCCTTTTTAAGGAAATGTTTATGCTTATTTAACAGTTTTGGTTTGATATTCCATTAATCTATTTGAAAAAAAATTAAAGAGATAGAAAATATAAAGAAAAAAGTTGTGAGCATACAAGAAGATGCGTTAATATCCATATAGAAAGAATCTAAAATGAAAGGAAACAAAAGTAATCAATAGGGGTAAAAACTATTTAAAGAAATAATGATTAAGAATTTTCCCACATTCAAGAAAGATGAGAAATATCTACTTGTCTTCACATTGCAGAAAACCAAAATGGAATTCTACGCAGCAGAGAGAAAGAAGGAGCTTATACCCTTTGCAACAGCATGGATGGAACTGGAGAGCATTATGTTAAGTGAAATAAGCCAGATGGTGAGGGACAAATACCATATGATCTCACCTTTAACTGGAACATAATAAATAGAAGAAAAAAGGAAACAAAATATAACCAGAGACATTGAAGTTAAGAACAATCTAACAATGGTCAGGGGGGAGTGGGGAGGGGACAGTGAGGAGAGGGGATTACAGGAACTACTATAAAGGACACATGGACAAAATCAAGGGGGAGGATGGAGGTGAGGAAGGGAGGGGGGTTTGGCTGGGGTGGAGTGGAGGGATGGGGAGAAAAGGCATACAACTGTAATTGAATAACAATACAAAATTAAAATTTAAAAAAAAGAATGCAAAAAAAAATCACAACCATGCAGAGTAGTAAAATTTCAGAATACAACACACATCAACTAAAGTATGTACAGTTTTTCATCTGCACACAAAAAGACAATATACAGAAATGTATTTTCAGATACCAGTGATTATCAAAAATAATAAAGCCTACTTTTTAAAAGTGAGACTCGGGCCTCTGGCCAAAAATTATGTGTGGTATTTCAGATACAACCAAAGGCAATAATAAGGGTATCACCCGGCAGGCTGCATGGGGAAGAGCTGCCTTGCCTGCACCAGACAAGGTGCTCAGTCAGCGCACGGCAGTCTCTGAACGGAGTTACTGTCAAGGACTCACGCTCCCCAGTTGGCCATGTTCTCGAGCAATCTGCATCCACAGTCCAGATGCCTCCGTCTGAAGGTCATTTATTTATAAGGGAAACAGGAAGACAGCTTTCTCCACTCTCTCTCAGTACTTTTCCATCCCTACTCCCTTCTGCTGCTCCCAGTTCCCAGGTCTATAAAATCGAAGGAGTCTTCTTATTTTTGAAGGACTCTCTTAATAGTGTAATGATCTCTGTATCCCTTACATGCTGATTCTCCTGAGTGCTGTTCTGTAAGGGAAAATGGAACAAGAGAGAGTTGTATCTTAGCTGCTATTTTTAAAAATTTATTGGAATGGCATTGGTTGATAAGATTACATAGGTTTCAAGAGTACATTTCTGTGATGCATGATTTGTATATTGTATTGTGTGCCCACCATCCAAAGTCAAATCATCCTCTGTCACCATATATTTGGTCCCCTTCACCCTTTACTACCTCCCCACTCCCTTCCCTCTGGTAACCACCATACTACTGTCTGTGCCTATGAGTTTCAGTTTTATGAGTGAAATCATATGGTTCTTAGCTTTTTCAGACTGACATTTCACTTAACATAATATTATTAAGGTCCATCCATGTCACAAAAGGCAGTATTTCATCTTTTCTTATGGCTGAGTAGTATTCTATTGTATATACGTGTGACATCTAAACAACTGGAAAGTTGTTTATCCAGTTTTCTACCCAAGGACACTTTGGTTGTTTCCAGGTCTTAGCCACTGTGGATAATGTTGCAATGAACATAGGGGCCCATATATCTTTGTGAATAAAGATTTTCAAATTTTTCGGGTGGGTACCCATGAGACAGATTGTTGGGTCATCTTTGCTGCTTTTAAACTCTTTCTTACACTATGGCAGTGAGTGATTAAAGGCTTGACTGTCACTTTTGTTTGGCTTGTTGGCTTTATTTAACTGGCTATTCTGTCTTTCTAGTTCAGCTGAGTTCCTAACCATGTATTTAAGATGTCTACACTGAACAATACAAACATTCTTGAGAGAAATTAAAGAAGAGATGAGTTATGTTTAAGGATTCATAGAGTCTTGGAAAAATCAATATTTTGAAGATATCAATGTTCCCAATTAATGTATAAATTCAGAGTAATCTCAAAATTCCAGTCAAGGTTATTTGTTTTTTCTTTTTGGTTTTCTGTTTGCTTGTTTGAGGTTTTGTTTTGTTTTTGCTTTTGTTTTTAAATAAATGTTGACAAGTAATTGCTAAAAGTCTATGGAAATGCAAAGGACCTAATATAGCCAAAGTGATTGGAAATGGATGAACAAAGTTGAGGACTTGTACTTGATTTATCTACAGTACTGAGGGCAGCATGTCATTTTTTCCCCATCTGTCTCTTTGGAGTGATCAGATCTGGGCACATGAGGTTGCGAAGGATAAACAAACATATAGCAGTGGTCACATGAGCAGTGTTTCCAGAAAGCTGTCATAGGATTTGACAGAAGAGTAACTATTTCTAGAAGGATGCGCGTAGTTAAATTGTTGGATTATTTCTTTATTGTGTGTGTCTTTATTTAGAATACTAATGAGCTAGAACCCACCTCAATGTCCAACAATAAAGGAATGGTTAACTAAATATTATTGTGCATCCATAAAATGGATGAACTACTGGTCAATCATTAAACATGTTTTTTGTTGTTTATTAAAAAAGTTGAACCTGTATTTATCAGTCATTTAAATTCTTTTTTTAAATTGCCTCTGTCCTTTCTCAATTTTTCAAAATTGAGAAATGAGTTTTTCTTCCTCAGCACATTAGAATTTCTTGTATTTTCACTGTATGGGAATTATGGAGCACTAATGACATGTAATACTAATAATGTTGAATAAATGCTATGAACACATGGGTCATCAAGGAATCTGTGTAAAGGACCCATGGACAAAGCCAAAGTCGGGTAGGATTGAGGGTGGGAGGTGGGGGTGGGTGGGGTGGGGGAGAGTTGGGGGAGAAATGGAGACAACTATACTTGAACAACATTTACAAATAAAAAAAGAAAAAGTAAGTAAAGAAACATATCAAACTATTCAAAAAAAGAATATGTTACTCAAAAATAGGCATATATATTAATGGGCGAGAATATAGGGTCCAGATAAACCCTCATACACAGGGTAAAGACGAGATGAAAATAGAGCACGGACGTTCCTCAAGGGCCCTTCACCCAGCTTTCGATAATATTAACATCTTAAATGCAAGCACGGGGAATTTGTCTAAACCCTTCAAAGTACACAGCCATAGAATAGTGACCACTACCATGAGAGAGAAACTAATTCAACGAAGAGTTTATACAAATTAAGGAGGTGATAATTATGTAACTATTTAACTTTGGTGTCTACATAATCAAAAAATTTTGAAAATAAAGAACTTGAGCAAAAGATATTGTGAAAAATAAAAGATTTAAAGACATAGATTGTAGATTTTATTCTTATTTTAGTTGAAATTTGGGATTTTGGAAGAAAAATGGCAATGTGCAGTTGAACAGTTGGTTAATTAGATGGTGAGGATGAAAAGGATTTGGTATTATGTATTTTGGCTTGAGATACCAAAATGGTAACTTCCTGGCAAGGGATAAAGAACACTTCAGACAGACCCGAAATAATGTTTGGCAAAATATATTTAACCTAATGAAATTATGTCAAATATTTGTTTTAGTTATTATGAGGAAAAAATCTCAAAATGTATAGCATTTAATGAGAAACAAACATATGACTTAAATAAATTAAATGGTTGAGTTTTCCTCTGATTTCTCAGGAGAGCAGGTAGAGCCTACGGCAATCATCAAAAGCATCAAGATAATGAAGGCAAGACAGAGACACCGTCACAGAACATGAGACTAAGGATACATGAAAACTAAATGCAGTAGAGTATCCTGAACAGAAAAAACCTGTGGAAAAACTGGTCAAATGCAAGTAAAGCCAATAGTTTATTTATTTTTGAAAGTTAAACATTTTTTCTTGTTTATGCTATAACAGTTCCCCAATTTTTTCCCTTTGCCTGTCTCCCTTATCCTGTCCCCCACTCCCTCAGTCAGTCCGCACACTGTGTGCATTCGTGTCCATGGGTCATTGCATACCTGTTCTTTGTCCTTCACCTTCTTTCAACCAGTCCCCACCTCCCCTCTCACAGCTGTCAGTCCGTTCCATGTTTCTGTGCCTCTGATTCTATTTTGCTTGTTAGTTAATTTTGTTCATTAGATTCCACTTATAAGTGAGATCATCTGGTATTAGTCTTTCATTGACTGGCTTATTTCACTTAGCATAATAGTCTCCATTTCCATCCATGCTGTTGCAAAAGGTAAGAATTCCTTCTTTTTTACTGCTGTATGGTATCCTTTTGTATAAATGTACCACAGCTTTTTGATCCATTCATCCACTGATGGGCACTTAGGCTGTTTCAAATCTTGGCTATTGTAAATAACGCTGCTACAAACCTAAGTGTACATATATATTTTTTTAATTGGTGCTTCGGGGTTCTTTGTATATATTCCCAGAAGTGGATGCATGAGGTCAAAAGGCAGTTTCATTTTTAATTCTTTGAGGGAACTCCATACAAAGTAGCTGCACCAGGCTGTATTCCACAAACAGCGCTCTCCGGTTCCCTTTTCTCCTTATCCTCGCCAGCACTTGTTGTTTGTTGATCCATTAATGATTGTCATTTTGGCAGGTGTGTGGTGATATCTCATTATGGTTTTAATTTGCATCTCTCTGATGGCTATCGATGTTGAGCATTTTTTCATTGTCTATGGGAAATCTGTCTGTCCTCTTTGGAGAAGTGTCTATTCATGTCCTTTGTCCATTTTTTAATTGGATTGTTTGTTTTCCTGGTGTTGAGTCATATGAGTTTTTATATATTTCGGAGTCTAAACTTTTGTCCAATGTTTCATTGGCTAATATGTTCTCCCATACAGTTGGTTCCCTTTTCATTTTGATGATGTTTTCTTTAGCTGTGTGGAAGCTTTTTAATTTGATGTAGTCCCATTTGTTTACTTTTTCCTTCATTTACCTTTCCTTGGAGATATATTGGCAAAAATATTACTACATGAGATATCTGAAATTTTACTGCCTTTGTTTTCCTCTAGATTTTTATGGTATCATGACTTATATTTAAGTCTTTTATTCAGTTTGAGTTTATTCCAGTGTAGGGTATAAGTTGGTGGTTTAGTTTCATTTTTTTATAAGTACTTGTCCAGTTCTCCCAATACCATTCATTGGATAGACTGTCTTTGCTCCATCGTATGCACTTGCCCCCTTTGTCATGTATTATTTGACCATAAAGGTGTGGGTGTATTTCTGGGATCTCTATTCTGTTCCATTGATTTATGTGTCTTTTCTTATGTCAATACCAGACTGTTTTTGATAACAATGGCCTTTTATTATCGTTTGATATCAAGTATTGTGATCCCACCAACTGCAAACTTTGTTTTTCTTTTTCAAGATTTCTGAGGCTATTCAGGGTCTGTTTTGGTTGTGTATATGTTTTTGGAGTATTTGTTCTAGGCCTGTGAAATGTGCCATTGGTATTTTAATAGGAATTGCATTGAATCATTAGGTTGATTTGGTTAGTAGGGACATTTTAATGATGTTTATTCTTCCAATCCATGACCAGGGTATATGCTTCCACTTATTTGTATCTTCCTCAATTTATTTATTTATTGTTTTAGTTTTGGGGGTACAAGTCTTGTACCTCCTTGGTTAAATTTATTCCTAGGTACCTCATTTGTTGTTGTTGTTGTTCTTGCAGTAGTAAATGAGATGGGATTGTTTTCTAAATTTCTCTTTCTGATAGTTCATTATTGGTGTATAGAAATGCCATCAACTTTTGAGCATTGATTTTGTATCCTTCTACTTTGCCAAATTCATTTATTAGGTCTAGTAGGTTTTTTTGTGGAGCCTATAGGGTTTTCTATGTACACTATCATGTTGTCTGTTAATTTTTACTTCCTTTTCCATTTTGATGCCTTTTATTTCTTCTTCTTATCTGATCACTGTGGTTAGGAGTTCCAGTACTATGTTGAATAAGTGTGGTGAAAGTGGGCATCCCTGTCTTGTTACTGATCTTAGAGAAAACACTTAGGTTTTATTCACTGAGTATGACGTTGGCTGTAGATTTTCCACATATAGCCTTTATTATGGTGGACCAGGACTCCAGCCTAATGACTTCATCTAATCCTAATAGAGTCTCAAAGACCCCATATGTATATACCATCACATTGGGGTTAGGGCTGCATCATATCAAGTTTTAAGGGCACAGTCATTTATTCCGTAACAACTGGTTTCCGTGTTGATATCCAAAAGTCCACTTTTAAGTACACTAGTCAGCGTGTTTACCAATGTCACTCCAATAAATTTAACAAAAAATTTTAAAAAGAACACTAGTCCAACTGAATTTAGAGTTCACTCTGATTCCCTCATTATAATTTATAAACTTCTTTAAAAGGTTTATCTCCATATAAAGGTGTACTCTGAAGTACTGGGGATTAGGGCTTCGACATATAGATTTTAAAGGGAGACAGTTTAGCTGAAAACATTTCTCTAGTAGAGACCTTAGGCACTATCATTTCTATGAAACTCATGCCAGTGATCTGAATTAGGTATCTTTTTTAATAATTAGCATACAAGTACATTTTCTTAAAATATAGAAAGTTCTTAAGTAATTATTAATAGCTTAATTATTTTTATTGTGCATTCCTACTAACAGTGCATGAAGTTCCATTTTCTCCCCATCCTTGCTGACACTTGTTATTTTTTGTCTTCTTGATAATAGCCATTCCAAGAGGTGTGAAGTTACATCTAATTGTGGTTTTGATTTACATTTTCCTGATGACTAATGATTTGAGCACCTTTTCATGTAACTGTTTGCCATTTGTATGTCTTTTTTGGAAAAGTGTCTATTCAGATTCTTTGCCCAATTTTAATAGGGTTCTTTATTTGTTTGTTTTTAATTGAGTTGTGAGTTCTATATATTTTGGGAATATTGCTCCCTTATCAGGTATATAGTTTGCAAATGTTTTCTTCCATTTTTTAAGTTATAGTTTTATTTTGTTGATACTTTACTACACAAGAAATGTTTGATGCAGTTCTACTTGTTTATTTTTGCTTATATTGCCTTTGCTTTTAATATCAAATAAAAAAATAATTACCAATACACATATCAAGGAATTTACCCCATGTTTTCTTCTGGGAGTTTTGGTTTCAGGACTACATTCAAGTTTTCAATTCATTTTCATTTGATTTTGTTTATGGTATAAGATAGTGGTCCAGTTTCATAATTTTGCATATGGCTTTCCAGTTTTCCCACCACCATTTACTGAAGAGGCTATCCTTATTTTATTTCATATTCTTGGCTCCTTTGCTGTAATTAATTGACCATATATGTGTGAGTTTACTTGTAGATTCTCTATTGTGTTCTATTGATTTATGTATCCATTTATATGCTAATATCACACTGTTTCTATTACTTTAGGTTTGTCATATAGTTTGAAATCTGGAAGTACATACCTATAGTTTTATTCCTTTTTTAAATATTATGTTAGTTATTTGGGGAATTTTTTGGTTCTACACAAATTTTAGGATTATTTCCTACTTCTATAAAGAATGACATTGGGATTTTGATAGGGACTGCAATGAGTCTGTAGATTGCTTTGAGTAGTATGGACATTTTAACAATATTAATACTTCTGTTCCATGGGAAATAGTTTTACTTATTGGGAACTACAACAAAAGTCTTTATAGGATATATTGACAAATGGCTACTGGGTAACATTTACTGATGGCCATAATCAGTTTCACTCAGCCTATACACTAGGCTAAACAAATTAAGCATATTTTTAAGGTCACACACCTATGAAAGATAAGTGGGCTTAGTGTGTGATAAATGTTAGCTTTGCATCTATTTTTTCCTTTTTATTAACTTTATTGGGATGACACAGGTTAACAAAATTTTACATGTTGCTGGTGCACAATCCTACAGCACATCATCTGTACACTTTATTGTGTGTTCACCACCCCAAGTCAAGTCGCCATCCATCGTCACTTATCCCACCTAGTGAAATAACTATTTTTAACATAGAGAATTGCATTGCTTTCTAATCCCCAAAGATACTTTACATGAGTACATTTATTTATAATATATAAAATATATATCCTTACTCAAATGTGTCCAATAACCATTAAGCTTTGTGATTAATCTAAATTGGCCGTGATTTGTCGAACCAGTGATCATTAGTTTGTAAGGATGCTTCAGTTGTAAAACATTTCACAAGGATTTTCTTCAAATTGTGACACCTTGAGTAATAATAACAACAATTGCAATTTAAGAAATTTCATCATTTGCACAGTCTGAATTGTATTCAAATCATTCATAGAATCTGAATTACATTCCAATGATTAAATGTTATGTGCTAGGAACCAAAACAGTTTGAATTTATGTAGTATGAAAAACATACAAAGCTGTGCTTGGTTCTCCCTTACTGTTAATAGTAAAGCATGAGAAGGGAGAGATACATTTAAGCAGCTATTAGCAAAAAAGGAACCAAAATTTAAAGTTTGGGGACATTTTCAGCCTATCCATATTGCACTAAATAGGACAGCATGCTCTGAAAAGAATACCAAGGGTCCAGATGAAATATCAGTAGATAAAGAAACCATGGGTGTGACTCCTGGCATCTCAGCCATCTGAGTAGAAGCGAGGATTCACAGGTTGGAAATCAAGCCGTGGTAATGAGAGAAGTATCACATGATATTGCCCCTCAAAATAACAAAATGTTACTTTTATCCACTAGCAATTTTTTTTCTTTCTGCACCAGTCTTTAGGCTCTAATGGCCTAGAAATTTTAATTACAAAGGGAGGAATGCTGTCCTGGCTGGTGTGGCTCCATTGGTTGCAGCATCAGCAGTAAACCAAAAGGTCACAGTTCTGATTCCTGGTCAGAGTACATGCCTGGGCTGTGGGTTCGATCCCCTGATGGAGTGGGTGTGAGAGGCATCCAATTTATGTTTCTCGCACATTGATGTTTATCTCCCTTTATCTCTCCCTCCTTTCCCCTCTGACCATGTCCTCAAGTGAAGATAAAAAATAAAATAAAATAATGTAAAGGGAAGGAAGCTTAAACAGGAGTGACCAATCAATAATGATTCCACTGAATTGGAAGGTAAGACTACAACCTAGACACTCTGGGCTCCAAATGGCTCAAAATCAATAAGCAAAAAAGGGGGTTACTCTGATGGCTGAGGCGACTGCTACTGACTACCAAGGAGAAATTGGACTACTATTACACAATGAAAGAAAAAAAATATATTTGGAATACAGGATATTCCCAAGGGCATCTCGTAGTATTACCATGCCCTGTAATTAAAGTGGATGGAAAATAATGACAATCAGAAGCATATAAGATAACTAGTAGCCCAGGTCCTTCAGGAGTAAAGATCTGAGTCATCCACCAGATAAAGAACTATATCTAGCTGAAGGGCTTGCTGAAGGTAAGGATGATATAAAATGAATAGAGGAAGATGATAGTTGTAAATACCAGCTATGACCACATGAGCAGTTATGGAACGAAGACTAATTGTCATAAGTATTTCTTCCTTATTTTGTTATGAATATGTGTGTGCACTTGTGCATCTGTCTGTATCTATCTAAACAACGTATTGGGTGTATATATACAATATATATTTGATATACATGATATTAAGCATATAACTTGTTTTTCTCACTCTCATTCTCTTATCATGTAATATAAGATGTATAGAGTTTATACCATAGCATTTTAAAACAATTTTTAGTTATTCAATTACAGTTGTATGCCTTTTCTCCCCATCCCTCCACCCCACCCCAGCTGTACCCACCTCCCTCCCCCACCTCCACCCACCCCCTTGGTTCTGTCCATGTGTCCTTTATAGTAGTTCCTGTAATCCCCTCTCATCACTGTCCCTTCCCCACTCCCCCCTGACCATTGTTAGATTGTTCTTAACTTCAATGTCTCTGGTTATATTTTGTTTCCTTTTTTCTTCTGTTGATTATGTTCCAGTTAAAGGTGAGATCCTATGGTATTTGTCCCTCACCGTCTGACTTATTTCACTTAGCATAATGCTCTCCAGTTCCACCCATGCTGTTGCAAAGGGTATAAGCTCCTTCTTCCTCTCTGCTGCGTAGAATTCCATTGTGTAAATATACCATAGTTTTTGGATCCACTCGTTTGCTGATGGGCACTTAGGTTGCTTCCAGTACTTGGCTATTGTAAATTTTGCTGCTATGAACATTGGGGTGCATAGGTTCTTTTGGATTGGTGTTTCAGGGTTCTTAGGGTATAATTCCAGCAGTGGAATTGCTGAGTCAAAGGGCAGTTCCATTTTTAGTTTTCTGAGGAAATTCCATACTGTTTTCCACAGTGGCCTCACCAGTCTGCATTCCCACCAACAGTGCACTAGGGATCCCTTTTCTCCACATCCTCTCCAACATTTGTTGATTTGTTTATGTTGGCCACTCTAACCGGTGTGAGATATACCATAGCATTTTAATATGGTTAACTTTATATCATAGTATTTAAGTACAGGATACCAAGGATAAGAGTACACATCATCCAAGGACTTTGCATTCTCTTCTTGGAAAAGAGTTAGTGCATTTTTGGTTATGCACAGGATAATTGTATCATGTTGGGCAAAAGTATATCCTTGTTATTGCCTTTATTTGGAAATTAAGTACGGCTTAAGGAGTTGCATATGGGTGCCGAGTTGACAAGTGGTGAATTTGAGGTGGCTATTCTTTGCTTTTTAATTTCTTATTCTTTATTCTGTACTTTACATGAGATGGCTAACCTTATGTGTCAATTTATCTGCACCATGGTGCTCAGGTATTTGGTCAAACATTATTCTGTGTGTTTTTGTTAGGGTGTTTTTGGATGAGATTTATATTTAAATTGGTGGACTTTGATTAAAGCAAATTGGTCTCTAAATGTGAGTAGACCTCATCCCATTAGTTGAAGCCCTGTATAAAACGGAAGGCTGATCTCCCACAAGGAAGAAGAAATTCTGCATAGTCTGTCTTTCTGATCCTATAACCGACTGCCTTTGAATTCAAACTGCAACAGTTTTTGGAGTCGCCGGACTGCCACCACCCCTGTCAGGTTTTCAGGTTGCCAAGCCTCCGCAATCACGAGAGCTAATTTCCAATATACCCTATTGATTTGGTTTCTCTGATGAACTCTAATACAAAAGCTGAATTGAATTATGTAATAATCCTTTCTCAAAAATTTGATGTATGTAGGACTTTATAAAATTAGGAAAAATTTCCATTAATCAGTATATATAATGGGCAAAATGATTGTAAATAATTTGTAAACAATGACTTTACAAACTATTTTGTTAATAAAATTTTATAAATTTTATTAAATAAACTACTCAGATAAGAATATTACTAAAAGTGTAAAATGTTTCAGATGTAGTTAGTAAAAGGTAGTGATATAGATTAAGTAATGTTGAGACATATAGATTTTAAATTTTCAATTATTGCATCTTCAAAATAGATTTCTATCTCTTTTGATTGTTTTAAAGATGATTTAGGTTGATTAATTCATCATAGAAGGCATTATTTAATTATCTATGAAAGCAGAAAATTGTATCTTAATAACATCTATGGTAAATAAATTATGTGTGCATTTTATGAAAGAGTAGAATATTATTTTACAGCCTATATTTATTATAGTTTTGATATTTATTGAAATAATAATGGCAATAGTATGAGTTTGCATGGATTGAGTTTGTTCTGAAAATTTGTAAACATCCATGGTTGTACTTAAAAGAAAACCATGGCTCTTTTATTCCAGTTTAAATTTCAGCAATGAACTAATTTGAATTCAGTCTAGGAACAGTGGCAATCTGCCAAAGCTATGTGAATTTTCAAAAGTCTTTATTGCTATTGTTTCAATTTACATAGAATACAAATAAACTAGAAATAAATGAGCATGTACACCCACACAGTCTTTCTTTGTAATACTTCAAGAGATTGCTTGAAAAGCCCAATAAAAAGACAGTATGAGTTTCTTTTTCATTATTAAAAATCCAGTTAGATGTATATCAAACTACCCTACTGTCTAATATTTTATATATATAGTCATATATGTGTGTGTATTTCATACTTCTGAAAAATATAGTTTTGAGATCTTTTGCTTCATTTTTAATGCATAGAATTCCAGAATTTTATGTGAAAAAAATAAAGAGAGAACTTGAACAAACACTTAAGGTCACACATGAGTTCACATAATTTTTCTGGATTGCATCAATTCTCTTCCAAAAAAAAAAAAAGAATAACTACTCATTTTTTTGATGGGATGGATGGCAATAAAAGACATCAGAGACACTTCAAGATCAAAAGGGGAAAATTGGGACAACTGTAATAGAATAACATAAACTATTACAAAAAAACAATTTAAGACCCTTCACTTCCCCTATACCTCGTCTGAATTCCACACAGCACATACACAAAGACAGGCAGAGAGAGAAAGAGACTCTTGTATACAAATTAGTGACAGCAAGAATTTTAGTTTCAGGATTGACAATTTAGTTTCATAATTGTCACCAATGAAACCAGTAATTTATGCCTTTGAACAAATTCAAGACACTAAAGGGACGTTCAGTGGAAGAGGGGTTGGGGTAGGGGAATCACTGAGGGAATAGAAGGAAAACATACAGCAAACTTTTAAACACTTTCATATGTCCTAGCATCAGGGAAAGAGGGACTCATTCTGTTTCTCACTGTATTTAATATCAGCACATAGCAGTTAAATTGGGTAGATATTTTATAATCAGTTATTTCTCAGCATAAACATTTAAGGATGATTTATTGGAACTTTATTACACAAAATGAAAAGTATCCATATTATCTATACACTTTGTTATTTATTAAAAAATTACCAGAAAAAAGTATCAAACTAATGTTTACTTTTAACACTATGGCTTTCAAAGCCCTATAGTATAATACCTAGATTTATTTTAAGCAGGGCTAGTTGATTTGAAGCTTTGGGACACTAAAGCCTTCAATAAATTTTTTCTACCAATTCCTATTGACTTCAGCATAGCACCTTAAATTTTTGTGTCTCAGGTCGTTTCCTTGTAGTTTCACAACACATTTCAAAATTCAAATAATTTTGACCAATCAGAAGCTGATGGTGTGTGAAAGAAAAAAACATCTGATACTGGGAAGTTATCCCTTCCTCCTTCCTCCCTTCCTCCCTTCCTCCCTTTCATTTTCACCTCCCTCCTCACCCTCTCATTCTTTCACTCTTGCTCACTTTCTGGCTTTTTTCCCCTTTCTTAATTAATTTTAAAATCTTTAAATACTTTATCAAATAAATTCAGCATCTGAAGTTTTTATACCTAAATTACTGTGCTGAGGGAAACAATCTCAGTTCCCATATTTGAAAATTAATATTACCAAACCACATGGAATTACTACATATTTAATGACTTTCATTTTAGACATTTTTAAAGTGTGAGGCAACATAACTTGTTTGTTAAGAGTGATTAAATATGTTGATTGTGTTGAACATGTTCACTCTGGATTCGGGCAGAGGAAAGAAACTTGGAGGAACTGTGGGGATATCTGACATGTCTTTATTCATGAGTGGGCATGCCACACACACCGTAAGCCACAAGTGGCACTGTGTGTCGCTGCACGTCTGTGCATGTCACTCAGCGGGAGTCCCAACTCCCATATATACTACACGCACACCAAGCTGGCAGGGTGCCACGATCTTATACAACAGAGCTTCGTTCCGCGCATGCGTGCCCACTCAAGGCAGACATCTGGGGGAGGGAACCAGACTGACTCCAATCATTTTCCCTACAATCATTTATTATGGCAAGCATGGTTTTAGGCCTTTAAAGATGTTAACAATAAATGACATTCATGAACACCATTTTCATGAATTATTACACTTAATGATAACAACCACATATTAGGAAACTGAACCTCTGAACCCTTTGAAAGGCAGCTGCTTCTAGCACACACAGATAAGTTCCTCACTTATTCCTTCCAACACACCTATTATTAATTATTTACATTTTAGAATAAACAATTTTGAAGAGCCCTACGGATCAGGTATTTGAATGAGTGGATGTGTAACTCCAAATACCATGCATGTCCTTCCAACAGAACACGCTAAATACAGCTTCTATATTTGTAGACAATCATATAAACAATGAGCACTTTTCTTTTCTAAAACAAATATTTATTTTTCCAATTAAAATGAAAGAAAATTTCCACAGTGGCTTCACTAGACCGCATTCCCACCAGCACTGCACTAGGGTCCCTGTCTCTTGACTTCCTTGCCAGCACTTTTTTGCTGATTTGTTGATGATAGTCATTCTGACAGATGTGATATGATATCTCATTGAGTTTTAATTTGCATTTTTCTGATGATTAGGGAGGTTGAGCATCTTTGCACACGTCTATGGGCTGTCTGTATGTCCTTGTCAGAGAAATGTCTATTCAGGTCTTTTGCCCACTTTTTTAAAATTGTTATGTTGTTCAGTTACAGTTGTCCCCATTTTTCCTTCATCACTCTCCCCTGCCCTACCCAGCCCCACCCCCACATTCAGTCCTTCCCCAAGTTGTCTTTGTCCATGGGTCCTTTATACATGTTCCTTGACTTGACCCTTCCCCTTCTTTCCCTGTTATCTTGCCCCACTCCCCTCTGATCACCGTCACAACTCAATGCCAGGATGACAAACAACTATTTCTTAATTGGATTTTTTGTCTTCCTGGCATTCAGTTGGATCAGTTCTTTGGATATTTAGGAGATGAAACCCTTGTCAGATGTATCATTAGCAAAGATGTTCTCCATGCAGTGGGTTCCCTATTGGTTTTGCTCATGGTTTCTTCAGCTGTACAGACTTTAAAAAACTTGATATAGTCCCATTTGCCTATTTTCTGCTTAGTTTGCAGTGCCTTAGAAGATATATCAGCAAAAATATTTCTACATTGCATATCTAAGATTTTACTAGCTATGTTTTCTTCTAGAATTTTTATGGTTTTCTGACTTATACTTAAGTCTTATCCATTCTTAGTTTATTTTTGTGTATGGTGTAAGTGGTGGTCTACTTTCATATGGGATATCCACTAAAAATTAAAAATGGAACTCCCTTTTGACTCAGTGATTCCACTTCTGGGAATAGTCTCCAAGGTTCCCAAAATACCAATATTAAAAAAATGTACCCCTGTGTTCATAGCAGCACTATTTCCAATAGCCAAGATTTGTAAACAGCCTAAGTGCCCATCAGTGAACAAGTGGATAAAAAAGCTGTGGTATATTTACACAATGGAATACTGTGCAGCAGTTAAAAAATTTAAAAATAAATAAATAAATAAACAACTCTTACATTTTTCAACTTCATGGATGGACCTGGAGAAAATTATGTTAAGTGAATTAAGCCAGTCAGTGAAAGAAAAACACCACATGATGTCACATTTATTTTTGGAACCTAATGAAAGGAATAAACTGACAAACAAAATAATAACAGAAGCTTAGATACATAAAACAGGCTGACAGCTACTGGAAAGGAGGCGGGGCACGGGATGAAGGACAGTGAAAGGTTTAACCAAAGAACATTTATGGCCCTGGCTGGTATGACTCAGTGGACTAAGTGCCAGACTGGGAAGCAAAGGATTGCCAGTTCGATTCCCAGTCAGAGCACCTGCCTGGATTGCAGGCTAGGTCCCTAGTAGGGGGCACGTGAGAGGCAACCACATAGTGATTTTTCACTCTCTTTCTCCCTCACTTCCCCTCTCTCTAAAAATAAATAAATAAAATCTTTTAAAAAAAAAAAACATTTATGCGCAATCCATGGATGCTGACAACATTATGGCCAGCATATTTTGAATGTTGCGTTTTGTGTTTTCACATCAATCCTGTCTACAAACTCCCATCTGTGTCTCCTGCCTTTGGTGAGAAAAAGAAGAGGAAGGGAATTACCCTTAAGATGAGACTCAAGACACTTGCCCAGCATGAAGGCAGCGAGACATAATTAAATAAATTACATGAAGTATTCAACACTTCAGTATAAAATAGGCTTTATGTCCAATGATTTTGCCCATTTTTATGCTAAGGTAAAGCTTCTGAGCACATTTAAGGTAGGATAGGCTAAGCTACAGAGTTCTGTGGTTAGGTTTATTAAACACATTTTTGATTTATGATATTTTTACCTTACAATGAGTTGATTGGGATGTAACCCCATCATAGGTAAAGGACATCTATACATTGTTTTAGTTTCCCTAATGGGGTTTTGGTCTCTTTATACAACTCTTTCTTTCAGCGATCCTAACTTTTCTCCACTATTAGTTTTTCCATGGGGCTTGCTGGTGTGCTGGTAGAGGGAAGGGGTCATAGGGAGCATTCTGTGATGTTCTGATCGTGTATTATCTTAAGCCTCTCTGGCTGTGGACCTGAGACGAGGGTATATTCTTCACAAGTTTTCCTTCCCCTCCCCTGGGACGTTTTGTGGTCTCTCTTTTCTTTCTCCAGCTGCAGTGGATGTCCACCAGTATCTTTAGACTATAGTTTGTGAGTTGTTCTCCCCTGAAAATTAAAGCCTTAGTTACCTTAAGAATGTAAGAAAAATGGGTCCATACAGAGTTCTGCAGTGGCTTCTTTGGTCTTCCAGCAGCTACAATGAAAATTGTCCCTGACAGAATAAATCTTTTGCTCCACAAGTAAGATGGGATACATGTGTTTACACAGATTTCAGCAGCGGCTGTGTTTCCATTCTACTGGCCAGCACCACACAGGGTAAGGGAGACTATCTCTGTGTTCCTCAGTTAATTCTCCTTTTGAGAGCCAGGTGTGAATTTTCAAAGAAAAGCCTGCAAGTGGGTGGAAACTTCCCTATGACTGTGGATTCCAGGAGCTTCACAATCTCGCAGTAAGTTACACTTACACTGTAGCGATTTCTAAAACTTTCTTACAGGAAAATTAAATGTATGGCTTATGTAGTATCAGGTGTCATCTGTTACGAGTAAGCAACACCTCATGTTTCACCCTGTATTCACCATTCTGTGACCTAGGTTCTCTGACAGGTTCAACAAAAGCCATCAATGTGAAGTCTGGCCAGCTTCTATATTGTGCGTATGAAAGTGAAGTGTATCTAGCTCTTCATTTCTGAGAGGAATCCTGTCGCTGACAAATGTGTCATGTGTGCTTGAAGCCACTGTATTGCTAACAAGCTATGAAGGACTTGTGTAGCTAAGATCCTGAAAAGTAGGGAAAGCCAGAAATGTGCATCCAATTATGTGTTACTTTCCTTTCCAGTGAATGAATGCAAAATTTTTAAGTCTCAGGGAAGGGGAAATAGAGAAATAAAAGCTGCAGCTAAGGGTAGTGGAAAGGGGTAAAAGTGCCAGTTGTTGGAAGAAACCATGGTGGGCAAACACTGAGGGAGCTTACCTCAGAAGTAGACCACTCATCCCAGGAATCAAAGCCACGCTACAATTCATTTAAATGAAGCTCTGTATGATTGCTTTTGCCTGGAGCTTAGCTCATCTCCTGAAGCAAAGTTAAATCCTTAATGGGGAAAAGTAAGCCAGAACTTTGAGTTACCTACATTATTTTTCATAAACAATATCCATCTCTCCATTTAAATTACCAGACCTAGAAAAACACAGACATTTCTTCAAAAATGTGAACAGTTAAATTGCAGAAAGAGAACAATGAAAAATATAATGAAGGTATTAAATACAAATGTTAGTATTGTGCACAATAGGTTTAGGGAAATAAAATACAAGATGAAGAAAGTAAGCAGAGAACCAGGAACTATGAAAATAAAGCAAACAAATGTCTCAAATTTGAAAAATTTGTGTGAAAAATACAGTGGCTGAAATTAAGAATTCAATGAATGATCAGAAGAGATCAGGCACAGTGGGGGAGAGCGGAGGGGAAATGGAGACAACTGTACTTGAACAACAATAAAAAAATGAGGAAAAAAAATCAATGAATGAATTTAAGAAATGAAGAGAGGGAGCCTAAGAGATAATTAGTGAACTGAAGACAGTTCAGAACAATATAAACACACTAAGCCATATAAAGATTAAAGCATGAGACCTATGAAAAGAGATGAACAAGTCTGCACAAACTGGCATAAAAGAAATATTATTCATGCAGGAAAAAATAATCTCTGATGGCAGCTCAGAGAAACAGGAAAGAAAAATATAAAAGGTAGAAGGGAAGCATATGTGTGAATGTAAATAAATATCGATAATATAAAATTAAAATATTTACCCATTGAGCTTAAATATATGGGGGGATTAAAATATTTGATAATTGTACAATAAGCAAGAGAGGGATAGAAATATTAGGATTTGTAAGTGCTGGTCAGTATTGTCTTTCCCTGCAAACTCGTGACTGAATAAGAAATGGTGACCAAAATATCAGTAAACTAAGCAAAGCCTAATCTAGATTCACAGGACTGGCAGATACGTTGTGAGGTAATAGAAAAGAGAGATAGTATTACCATCTTTATAACACTAAAAATAATATTATAATCTCTCAAGATACAACTAAAAGTAAAAGAATGCCAAATCAAATGCTAACGAAGGGAAATATCAATAACATGTTCATTAATTAATCAGGAAGAAGTCAAAAACTGAGAGAAAATAGAACATAAATAGTTATAAGGTGTAAACTAATAAATATGTGATAGGCCTAAACCCAATATATCAGCAATTGTATTAAATATACTATTCACATATAAAGACAGAAAGACAACTTGTGTTGTTTTATCAGGATGAGAAAGAAAGAATGTAAGTAAAAATAAAATCCAGAAGAAACAATAACAAAACATTTCATTCAATAACCTTTCCAGTAGCTGATCATGAAAGCTCAGCAAATATGATGGGATTAAATAGAATGATATTCACCATCATATTAAAAAAATTCTAATATTCCTAAGAAATCAGGTAAGAACCCTCTAATATCATTAAGAATATATAGCCCTAAAATAATAGTTCTCAGAATGTACAATGGTTTTTCAGTGTCTACCTACTTGACATATGGTCTCCCAACAGACTGAATTCAGAAACATAAGAAAACAACAAAGATCTGTAAAAATTCAAAACAATATCAACTCTTCACTAGTTTTGGTTTTGTTTTGGAAAATGTCATTACTGTTTTTATCAAACATGTTAAATATGTTAAGACGTAATAGGTTTATTGTTATTTTTAAATAAATGAATCCATTAATATGTTTTATATTCCAGTTTAAATTGCTAACAAAATGAATATAAGTATGGAATTTAAAGATGTTTTTGTGGTGTTACTGTTGTTTCTTCATATTGATCAAATATGCAACAATGGCCTAAGATCAAAAGGCTTGAAAAGTACTGCTCTAAACAGCTGGCAACAAATGCAAAATGAGATGTACTATTACTATTGTGATAGATTCATGTCAAAAGAGTTACTGCTCTCAAAATCCATCTGTAAACTCACAGATGGGTTACTTCGCCTTTTCTTTAGAAACATTCAACTATATCCTCAAATTTGCATGTAGGAATACAGATCTATGATTAACTTAGAAAATTTTGAATAGATAATTACAGATGGAATTCATGCCCATTTAAATAAATTTTAAAAGAAAAGTTGGTTTCTGAAATGCTGCAAGAGGAAAAATACAGTGGTAAAAAATATTTAAAAATTCTACAGCCTTCAGTCTAGCTTTCCAATATGTTAGAGGGTATATGGTAGAACAAGGGATTGGGGAAGCTGAAGAAAGCTAGTGGCAGAAGACTCTTAAAAATATTAATTTCAAAATTATCCAATTTATATTTATTCAGCAATGAATTTTGATCATTATGAAGAAACAGCAATAACACCACACACAACATTTTAAATATCCACTAGATTCTTTAGGAAAGAATTTAGACACCATGTCTACAGGAGCACTTGTTAAAAAAATATGGAATTACAATTTAAATTTTTGGTTACCTAACTTTTAAGAGTCTTTTCAAGAAAAAAAATGTATATTCTTTCCACATTTATCGCTTCATCTTTTCCATATTCATCCCAATAGCCCTATCATGATTTACACAATGTTGTTTCCTTAAACTCACTTATGTATTAATAATTTTTCCTAGAACATTTTAGTTTTGTTTTATGAAAATATACACTTATTTTTTAAAATTATATTTTATTGATTATGCTATTACTGTTGACCCAGTTTTCCCCCGTTTCCCCCCTCCACCCAATACCCTCCACTGCCTCAGGCAATCCCCACACCATTGTGCATGTCCATGGTCAGGAATATAAGTTCTTTGGCTTCTCCATTCCCTATACTGTACTTTACATCCCCATGGCTGTTCTGTAACTACCTATTTGTACTTCTTAATCCCCTCACATAGTCACCCATCCTCATACATCTCCCTCCCATGTGGCAACCATCAAAACCATCTATGTATCCATGATTCTGCCTCTGTTCTTCTTGTTTGCTTTGTTTGGTTTTTTAGATTCAATTGCTGACAGATATGTATTTTTCGCCATTTTAAGTTCATAGTTTTGATCTTTTTCTTACATAAGTCCCTTTAACATTTCATATAACAAGGGCTTGGTGATGATGAACTCCTTTAACTTGACCTTATCTTGGAAACTATCTGCCCTCCCATTCTAAATGATAGCTTTTCTGGATAGAGTCATCTTGGATGTAGGTCCTTGCCTTTCATGATTTTTCCTACTTCTTTCCAGCCCTTTCTTGCTTGTAATGTTTCTTTTGAGAAATCAGCTGACAGCCTTACGGGAACTCCTTTGAAGGTAACTGTCTCCTTTTCTTCTGTTTCTTTTAAGATTCTCTCCTTATCTTTAATCTTGGGTAACTTAATTATGGTGTGCCTTGGTATCTTCCTCCTTGGGTCCAATTTCTTTGGGACTCTCTGGGCTTCCTGGAAGTCTATTCCCTTTGCCAGATTGAGGAAGTTCTCCTTCATTATGTTTTCAAATAAGTTTTCAATTTCTTACTCTTTTTCTTTCTTCTCCTTCTGACACATCTATGATTCAGATGTTGGATTAAAGTTGCCCCCAAGGTTACTACACCTCTCCTCATTTTTTTGAATTCTTGTTTCTTCAGTCTGTTCCAGTAAAATTTTTATTTCTTCCTTTTGTTCCAGATCATTGATTTGAGTCCTTGTTTCCTTCCCTTCGCTGTTGGTTCCCTGTATATTTTCCTTTATCTCACTTTGTATAGCCTTCATTTCTTTCTTCATTTTGCAGCAGAACTCAGTCAATTCTGTGAGTATCCTGATTACCAGTGTTTTGAACTCTGCATCAAATAGGTTGTCTATCTCCTCATCACTTAGCTCTTTTTCTGGAGTTTTGATCTGTTCTTTCATTTGGGCCATATTTCTCTTTCTTGGTGCACCTGTTACATTGTAAAGGGAGGAACCTTAGGTATTTTCCAGGATGGGGCAAAACTCTTTGCCATGTTCTGGTGCTGTTTGTAGGGGAGGGGTCAGAGAGGGAAAAGTGCCGTTCGCTCACTCTGCTCTAGCCCCACTTTTCAATGAATTCTCCTGTGAGACAGAGTTTCTCCCATCTCCACAACCCCCATAGCATTTTACAGCTGGAGATTTTGAGTCTTTAGTTTCCCAGTCAGCCAGCCCCTGCTTCACCTGTGCAGTCCACCACCTTGCCATGCATGCCCTCCATCCGGCTGCCCTTCTCTGCTCTTCCTACCAGTCTGGGTGTATGTTTCTTTAACTACTTGGTTGTTGGAGTTACGTGCAATTTGATTTTCTGGAAGTTCTGATTGTTTATTGTTTTTAAGTTGGTTGTTATCCTTCTTTTGGTTGTGCAAGGAAGTGAAGCATTTCTACCTATGCCTCCATCTTCGCTGGAACTCTCTATTTGGCTTTTGTTTGAGCTCTCATCTTTCTCTTTTTTATTGAATTTATTGTGGTGACATTAGTTAATAAAATTATATAGTTTTCATGTGTACAATTCTATAAAACCACATCTGTATATTGTATTGTATTTTCACCACCAAAAGTTAAGGCTCTTAAAATCACCATTTATTACCCTTTTACCCTGTTCTACCTCACCTTACTCCTTTTTCCCTCTGGTAATTACTATGTTGTTTTCTGTGTCTATGACTCTTTGTAAGCAAAATAAGAAACCACTTTATTAACCAAAGAACAGAAACCAGTCTGAATAAAACTACAATAAACTAGGTTTTAATATTTACATATCATAAGCTGGGTTTGAAATTGATCCCATATTTTACATGAAATAGAAACAATTTGTTATTGCAAATTTGATTTTAACACATTTGAATATGACTTTTTTGCTTCATTCCTTCACCACTTTCACCAAGTCCCCCATACCCATTACCCTTTGACAGTTGCCAGTCTGTTCTTTGTACCTATGTGCCTATCTTAATTTTGTTTGTTTATTTATTTTGTTCATTAGTTTCCACATGTAAATGAAATAAATGGTAATTGTCTTTCTTTGACTGGCTTGTTTTACTTAGCATAATACTCTTCAGGTCCATCCATGCTGTCCAAAATATAAAATTTCCTCCTTTTTATGGCTGAGTAGTATTCCATTGTGTAAATGTACCACTGTTTTTTATCCATTCATCTTACTGATGGGCATCAGGCTGCTTCCAAATATTGGCTATTATAAGTAATGCTGCCATGGACATAGGGATGCATACATTCTTTTGAATGAATATTTCAGCTTTCTTCATATAATTTCCCAGAAGTGGACTCACTGGGTCATAAGGCAGTTGCATTGTTAATTTTTTGAGGTATTTCCATACTGCTTTCCACAGTGCCTGCACTGATCAGCATGCCCACCAATGGTGTAAAGGGTTCCCTTTCTCCACATCCTTGCCAACATGTGTTTATTGATTTGTTGATGGTAGACATTCTAAGCAGTGTGAGATGATACCTCATCATTATTTTAATTACATTTCTTTGAAGATTAGTGACACTGAACATCTTTTCATATGTCTATTGACCATCTGTATGTCCTCTTGGAGAAGTGTCTATTCAGGTTCTTTGACCAAGTTTAAATTAGACTGGGGTGTTTTTTTGGTGTTTAGTTGTATAAGTTCTTTACAAATTTTGGATATTACCCCTTATCAGATGTATCATTGGTGAATATGTTCTTCCATTCAATGGATTATATTTTCTTTTCTTTTTTTCTTTAAGTTGTTTATATCCAAGTGTGTAAGAGTAGCAAAATTAATCAGTGATTAATATTTGCTTTCAAATTTTTGCACTTGTCACTACACAGTTTATAGATAGTTCATATTCTTCTTTTTACATTTTACCAATTTATCTCGAGTACTGTCTATCACATGCACTAAAATGTAAATCTCAAAAGAAAAGGTTTTATTTCTACTTTGATCATAGCTTTATTCTCAATGTCTGTAAATATGCCTGGCTATTATTTGTTGAAGAGATGAATGAATCATTCATAGATCGAGAATTATACATTATGTATCCAACCCCAGCCAACTATCAGCCAACAAAGAAGTATTCATTTAGCATCTAATGTGAGCTTACTACTTTAATATGGTATGGAAATACATGAATAAGCTAGTAGTCTAATTCAAATGTCATCATTAATATATATGTAATTTTGTCACTGTTGTCATACAAAATAAATCTTTAACTTTTGCTAAATAATGAAAGCTTACTAGACCGGATTCCAGTATGGATTAATGGGTGCTTTCTCTTTTCCTGAAGGACCCACTGCCTAACCCTGGCAAGTTTTATTAGACATTCAGTGGTAAGATGAGACCTTTTAACATTTGAGTATTTTACTTAACCAAGAGTCAGTTGTTTTGATCACAAAGCTCTTTATAGCAATTGTAGGAGTTATTACACTTAAATGTAGTTTTATATTCTATAGACCAATTAAAAATGGGCATAAAAATAATACAAGTCACTCTTTCTAGAAAATAGTTTAGATGTTTCTGAAAAAATTGACTAATGTGACAAAATAAAAACGTTGTTAAATAAAGTATGGATAAGAATCCACTTTAAGTGAGTGTGAAAAACTATAGAAACTGATGTCACCTGAATGTACTTATTACTATGCTTTAAGAATCACTGCAGACTGGTCCAGCCACTGTGGAAAGCAGTATGGAGATACCTCAAAAAATTAGAAATGGATCTGTCTTTTGACCCAGCAATCCCACTTCTGGGAATATATCCGAAGGAACCCAAAACACTAATTTGAAAGAACATAAGTACTCCTATGTTTATTGCAGTATCATTTATAATTATCAATATATGGAAGCAGCCCAATTGTCCATCAGTAGATGAATAGGTACAACTATGGGACATTTACACAATGGGATTCTACTAGGCTATATTAAAAAAATAAAAACAAAAAAGAAGAAGAAAATTTTACCCTTGCAATATTATGGGTGGACCTGGAGAACATTATGCAAAGTGAAATAAGCCATTCAGAGAAAGACAAATACCATATGATTTCACTCATATGTGGAATAAATGAGCAAACTGAACTAACAAGAAAAACAAGGACAGGCTCATAGGTGGAGAACAGAAGACAGCTAGTGGTTGGGAGGAGGTTTGGGGTTGAGGGACTGAGCAAAAAGGAAAAAAGGCTCATAGACAGGGACAATAGTGTGGTGATTGCTGGGGGGAGGGGATATAATTGGACTAAACAATAATGGAAAAATATAATAAATATTAAATTTAAAAAATTTTAAATAGCCACACCAATTAAAAGTTGGCCTTATTAAAAAGAAAAAGAAACACTGATAATTTTGTGTTAAACAATTTTAAAGCACTTAGAAGGCAAATGTGTAATATTTTTATGATTCTCTGAAATAAATTTATTCTACTATATGCAGATTTTTTGGTATGGAACAATACAAACACACTTTAGAGAAAGATGGAGATGAGTTAAAAATCTCCACTACTACATTCGTAATCTATGAGGATCTAAATCAAAATAGCTAATCTCATGATATTCAGGTTTTTTCTGCTGGGTGCCTGTGCAGCAGAAACCAGATGATGGAATAGAACTTTCTGTCATGTGCAATAGATGTCAACATAGGCAGTAGAGGTGTTCCCACCTGTGGACATGCATAATGAGAGCCAAGGTGAGGACCTGGATAGAGCCTCGCCTGGGAAACAGTAGAAAGACAACTAGATTGGACAGAGGGCATGGAAACCTGGTACATGCAGGAAAAGGATTGGTTAGGAGGAGGGCACAACTCAAGCCCAGAAAAATCAGGAAGCTGGGTTGGATGATTTGAATGACACCTTGTTATTTTTACCAAAAACCAAGAAAATATATGGAAGGTTAACAGAAGCCTCCTGGCAATTGCTGCTAGAGCCTTCTCTCCCTTTATGTCCCTAAGGGGTTATTAATTCCCTTAAACCCAATAAAATCTCACCCTCACATGTAGACTTATCCACATGTGACCCCTTTGAAATTCTTTTCCCTCTACACCACAAAAACTAATTTTTCACTGACAGCACTGGTATGATCAAAATTGCCTTCACTAGTTAAGATTTTAGTTACTGAATGTATGTTCAAGTATTCCCTCAATGTTTACATATCTTTGTATCTTTTTCAGCTAAATTATAAAAACTGTGGCCTACAGAGAATACTCAGATATTGGAAAATGCGGTGAATATTAGGAGGTAGATATCCAATAGGTAATATTCTAATATTGTAGCAGGTTAACAGCACTCCACAGAATCACATGTCAAACCTGATATTTTAAGGTTTATTTTGTTTCCCAATTGTGTTTTGTTCTATGCTAGTCACTCATAAGGTTTTTACAAACTATACCATGCACATAAAGTTAATAATTTTTATTTTATGTGCAACTATAACTCATTGTTAGTAGCAGACAGGAACACATACATACACTGATACCATGGCAACAGCTGCAAGAAAGACTGATTGAATAGTGACAGCTTTTCTCCTACATTGCCCTGTTCTGCTTCCCTAGAAATACTGAGTTTAAACTTCAACTCCACATGGCAAGGTTTGTTACTGGCTCTTGGTTTTTACTTGATATTAGGATATTTCTTAGAACCAGTAATATATCCATACTGATTGCTAAAGTTCCATGCTTGTAGATGAAGTATAATACATCTTTAATTCTGCTTTCCCAGTTTCTGTACTAATTTTTCTCTAGACCAACCTCATCTGTTTCTCTAACTCTGTCAGTTGTATTAGCATGTCTTCTAGATCAGCACCATTTCAGCCTAAGTAATTTTCTGTAATATAAAACATAAGAATAAACAGAGGGTCCTCCATCAGAGGTAAAACTTATGTAGTCTCTGCAGATGACAAAAGGCTTCCAGGAAAGGGTGACATCTATATTGATGAGGCAAAATTAGCCAATGAAGTGTTTCACTTTTTAAAAAAGTGTTTTTCTTGTATGGATCATTTCTCTTTAGTGCAAATATAAATACCAAAGTGATTGTTATTTGCTGAGTCTATTATATGTCACAAAACCACTCATGATGTGGTAATTGCCTGCAGAGTAGGCACTAGTTTTCATAGTCCAAAAAAATATTTAAGGGCACTTGGAGCCAATGTGTGTCTGTCTTAGTAAATAAAAGTGTTCCCCCATGCCCTGGCTGGTGTGGCTCAGTGGATTGAGTGCTGGCCTGTGAACCAAAGGGTCACCAGTTGGATTCCCAGTCAGGGCACATGCCTGGGTTGTGGGACAGGTCCCCAGTAGGGGGCACTTGAAAGAGAGTGTCCCTTCCAAAAAAACATTCTTTAGAGACATGACCTTAGAAAGTGATGGGTGGTTAAACTTAATTCATGACTTATCCTAAAAGATTTCATAACTATTAAATATATAATAAAATTATATATTTAACTATATAAGTATAGTTATATATTTAACTATATTTAAAATTATAGTGGTTTTCAGTTATTTCCATTTAACTATGCCATGATGAAAAACAAAAACATGATTTTTTTTTACTACTGTGTTTATTCACTTTTATAAAGTCTTCAGGAAGTTAAGGGGATTATTATCATTATTCATATTCTAACATTCTTATTCTAACATTCTAAAAACTGTAGCTCAAGGTCTACACATTTTATCTGGTGTCTCTTTAGTCACAATTGTTATGCTGACAAGATTGAGTACAGAATGAAGAGCTATAGTTTTCTCTTGTGAACAATATCAATACAGACTGGCAATGCTTATCAAGTCAAAGTAATAAATAACTTATGTATGTGCATCATACACAAGGCAGTGTAACCACATTTGACTTGTACTCATCCTGTGCTCCAAGAATATTAAAAAACATTTTAAAATATATAAATATTCCCAATGAAATTGAATATTAAGTACCTTTAGGTAACATCTAACTTCCAATATATAATTCAGTTTATGGAGAGGGGACATGGAATTTGACTTAACAAAAAGGTTAATTTGTATAAAATATGACTGAGCTCTTAAATATTAAATGTACAATATATTTTAATCACTGTTTTCCATATTTTTGCCAGAACACAACAAAATATACATGCAAAATAAAAGGCAATACTGAATCTTGATGAAATACAAACATTTCATATCACTTCCTCCTTGTTCATATATACTTTTATTACTCTTTAAATTGTAAAATTTTTTTCAGTAAAAAATTGTAAACATTTTTTACTGAATGTTCTAAAATTCAGTAAAATTTGTATGTTCTAAAGTGATATGGAAAAATCCCATGGTAATTTTTCATAGGAAAAAATTTTATACCACCTTTAATATGTAATATATAGAAACTTAATGATTGATAAATAGACTGGTACCTATAAAAAAGCTTGTGGCTAATACTCCACAAATGTCAGGACAAAAGACATGTGGTGTTTTATTTTTGTTTTCCTAATTTATAAGAACTGCTGGAGGGGAAAAATACATAAATTATAATGTAGTTGAATAAGTATTCAATAAATGACTTACACTCAAATGATTAAGGTCAAAAGTAGGAAAGAGGGAGAAAGTAATATAGAGAAAAGGAGGAGGGAATTAAGTATTTTCATGAGAATCTTGTTGACAAAAAGCACACATTTGATTTTTAAGATGATGGTAGAAAATTTGACATTTTGAATATCTCTAAACAATTAATATAATTGGTGATTTTCAAGAACATTAATTCTCACTAGAAAATATTCAAAGTAATCTGGAATCTCTATTAGCTTTTGATTAAATTCTTAATGATAAAGAACACCTGTCAGATATCAGTGTTCAATAAGAACACCATTCTTCAATCCTGTGAGAAAGGTTGTAAATTCAGGGCAATAGAAAAAAGGTAATTCAGTTATGGATACTAAATTACATAAAATATTCTAATACTGTCAATGCTTCTGGGTTATTAAAAAAAGTTCTCAAGTCAGAGAAAAATATCTGTGCAACTTGAGACTTATATACACTTTACTAACTGCTAAGGAAGATTTTATCGAGCTGATCCATCAACAGCTTTTTCTATTTTTCAAATTCCTGAAACTAGTTGTTTTGGGACTGATCCTGAAGTTTCTCTTTCATTTTCTTGCCCTGTTGTCTTAATATAAACAGTTAAAGAGATTTGGGTGTGTGCACTCCCATTTACTTCCACTGTACTTGTCATTAAATATAAAACAATAGCAATAAATTGAGAATATCATAAGATGACAAAACATTATGGAATTAAATATTTTAATAAGTGTATGGTGGAGTTTTTTTATAATACACAACTATTTTTTTAGCTTTATGATTATAATTTATATGTCTTTTCCTTTTATGGGAGGGTAGTACATGAAAGACCCCACTAAGATTATGTGGTACATTTTTACAAAAATCTTATTTGGCTATAAATAAAAATATACATTGCTATGAAGATCAGAATAAAAAAGAGAAAAAGATTTTCAGGGTTGATTGTGTACTTAGGGGAAAATAAAGGGGAAAAAAGCAGTGTGAAAAAGTGTTACTAACAATTTTACTTAAATTGGATTTCATTACATCTATTTCAGAGGTGTTGAATAAGTCATCTTTAATGTTTTCAGTGGTCCTATGATCCTCTTGCCAAAGTAAGAATTCTCTTAGAATACCAAGATGAAAACAAAAAGATACAAAGAATATTAAAATTTAAAACTAAAGCCTTTGTCTGTTAAGGATATATCATATATAAATAAGAAGCAAACAAACATGAATATTTGCATTTTAATGTTTAAATATTTTGAATTTGTTAGTGAAAAAATTATTTTGATGTTGTGATGAAACTTTTCTTTAATTTTGATTTTGATGTTGGGTGCCTGACTATATATATTTTCCAAAATCATAAAATTGTAGGTTTAAAGGGGTAAATTATAGTCTATTTATATAATGTCTCAACAATAATGTTTAAAATGTAAATTTCTTAAGAATTCTCTCATAGATCAAAGTCTAAATATGTAACAGGAAAAATCTGACAATGCAAATAAATTAAAGTTATTGATTTCACCATTTAAATAATGATATTAAAATTTAATTTTTGAGAAATAACTTTAAAAATTTTTAACTTTTTATCGTTAAAACAATATATATAAGATACAAGTTTCAAAGATCAATTAAACATCAAACTATTGATTTATTATATATTATGTGAATTTTACATGTGTATATAGTAAATATAATTTGAATGATATTTTTTCTTGGAAACAAAGAGCTGTTTCTTTTCAATAAAATATTAAGTATGAAGAAAACTAGAGAACATTAGAAAAAGAAATTAAGGAAGACACAAATAAATAGAAGCATATACTATGTTGATGTATTAGAAGAATTAATATCATCAAAATGTCCAAACTACCCAAAGGAATTTATAGATTCAATGAAATCCCTATTAAAATACCAATGACATATTTCACAAATATAGAACAAACAATTCAAATATTTATATGGAACCATAAATGACCCTGAATATCTTTAGCAATTTTGAGAATGAAGAACAAAGTAGGAGGGATCACAATACCTGACATCAAACTTTATTACAAGGCCACTGTAATCAAAACAGTTGGGTACAGGCACAAGAACAGACACATAGATCAGTGGAGCAGAATAGAGAGCCCAGAAATAAACCCATGTCAATGTGGTCAGTTATTATTTGACAAAGGGAACAGGAACATAAAATGGAGTAAAAATAGACTCTTCAATAAATGGTGTTGGGAGATCTGGACAGCTACATGCAAAAAAGTAAAAAAATAAACTCTGCCACCAACTTACACCATAAATAAAAATAAATTCAAGATGGATAAAAGACTTAAATATAAGTCGTGACACCATGAAAGTCGTAGAGGAGAACATAGGTAGGAAAATTTCAGATATTCCATGCATTAGTATTTTCACTGATACACCCCCTAGAGTAAGGGATATAAAGGAAAGAATAAATAAATGGGACTTCATCAAATTAAAAAGCTTCTCCATGGCTAAAGAAAATATCAACAAAATGGAAAAAGAACCAACCGTATGGGAAAACATATCTGTAAATAATACCTCAGATGAGGGTTTGATCTCCAAAATACATAAAGAACTTACAGAACTCCACACCAGAAAGACAAATAATCCAATTTAAAAAATGGGCAAAGGACCTGAACAGACACTTCTCCAAGGAGGATATACAGAGGGCCCAGAGACATATATGAAAGGATGCTCAGCATCACTAGCCATCAGAGAGATGCAAATTAAAACCACAATAAGACACCACTTCATACTTGTCAGAATGGCCACAATAACCAAATCAACAAACAAGTGTTGGAGAGGATGTGGAGAAAAGGGAACCCTAGTGCACTGTTGGTGGGAATGCAGACTGGTGCAGCCACTGTGGAAAACAGTATGGAATTTCCTCAAAGAAACTAAAAATGGAACTTCCTTTTGACCTGGCAGTTCCACTGCTGGGATTATACCCTAAGAACCCTAAAACACCAATCCAAAAGAACCTATGCACCCCAATGTTCATAGTAGCATCACAACTTACAGTAGCCAAGTGCTGGAAGTAACCTACATTTCCATCAGTAAATGAGCAGACCAAAAAACCGTGGTTCATTTACATGATGGAATACTAAGCAACAGGGAGAAAGGATCTCCTACCCTTTGCTACAGCATGGATGAACTGGAAAGTATTATGCTAAGTGAAATAAGCCAGGCAGTGAAAGACAAATACCACATGATCTCACCTATAAATGAAACCTAATCAGCAAAACAAACACTAGCAAAATAGAACCAGAGGCATGGAAATAAAGAATAAACTGACATGACCAGAGGGGATGGGGAAGGGGGATAACAGGGAAACAAGAGGAAAAGTCAAGTCAAGGAACATGTATAAAGTATAAACAACCCAAGGACAAAGACAACTGGGGCACAGTGGGGAGGACTGAGTGTGGGAGGTGGGGGTGGAGTGGGCAGGGGAGAGTAATGAGGGAAAAATGAACAATAATAATTGAACAATAATAAATTTTTTTTTAGAAAGTGCATTTAAAGGTAAAAAAAAGAATGGCTAAAGCACAAAAGTAAAACCATAAATTTAGCATATGTGGTAATTATTTTTTATAATAAAAAAAGAACCATTTAACAACATATATTTCACCAAGGTATTGCTACGTGAACCAGTAACAGATTTCCGTTAGGTTTAAGTGGGCAACACTGACACCTGCCAGATTTCTGCTAGCGATTCTGCATATTCTAATCAGTATTTGGTGTTTTGCACTTAGATAGGCATATGCCTTCACATACTACTTTTTCTGAGACATTAGGAGGGAAAAGAAGTCCTCACAAACAAGAACACTATGCATTTTTATTCGCTTGCTCAGAAAAATAGTCTGACACAATTTATTTTCATTTTGTGTCTCTCCAAAGAAAGTATTAATACATGCTCGGGGGTGAGAAAAGAAATAGGGCGCGGATATTTCCCTGAATTGATAAACATGGCAGTTTTGCAAGTAGGTAGATAAAATAATTCCCAAAAAAATTATGGACTACGAAAGAAGAAAGGTGAAATGTAAAAGCGGAAAGTAACGGTGGAAACCTAATCTCTTACGTGAGCTCACAAGTTAAACACAGTATGGCACCGTCAGCATTTCTCCGAAAGTAGAACACTATAAATACTCACTGCAAAGACGTAATATTTGACCTACAAAACCCCACCACCCCACCCGTACTTGCCACAGAAATTACATAACTATCATCTGCAGGACAGCAGACTTTCTTTGGAGTCTGAACGGAGACGTCCCATGTAAAATGGCTATAAAAAAGATGAGTTGTGAATTTTCAAGTTTGGACTGACATGTTTTGTTCATTATACATTTTCAAGAACTACCAAACTTTACCCAACATCCTGAGCAATGTCATAACAGAAAGCATTCTATTTTAGTTTCAAAATGTACTAAAATTTTACTTGAATGGTGCAATTCCATTAAAATTATATCTTAATTGATGAAAGGTGCTGTCATTTCTATTTCAAAACATATGTACATGTTTGTTTCAGTGATTCTGACTTAGCAGTGCTTGGAATACCATAAAATTCAGTTTGTAGAATATTTTTTGGAAATTGATAGGCTTTGCTTTGTCTTGGTTCTGGTTTTGTTTGATTGTGTGTTTTTTATTTATTTATTGGTGAGAGAGAGAAGCAACAATTTGGTTTTTTCTTTTGTTTATGTATTTGTTGGCTGATTCAGTTGATTCTTGTATGTACCCTGACTGGGGTTGAACTTGAAAACTTGGAATATGGGGAGGAAGCTCTAACCCACTGAGCAACCCGGCTAGGTCTGATGTTTGGATTGTTTGTGTTTTTGACTGGTCAGAGAAATGAGAGTGGTACAAATATTTTAATCCAGTATTTTTCCCACTACAGAAAAATGGGTGGCCCTGCACTCACACACACACACACACACACACACATTAATGGTGGCAGTTTGGGTTCATTTGCTACAGAACTTGAGTCACGGGACCAAAATGACCATTTTTAAAAAATCTGAGGTTTATTGCACAAAAATAATACCATATAGCAAAGCATTAAAGAAATAACGATACTAATAAAATTCAAAGGCTGCCTCACAGACAAGATCCAAAGAATGTGGATGCAATGTCCAATCATCCTTCCTCTGTAGGGCACTATGATGTGCTCTCTCTACTGGGTCAGAAATCACTCTCGTGCATGAAATACCATGGAATCAGATAACCCACAATAATAGACCCAGACTTACATCCTGCAGGTTACACAGGCTTAATTTTACTATACAACCCACCCTAATGGCAGAGCCCTCTTGTGGGTCTCACAGAGACCACGTGCAAATCATTAATCTCTGCTGTCAATAAACCATGCTGATACCTTTAGGCTGGTCTTCGTACAAATGGCTGTAAGGCAACACTATTAATCCATAAGTTTATGCCTTGACTAGGAGTTAGTTGCACAAAGGTACATTTCTTATTTCAGTAAAATGGCTCAGAACAATTCCAGGCCCACTGGAATTATTGTTTGCGGCATGTTATATATCTTATATACATTTTTAACTATACTGTGAGGCAAACTGTGGGATGCCCTGTCTCTCAGAGTTCTCCCAGCTGCCAAGGATGAAAAATAAGTTTTCCTGGACACAATCTGTTGTTCTGACTGGAAAGGGGGTGGTGATTCCCTCCAGTGGAGAAAGCCCCAAGCCCTTCTCTGAAATGGCTTTTATTGGGATCTGTATGCACAGGGGTATACAGTATGCAAAGCTCATCAATCAATGTCTGAAGGCCATAGTTACAGAAAGCAGATATTATCTATAGATAACAATTGAGGAAATGCAGAGATCTGCCTCAGGTCAGGGTCTGTTAGATATGCTGACACCAGAGGGTCGTTAAAGCGTGGTGCATGAGATTAGGAGTTCACTCCTTCTGCTGTCGATTTAGGTATCTGATTCATGGAAACAGGGCTAATGCAAAGCAAGCCTCAAAGGGTATAATGCATTCTTTAGGCCTGATTCAACACGGGAACCCTCGGTGCTAGTATTGGGTCATGCCTGCCTCCCAGCATTCCCAGCGTTCTGGTCAAGATTTACAGGCCTCCTTCAAGGCCTTGCTCAAGAGGGATACAGTCTCCAATAACACATAAAGTAGTCCCCAACAGTAAACCTGACTGTGTATAGCTTTATATTTCTGACAGGCCCTAACCTCCCGGTCTGCCTCAATCCCTAAGATTGACATACCAAGTAATCATAAAACTCATATATATGATTTGTGTATTTAATTTATATATGAATTTTTATTAGAAATTGTCATTCATAGCAGCACAATTTACAGTATCCAAGTGTTGCAAGCAACCTAAGTTCTTATCAGTAAATGAGTGGATCAAAAAGCTGTGGTACATTTACACAATGGAATACTACACAGCAGAAAGAAAGAAGGAGCTCTTACCCTTCACAACAGCGTAGATGGAACTGGAGAGCATTGTGCTAGGTGTAATAAACCAGGTGGTGAGGGACAAATACCATATGATCTCACCTGTAAGTGGAACCTAAGCAACAAAAAAAACAAAGGAGCAAAATAGAACCAGAGACAGTGAAATAAAGAACAAACTGACAGTAACCAGAGGGGAAGTGGGAGGGGATATTGGGGGAAAAAGGGGAAGGCTTGTCAAGGAACATGTATAAAGGACTCTTGGACAAAGCCAAACGGGGGTAGCATCAAGGGGAGGAGGTGGGAATGGCTGGGGTGGGTGGGAGTGGTGGGGAGAAAATGGAGACATGTATACTTGAACAACAATAAAAAAAAAGAGAGAGGAAAATAAATAAATAAAAGAACAAGAAATTGCCTAGTCACCAAATTTTTGTCAGCAAGTCCTCTTTTTTTAATTTTTATGTGAAATGTTACTTGGGACTCTATTACATATAATAGATTAAAATATAAACTTACTTATTTAGGAAAAAGGTAGAAATTTTCTACATCTACTTCTACCACATCCCCATCCCTTAATGGTCCCTGAATACCATTAAGCAAATCTTATGACTCACTGAGTCAAAACCTGAAAGTCGCTGCTCTAAGAAAATCCTACTGTAGAATGTGAAACTAAGATAGACACACTGAGGTCAAACTTCATTATCAATAAAGTGTTGCTTGTTACTGACAATGATAAGAACCAGATTTTCTATCTGGTCACCAGGTGTTCTCAAACGGAAGTATCAACGGCTGTCCAATTGACATGGAGATAATATTTTCCTCGATACAGTAACAATCATTTATAGATCAAAGTTAATAGGCAATTATCTTTTAAGAAAATTAACAAGCAAGTTAAACATGCTCCCATAAATTTATGTGACATGTTAATTTACATAGATAATATTCTCTTTATTAGTTTAAAAATAAATATATATTTAGTTTGCGGAAAAGTGCCATAATCTTAGGTAGTTAATACCTACATATTTACTACCATCTTTCATTGATTTTTATATCTAGTGCCAGTCTCATTTTTATTATCTGTTAAATTCTTCTTAAATTGTGTCTATTTAATTGGATTTTCTCTTTCTTTTAAAGATTTTATTTATTTATTTTTAGAAAGAGGGGAAGGAAAGGAGAAAGAGAGGGAGGGAAACATCAATGTGTGGTTGCCTCTCATACATTCCCTACTGGGGACTTGACCTGCAACCCAGGCATGTGCCCTGACTAGGAAACGAACCAGTGACCCTTTGGTTTGCAGTCCGGTACTCAAGCCCCTGAACCACACCAGCCAAGGCAGTTTTTTTTTTTCTTTCAAAGGGATACGTGATATAACGGTGTCATATTATAATGGATATCTTAGTTTCATAAATTACATATAATATTTAGAAGTTGTTTTTAATGTTCGGTAGGTCTGCATGTTAATTGTGCTTGAGATTAAGTCACAGTTTTGGTTTGTTTTTTTTTACCTGAAAATTCACTTTCCTTGACGCAGAAAGTAACTTGCTCTGTGGTTTTTGTTGTACCTAGTCTCTATCAATTTTAATACTATGATAGATTGAGTTATTCTTAATTATCTGGTTTTCCTCTCGGTAAGCACTAAAAGTATGTGTAATTTATTCCGACACAGACCACATTAATTAACCTACACCTATAACATGCTGCAAGGATTATACTTACAAACCTGACCATTGCCGTGTGAATTGCCAAACCTCCCATTAAAATCAGCCTTGGCCAAGTGACTTGTTAGGACAACAGAATGTGAACAAAAATGATGTGTTTTTAAGTGTCACTGCCCTCTTTTGTTATTGCCCTTCTTCCCTCTGCAACAACAGGTCATCACCCAGCTGAGGGGGCCTCCTCCATTCTGGGTCCCAGAATAACGAGTTTTGGTGCATGCCGGCAACTGATACACAACAAACATAAAACTCAAGCAAGGTGTAACCTTATGTGTAATTCACTGAGATTTGGAAGCTGCTTGATTCTACAGAATAATTAATTTAATTTTATTTTCTTATTAAATTTATCAGCAACATGGCTAATACAATTATATAGGTTTCAACTATACAATTCTATGATACATCATCTGTATATTGCACTGTGTACCCACCACCGAAAGTCAAATCTCCTTCCATCAACATATGTTTGATTCTCTTTACCCTTTACTACCGCTCCACCCCCTTCCCTCTAGTGACCACCCCACTGTTGTCTATGTCTGTGAGTTTTTGCTTGTTTGATTTTCTTGTGTGTTCACTTGTTGCTTTCAGTTTCATATGCCACATATGAATGAAATCATGGTTCTTTTTCTGCCTGACTTATTTTGCTTAGCATGATATTCTTAAGATACTTGCAACATCTATATTATTGCAAATAATAGTATTTTATCTTTTTTTATGGCTAAGTATTAATTTTTAAAAATGGACTGATGTGAGTATATTTAATAAATGTCTACTTTTTGCCAGGCATTTCCAGGAGGCTGAAATAGAGTTGTTAGCATGACTGGAATCCCTGGCCCCCTTTCATAGAGCTTACATTGTTGAAGGAGAAACAAACAAACAGGTCAATTAATAAAAGAAAAGATAGTTTTGGAGAGTGGTAAGTACTATGGATAATATATAATAATCGGTCTTTGGAACTGGGTAGTTCTAGGACTTAAGTATGATGATTAGGAAGGCATGTCTAATGGTGGACATGAATTTTGAGCTAAAATCTGAGTAACAAGAAGAAACTGACAATGAGAGGATCAGAGAGCCCAAGTTTCTAGGCAGGGTTTAGAGAAAATCCAGAGTTGGAAGAAGGAATAGGGCATATTAATAGAACAGAAACAAATGCAGTAGGCATGGCACGTGGTAGGCTAGGAAAGGCAATGGCAGAAGGTGTGGCAGAGGCTGAGTAACGTCAGGCCTTGTTAAGAATAGATTGCAAATTAAATACAATATGTAGTCAATTCTTTGGTGAGTGTACAGTAATCAACCCACAACTGTTACATGCTATCGATAAATTATATATCAATGATATCATTGACAAAATAGATTTTGATATCACTTATTTTATCCAATTGAATTATAGTTTCCTGACCTGTTCGTGATGTCTTCATTTCCTTGCAAGCTTTGGCCTTTGTACCTTAGGCGATGGCAAAGATGTTTACTAGGGGATCCTCCTACACTGGAGTGCACCCTTTGGTCAATATCTTCTTTCTCACTTCACACAGCAGTTCCGTCTAATCCCACTTCCAGGGACCTTCTCGCCAACCCCCCCGCCACTTAGCCAGTATGACTGGTGATTCTGCCCTCATCTTCTATGAAGAGCATACAAACACTGTCCTATTTTCTTTTTTCTTGAAATATTCTCAGTCAACCTTGTAGTTTTACTCAGAAGGGCATTCTCTGTGTAAATGGTGGACAATAGCATCTAAGTTAATGTTAGAATCAGTTATTCAAAAAATAACTAATAGGCATCACTCTTGCCTTCTGTGTATAGTTATCATAAATTTAAAATGTGTCTACAGCATTTTCCTGAAAATGAAAAACCTATTTTCTGTAATTTAGGTTATGAACATAGCTAAAACAAAGGCAACAGTTATGTAATTAATTGCAAAATATTAAGAATTTTTTTCTCAAAAAATCTGGATTTGGCGTAAAAAAATAGTGTCCTCATGTGTAGCCTTTGGAGGTTTATTTAATAGTCTTAAGTAATTTTGATCCTCCAATATTTATGTCATTCAAGAATATATGTACTAGAAACTAAAAATTCAAGGCTAGATAATATTTATGTGGAGAAGCATAATTAGACTAGAGAATTATTTTAGAATTAAAGATCTATGTCAGTAAAATTGACACATTGGATTCATTATATATATTAATAAGATAGGAGATGCAGGTGAAAAGCTCAGCTCAATGCCTGAGTTAGTATTGTTATTGCCTTTAAATAGTAATATTACATTTTGTCTGTCTACCCTAGAATATTTTTATCATGCTGAATATCTCATTCGGAGAATTCATCACATTGTATTCTATATTTTATACAAAGGTTTAAGTGGGGATTAAATAGATACTGAATTTCATAAATATTTTGGCTACAGAAACATTTATTGGTTGACAGATGTAGTGTATTTGTCCAAATATTCTTTATTACATTTTTCAAAAAAAATCAAGCGGCTGAGTGTAAAATTGGATAGAAATTTCCATCTAGCCCCATTCCTAATGAGGATGTGCTTTCACATCAGTTCCTATTCCTCTGGCTAGGTCCCTCCTGCTGACGAGAAATGTACAGCCTGTGTATACCCACAGATTAGAATGTCCAAGTGCTGGAAGGAAATGTTTGGTACCTGGCACCTGGGGCTTTTGGGATTTGACTCTACCTCCTTTCACTTTAATTTGCACTATTCCAAATATTCATCAGATGCATGTTACTTGCATATTTCTATTTACCTTAAACATTCACTTTACCTGAAATGCATCTTATCATATGTAATGATAATTTTTGTGACATAAATACATTTTCTAATGTATTAGTTTATAATAAAAGTTTACTTGGAAGTTTATAATAAAATAGACTTGGAACATTGAAGAATTAGTACAAAATCCAAGCATATTAGCAGTCTGCATCTGACTCAGGAAAGCAAATGTATGGGGGATAAGTTTGATTCAATTAGGATAAAGGGAGAAATGTTATCATCTGTGAAAACAGGTGTGCTAGGTACTCCCTCCTAATGGAGATAAGGATGGTAATTAGTTCTTCAAGGAAAAGGATTGCTGTAAGCAGATATAAAACTAGAATGCTATTACTTTTGAAGCTTATAGGCAACCCAAGGCTGTTTTAGATCACTGGTTCTCGTGGCTTGCAGAGGCAATTCAGCAATATACTATCTTACATATGCATCATTGTGTAAATAGGTACGAAAGGTGGCTATGAGGAACTGGCTTGGAGTTTTAGAATTGTGTAGAATAGGTCACTTTGGCCGGAGCAATGCCTTTCTTTCTTTTTTTTTTCTTAAAGAAAGTGTGTTTCTTTTATTTATTTTTATCTGAATTTGTTGGGTGGCATTGGTTAATAAAATTAGAGAGGTTTCAGGGGTACTTCTATAATACATCATCTATATATTGCATTGTGTGTTCACCATCCCAAAGCAGGTCTCCTTCCATCACCATCTATTCCCCCTTTGATGCTCTCTCTCTCCCCACCCCCTTTTCCCTCTGGTAATCACCATATTGTTGTCTGTCTATGACACTGACTTTTTTTGGTGAGTGGCAACTGACAGCCTCATCCTTCCCTTTCTGTGAGGGGATACAGCAAGCACAAGGCAGGCTCACAGTGTGAAAAACAGGGAACTCTATACCTAGACCTTCCTTTTCTCAAACTGCAGTTCTCTGCTGTGATTGCTCATTGGTTAAACCCAACAGGAAGTCAAGGGGCGTGCAAAGTCTTGGATGCGGTCCATACAGGTCAGGTAACCTGGCAGAGGATAGGACAAGGCACGTTGGCTCTGGAAGAGCATGAAATAAACAGCATATTTATCTTCAAAATATTTAGATATCATTACTTTATATTCTGAGTTGCTTGGTAATAATAATATGTCTGGAATAATGTTTTGTTATGTGGAATAATTTGTGGCTAATACAGTTCTGATATAATTTGTGTTTATGTTTAAATGCACACCTATATGTCAATACATTTTGTGTATATGTGACGATATATGAAAAAGACAGAACTAGAAAAGAAAAAAATCACCTCTCACTCTCGACACGACTTTTTCATTGTAGGATTCCCCTGGTTCTCCATACTTTCTGCTCATAATCTTTGGTTAAGCTTTTTTAATGTGTTTACATCCTTTGGTAAATTTTAAACTTTACACCCTTTCCAATTATTTTCTATTCTTCAAATTTATCCATATTGGTAATCAAAGTATATGGCATATATATGTATATGTATATATATGTATATATAATATATATTATGCATTGTTTTTGTTTCTGATCTATACAAATATGCATAAATACATGAGCATATATTTATTTATGTAACTGCTTTGGCATTCTTACTTATTTCTAATGTAAATGCTACCTGATAAACAAATTGCTAATTATTTCCAATGACATTTAACTTCTGTTGAATAGTTTGTAGATGGATGTAAACACATTTCAATTTGTTTGCTTTTTAGATTAATTGGAAGATTGCACAATTAATCTTCAACATAGGTCTTATTTAAACAATTGTTTCCTTCTGTCTGTGCTGTTTGTTCACAGGATGCTTAACATAATTTATCAAATCCAAATTCACTTCCTTAGTATTTCATTGAAAATATTAATAATACTCTTTTTTCACCTTCTATTGAAGCAGGAACCTAAGGGATGTGGGCTTTGACAGCAGCAAGCATAAGTCCTTTCTCAATTGCTCCTAACCAAGACAGTATTTTCTTTACATTATTGCCACTCGCTCCTGCCTTCTGATCAAATCATAACACTCTGACACTATTCCAACAACTAATGCCCTTACCTGTAAGACGTAGATTTACTAAGGAAACAGCAATGTTATTTTAAAGTTCAGGTAAGGTGTACATTCAGTTATTTTTCACTCTCACCAGTTCACAAAATCTAAGTGCTTAAGTTCTCAGACAAACAAAAGGAATAGTGAGGGAGGATTTTGAAATATCCAGTCCAGGAGATACTTAAGAATAGCATAGAATTACAGCTTCCTCTCATGTGGGTATATTCATGCTTGGAAATATAGCTATTCACTTTCACTCTTTTTAAGAAAGTATATATTTTTGTCAATTGTTTAGAATATTTTTAAAGTAATGATAATTTAAGAGGGAGATAATTATAGACAACAAGTATTTAAACATAAAAATAGTGAAAACCTTATGAAGTGGTAGCATATTTGTTCAGTCCTGGGATAGATAGTACTGGTAAATTTAAATGCCTTTTAGAATTTAGAAATCATTCAGAGGTAAGCTTATCATAACCATTTAAATGATTTTCATTTTATTTATTTTATAGGTATTGATCCTTTGGTGAATTGACCTTGGAATGAATTCAGATTTCTCACAGCAAAAGTTTGAAAGCAGTTTTAAATACACCATTACCAGGCGGTATTCAAGGTGTACTGTGAACATACGAAGTGTACTATTTTTGAAATCCTACTCTCAAAACAACGATAAATAATGAAGGAGGCTATGCATGTGTTAGAGGGTATATGGCATATATCTGAACCTTTGTTTCAATACTGCTTTGAACTTAACACTGTTCTTAAAAATAAAGTATTTAAAATAAAAAGGACAATTATAGTTCAAAATTAAAAATATATAGATACCATAAAGTTTGCAGGCTTTTTCTCATTGGACTAGGCAGAAACTGGAACATATGGCTGTGACCCAGGTTGTAACCTTGGGTCTGCTGTGCTGGGTCTAAAATTGGACAAATGGATGGGATTCTACTTTTGGAATAAAATGCCTGACAAAGAAATAAATATATGGCACTATGCAATAACTTAAATGCCCCAACTAAAATGACAACAAATTTGCCTTGAAAACTTACAAAATAAGTGAAAAATAAACATGCTTGGCTAGCCTGACCAGATACTAAAACATGCTCTGAATCTATGAAACTGAAAATTATTGAATTTTGGAGAGGAGATATTAAATATAAATGAAATGTATAAAATTCTAAAACTAGACATCCATGCAAGACTGCAGTTTATGATAAAGATAGTGAGTAAGTCCAAGGTGGCTTACAGAGCGCAGTTTGTGCTGTTGAGCTCAGCTGGGCAACTTACCAGCAAACTTCCCGCAGACAGACAGTGGAAAAAGGTAGGAAAAAGGCTTACAGTTGTTCATGTGGAAAACTATTCAGTAATTTATGAATAATTATACAAGAACAAACTCTGCGTTTCATGTACTCAGTGCTTTAAACCTGTTTTTGGCCACCTCTGTATACATAAATGTATGTTGTCCACTTAAATGTATATCCAAATAAATTCTATATGAATTAAATATTTGAACAAAAAAGCCATAAAATTTCACAAAGAATGAATACGAATTCAGAGAATTAAAAATCATTTCTAACCTAGGTATATAACCAGAAAGCATGAAGAAAATTCTTGATAAATTTGATTACATATGTAACATTTTGGATGGAAATAACAAAATATGAATTAGAAAGCAAACCACAATATTAAGTAAAATATTTGAAATATATATATGACAGAAAGATATTTGATTCCTTTAATATAACCTGTAAAAAGTTTAAACCAAGCAATTAAGAAAAGATAAATTGCACATTACATAATAGACATAGGAATTGAAAATGCAATTTATAAATAAGACTAGCCAATCACACATAACTACATGAGATATTGTAAGCCATATTTATTATACATTTTTAAATATGTAGCTCTCAGTAACCAGCATAAAAATAGAAGAGAAATGTATTTGAATTATTCTATGTGTCCTATTTTGTTTATTTCTTTCTTTATACCCTTTTTATATTGACTTTAAAATAATGTGCAAATAAGTTACTAGAACTAATGAGAATTTAGCAGATTGCAAGGAAATAAATTTAGTATATAAAAATAAAAATATATATACACTATTAATGAACATTTGAACAATAATATAAAATAATGCCTTATACTACAAGGTATTAAATTTGTGCATAATAATTAGTATAATGCCTTTGTAAGATATACTTTACATTATTACTATTATAGTATTTTTAGTATAAAAGAGCATAGTGTATGGTATAGTACAAAACTTACACAAAAGCATCAAAAACAAGGTTGCTGGTTCAATTCCCAGTCAGGGCACATGCCTGGGTTGCAGGCCAGGTCCCCAGTTGGGGGCATGTGAGAGGCAACCACACATTGATGTTTCTCTCCCTCTCTTTCTCCCTCCTTTCCCCTCTCTCTAAAATTAAAAAATAAAATAAAATCCAAAAAATTTTCAAAGAAGCTGCAAAGGAAACTAAAGGGTATGCAATATAGTGGTAACTACTGGAGGAAAAATAAAACATGGACAGGTCAAAAAGAATAGGAAAATGTTGCAGTCCTGAGAAACGGTTCACAGAAAGCTGAGCTGAAATACAAAATTGGAAGGATGCCCATAAGGAGAGGGGCTGATCAGTGCAGACATCTGACATTCCAGGCAGAACTCTCTACCACTGAAAAGTTCCAATGACAAAGATGGTTGACATCTAATAAAATTTGTGACAATTTAAATCTAGAAATACAGAAATTTAATACTTGATTTCAACCATTAATGTAATTTGCTGCGTGTGTGTGAGTGGTATATTCGTATTGCAGATCAGGAAAACTGTGTCTTTAACTACCATCTCATCCTCCAAGTTTAGACTGTTAATTACTTCAGTAGATTTGCCTACTTTCATTTTAACACAGTAATCACTATAGTAATTGTTAATATAAATTTATTCTGAGAGCAACCGGAGCAAAATCCCATGTGTGATGTTTAAATTCTCTCATTTGTAAGTTCAAGTAGATGGTAAAAATGGCCAACTATTCCATTAAATTGCTGTAACCTGAGGCAAGCTGTTCTGCGAAAATCACTGAGTGGAAATTAACTACCAAAATAAAGGTGAAGATTTCTTAGTCACATTTCATTGGATACACATGAATACATCTTCAGAATTAAGTTTTGCAATTACTTAGCCCAGTAGAGGCTACAGAATTGTATGATATTCCATTTATAATCTCAGAGGCAAAAAATTTATGAGTGTGTCACTTCATTATGTTTGCTGTGCCATACATGCATTAGAAAATATTATATATATATTATTTAGAAATGAGCTCTGTGGTACATTTATGAGCATTTATTTTACAAATTTTATGTATTAGGCTTTACCATGAACTTTTTGTGATGAAATATTCCTCCAAATTTTTGAGTCTTAGCTTCAGTTGTATATCTTAATTACTATATTTTAATAAATATATTTCAAATAATGTATTATTAGTAGGATTTCCAGTTTTTACACATGGTACGTTTTAAAGAAGCAAAGTGAAGCTAAACAATCAACTAAAAGAAATTAACTTACACGTGATTTGTTATGTATTAACCTCTCAATCCTGAGTTAAGTGTTTACAAGCACCGGGATAACAGACAAAGCTGCCCTATCCTCAGACCTTGAGTATGATGGAACACTGAACTTACTGAATGCATGCTTTCCATTTCTAGGCCTTTTGATTGGGTTATGATAACCATCCAGATAGTGTTGCCATTATGAGTTACAGTGGTAATAGTAGTAGTAGTAGTGGTACCCATTTTTGTTTCCTCTTAGGCTTCTGATAGAAAGCAGGACGTTCTAGCTGGGTTCGACTACTGTTTTAGGTACTGGAAAAAACTTGCATGAAATGTTATTTGAAAATATCAAAAATATTTAACTGAATTATAAAAACATTTGTTCTAATATTTTATGTAATTTCCTTCATTTTGATAAAGTCCAAAGTCCCGTTGACTTTCAAGGCATATGTATAATCAAAGACATGCTAAAACTCCAGGTCTATTTTCTTCTTTCTTTTAAAGAGGGTACAGTGCTAAAGCTACGCAAAAGCTGGACAGAAACAAGTATAAGTAATCAAATAAAAAAGAACTTAATTTTTCTTAAGGTTATAAGAGAAGTAGAAAGACAGTACAAAATCAATAATATAACTTATTCCAAAATCAGGAGAAAGAAAAAGAAAGGGGGGAATGTGGAAAAGGAGGAAGGAAGGGAGACATGCAAATAAATGACTATGACCTAAGTTTAAAGTAAAAGTATTTTAAGTAAACGCATCCTTTTAATACATGATATGTTCACCTGACACAAAATTTAAAAATGATAAAAGTATAAAATTGTTTCCCTCCCTGACCCAAGCCACCCAATTTCTGTATCCTGATGGCTACCCAAGGATTTATGCTTCCAGAAATATCTTGCACCTGTGCAAAGACATGCACATACATTATATTTTAACTTTCTTATACAAAATGTAGAGTGTTCTGAATACTATAGTTTGTTTTACAATTTATACGATACCTTTAAATCACATTATTTCAATACAAATATCATGATTTTAATTGCAAATTTTATATTGTATGAATAAATTATAACAACTAATTTTCTATTGTTGAATTTTGTTTGTTCCAGGTTTTTGCTATTGCAAGTAATGTTGCAATGAATACCTTTGATAATAAGCAAGCCCATACACATGCAAGGGCATCTGTAGATTAAACTCTCAGGAGTAAGCATGATGTGTCCATATATGAATGAGAATGCATTTATAATTTGAGGAATACATGCTAAATTGACCTCCACTGGGAATTTTGCCAATTTACTATCTGACTAGAAATATATGAAAATGCAAAAGATCCAATTAAAAGACATACAGTGACTGAATAACAAAACAAAGCCCTTACTTATGCCCTCTACAAGAGACTCACTTCAGATCGAAAGACTCACACCGACTGAAAGTAAAGGTGTGGAAAAATATTTCATAAAAATGGGATAGAAAAAAAAGCTGAGGTAACAATACTTACACCAGACAAAACAGATTTTGAAACAAAGGCTGTAACAACAGACAAAAAAGCTCCCAGTAATTTCATTTCTGAGTATGTATTCAAAGAAACCCAAAACACTAAATTGAAAGCATGTACGCATCCATACGCTTATTGCAGCATTATTTACAATAGCTAAGATATGGAATCAACTTAATTGTTCATCAGTAGGGGGATGGGTTACAAAGTGGTGCATATCCACAATGGAATATGCTTCAGCCATAGCATATGATCTCACCTATAAGTGGAACCTAATTAACAAAACAAACAAGCAAAATAGAACCAGAGACATGGAAATAAAGAACAAAGTGACAGTGACCAGAAGGGAGGGAGGAGGAGGATAACAGGGGAAGTAAGGGGAAGGGTCAAGTCAATGAACACGAATGGAGGACTCATGGGCACGGACAACAGGGTGGGGATTTACTGTAGGGGGGTGGGAGGGGCAGGAGAGAGCAATGGGGAAAAGGTGGGACCACTAATTGAACAACAATAAAAAATAATTAAAAAAAGAAAACCCAATATTGCTATTGATTCACAATATATACTTTTAAGAGCAAAGACTTCCATGCATGCACACACAGATAATTGAACCCTACCTTTCTACTTGCAAATAATATCTTTGATTTTTAGCATTTTTTTCAATCTCTAAAAGCCTCAATTTCCTACCCTGAAGAAAAATATATGACTACCAATAAAGTAGGTGTATTTTAGGGTTGAGATAATTTACTTAATGTATTAGTTACCCTTTATTTGACAAATAGTCAACTTTCTAAAAATATTCCTGTTTATCATCATACTTCTATTATTTTTCCATTAAAGGTATGGCATGGTACAGTTAGGGAATGGTAAAGCCCTGAAATAGTCCAGAACGCCTATTACTGAAAAGACAATAAAAGTTAGAACAATGGTATTTGTTGCAGAATCACTAACATACTTTTTATTACATTTCAATGCAGTCCGGAAATTAGGCAATTTGCCTACATCATGCAACTGAACACTTTGACAGCTCTCTGGGTTGTGAAACCCAAATGCCATCACCAACGGAAAAGAGTTTCTATTTGGGGGAGCTCTTTGGAAACTTCACAGGCTCCATTTTCTTTGTTAAACATTCTATAAGCAGCACAATATCAACAGGAAGAGAAATTCAGGCTCTTTCTATAGATGGACATTCATAGTTTAGAATGAGTTGTGAACATTTGAGGAAGAATCTTCACTTTCATTCTAGTTGCATTTTACATCCATCTGTACTAACACCAGAGGCTTGTTCTAACGTCTTAAAACACATCTTGCCCATTGACATGAGATTTGGCAGCTCAATTCGAAACGCTTTTATTTATTGTGGTAAAACATGCATTACATAAAATTCACCATTTGAGCAACTTATGTGTACAGTTTTGTGGCAATAAGCACATTAACATTGTTGGGCGGCTACCACTACCATTCATCTCCGGAATGACTTCATCTTCACCAATACTGTGAACTCACTGAATGCAAACTGCCCATTCAGCCCCTCCTCCACCCTCTGGCAGCCACCATTCTACTTTCCATCCCTGTGCTTTTGACTCTCTAGGAACTTTATATAATGTGAATCTTACAGTATTTGCCCTTTTGTGACTGAATTATTTCACTTAGCAAAATGTCTTTATTTCCCTAACATATGTCAAAATGTCCTTCCTTTGAAAGTCTGAAAAGTATGCATACCACATTTGGTTCATCCATTCATCTGTAGATGAACGCTTGGATTTCTTTCACCATACGATTAGCACAAAACCACCGCTGTGAGCATAAGTGTTTAAAGATCTGGTTGAGTCCCTGCCTTCTCTTATTTTGGGTATATGTCCAGAAGTAAAATTGCTAGGGCATAGAGAGACTTTATCATCTCTTCAAGTCAAGTTGTCAAGTAAAAGATGTATAGTAGAACTCTTTTTACTAAGATAGAAAATTTTACCACTTTTCTAGAGAAAAGTCAAAGTACTTGACTACACATGGGTGGAAGTGTATTTACTTATTAACTTAGCTAGGTGTTTAATAGCTGGTTAGTTAGTAATGAAAAAGTACATTCTCAAGATTTGAAGGAATGTGTTCATTGTACCTTGTCTTCCTGAAAATATGCTTAATTAGGTTATTTCAATATCATTAGGACTAATTTTGGATAAAAATAACTCATGTAAATTTTTGATTGATGTTAAAACCTATAATATTATTTAGCCAGTTGGCTATTATGGAAGAGATAAAAAATGGTTACCATTATAATTTCTGATTAAGGGATCATACTGGAAAGGAATAAAATAGCATGGCCACCCTTGCACAAACTGGTCATCACTTGAAAATATAAGTTTATTTGGAAATGTTTCCCTTAATATTAACTTTACACAGAATACTTTTGGAAAATAAAAAATACAGATGCATCTAAAAAGAAGACAATGGCAATTATCAACATGTCCATTGCCTAAAAGTAATCATGATTAATCATTAGGCATGTTTTCTTCTACTTATTTTGTGTAAGTGTTTAGGAACAATATTTGGGTAAAATATATGTGCTCATTATTAATCATGCAAAAGAGTAGAAAAGGGCACAGATAAAAACCATAAAGTAACTTCAATATTCTATAATAATCATTGTTATTCTCATTAACTGGACCTCTGTAGGTATATTTATATGTATACAGGCATTTTAGAGACATGCTTTTGTTACTGTGAGATTTTACTTTAGGATGCTATTTACATCTTAAAAATAATACTATGACTTTTTTATTCACATTTAAGAGAGATATAAAGGAAGAGAAATTGAAATAAAATTTTAATTCAAATAAGCAAGTGTTGGAGATGTAGTTTCCTAGCTATATTAATTAATTTTCAGCAAAATTGATGGACTCCCAGCAATTTGAGATGAGGATGTTGTTTTTTTTATACTTAATCCAAATTCCTCTGCCTCTAGCCACATTTGTTGTTAGTTGTAATTTTACAATGTATGATTTGTAGCATTAACATTTCTGTTCTATACTTAATATTTCTATATATTTAGATTCATCTTAAATCTATATTAAATCAATGGTGGTCATCAGTCCTTTTACCATGGTTTTTCTATTTTCTTTACTTCAACTAAAATTGGCTAAGTAGTTTAAATTTATTTAAAAAATGAGTTAATAAAAGTACAGATATATAGCTAGTACATGTTGTGATTTAGTAAATGATAAGGAAACATTTTAATTTACTTTGGAAAATATAATTACTCAATTATTGAGGAATTTGAATAGATTTTTAAAATATATTTTATTGATTATGCTATTACAGTTGTCCCATTTCCCCCCTTCACTCCACTCCATCCTGCACACCCCCTCCCTCCCACATTCCCCCCCTATAATTCATGTCCATGGGTCATACATATGAGTTCTTTGTCTTCTACATTTCCTATACTATTCTTAACCTCCCCTCTGTCTATTTTCTACCTATCATTTATGCTTCTTACTCTACCTTCCCCCTCTCTCTCCCCTTCCCCCTCCCCTGTTGATAACCCTCCATGTGATCCACCCAAATTCAACCAATTCTGTGAGCATCCTGATGTCCACAGTTCACAAACCAGTGTTTTGAACTGTGCATCTAGTAGGTTGGCTATCTCTTTGTCACTTAGTTGTGCTTTTTTTCTGGAGCTTTGATCTGTTCTTTCATTTGGGCCATTTTTTTTTTTTGTCTTGGCGTGCTTGTTATGTAAAGGGGCGGAGCCTTAGGTGTTCACCGGGGCGGGGTAACACTAGTCGCTCTGTTGTTGCACGGTATGTGGGGAAGGGGTCTGATAGGGCGCAATGGCACTTGCTCCACTCTCTGCCAGTTTTAAGTCACTCCCCCCCACTACCCACAATCAAATTGGGCCCCTCTGGTGCTGCTTGCCAGGTGGGTGGTCTTGTGCACACTCTAGGCCCCTGTGGGTCTCTCCAATGAACTCTCCTGTGAGGCTGGGAGTCTCTCCTGCTGCTGCCCCAACCCCCACAGGTGTTTTCAATCTGTGGTTTGAGGCTTTATTTCCCTGAGCTGGAGTTCTGTGTTGTGTGGTTTATCACCCAGCCCATCAGCTGCTGCCTCACCAGCCAGTTGCAGCCTTGCCCTTCCCGCTCCACAATCTGCCACCTCACTGGGTCCACCAGCTGCTGCCTTGCTGCAAGTCCTCTCCACCTGACTGCCCATCTCCACCCCTCCTACCGGTCTGGGTGAGCATTTCTTCTTTATCTCCTTGGTTGTCAGACTTCCATACAGTTCAATTTTCTGTCAGTTATGGTTGTTTTTTGTTTTTAAATTGTTGTTGTCCTTCCTTTGGTTGTGTGAGGAGGCACAGTGTGTCTACCTACACCTCCATCTTGACCAGAAGTGTCTGAATAGACATTTTCAAATACATTTATTTTTTTGTTTATATTTTTACTTTTTACTTTTATTTTAGTGGTTATGTGCTTATAATTGTCCCAGTTTGGGCCCCTTTGTCCCCTTCCACCCAGCTTCCCTACCCCCTCAGGATATCCCAACACTGTGGTCCACTTCCATGGGCTTTGTGTTTCCTATGCTGTACTTTACATCCCCATGCCTATTCTGTAACAACTGATTTGTACTTTGTAATCTCTTCACCCTTTTTGCCCACCCCTGTGACCTACCTCCCATCTGGCAACCATCAAAATGTTCTCTGTATATGATTCTGTTTCTGTTCTGCTTGTTTGTTTTGTGTTTTAGATACATTTGTAGATAGATATGTATTTATTGCCATTGTATTGTTCATAGTTTTGATATTCTTCCTAAAGAATACTCTTTACCTTTTCATATAAAACTGGTTCAGTGATAATGATAACCTTTAGCTTTTTCTTTTCTGGGAAGCTTTTTATCTGTCCTTTGATTCTAAAAGCTAGTTGTGCTGGGTAGAGAAATCTTCATTGTATGCCTTTGCTTTTTCATCACTTTGAATATTTCTTGCCCATCCCATCTAGCCCACAAAGTTTATTTTGAGAAATCAGCTTACCCTTATGGGAGTTCCCTTAGAACTAGATAACTGCTTTTCTCTTACTTCTCTTAAGATTCTCTCTTGGTCTTTAACCTTCGGCATTTTAATCATGATGTGTTTTGGTGTGGGCCTCTGTGTGTTCATCTTATTTGGGACTCTATTCACTTCCTGGGTCGCATGTCTATCTCATTCACCAAGTTAGGAAGTTTTCTGTCATTATTTTTTCAAATAGGCTTCCAATTTCTTGCTTGCTCTCTTCTCCTTCTGGCAACCTCATAATGTGAATGTTGGTGTGCTTGATGTTGTCCCAGAGGCTCCTTACACTATCCTCATTTTTTGGGGGGGGATTATTTTTTTATTCTTGCTATTCTGATTCAGTGTTTTCTTGCTTCCTTACATTCCAAATTATTGATTTGGCTTTGTCCACTGTACTGGTGAGTCCATGTAAATTGTTCTTTATTTTAATTAGTGTTCATTTCACTTCTGACTGGATCTTTTTTATGCTGTTGAGGTTCTCACTAAGTTACTTGACCATCCTTATAAGCAGTGTTTTGAACTCTGCATCTGAGAGTTTGCTAGTCTCCATTTCATTTAGTTCTTTATGGAGTTCTGATCTGTTCTTTCATTTGGGTCATGTTTCTTTGTCTCCTCATTCTGTATTTGTTTCTGTGAATTAGGAAGAGCTTCTACATCTCCCAGGAACCCAAGGCACAGGTTCCCCTATTACCCAAGCTGGGTACGTTAGGTGCATCCACTGTGTAAGATGTGTACACCCTCTTGTTGTTGAGCTTTGATTGCTATTGGCGCTTTCAACGTTAGCCACCACCTGTTTTCTGTCTGGGGTCACAGAGCATAAGCTACAAAGCAGTTTTCAGATTGCTGCTACTTGCGCTGGGCATGGAGGAGTCCACATAAGGCCAAGCTGTGAGCAAAGGCTTGCCACTGGCAGTGCAAGGGCTGCAGCAACTTAGCAAGAGGTTTGGTGCTCCCTGAAGCTGGATACTACTTTTTGAAAAAAAAAAATTAGGAAAATCTGAAGCATGATCCAAGACAAACCATTCATATGGAAAAACCACTGAAAACAGTGTGGGTAAGCCCCAAATGTTGGGTAAGCCCCTCTGAGGGCAGGTCCTCAGAGGATCACCAGGGTGGGCCAAACAGTGTGAGCCAGGTTGATGAAGTTTCAGATATGGCACCTGTCTGCCACCTCTGTGGCACAGTGTGGGGAGGGCTCAAGAAAAAATACCCACAGTGGTTTCTGCCAACACTTCCTTCTGGGAGAAAACTGCACCCCAGGTCTCACCCTGCTGCTGGACATTTCAGTTCCTCCCTATATGTCTCTGGTGCATGACTTCAGTTGCTGCCCCCATGCTGAAGCTCAGAGGGAGTGAGTCTAAGTCAGCTGCTTATTAACCTTTTATGAGGAATAGCCAGGAAATCCAGAGGTTTCTGTCTTCTACTACCTCAATCGCCACTGGTTTTTACAACCAGAAGTTATGGAAACTACTTTTCCTGGCACTGAAATCCTGGGCTGGGGGCCTGATGTGGGACTGGGACCTTTCATTCCTGGGGTAATCTTCCAGATTTTTATCCACCATATATGGGTGTAAAACCAGCCCATTCCACATATCCTCCCCTCCTGCCAGTCAAGATATAATATCTTATATAATTCTGTAGTTGTGAGACTTCAGTTCAGCCCAGTTGTTGATGGTTCCAAATGGTGGTTGTTCTATAGTTCAGTTGTCATTTTGACAAAATTGTACAAAGTAGTAAGTCATGTTTACCTACACTACCATCTTAACCAGAAGTCCAACAACAATGTCAAATACATTTAAGTTTATGCTTTCCACAACATACAAAGGTAATATCAACATGTATGGAGGATGTTGATGTAATAAATGAATCTAAAACAGACAAATCATTAAACTATATATTTTAACCCTGGAGTAGTGAAGGTCCTTCCAACAATGGCCCCTCAAATAGAAACCATTATATAACAAATATAAAATACCTTCACATGCAAAGAAACTACCATTTGTAAAATATAAAGGAAAATGACTGAATTTAACTAAGTATTTGTAACTTGTATAACAACACAATATATGAAGATGATGAGAAATTATAAACTGTTAAGGAAAAATAAATGAACTATGTGTATTGACTGACCCTATTCATCATAGATAAGATAAACTGACATTCTCACATCTTTTTTTTTGCCAATATCATTGAGAAAGGAACCAGAACTCTGATTCACACTCTGGATTAAAAGGCAAATTTGCATACAACAAAGTAAAATGTTTATTTATGAGCTCAAGAACCATGATAAGTCATTACGTGTGCTAAGAAATCTTTATTGTAACTCTGATGGGTACTGTGGCATTCCTTTTTTTTCTTTCCTCAATGTCAAAACTACTTGAAAATACCCTGATGTTCTGAGACATCCTTTCCTGAGGATAATGTTCCCGCATTATATTACTCACAGAAAACCCCATGTACATTGTGTTTCACAGCAACGGTGAATAATTGAAAAAAGTCCTTAACCGGCCTAGGGTTCGTTCTAGGAGATACATCAATGAAGTGTACTTTGCCCAATTTTCTTCTCAAGATAAAAGAACTTCAAGATAAAAGTCCTTTAAACTGCAAAAGATGAGACCACCTCTAAATTATCTGCAACACCAAATGTGAAGCCTATTTTGTTTAATCTCATAATTTTTTATGGTTGAAGAAGCAAGGGATGAATGCAGCTGCTATACATGCAAAAGCTGAACATCTAATTTATAGTTTTCTACCATATTTTATTGACTACTTGTGAATAAAACAGATATACCGCTATGTAGACAGATAGATTATAATTAACTATGATTATGAACAATTTCTTGATTGATTTAATTATTATATATTTTTAAACTTTTATGGAATCTTCAAAAGCAAGGAAAGGTAAGTCAAACATACCAGTGAGAGTCATCTCTGATTTTGACAGTTTTTGATGAGATTCATTCTTGAGATAAATGCATATTTGTTACTCACATTTACATTATGTATCACACATACATCGTTTACTGCATTTTCTCCTCTTTTATTTCTCCTCATTCTTTGTTCATCCATATTGTTTCCTTATTATGTTTGCATTAACTACATGAAGTCCTATGTAAAATTCAGGCAAGAGAGATTGCTTTTTGTCTTCCTAGTTTATAGTAGTTATCTTCTCCTTAGAATCTACTCCTCCCCCATGTTTTAACTTTGTACTAAAATTTATGACTCTATTTTGTATTTGTAAAGATATGCACTGACACTTCATATATTCTGACATTTTGATTCTTCAGGTTTGAATCCCAAACTTCCTATTTACTAGAAACACCCTTTTACCAGAAAAAAATTTCAATTTAATTTTTGATAAAATGGAAAAACTATCTCCCAATGCAGAGGATAGCTGTGCAGATTAAAGAAGATATATGCAAATTCAGGCATGGTAATTGAGTTTTGGTAGATATTGATATTATGTATTTAACATCTTGCCAAGCAGACAAATTAATCTGGGCTAATGGAAAATATTGGAAGACTAAAGTGTGACTCATTCCTGGATGCAACAATTGCTGAATTTGTTATTGAAAATTATCTCAGCTAAGAAAGCTTTGATAGATATTTGGGGAAGTAAATAACATATAGCAGGTGTAATTTTGATCTCACACAACTCAAACTGCAAAGGCATTTGCTTTTATCACCTAAGAGTGAGGTCAGTCAAGGGTGTAGTGCAACTGGCAATCATAAAGCAGAGTTGAGTAACTGTCTCAAGGCGAATCAAATTGGGCTTTACATTATCTGCCTTTTAAAATATATTTAGACATGTTAGCTTTCTGAATAATTTAACCTTGAGGTTCTAATAATGAATTATTGATAATCACAATGACATTTTAGTTAAAGCCAAAAAAAAGATTCCAATTCTATAATAGCAATGTTATACTTTGACATCTGTTATTTTTAGTACATGTCCAAAGTTATTAATATATGGAATCATAAACTTCTACTTACATGATAAGCTACAGAGGTGATGATCTTATTATTGCTAGGTATACAATATAAAAAGTGATATGGCAGACTGGGTTTTCTTTGAAGTATAATTCTGACATTTACTTTGAAAATTCCAGTAGTAATGAGAGGTCATACAGCCATAATTAAATTTTCTAAAACAAAAAAATGCATACACGTCGTGGCTCTGTTTTAAAGAACAGCCACTTTCCTTACTGGTCTGTCAAATAAGTTACTGCATTGATAGTTGGTTGTTTATCTCATTGTTTTTCTTTTGAGATTTAGTTCCTACAGCTCCTAGGGAGCAATAACATAGATCCGTAGCGCCAACTACATATTCAATGGTTCCCGAGGGCTACTATTTAATCAACTGTTTGAAAAATCTATGAAGAACATTTTTACACCTTTTATATGGGCAAAATTTAAAACTGATTAATTTTAGCAAAAGTATAAAGACACAAAGCCATTGGCATTCTTAAAAAAAAACACAAAGAAAAACAAAAGCATTCTTGAATTAATAATGAGAAAAGGTGCTAGTGTATTTTCTGGACAACACACACAATGAATTAATCTTAGGGATTCCATGTGTGTTGTCCCTGGGCGATGATAAAAGAGAGAAGGAATGACACTAATTGAATGTCTAGCAATTGTCAAAATACATGCTGGGTATTTTCTTTCACGTTTTAATTAACTTTTACAATAAATCATTATGGAAGTTATAATTATTGTTACTTTTTCTGCTTTTCCATTTTTTAATTAAATTTATTGAGGTGACATTGGTTAATAAGATAATATAGGTTCCAAGTGTACATTTCCATGATGCATTATCTGGATATTGTACTTTGTGCCTGTAACTGAAACACAGGTTTGCCTGCCTGCTGCACCAAAAGCCGAACTTGTGAGACAGATGCTACTGCAAAAAGAAAGGGGTTTATTTAGGTGCAATGACCTGGGAGAATGGTGGGCTACCATTTCTCCCCTTCTTATGCTGGAGGGGAGGTGCGGGGTGGAAGGGGAATAAAGAGGAGAAAAAATGGGACAACTGTAATGGCATAATCAATAAAATATACTTAAAAAAGACCTATTATGTAGACAAGCAATGAATTATTTAAGAGGGGATACCCAGTAGTGCAGGGGGAATTGTAGTGAAACTTGAAACTGGAGAAATTAAAAAATCTCATGATTTAATCCTGAGCAGGGCTTTGGGTGGCACACCCAACAGTGAGGTAACTTTGCCAAGGAAGCCACTGTCTGGGAAACGCTGACAAAAGCGTGAGCAGCCCAAGCATGAGCAGAAGTATAACATTTGTCAAAAAAATAATAATACAATAAAACATAACATTTTCACTTAGCTTTGGGAGGTACTGTCCCTTTCCAATTGAGGAATTTTAAATCTCTTTCAGGAGTGCAAGTTAAGCTTTCCCTTGAAGTAGCAGCAGCAGCAGGAAGATGTGAGTCCTTCTCAGGCGCAACCCCTTTATCTGTGTATGGTGGGCTGAAGGCTTGATTCCCATAAGCTTTGGGGAAGAGTGTCTTGTCATCAGGATGTCATAGGGACTGGTTCATTGCTTGGCTGACTTCTGTTTGGACCTTGAGTCTTCCAGGTCTTTAGTAAGACTCAATGTCCTGGCTAGACTGGTTGTAAGGACTTGTCAGATGGGTAGATAAACTCAAAATGAACAAACTTGCACAAAGTTGTTAGTGTTTGCCCTAAATGTTATACATATTGTTCGATTTTTTCATTAATGACCTACATCTAAAGGGGGTGTTCCTAAAGCAGAACCTTGGAAGGATTTTCCATAAGCTATTTCTCAGTCTTCCCCACGGGTTGGGGTCTTCAAGATGCATGTAGTTTCCACTGAATTTGTATTGCCTGTCCTATTTTCTGGGAGATTTTTGATGTGAACGACAGTCCATTGTTCATACTTGACTATGGTGACTACCACATACACTGTTTGTTGTTCACCATTCTCTATGAAGCTGTTTTTATCTGTATATAAATTCAAGACAGGTTCAGTCAGCAGCTGATCCAAGAGATCAAATCTGGAGGCGGTATTTTATATACTCTTTTTGCCAAATGATTTAGGACTGTGATGGTGTTGAGCAGTCTTTATACGTATTGCTAGTGATTAGTAAGTCATCTAAATATTATAGAAGACTTCCTTATTTCAATTTAATATCCCTTAAATTCCTTGCTATAATTTCCCCAAATATGGCTGAGGATTCTTAAATCCTTATGGCAACCCAGTCCAGAAGTATTGAACCATAGCTTTAGTTTCTGGGTCCTGCCATTCTAAGGCAACTAATAGTTGAAACTCTTCATCTATTGAGATGTAGAAAAAAACATCCTTCAAGTCTAGGACTGAAAACTCATTTGCTGTGTTCAGTCACCATGGTCAACAAAGTGTAAAAGCTGGGCACCAAGGATAAATGTCCTAGACAACATCATTTATGGCCCTAAGTTATATACAAATTAACATTCATCAGAGTGAGGCTTTTTGACTTGCAAAATGAGGCTGTCCTGGGGAGACTGGAAAAATGAAGGTGTTAGAGAGAGACTGGGATAGCCAAATTAATCCTAATTTTAAGAATTTCTGTAATACTGGTCAAATTCTTTCTAAATCTTCCTTTTTATGGGGGTATTATTTCTCCTGTGGGATCTACACCCCTTCTTTTAGGTTTCACTTTTATGGTTAGATTTTTACGACCCTACCTGAAGCTCTATTGGCCCAAATGACTCAATCAACCTGTTTGTAGATCTGGGATGGGAAGAGTTCACCTCTGGGTCTTTCTGGGTAAGTCAGGAACACCTGGACCTGGAGACCATGTTCCAGCAGGACTCCTGAACAATAGTTCCTGCTTCTCAGGGGTAAAAGTACTATTTGTATATGTAATTTACAAAGTAAACTTGAGGCAGTCTGATATGTGGAGAAAACTATGGGTAAGTTCTTGATCCCCAAACTGACATTCTAGAGGTTAAAGAAATGCCTATTTTTTTAATTGTGTGGTCACTCCAGTAACCCACACTACAGCTAAATTTTTCTTGGTTTGTTTTGTATTTAGCACTGAGTATGTAGCTCCTGTATCTGTGAGGAAGTCAATTTGCTTGTTCCCATTGTCAATTGTACCTGGAGCTCCTGTGGGGAAATAGTAATAGGTCAGGAGGTGTCTAGGGGAGCCCCTGGGTCTCCTCATTCATCATCAGATTGGTCATTCCTTTCTAACATTTCTCAGTGAAGGTTTCTATCCTTGTGTTTTTCTTTTTGCGTTCCAGGCATTCATTTCTTCAATGGTCTTCCTCTTTGCAATAGACACATTGACTGGTACTTAGTGGGCCTTTCTCTTTTCCTTTTAGGTTCTACTCTTCTTTCTGGTTTCCCTAAACTCTTTCTAAAAAATGATGGCCTGCTTCATTTCCTTGTTTCCTTGACATGGTAACCTTTAAAGGCTATGCCTACCAGCTGGGTGGGGTTTATTTCCAATGCCCCATTTAAATGTAGGAGCTTTCTTCTGATATCTAGGGAACTTTGCTTAATAAAATCATGTTACCATGTGTAGATTTTTCTGGTTCCTTTTGGTCAGCATCAGTGTGCTTTCAATAGGTCTTATAGATTTTTTCTAAAAATTCAGAAAGATTTTTTTGTTTGTTTGTTTCTGTTGAATAGCCTGTATCATATTCAGGCTCTTTTTTTCAGGCACTCCTTCTTAAGCCCTTCCAATATGCAACTTTTGTAATGGTCTAGAGAGGCTATGTCCCCACCATGTGGGTCCCAGTTGAGCTGTGTCAAGGAAATCATGGTGGCTGGGTTGGGGGTTCTATTGGGATTCTCTTAATGGAGGCAACAAACCTCTTTACTAGCCTTATTTCTAACTAGCCACCTTTTATCTGCCATTAGCAGGATGTTAAGGAGTGCCTGTACACCTGCCCAATTTGGATAGTGAGTGGCAAAAATGGAGATAATTTAAAAAATGCTATTTTCTGAGGATACTCCCTATATGAGGTGTTGAAATTCTTACAATTCAGTAAATCTGAAGTGGAAAATGGAGTATGGACCCAGTAGGGACTAATAGGCTCATCTTCTCAGTTTATTCAATTTACAAGGAATTGCCACAAAGGGATTTGCCCCACTCTGAATAAGGATGCTTCCTGCCCAAATTGTGTGCCCTGCCAAACAGGGGTGGGACTGTCATCACTCTGGATCCTTTTAAGGGGTATGTTGCAGCGAGGGTGATAGTGGGCTAAATCTTCTTGCTAATAATTGGTCCCCTGGTTCAAGGCTTTAAAGAGACTTATCTCCTCAGTTTTCTTTGCTTCCTGTGTCTTACTATCAGGAAGGAGTTTGGCTTCCTATACAGAAACTATTTGGATGGTTCAGAAGGCTGCAACTATGGGCAACCGGTGATTGGCAGCTTTATCACAACAACACGCCCACTCATACATCTTGTCTCCTACAGATATTTCTGGCAAAACATCAAATCACCCAGTTTACTCATGCCCCCTACAGCCCAGATTTGGCACCATGATACTTCTGGCTTTTCCCAAAGCTATAATCACCTTTGAAAGGAAAGAGACTTCAGACTGTTGATGAGATCCAGGAAAATATGATGGGGCATGTGATGGTGACTGGGAGAATTGTGTGAGGTCTCAAGGTGCCTACTTTGAAGGGGACTAAAGTGTCATTGTTCTATGTACAATGTATCTTGTATCTTCTTCAATAAAGGTCTCTATTTTTCATAGTACATGGATGGATACTTTCTGGACAGACTATACACACACACACACACACACACACACTGAAATGAGTAATGACCTGACCTGTGCCCTGGCTGGTAGCTCAGTTGGAGTGTCATGTCGTCATCCCATACACCAAAAGGTTGCAGGTTCCATTCCTGGCCAGGGCACACACCGAAGTTGCAAGTTTCATCTCCACTTGGAGCATGTACAACAGACAACTGATCAATGTTTCTCTCTCACATTGATATTTCTCTCTCTATCTTTCTCCCTTCCTCTCTTTCTAAAATTAAGAAAACCACATCCTAGGGTGAGGATAAAAAAATAAAATGAGTCAATTTAAAATTTCATTAAAATCCCAATACTTTCTCTTGGTGACTTTGGGCAGGTTATTTAACCTTGTTAATACTTAGTGTTTTTCATCTGTAAATGGAAGATAATATTTTCATTGTGGACACTTGTGATAAATTATGAGAATATATATATATTTTAATATATTTATTGCTTATGCTATTACAGTTGTCCCATTTCCCCCCTCCACTCCACTCCATCCTGCCCACCCTCTCCCTCCCACATTCCCCCCCTATAGTTCATGTCCATGGGTCATACTTATAAGTTCTTTGACTTCTACATTTCCTACACTATTCTTACCCTCCCCCTGTCTATTTTCCACCTATCATTTATGCTACTTAGAGAAGAATATATTTAATGGTGTCAGATGTCTGGTTCTTTTAGGAGGCTCCAGGGGTAAATCTGTGCATTTTGTGCCTATTCCAGCTTCTGGTGGCTGACTTTCCTTGACTTGGCTGCCTTACCCCAATGCAGGCTTTCCTTACCTTGTTCTCTACTCAAATCAACCTCCACTTCTTTTTAATGACAGTTATTATTACATTTAGGATTTACCTGGATAATCCAGGATAATCTCTTTATCTGGAAATCTTTGATTCAATCAGGGCAAAGTCCTTTAGCCATGTCCGGTAACATTCAGAAGTTCCAGTCATAAGAACTGTATGTTTTGGGGGCTGTGTTTCAGACTATCCCACACATGCATAATGTATGTATATAGTCTCAATAAACCCTCTGAACACCCATATCCAGTGGGCAGTTTAATCATCCATTTCATATATGAGGAAATGGAAAAACAAAGATTAAATATCAATTTACACAGAAAATTTAAAAGTTAAACTTAGATCCTTAAAAGTATGACCCTCATAACCACTACTAACCAATACAGTGGCCAAATAAAAGAAAATCATTAGACAAATAAAGGAGCCCCAAAACATGAGTAACAAGAAAGTCATAATGGAAGTGAAGTAAAACATATATGTCAGGACTTAAAGGTATAAGCCAGTCAGAGAAAGAAAAATACCATATGATTTCAATTATATGTGGAATCTAATGAACATAACAAACAAACCATCAAACAAAAAAAAAACAGAATAGAAACAAGACTCATAGATACAAAAACACCAACTGGTAGCTGTCAGAGGGGAAGGGGCGTTGGGGGTGCTGGGTGAAAAAGGTAAAATGGTCAAGGAAAAATAAACTCATAAACACAAACAACAGAATGGTTATTACCAGAACCCCCAAGGGAGTGGGGGCAGGTCAAAGAGGGTAAAGGGGAGATAGATGGTGACGAGAAGAGACTTGACTTTGGGTGATTCACCTACAGTACAACATACAGATGATTTATTGTGGAATTGCACACCTGAATCCTATATAATTTTACTAACCAGTGTAACCCAAAATTCAATAAAAATAATTGCTTTTTAATATTTAGACTCTACACAGTACACTAAAGACTTACTTATGAGAGCAGAACAGAATGTAAATACTATCAAACCTGCTAGCTTATAAAGTACACATGACTAGAAATGGGGAGGATAATTGGACAAGAAGGTAGAAATAACTATTATTTTCTTTTACAAAATTAAGGACAGGAATTCCTAAAAATGCTATTAGAACAAGATAAAGGTAATTTATTATGAAGTCAGCAACATAATAAAAGGAGTAAAAATTAGTGATACAACTATAAAAGATTTCAACTATCAAAATAAATCTATTATCTAATAAGGAATATAATGACCACACAGAAATCAAACTAACAGAACACTTAGCTGCCTATTATTCAATATTAGGTCAATAAGCCAGGGTTACAAGAAAAAAAAAATGTCAAAAGTCTCTATTTAATTGTACAAAAGGTTGTAACCTTCAGCAAACTTCATATCACTGCTTAAATAACAAGTTTAAATTCAGCATTGCAGACATTTATTACTTGACAAAATGTAAGGGGAAGGAAATGTTCTTTTTTGTAAATGGATGAGACACTTACTGTGACAGAGCTAATTAGACTCTTGGGAGAATTTATGCACAGCTAATAAAAAGCGGAGCTAAATGTTGTCTTAATTTACCCTCAAGCTCTCAAAAAAAATTTGTTCATTCAAGTTGCACTAATTGAGCCAACAATCATTAACCCCTCTTTTCTGGATACATTCCTTTGCTAACACACAAAAAATGAGCTATATTTTTCCCAAAGAGCAAAATTTGTTTTGTTTTGTTTTCCATGCATCTTTAAAAATGTATGCAAAGTGCATAGTATTTAAAGATAAACAGATGTTCAGAATTCAAGAACATATTTTACTCTTTATGGCATTTTATTGATTTTTACCTTTTAACATGACATAACAGAGTAAAAATGATTAATAATTATTGGTACTATCAAGTAGGGTTAAATAGGTACTATCCAATAATATTTGTGAGAGTGTGAATTAGAACACCCCCTGAGGTGTGGCAATCTCTTTAAAACTCAAAACTTTTAATATTCTTTGATTCACTTCTTTTTTTTCATTGTTTTTCAAGTACAGTTGCCTCTATTTTCTTGGTGACACTTTTCCCCATTCCACCCACCCCCACGTCCCACCCTCAATCCTTCCCCCCTTTGGTTTTGTCCATGAGTCCTTTATACATGTTCCTTGATGACCCTTCCCTTTCTTTCTCATTATCCCCTCCTCCCTCCCCTCTGGTTACTATCAGTTTGTTCATTATTTTAGTGGAACTTGAGAGCATTATGCTAAATGAAATAAACCAGGTGGTAAAAGACAAATACCATATGATCTGACCTATAAGTGGAACCTAATCAACAAAACAAACAAGCAAGTAAAATACAACCAGAGACATTGAAATAAAGAACAAACTGACGGTAAGCAGAGAGGAGGGAGAGGGAGATAACAGAGAAAGAAGGGGAAGGGTAATGAAGGCACATGTATAAAAGACCCATGGACAAAGCCAAAGGGGGTAGGATTGAGGGTGGGAGGTGGGGGTGGGTGGGATTGGGGGGAGTCCTGGGGGAAAGAAGGAGACAACTGTACTTGAACAACAATAAAAAAACAAAAACAAAAAAAATGATACTACAAATCAGATTTCATGTAAATATACCTAAATTGGATCTGATTTACATATTATATTATATCTACAAAATTGATGGTTTACCACCTGGAAATAATGTTTTCAGTTGGGCATACTATTTATGTCTGGACAGGTTTATATCAAGCTAATAACCATGGCCATGTTTTTGATGGTGAGACTGGATGGACTTTTATTTTCTAGTATGTGGATTTTTTTTATTTCTTGAAAGGTTTACTATGAATATATGTTTCTTAAAAGACAGAAGTTATTTTAATTTTGTATGATAATCAGAGAAGTTTAGATTAATTGTATGATTAATTGTAAAGTTTGATATCAAAGAAACTGATACATTTCATTTATGTGATAAAAGTTTAATTATACTCTTTTGATGTTAAAAATAAGCATGTAAAATGATGTTTTTAAGAATACATACTAATGAAGTAAAACAGCATAGAAAGAAAAACAATGGATAGGTAACAGTACGATTCAGCAAGGTTATTACGAAAAACCAGAGTAGAATGCTGGAGGGCTGCAGATTTAGGCACAATCTATTGTCTGTCATAGGTTATGCTGGGTGGCAATTTCAAGGTTAATTATTATATTATTAAAATAGGTTTATAGAGAGGAAAGGGAGCATCCATGAATCAGTAATTTTGAGTGTTTCATTTCCAAAGATTTGAGTTACATAAGAGAAAAAATGTTAAGAAATTTTTATATAAGGCTAATACTCTAAAGCATTCTTTAATACCCTTTTAGTTTTGAACATTGAAGATTTTCTATTAAATTCTACCATATATATACAGAATAGAAATGAGAAATAATTACTCCAAAATGTTAGTAGTAATTTTACATAATGTGCTTAGAAAAGTTTTGCTCTTCTTTTCTAAAAGTTTTAAAACTTTCTATAATAAACATGCATAAAACATCTTGAATTTTAGATACTCAATGAAATATATTTGTATTAAAAAACTTTAAAATATAAACTACAAGGAGATTTTCTAGGCACATTTGATAAAGGTCATTGGAACTTATCTGCAGTTCTCTTCTATTCTTTTTGATATTTCACAATAGAGGCTAATGAAGGAAAATGAGTCTCTTTACTACAAATTTTAGTTATAGTTAAAATGGGTGTTTAATAATGTATACAGAATATCTCACTCACTGACCACACACCAAGGTCACTCTGAGCATTTTTACTTTCTGTGAAGGGATTTTACTCATTATCATTTTAAAAAGCCCAAAACTTTTTTACCCCAGATTTACTAGCACCATAATCTTCAAATATTACATTAAGTTTCATGAAGATCATCTATGTTATACTCATTGAAAATTACCAAAAAATCTGACTTCCAGAACTCTGACATGATTAGCAGATACATATTGTGCATTTATATATATTCCCTGAGACACTGTGAATCAAATGCATTTAACAGAAAATATGGATATTTGGAGAATTCATAGCTTAGGGAAGTAAGACCTGTGCAAATACAGGGTACCATGCTCTCTGCTACAACAGAGTTATCTATAGAGTTGAACAGAATGGCTGTGAAGTTGTTGCGGGTAAGCAGCCTTCACAGAAACACAAATAAAAAGTGAGGTTTTCAAAAATAAGAAACAAAACATTTCCAGATTTGGTCGAAAGGAAAGGATATGCCCATGAAAAAGTTTAATACATTCAAAGCCACAATACTAGCATTTAGGTATTCATAAACTAGTTAAACAAATATATATGATGTTTAAGTTCTAAGCATGTGTAAAACACTGTTTTAGGTTTAAATAATGCATAAATTGGGATCCATAAGTGTCTAAGAACAATGTCCCTAAGAGGATGGCAACATGGAGACATACACCCAGCAGAATTTTATAAACTTCTGTGGCAACACTACACTCTGCACTTTACAGGGCCTGCTGGAGCCCAGGGGAGGGGGGATTACCTCTCTGTTGAGGAACCTGGCCTCTTTTGCTGAGGAATGGATTTCGTGTTGGATATTGAAAGAAACACTGGTGTATGGAAACACAGCAGGCAGCAGAAGGGAGGGAGAGATGAGGATTCCGATAATGAAAAGGCAGGGATAAATGCACGGAGTCTATCACCTGACTGGCCTTCCATCGTCTTTGATCTCGCATCCACAGTCTTTGTATCAAGCAATTCGAACAGGTACACTCCTAACGTAATAAATGCTGGCATACTGAAGCCCCAAATGGATGAGGAAATAGAAAAACAAAATAATATGTAACCTAAATATAGGTATATTTTTATATTTATAAGTAACATATATCTACTTCTGTATTTCTGGTGATACTCTGTGGAACATTTTTTGACACAGGAAGGAGGTACAGCCAGTGAACCAAGAAGTGGGTTCATTTTGTGTCCCCATCAGACACCAAACCTGCTGGGAACTCGACCTTGGACTTTCCAGCCTCCAAAACTGTGAAAATAAATGTTTGTTATTCACAAAAATAAATAAATTACTAAATAAGAAATAAATAGTATATTGCAATTTTTGTCTCACTATAAGAGTTTTTGGCTGTGTTCTACGTTTTAGTTTATAAATGTCTGCAATTATGCTTTAATAATAATATATTCTTAAGAAGAGATTTATTTTTAACTATGATAGCTGCAAATCTCTATTTCAAATTGTCTTTTTTTATAATTCCAATGCTTTTTGGCAATACCTTGTCTAATCTGATTCTATAGTATTTTTTCAATCCCATGTAAACATAACCAATGACCTATCTGTGCTTTCTGTTTATTTATAATTCTTATTTACATTGTTTGCATTGTATTCTTCCTCTAGTTCATCTTTTCCCAGATACCTGATCTCATGAGGGTTAAAATGAGATGTTTTGGTTTCTGTAAACTCACATACTTAGGACATATGAACTAAAATACACTATTTTAAAACAGGTGTAGAATACTAAACACCTCTATGATGGAACTCCACTCTTCCTCATACATAAGAAATATATAAAGGCTATCATATAGATTAATTATTTCCAATAAATATCAGCATATTAAACATATCTTAAATTTACTTATTAATTTCTATCAATATACTGAAGTGATATTATTCTCAATCTTCATAGTATTGCACTAGAGTATGTGGAATTAATTGCAAAGAAATGTGATCAAATCTCATAAAGCCATGCGTGATGTGGTTGGTAGCTTAGAGTTTATCTGCAGTCAATAAGAGTGAATACAAATATTTTTTAAAAAGTAATGACATGTCCAAAGTCTTCTGGTTGGATGGGCAACTCTGGCACAAAGGAAGGTGGAATGAAAATAATGAGTCAGTTGTGTGGTTCAAAATGTCCTCCCACCCTAATATTCCCCAGCTGCACTGTGGGACCCCTAATCCCTGTCTAGGTCATGTGGTTTCTTCTTAGGATTCTTGTGAAGTAAAAGAGTCATACCAACATTTCATTAGCATCAGTTTATCCTAGCAAATCGTTGAGGACATTGAGGAACCGAGGAGTATAAACTATGAAGAGGTAAGGTGGAGGTGACACATGATAGGCAAAAAGTCCTGAGTTCCTGAAAAATGGGTGGCATGTGGAAGGGCAGACTTTGAATATAGACTGCCTGATTTGCCCTGTTTAACAATAAAGCCCATTCTCACGGAAACCTGTAAGTTATTATCTCACCAAATTCAGGAAGAGATCAATCCAGTTGAGTCAGTAGGAACGTGCCTTCCCCCAAAGCTCTTTCATAACTATGACTAGAGGAAAGTAGAAAATTCATGTAATGTTGAGGCTCAGTCTCAGGATCTCTCTTCTTTGGCCTGCACTGATTAGGAACATTTAAGCTTTTTGCCTCACACACAGATCTAGTCTATAAAGAATAAATCTGCTGGTAATGATTGCCCAGTTCACATGTTCATATGAACCCACGGCCATCAAAGGGACCAGAGCCCCACTTCACAATTCTATACTGGAGGGGAGATGCCAGGGTAATGAGCACAAAATATGAGGGGGACCCAAAAAACTGGAATTTATTTATTAAAAATTGTGTATTTATTCTTACATATCTAAACTTCTGTCACTTTTTAAGTGCTCTCAATGTGATGCACCACATCTATTGAGATGTGTTTCCCCTGCTCAAAACACTTTTGGAACTCATCAAATTTGATGCCTTTTAGTGCTTCTGCTGTTTTTTGTTTCACCTCTTCCACACGGGCAAAACATTTCCCTTTGAGGACTTTTATCATCCAGGGAAACAAAAAAAAAGTCACTTGAGGAAAGATGGAATGAATAGGAAGGTTGGGGCACAGGGGTCTTATCATTTTTTGGTCAAAAACTGCTAAACATTCAGTATGGTCTGGGCAGGTATGCTCATAAATCACCCATCATGAAATGGGCAAATACTTTGAAAGAGTCTTCCAAAAAATTTTACCAGAGCCAAAGGAAGCCTCTCACTGTTACAGATGAGTTCCTAGAACACTCACCTAGCAGGGGAAGCCTGTACTACAAGTGGCCCACCCTCCAGAGGATAATTCTGATTTGGGGGGTGTTCTTCCCTCGTAAACTAAGAAAATGCTCAGAAAATTTGTAAGTCCAATTTTGTGAATAAGCATATGCAATGTGGGTGAGGATTATGTCACTTCAGCATGTGTGAATATACTATAGGAGACTGTTCTGTGTGGCATGGGCCCAGCTCCCACTTGGAAAGGCCAGTGGGGAGTGGGGTCCAGCACACAGGACCCATGCCCATGGATAGGTTCTCCCGTGGGGAATCAGGCCTGCATTGTACCTAGGCCACTGTGAGGCTTGCTTTTGCTAAAACTCCCACACCCTGAATTGAGGCAGCAAACGTTTATTGCATATCTTTAAAGTGACTTCCTAAAATCTATGCTAAACCTTCCAAAGACTAGGGTAACCAGTTCAACCACTTTTCCCTTTACATTTGTAAATATCCCTCCTTTTTGATGTAATTAGCAATATCCTCTCCTTTGTTTTCTGTAAAAGGTAACCACCTAAAGCGAACCATTGGGTAGTAAATGAGGACCATCTTCAATGTAATGTGCCCAGAAAAGCAATAAAAGCCTGTCAAGGCAAGGGTCGGGGTGCTCTTCTCTTGGGAGAGTGGCCATGCTGTTCCTTTTCCTCCACAGGACTCTGTGTGAATGTGTCCATTGCAGCCACAACACATGGATCACGTGGGCCGGGATCTGCATCAATATGCTACTTTTAATAATCAAAAATTATTAAAAAGTAGATCTTACCCCAAACTATTCTCTATCCCTCATCATTTTTATTTATATCATATAATCTTTTGTAGCTCTCCAGGAATTGAACCAATTTCCATGAGTTCACAAAATAAAAGGAACTGTAAATTTAGAATGAATAATCTCTTTATAGATGCAACTCATTCAACATTTATCAAATTTACCAATGGCAAACACATTATTAAAAGCTGGGGACAAAAAGAGCAAATGCAAATATAAAAAGAGTGTGACATTCCTAACGTGATGTTTCTTTGTGTCTATACTAACTTCATTGTACCTCAGAGAGCTTTCTTTGTGCTTACAAGCCTAGGAGCCAAGGCTGAGTTTTGTATTCTGTTGGAGAAGGCAACTGCCTATGAGAAAAAACCATAGGTACTTTTAAGCTGTCCTCATCAAAATAAAAAATGCCATCTTTGTTGACAAATATAATGAGCCCTTAAAATCTTGGAAGAATTTGACATTTTTGATGAATGCTTTAAACATAGAATTCTCATTAGTTTATTTTGTTCATTATATTCCTCTTATAAGTGAGATCATATAGTATTTGTCTTTCACTGACTGGCTTATTTCACTTAGCATAATGTTCTCCAGTTCCATCCATGATGTCACAAAAGGTAGGAATTCCTTCTTTTTTCTGCTGCATAGTATTCCATTGTGTAAATGTATCATTTTTTAAAATATATAGAACCAAAGACATAAATAATGGAACAGACTGACAGCTGTGAAAGGGGAGGTGTGAGGTGGGAACTGATTGAAAGAAGGGGAAGGGATTAGTCAGAGAACATAGGAGTATAGAAAGGACCTGTGGTCACGGACAGTGGTGTGGGGACTGACTGTGGAAGTGGAGGATGGGCTGGTTGGAGGAGGGAGAAGGAAAAATTGAGACAACTGTAATAGCATAAACAATAAAAGATTAAAAAAGAAAAAAAAAGGAATTGAAGGAATAAAAACATAACTCTCTTTTCCCTGATTTCCATAATAAACTCTCCCAATTTTACCACTGCTATAACTAAACTATTTTTGGGACATTGTTCTGTAAATGTTGGTTTCCCTTTAGTTTCAAGCCTTGCCATTTTGTACTTTCAAACTCCATAATTTTTGTGAAAACTCCTTTACCCAGACTACTCCAGTTTTGCTTATAAGCATACATTCCTTCCCTCACAAATTTTTTATGCTTTATAACATTATTTCAAAGTCAGTCTTTTTTTATTTCTTCTAAAACATTTTTGGTGGCCTAGAATAGAAGATGCTCACATTCTGTTGATAAATTAATGTGTAAGGTTATTGATATCTCATTTTCATGAATTTAAGAATGACGTGTTAAGAAGAGTGACCTTGAGGATGCACCTGTCATTGGTATGTAATGTTACCCTGTGACAAACAGGCCAAGAAAAGATGCAAAATCCTAATAATCCAAATGGGCCTTAAACATAATCTAAACCTATCCTAACATTAAGGGCATTGAAGTTTGTCCGATAAAGTTAAATGACAAATCTAAGGACCCACAATGAATTAATGTTAGAGATGAGACAAGAATTATATTTCTGTAATCAAATTCCTCTGCTCTGTCACTCAGCAATGGTTGTCGGGAAAATTGTGGCACAACGCTAAGAGTCTAAGATGGTTACAAGGGATCGGCATGTGTCACTGTTTATTACCAGTTCCTTCCTGTGTCATTTCCAGACACGGATCTCCTTAGGGATACCACAAAAGGAATTGTTGACTATAGTGGTTGAGACAAAAACTATACAGCTCTCAAACAAAGGAATTACATTTTTGAGGAAAATTGTCAGTGATTATCCCAGTATAATCATCATGGGAGAAACATTTATTTGTTCAACAATTTCTTGCCCTAACTATGTCCTCATAGTTTCCCTATTTCACTAAATATTCAGGTATTAAAACATACAAAAACATTTGAATACTGGTTATAGGTGAATTATTTTATTTAGTAATATTCCAGATAGTATTAGATCATCAGATTATATTTACAGTTTCAATTTAGAAATAATTCAGAAATGATGATTAACTTTTGGAAACTAGCTATTTGTTATGGATTCAGAGGGGAAGAAAAAGCTTTCGCTGAATGAGTCATAAAGGATACTCATCACATTAATTTTACTACATTTGAGATGTTACAAAATCAGGAGGGCTGGTAAAACATTTTGTGATCTAGTAAATATTTTTCTTCTATTTGCATGATTGACTATTGCCATTAAATAAATTAGTTTTAAAAAGCCCCATGCCAGAGACAGTAAAATGTAATATGAGAGCATATAAGCCAATTAGGGCAAATTACTGCCAAGCAAGGCAATTATACTTAGGCTTAAATATAATTTATGCAATGGATTTATTTTTGCGTCACATTATTACAGATTAATCAAATGTAGGGCAATGATAAGAAAATGAAGAACTTATGAAAGACATTTAACTTGCATGACAATATGGTTTAATGGATGGAAGGAAATATTTTCTGAAAGAAAATGGATGTTCATAACAGTCTTTATCCATGTTTTTGAACAATAAAATATTGTTGCTTTTAACATAAATAAGTTAGTACGTGGATATTATGGCTCAATGTTCATTTTCATACATTTTATTATTTGATTTTCACAATTGCTCAAGTCATCTTGTGCAAAATCTTTTTTAACTCGAGAGGAAACACTCAGAGCTAAGTTATGTGACTTTACATTTTATTATCCATCTTAGAATAAGTACGTCTTTATGTGTATCAGCCTATCTCATCTGTCTGTCAATCATCTATCTACACACACACACTTGGGAATGAATTTTATGTTTTATGCCCCCAGAATGCTAAAGTAATTTATTCAGTGTGGCAATGAGTGAAATTAACCTCCTGAATATCATCTAATAATGCACATCATTACACTGTATATGAAGAGCTGAGGATTGGCAACTTATTAATTATTTGAGAATTCAGATATCATGGGTTTTATATTAAATATTAGAATTTACCATTACCATTGCATTATTTCTAAATGTTCTTAAATTTAAAACATGTTTGTATGTTTATTGCAAGGTGCATATACCTGCATGTTATATATAACTTAATACAAGTGACACATGGAGTTATATGCAAACACATCTATCTTTTTTTCATGTGACTTACCTCCCTTTCACCACACAATCTCTCCCCTTTCCTTTTCTCGCCTGTCATCCAGCTGGAGTGATTTATGTTAGCATCTTGTTAAATCCTTTCATAAAGGTACTTCATAGTCACATAGCCAAATAGTTATACAGTAATGCAAACATGTCCATGTGTATGTAATTATTTTAGAAGGGAAAATTTGGTATGATTTGACAGAAAGTATCCATATCACATACATTCCTCTGAATCTTGCTTTTTAACCCAATAGTACTTCATAAAGTTCTTTCAAATTCACTAGCAGAGCTTTAATATATTCCTTTATAATAGCTGCATAATTTATTCTAGCATATTATATACAACCATGCTTTTAATGATTAGTGGACAAGTGGCTTACAGTTTTTAGTCATTATAAATGATGGTGCAAATCCATCCCTATATACATACCATCAGTTAATGTACTTTTGCTTTCTATTAAGTAAATTACACGTAGCAGGATGTTTAAATCCAAAGGCATGTGTAATTTAAATTTATGAGACATTACAAATTTCTTTCTGTAAAGGCTATACTAGATTTATTTTGGTGATCATTTCATAATGCATACAGATACTGGATCATTATTTTGTATACCTTGTTTATCACAGACTATAATTTGATTTTTATTGCTTACACTATTCCAGTTGTCTCCGTTTTCCCCTTTGCCCACTTCCCACCAGCCATCACCCGCCCCCTCCCCTCAGGCCATCAGCACACTGCCCTCTCTGTCTGTGCGTCCTGCATACACATTCCTTGTCCAATCCCTTCCCTTCTTTCACCCAGTCCTCCCCAACCTCTCCTCTCTGACAACTATGGTCTCACTTATATGTGAAAACTAGTGAACAAAACAGACTATAATTTAAACCAAAATTTCCAATATCCATTTTCTTTTAAAAATAGTAACCTAAAGTTTTCATAATTAATGTTTTTTGTTTTTATCTTAAGTGGTGATGGGAAAGTGGAGGCAACGGTACTGGAACAACAATAAAAAAATAAAAAATATACATACTAAAATAGCACATAATAACAAAATAATTGGTTTCCTTTCACAGTTTTAATTTGAAACGTGTAAATTCTTTCAATACCTGTGAAAGTGTCCAATCTTCAGGTTAGTTAATTTTTCAAAATTATGTTTGATGGCTATTAATGGTGCCACCATTTTTATGACATATTATTTTTAATATATGTCTACAAAAATTAACCTAGAAGAATGCAGGTCAGTTTTAGAAATTTGCTTAAAATAGGGAGAAATAACATAATTATATATTTTTTACCTTTCTTTTTGTTTGGGTGGCATATGACATTTATTGATTTGGGGATATTGTGTCAACCTTGCATCCCTGGAATAAACCCAGTGTGATCATGGCGTATAATCTTTTTAATGTATTGCTGGATCCAATTTGCTAATATTTTGTTGAGGATTTTAGCATCTATGTCCATCAGGGTTATTGACCTTTAATTTTCTTTCTCTGTAGTGTCTTTATCTGGTTTTGGAATTAGGATAATCTGGTCTTGTAAAATGATTTTAGGAGTCTTCCTATCTCTTGAAATTTTTGGAATAGTTTGAGAAGGATAGGTGTTTCAGGTGTTTCTTTTCTTTCTCTCTCTTTCTTTCTTTCTTTCTTCCTTTTGTTCTTTCTTTCTTTTTCTTTCTTTTTTTGAGTTATTGGTAAAATTCTCCTGTGAAATATCTGGTCTGGGACTTTTGTTTTGGGGAGTTTTTTGATTACTGCTTCAATTTTATTAGTTGTAATCTGTTTATGTAGATTTCCTAATTCTTCCTGATTCAGTTTTAGAAGATTATGTGTTTCTAGGAATTCATCCATTTCCAGATTGTCCAATTTGTTGGCATGTAGTCTTTCATAATATTTTCTTACAATCCTTTGTCTTCCTGTGGTGTCAGCTGTTATTTCTCCTCTATCATTTTGGATTTTATATATTTGAATGCTCTCCTTTTTTTTTTTTATCTTTCTGACTCTGGTTAAAGGTTTGCAATCTTATTTATCTTTTCAAAGGACCACTCTTGTTTTCATTGATGTTTGTATTTTTATACTCTACTTTGTTTATTTTTGCTCTGATTTTTATATTTTCTACTTTCTACTCACTTTGGACTTTCTTTGTGGTTCTTTTCAAGTTCCTTTAAGTGTAAAGTTAGATTATTTAGTTGAGATTTTCTTGTTTCTTGAGGTAGGCCTATCTCTGATGATATGGATTTCCTTCTTAGGACTGCTTTCACTGTGTCCCATAGAGTTTGAATTGTTGTGTTCTCACTTTCATTTGTTTCAATGTGTCTTTTGATTTTGCCCTTGATATCATTGTTAACCTGTTTAATGTTTAGTAGCATGTTATTTAGCATCCATGTCTTTGTATGATTTTAGGGGTTTCTTTTGTGATTGACTTCTAGTTTAATAGCATTGTGATCAGAGAAGATGCTTGATATGATTTCAATCCTCATAAATTTATTGAGACTTGTTTTGTCTCCTAACATGTGATCTAACCTAGTAAATGTTTTACGTGCACTTGAAAACAATGTATATGCTACTGCTTTGGGGTGAAATGCTCTGTAGATATCAATTAAATCTATCTTATCTAGTGTGTCATTTAAGGCCACTGTTTTCTGCTGATTTTCTGTCTGGAAGATCTATCTATTGATATCAATGGGGTATCAAAATTCTCCGCTATTTCTGTATTATTGTCAATATCTCTATGTCCATCAATATTTGATTTATATATTTAGGTATTCATGTGCTGGGTATATAAATGTTTATAAGGTTTATATCCCACTGTTGCATTGTTCCCTTTATCATTATGTAGTATCACTAGTCTCTTATTATAGACTTTGTCTGATATAAATATTGCTACCCCTGCTTTCTTTTTTCAATTTGCATGAAATATCTTGTTCTTCTTTTTCTTCATAGTCTATGTGTATCTCCATTTCTGAGTTGGCTTTCTTGCAGACAGCATATATATGAGTCTTGCTTTCATATCCATTCAGCTACCCTGTGTCTTTTGAATGGAGCATTTGAGCCATTTACATGTTAAGTGATTTCTGATAGATCACTTTGTGCAAAATGTATGTTCCATTTTGATCTTTTAACTATATTTCTTTGTTGTCTCCTCTTTCCCATACTTCTCTCCTCCTGGTCTTCCTCCTCCTCCTTCTTCTTTCTTCTATCAGAAACCTTTGCCCTGGCTGGTATATTTCAGTGGATTGAGCGCAGGCAGTTCAACTCCCAGTCAGGGCACATGCCTGGGTTGAAGGCCAGGTCCTTAATGGGGGCCACATGAGAGGCAGCCACACATTGATGTTTCTCTCCCTCTCTTTCTCTCTCCCTTCTCCTCTCTCTAAAAATAAATAAATAAAATCTTTTTAAAAAATTCTCTAAAAAAAAAAGAAACCTTTAAAGTTTCTTGTAATACTGGTTTGGTGGTAATGGATTTCTTTCACTTTTTCTTGTTTGGGATACCCTTTATTTCTCCTTCATTTTTTTTATTTGTTTGTTTTTTATTTATTTTTAAAAATTATTTTATTGTTCAATTACAGTTGTCTGCATTTCTCCCCCACTACTCCCCCCAACCCCAGCCAAACCCAACTCCCTCCCTTGCTTCCACCCTCCCCCTTGGTTTTGTCCATGTGTCCTTTATAGTAGTTCCAGAAAACCCTTCTCCCCACTGTCCCCTCCCCCCTCCCCTCTGGCTAGTGTTAGATTGTTCTTAATTTCAATCTCTCTGGCTATATTTTGTTTGCTTTTTTCCTTTGTTGGTTATGTTCCAGTTAAAGGTGAGATCATATGGTGTTTGTCCCTTACTGTCTGGCTTATTTCACTTAGCATAATGCTCTCCACTTCCATCCATGTTGTTTCAAGTGGTAGGAGCTCCTTCTTTCTCTCTGCTGGGTAGAATTCCATTGTGTAAATGTACCATAGTTTTTTTCATCCACTCACAAACCAAAGTGCCATTTTAATTATGATGTGTCTTGGTATGGCCCTCTTTGGGTTCATCTTGTTTGGGACTCTCAGACTTTTGTGTGTATTTTCTTCACCAGGTAATGGAAATTTTTGGTCATTATTTCTTCAAATGGGTTCTCAATGCCTTACTGCCTCTCTTCTCCTGCAGGTATTCCTTCAATGAGAATGTCATTACACTTCATGTTGTCCTAAATGTCCCTTAAACTAGCCATTAAATTTTTTTTCCCCTGCTCTGATTAGGTGTTTTCTGCTACCTTGCCTTCAACATCATTGACTTAATCCATTGAGTAATTCAACCTATTATTATTTATTTCTTCTAATGTAGTCTTCATTTCAAAAAATGTATTCCTCATTTCTGACTGGTTGTTTCTCATAGTTTCTATGCACATTTTCATGAGGTTGAAGTTCTTACTATGTTCCTTGTGCATCCTTAAAATTTTCTATTTTCTGAACTCTATATGTAATAAATTGCCTGATTCTCTTTTAGTTAGCTCTTTTTCTGGAGATTCCTCCTGTTCATTCATTTGTTGTATGCTTCTTTACCTCCCCCTTTTGGCTGCCTCTTTGTGCTGTTTTATGTATTAAGTAGACCTGCTATGTCTCCCAATCTTGGTAGGGTGTCCTCATATAGTAGACGTTCTGTGGGAATCAGTAGCTCAGACTCCTTCATCTCCCGAGCTGGGAGCTACAGGAGTGTTCCTTGTGTGGGTTGAGTCCTTCTGTTGTAATTGAGTATTGATTGCTATTGGCTTATTTGCATTGATTCTAAGGCTGGCTGGCTGTAAGGATCAACTCCAAGTGCAGTGTACAAACTGCTGGACAGGTGCTCACCATGCAAAGAGGAATTCACCTCACCAGGGTCTGGTGCCTGGCAAGATCACCCTTTGGATTTGCTGCATATGTTTGTTAAGTCAATTGGATGGTGCTTTGATGTTACTTGAAGCTGGCCATTCAGTGTGTCTGTCCTGTGGCCTCTTTGGCGGGACTCTGGTACATATCAATGTCAAATGCTGCATGTGACTGGCCCTAGGTGACCTATTTAAAATACAAATCACTCCACGTATTGTGGCAGCCTCGCTGGCCCTATTGTGTGTGGGAAGAACCAAGCTATGCTCCAAGTACAGCATCCACCAGCAAGGAGCTTAGGGTCAGGTAGGCAGTGGACCCCAGGCATCTCAAGATCCACCTTTGCCTGCCTGTATTTGCTGGCTGCCTGTTAGGCTCAGTCAGTAAAAGTTTTTGACAGTACTCGAATTTCATGAGTTAAATTCTCAGTGAGTCACTACATAGGGGTAACTGGTGTTCACCAGATTGATACTGGTTCAGACTCAGTGCCAGTGCTGGGTCGCAGGGTATACCCAATGTAACTACCTCCATGCTTGGTTCCAGCAGAATTTTGTAGTGGGGTGGTATCTCAAGGAGTGGTCAGGATGAGGCCAGCAGTGTTTATTTAATATGTCCAAACCAACCCAGATTTTGTGAAAGGAAGATTCTCGGTTGGACAATTTGAGGTAAAATGGCTCCTCACTAAGAGCCACACAATTCAGTCTGTCCTAGATTCTACTGGGAACCGAGTTCAACAAGGTGGGGCCTTGGGAGTTGTGAGTGTGGGGCTGAGGGGTATTCCAGGAAGGGAGAAGCCCTGGTCAGGCTTGGGGGATGTTAAGGGTAGTGACCCCTTCCCCAGAGCTACACATTCAATCTCTCTTGAATTTTTAAAAAATGTTCTCCTGAGGATATGTTTATTGATTTTAGGGTGTGAGAAAGGTAAGTGGTAGAGAGAAAGAGAAGGCAAGAAACATCAATGTGAGAGAAAAACATCTATTGTTTGCACCCTGAGGTTGTGGGACTGAACCCACAACCTTGGTATGTGCTCTGACCATGGATTGGATCCACATCCTATTTGGTGTGTGGGATGATGCTCCAATCAACTGAGCCACCTGGCCAGGGCAATCCCTCTTGGATTCTGCCCAGACCCCTGGGGAATGAGCTCAGCAGGGAAGGGTGCCTGATATCAGCAGAGTGTGGCCACCAGGAGCCCAGATGATGGGCTTTGAAATCTCCCATGAAGGTGAATTGCCAGTAAGGTTCATGGAGAATTGGAGGAAATGGTTCTCACCCCAAAGCCGCACAACTCAGTCACTGACTCTGGAGTTTCTTTGGATGTCTAAATCCCAGCCCAGTCATTGGACTCCTTAGCAGAGTATGAGCTCGGCAGGTAGGGAGTCCAGAGAGCAGAGCTATTGCTTTCCCCAAAGCTGATGCCATATGGAGGTGAGTGGTCCACACAAGAAAGATGGCTTCTGCGGTATTGGAGAGAGACTCAGCACCAGGATCCTGGCAGCTGTGCCCCAGCTCTCCCCAGAGCCACAAATCCCCATCTTTCCTCACACATTCTAGTCCACTCTGCCCTCCTCTGGTGGAGCCTAGGGTGAGTGGCTGTGAACAAAATTTTATCTGTTGGTTTTTTAAGAGGGTGCCTGTGTCCCTAGCAGACATTTTTCTCTCCTAGGTACACAGAATCCCTGCTGATTCTCACAGCCAGATGTTATGTTGGCACCTTTTTCTGTCTCTGGTGTTCTGGACTAGAGAGCCCAGTTTGAGGTTGACACCCCCACCTCCTCAGGGGAAATCCCCCACAGCTAAGCTGTCTTTCCCAAATCTCAAGCTGTTGGCCACATGAGTGGGGCCAGCCCATCTCACATGTCTACCCTTCCTACCAGTCTCAATGTGGCTTCTTCTGCTGGAGTCCTGTGGAAGAAAAGGGACTGCATGGACACTCACTCAAGAGGAGAGCGCACGGACCCTTGCTTTGAAAGGCTTTTATTTGCTTAATTTGCATAGGAATACAGGGAGTATATGGAAAGCTTATCAATCATTGTCAGGCAGTAACAACCAAATAGATAACATTCAAAGAACTCTGAGTACTTATTTTGATTCAGGGTCAGATAGCTAAAGGACCATAAAACTTTGGGGAAACAAACTCATCTCAAGCTCCGACCCTTATCATTTAAATTGAGGGTATTAGCAAAGCAGGTTTCACAGGATTTTATGCATTCTTTCTTAGGCCTGATCGCCCCAGGGAACCCGCCCTTTCCAGCCCAGGGCTGCACCCACCTCCAGCATTTTTTCAGGCTTAGGTCAAGCAGGGGAAGTAAGGCAGCCAAGAGATTAGGAGACTTCTTGCAGACAGAATGAGGACTTAGGCTATGTCAAAGCCGAGGGGCGAGGGTCCATCACCCCCTTTTTCTATAGCCCCCCAAGTCCTTCCCTGAGGGCCTCTTTGTGACTATGCCTGTCTTAGGTCATCCCTCCCTTGAGGAATCTTACCCATCATTGGCTAACTGGTCAGGCTGGGGGCCAAGCAGGATGAAGTAATGGGGGCAGAGGTGGTGCTCCTGCCAGAGAGAGAAGCTTTGTCTCCTTAGTGGCTTATGGTCCCAAGGTCTGTCACTCAGCCATGGGGGGTTACAGTCTCTGAAACCAGGCAGGTAAGTTCCCAAAACTTACCAATGGGTATTTTTATTTCTGGTTTCTTACTCTTCCAGATCTTCTTTCTGGATTTAATTTTATTCATGCAAAGTGAAGCTCAATTATACATTTTTAAAATGCAAAATAAATATATCTATAGTTTTTCACATGTAAAAACTTCTATTTGTTGGGTCTGTAGACTGACTTAGTCACTAGAATTTTCTCTTTTTTTTAATGTATTTTTTGTGAGTTATTCTTCATGAGCAGTATCTCTCTTGAGAGTCCTGTGCATGCGCCTGCTTTCTATAGAATAGTTTTGTGTTGGGTTTTTTGTTTTGTTTTGTTTTGGTTTTTGCCTCTGTCCATCTTCAGTAGTACTCATAAGCAGGCATAAAACCATCTTTGAATGGAACCTCTTGCAGTTGCATTTCTAATAACCTGTGAAAAATGATATGCCTTATGTCAGATACATTTTGTTTATGTTTTGAATAAAAATACTTCAATGTTATAATCACTTATTATTATAAGTTACATTATATTCAGATCTTAAAGAAAACTAGGAAGGTTTAGATAGGGCAAAAAGTGGAACCAAAAAATGTTAGAGAACATACAGAGCCAGCCTGTACTCAATTTGTTTTTTATAATTACTTTCAAATATGAAGGATTACTTTTACACTTAGATTCATTAAATAAATAGAATTAAGAAATATTTCAATATCACCTGATGAATGTATTTTATTGAGATATTATCTATAGTAAAATAAATATTTATTCATTTCTTTTTCCCTATATCAAGAAACAAATATTCATTCCTTCTTTTGTTGACTCAAAACTCTGAAGTCGTGTTATTATGGCTTCAGCAACTATTAACCAGACTATTCTATGAAATTTTATTTTTTTTATTCCTCAGCATTATTAAAAATTGGAGACCTTGGAAGTAGCAAAGCATTTTTTTATTTCAAATGCTGATATTCTGGTTTACTATAGGTGATTAAACATTTCATTTCATTAGCATACCACTTGTAAATAATACTTTACCACATTGGAGTTTATACTTCCACCTCTTCCCCATACCTGTGTGTGTTCTCCACACACAGCACAGCCTTGAGAATTCTTGGAAATAAATGAAAGCATATGAAAAATTTAAATGAATAATGGAGAGCTGGAAAAGACAGATGAGAATTAATGACTGATTAAAGCATGAAAGTGGAGACCAGGGTATCTACAAACAGAAACCTAGAAGCAAGCAAAACTCTGCCAAGGGTAAGGATTTGTTCATCTTTGAGTAAATTTAGTAACAAAATTTAATGTGAAGCTTAAGACAAAAAACTTACAGTGAGCTGTAGTAGTGTAATTTGGAAAGACCATGTCTTTTGTAAAACTTGTCAGGGGATCTACACTCAAAAAATCTCTGGTAATCTAAATGAAATTATACCCTTAATCATTGATAGTGTATTCTAACAAAATTTTATGTAATAAGATATCTTATAATATGCTCTCCTAAGAAGTAATGCAAATCTAGAGATTTTTTCAAATAATATGGGTCAGTAGCACTTACATATCATGAAATTCATTGACCAATTCAATGGTAAAGTGAATATTGAAATGCCTATTTAAACATTCTTTTCTATTTTTTAAAGATTTTTTTATTTGTTTGTTTATTTATTTATTTATTGTTAGAGAGAGGGGGAGGGAGGGAGGGAAACATCAATGTGTGGTTGCTTCTAGTGTGCCCCCTACTGGGGACCTGGCCCACAACCCAGGCATGTGCCTTGACTGGGAATCAAACTGGTGACTCTTTGGTTCAGAGGCTGACACTCAATCTACTGAGCTACACCAGCCAGGGCTTTTCTATTTTTAGTACTTCAATATTTTAGATCACAACTCTGGTCACAAAAAATCGAGAGGAAAATACAGAGATTTCCCATGTATCTCCTGCCCTAACACATGCATAGACTCCCCCATTATCAACTTCCTTCATGAGAATTGTGCATTTGTTACAATTGGTGAAACTACGTAACACATCATAATCACCCATAGTTCATGGTTTACCCTAGAGTTTACTGTTGGTGTTGTATATTCTACAAGTTTTGAAAAAAATGTATGATGACACATATCCATCATTATAGTATCAAACAATATTTTTACTGCTCTAATATCCCTATACTTCACCTCTTCATCCTCCCAACACCCAACCTCTGGCAACCACTGATCTTTTTACTGTCTATGTTTCTACCTTTCCAGAAGTTATAAAGTGGAAAAGTACAGTATTTAGCCTTTTCAGATTAGCTTTTTTCACCTTGTAATATGCATTTAAGTTTCCTCCATGTTTTTTAAAGTTTTGTTTCACTTTGGCATTGAGTTATAATCAACTTTTCAGATGTACCGTAGTTATTATATATCCATTCTCCTGCTGAAGGACATCTTGGTTACTTCCATGTTTTTACAATTATGATTAAAGCTGTTTAAACATCCATGTACAGTTTCTGGTGTGGACATAAGTTTTCAACTTCTTTGGGTAAATACTAAGGAGCACAATTGCAGAATCATACAGTAAGAGTATTTCGAGTTTTGTAGGAAACCACTGAACTGTCTACCAAAGTAGAAGTGTCATTTCACATTACCACTAGCAATGAACGCGCGTTCCTGTAGGTCCACGTCCTTGCCAGCATTTGGTGCTGTCAGTTTCTGGATTTTGGTCACTCTAAGGGTGTGTGGTGGCATCTCATTGTTGTTTTAATTCACAATTCCCTGATGACATAGGATGCAGAACATGTTTTCATAACTTTATTTGCCATCTGTTTTCCTTCTTTGGCAAGGTACCTGTTAAGGATTTTATAGTTTGTATTTTCACATGTAAAAATTTTAAATGCCAACAAGAATCTGAAATACTTTATCTTATAAATTTTCAAAGTTCTGGAATCTTACTTGGACATGTTAAGTTACATATATAAGTGTATATATGTATGTAAACAAATGCTATTATATCTATATCAATCACAACTAATTGGTTTTACTATTTTAAATCTTGGTAGAATGTTTCATAGGTTGTTAATTTTAATTTTTAGATCAAGGTGTTATAAAAATACTCATTTTATGAAACTACCACCTTAAATACAAAGCCTATCAAATCAGTAGTACATAGATGTAAAAACCAAAAATAACATCCAGTTTTAGAGAGCCATGGAGAAACATCAGTCTCTCCTAAATATCATTAAATAATCAGTTAAAAGGGGTCATGTGTTATTAAGTAACTCATCTTGAGTATATTTGCATTAATCTTCTAATCACTTGTGAAGTACTAGTTTCTATGAAGTGTTACATTGCATATATTAACAAATTGCTCTGAGATTTAAAAAAATAAGTTCTTTAGGTACATATTTCAAATGCTTATTAAAAAAACTTTGTAAATTCATTAAAATACTAGGATTCAGTGAGTATACCTTATAACATCCCCATGATAACACATTTTCTTGCTAATGAATCATATGGTCTCACCTATAAGTGGAACCTAATCAACAAAACAAACAAGCAAGCAAAACATAACCAGAGACACTGAAATAAAGAACAAACTGACAGTAACCAGAGGGAGTGGGGCAGGGGGGTAAGCAGGGAAAGAAGGGGAAGGGTCATCAAGGAACATGTATAAAGGACCCATGGACAAAGTCAAAGGGGGTAGGATTTAGGGTGAGAGGTGGGGATGGATGGAACAGGGGAGGGTTGTTGGGGAAAAGTAGAGACAACTGTGTTTGAACAACAATAAAAGAATAAATTAATCCAAAAAATAAATGGAAAGTTAAAAACAAAAAAGTAAAGTAAAATAATTATTTACATGTTTGAGCTGAAAAAGAAACATTCTCTTTCATTTTTAAAGTCAGACTTCACTGATTTCCCTCTTAGTTAATCATTAACCTCTTAGTTAATTAAGTTCCCAAAGAGTAGCTTGCTTTTCTTTTTTTACTCTTCTTTCCTGTTTTTATCAAAAAAAAAATTCAAGTTAGTATGGAAATGCTTCAGTCAATTCTAGTTTGTAAAATTTTCCTGACATAATAATTAATAATTCCCTCTTTTATTTTGTGTTGGACAATAAATTATGCAGTCATGATACTCACAATATACAATTAAGTTCTCAGGATGACCAGTTAATAAGTAATCGGGTTGCATCTGACCTCAGATATCTCTCTTAATTTTGTAGAACTGTCCTAGATCTTATTATCTGGTCATTTGCATTAGTTATTTATACTGTTTCTCCCCATTTCACATGAATCTGCTTTCAATACATTCATATTACATTCATAATTATGAATGTATTGGAATAAAATTCTTATTTACAGTGTTAATAATCTGTACCCAAGGGACATATGTTTTTCTCTTTATTTCATCATGTTTTAGCTACATGTCCTTGTAGAAAGTTTTCAAGGTCTGTTATTTTCAGTGGAACAATGATCAGACTGATGATACAATGCCATTGTCCAACCTGTTGGTGTCCATCTGTTAAATGACAGGTACTCTTCGAGGCTTTAAGAAATATAAAGGATGGAAATATGGATCTCACCTTTGAGGACTCACTGTTTGTTGATGAAGATAATAAAATATATTTATTATAGCATTTCAGCAACTCTAAGTAGCCACTGATTGTGACACAATTACTTTACATACCATTAAAAAATACTGTCAGTTGGAACTGACCTAATACCCCTCACAAAAATTATAACACATAGTCAGATTTTAGAGGTATTAGGAGGTAGAAAAATATGCATTTAGAGTATTTATAATATGATACTGTTAGCAATGTAATAAATGCTTTATGGAGCTGGAGACAGAAGACAAAGTGAGAATAGAAGTGACTAAGGATGATATATCTTGGGAGAACGGAGGGGATGGTATTTGAGCTATTTCATAAGTGATAAAGATATGTCACAAAGAATAGGTAGGAATATTGTGGCAACACACTTAAGTAAAGAAAATAATATGTTTTTATGCATAAGTCCCATAATCCTAAACACTAGTAAAATATATTATTATAATTGTGATTTGTCTTCATTATTTGATGTTATGAAGTGCTATTCTGTGTGTGTCATTATTTTAAAGATTTTATTTATTTATTTTTAGAGAGGGGGAATGGAGGGAGAAAGAGGGGGAGAGAAACATCAATGTGTGATTGCCTCTCAAGTGCCCCCCACGGGGGACCTGGCCTGCAAACCCAGGCATGTGTTCTGGCTGGGATTTGAACTGGTGGCACTTTGGTTCACATGCCCACACTCAGTCCACTGAGCCACACCAGTCAAGGCTGTGTGTCATTATTTTAATAGTTCTAACGTGTATCTCTTCAGACCATATTTAATCTTAATGGGATAATTTCATGTCTTTATTATCTGTGTTGAAAGGATTCGCAAATTGCTACCAGCTTCTAGCTTTCAAAGTCAATCTTTCAGAATTTTTCTTTTTGTTGTTGATGCTATGATATTAAAGCATTTCTCTAGCAAATTCCTTGTGGAAATACTATTATTGTATTTAATGCCTGGGCTCCTTTGAAAGATTTTCAGGGTTTTTATTTCTGTGATGTACAACCATTTCACTCAAGTATTACAACACGTCTTAGACACACAATTCCCTCAAACCTCCATCTTTGTTCCTGTTAGAGCTTTTTTGCTATAATTTGCTGTAGAAAGCTAGCATATTACTTTTACTGGTGAGATAAATAGTACATGCAGTTTTCATGATCCACAATCAATTTTGAGAACAACATTGTTACAGAACAGGTGGGGGGTGGTTCACAATATATTATTACAGGAAGGATCCCCCCTTTCTCTCTCTGGGGGACCCCCCTTCTCTCTCTGGGGGTCCCCCCACACCTACTAGGTTCGCAATGCCCGCCGCTGGAGGAAAGATGTCTCTCAATGCCAGAGACTGGTGAAAAGGAATTACTTATTTAAAAGTTATACAGACTCAGAGTAATGACTTAATGTCTTCATTAAAATACTGAAGTCCTCTAGAATACCCACAGATGCACAGTCCTTCCCTCTCCCTCTGCCCAGTTGGGGTACCGTATCTCAGGAAAAAAAGAAGAAGTCCGTGATTCAGGCTCTCGTACCATCAGCTGTGTGGCCGCCACGATCTCCAGTTAATCCAAAGCCATGTGGCACCTTCTCATGGCCCACCAGCAAGAGTCCTTTCTCCCCTTTTCTTCCTGGCAAAGTCTCTCCTGCTGCCTGAGCCATGTGGCAACAAGGAGCACTCCAAAACCACGTGGTCCTCTCTCTTCTCCTTCAGAAGCGCGGGGTCCTCTCTCTTCTCCCCAAAACCACATGGTCCTCCTTCCTCTCCTCCAAAACCACATGGTCCCCTCTCTATGGCTGCTGTGGCTAAGTTTAAATCCCCGCGCCAGTCTTCCTCTGCAGCCCCATTTCTGACTCCTCCTACAATCAGTTACACCTGCCAGCATTCCCTATTCTTCCAGCTTCACTGGGCTGCCATAGTAAGTCTGGGCATGTGTGGCCCCATGGCATGGAGCCAATCTTCTCCAAGCTCTCATGCAGGCCCTGTAACCAGGGGGAGTTGCCTCCCAGTTACACTTTGGGTGGAAGTCACTCCCATCCCCCTGGCTCAAAGCATGGCCACAGCTATTTAACATATCTATGAAACCAGTTAAAGGTTATAGATATGTTCAATGACCATGCCAGGGGCAAGCTGCAAAGCTGTTGCCATACAAAATAGCTCTGAATGGCCCTGCTCCATGTGTCCCTTCCCCCAGCTCAGGCTTGTGGGGGTGAGAGCATTATATATATTTTTTTTTTCCTAATTTTTCCTGGACACCCTGAGTTCTGGACCCCATTACAAATCCCTATTTGGGGCCCCCCTCTTGGCTGCACCCTGCTTCAACATCTAATTTCTTATGGTTATTTGTATCTTGTCAGGTATACTATGTCAAAGGCTGTCTGCTTAATTTTAAGAAAAAAAAATGACATTTTAAAAATGTATGATTTGGTTAATTTTTAAAATTGCTTTTTCAAAAACATTTTACTGAACTCTGTCACAAACTGGTAACTGTAAACAACTAATATCATACAACAAATACACCGACAGAGATAATGGTCTATTTATTTTTCTTATTTTCTTATATTAATACCATTGTAGAAAGAAATATGTAAAGAGGTATGTTATCGCTTTGTTTTCAAAAACATCTCTGATGAACATACAACTGTGACTACAGAATTAATATATAAAGCGGTTTGAAGAGGTGGTTTGAAGTCATTATACAATGCCAGTCGTCTGCAAGTTATTTCACTGAGAAGAAGCTCCTTCAAAAACTTTAATGGGGATTTCTTGCCAGTTCTCATGGAGAAGATAATGACGAATTTTCATGTTAATGCGATGACCCTAACAGAGGGCAATTATCTCAGGAAGCCAATCAAATATTCATTAGAGCGGAATAAATTTGTTATTTAACCTAAGTGCCTTTTTAGAAACTCAAATGCCAATTTAAAAATGATCAGTTGGCCCTTATTTAAGGTGATTCTATCTATATGCTGTACTATATCATCTTAAACACCACTATTCTTAACTTACTCCTAGATCAAATGTATACGAAATGATCATATCCAATATGATGTAGGGGAGAATAAAAATTCAGAATACAGCTAGAGTGACAGCAGCAATGTGAAGTGTGATGTACTCCCTACTGACTGGTCATGTGCCAAGAAAGATGATATTTAAGCAACTGCTCATGAGATCAGCTAAAGCAGGACCTTATCAGGGCTGATTCAACGATGCGTAAAATGAAGGAGTTACCTAACACACATGCATTTTATGCTGGTAGCCACGTAATAATACGACCGAAGAATCACAGAAAGATAAAATGCTATAATGTTCCCCCTCTGAATATGCAATTCAGTTATGTTTCAGCTTTTCTACCTAAAGGATATCAAATGTGGGATTTATACTCGTAAGAAAACTATTGAAATTCACAAGTCCAATTTTTCATTTGAAAATTAAAATGTGACTGCTATACAGTCCTACATGGTGGCAGATAGGTTTGGTTTTCTTTCTTTTCTTTCATTTCATTTCATTCCTTTACTTGAAAATAGGTGGTCATGAACCCGGCCTCCAGCACGTAAAGCAGAGCATCACCAGTAGTTCGCGTTGGCTTCTATTGTCCTCCATCCATCCACCTGTCCTCCCTCTAAACCAGAGATAAATATCAGCCTTAATTGTGGTGCGTTTATTTCTTTTGAAAAATCATTTTACTAACATATTATTCATAAGTACATGTTTAAAAATTCCAGATAGAGGCTATCACTGTATATAGAATTTTAGAAGGTACATTTTTTATTGAAAATTAATTTTCTAGGATGCATCTATATTAAATTCTTCCACATATTTAGGTGCCTTTTAAAGGCTTCAATATTTTTATCCTAACAGACTTGTGTGAGTTTTAGCATGTGAATTTCTAATTTCCGTATAATTGTATGGTAATCATGTTCATCTAGTTTTTAGTGATTGTCATCCTAATATATATAAGGTGGTATGTCATTGTGATTTTGATATACATTTTCCTGGTAATTAATGAGATTGAGCACCTTTCCACATGCATGTTGACCATTTGTTTATCTTTCTTGGAGAAATGTCTATTCAAGGCCCTAGTCTCTATTTAAAAAATGGTTGCTTGTTTGTTTTTCTTTGTTTTTGAGAATTCTCAGAGTTATTTTTATTCTGGGTATTAACTTCTAAACATACATAAGACTTGCAAATATTGTCTCCTACTTCATAGGTTGTCTCTTCCCTCTGATGATTAACCAACTCTCTTTTCAAATTCACTTAAAAGTTCTAATTGTTGCTCTGTTTATTTATTTTAAATTTCAGCAACCTGAGTAGTTCATGTAATAGTGCTATTTCTCATATTCAGGTGTTGTAATGGGGTGTGGACAGATTGAGGAGTGAGGGGCACTGAACTCCATCTGCCCGATGTTTGGAAAGTGGAAAAAACACTCTCTTAAATGCTTCTGAATTGCAGGGTTTGGGGCTGGGACTTCAGAAACAAAGCACGTAGAAAACCTGCTCTCGTTTCCTCCCCCTTGCTAGCCAGGTCAGGGGGAGGGAGGCTGAGCATTCCTGGGCCAGTGGGCACTGGAGACTGAGGCAGGCGACAAGCCTGTTCCTCCCCTTGTTCCAGAGGAGGCCGCCGTCCTGGTGACCAGTGCTGTGCTGCATGGCCCTGCTCCGCCAGGCACATGGATATGCCAGTGAGCGGACAGCTGGAGGGATGAGGCGCAGGTCCCGGGCTGGCTGGCAACAGCCACAGGAAAGGGCATCGTGCTGCGAGTAGCACCCTGGTACTCAGAGACTCGCAAAGACACTCAGAGCCAAACTGTGACTGGGAGCCAGCTAAGCCACCTGTGTATGCCAAGGGATGATATTTTTACAGGGGAGAAGGAATCCCAGGTGTAGTTAGTCTTGAACTGAGCTGACAAAGGGTGTGTGCGGTTACTTGCCTTTGGGTGTTTTAAAGGGGAATGGGCTTTGAGGGAAAGGCCCCTTATTCCAAAATTGTGTAGTTTTTAAGTAAATACCTCCTTTCCTTTTTACCAAACCTCTGCCTCTGGCATTTATGGGAGGCAAGCAACAGAACCCTGCAGTGGTTTACAGTAACGGGGTTCCATATTTTCCTTTGCTTTTTTGTCTAATTGTGCTACCTAGATCCAAATAAAAACAGAAGTATTAGTAATAGGAAACATTTTATTACTAATTGTAAAGACGAGTTTTGAATAATTTTTTTGCTTAGAATAATATTTGCCACATTTTAAACATTTTAGAACAGGTTTAGATTTACATAAAAGTTGTAAATTTAGTAGAGAGATTCCCTATATACCCTGCAACTATTTTTCACTATTTACTATGGTAAATGTATTAGAATTATTAAAGCCAATGTTAGTTTTTAGCTATTATGCCTTTGTTTTTCTTGCTGCAGGGACATACGCAGTACACCACAGTGCATTTGGTTGTCTTGTGCCCTTGGGCGTCACTCTGCTGTACTGGTTTCCCAAACTTCCCTTGTTTCCGATGACTGTCGTTGATGTGTGCCGCTCAGTGTGTTCAGAAAAGAACTGAGGCACATTAAATATTTTAAGAATTTATTTGAGAAAAAATTGATTAGAATCAGGAAGTGCTAAACTAGAAGTAGTGAGGGGTGCTCTGTTGACAGGGGATAGGGAAAAAACATACAGAGAATTGTGGAAGCCAGGAAAGAAAATCATTTCATTGACTTCCTATATAGCTTAAAGCCTAATTGGTTGTGATTGGTTATCATTAGCTTGGGGCACTTATAGCCTTAAGTTTGGGGTTGTTGACATTGGCCACCAAAGCATTACAAGCCAATTCAGTACAATGGACTCTTCGTTTAATTAATTTGTCAGGTGTTCTGTAGAATTTGGGATTTGTCTGATGTTTTCCTCATAATTATACTGGTGTTACTGGTTTTTTAAAGTAAGGGCACATAAGTGAGATGCCATTTTTATCATGTTACAGCAAGGGTGCATACTATCAGCTAGACTTATCAGTGTTGACATTGGCCTTGATTACCTGGCTGAGGTAATATTTCTGAGTTTCCTCTAATGTACATTTTCTTTTGCTTTCAATTTGAAAGATTCCATTGGTATACATAGTTGGTTACTCAGCTATGGTCTGAATCTTTGCGTCCCCTCAAATTTGTTTACTGAAATACTCATCACCAAACATGGTAGTATCAGGAGGTGGAGCCTTGGGAAAATGATAATATCATCTGGAAGGAGCCTTCATAAATAGAATTAGCATCCTCATAAAATAGATCCCACAGAGCTCCCTAGATCCTTCCACTGTGTGAAGATACAAGAAGTGTACAACCCTGAAAAGAGCCCTCACTCGACCTTGATGGCTGATCTCAGACTTCCAGTCTCCAGAACTGCGAGCAGTACATTTCTGCTGTGTAGAAGCCGTGTGGTCTGTGCTATTTTGTTATAGCAGCCTGAGCAAACTAAGACAATTAGGTTGTTAAACATATTTAAAATACAGCTAGTTTATTTTGTCACATTCTGCATCCATTCTATGAATCCTCCAACTTCTAAATGATATGTCTCCATTTTTCATATATTAACTTCCATTGGGTTTTGGCAAAGCCATGCATTATATATCTGCAATTACTTATCCCAGAGTAGTTTAATCTCTCTGAAAAATGCCCTTCACTCTCCCTGTTCTGTCTCCCCGCTAACACCTTTGACACACTGACCTTTTTACTGTCTCTATAGTTTTCGCATCTTTCAGAATGGAATATAATTGGAATCATTCAGTACATAGTCTTTTCACATCAACTTCTTTTACTTACTAATATGCATTAAAGATTTATCCATATCTTCTAGTGGCTTGATAGCTAATTATTTTTATTTCTGAATATAATTCTATTGTAAAGATCTCATGTAGATTTTTTATAAACTGATTTACTTACTGGAGGACATAAGGCAGATTTAATTTATGACAATTATGTATAAAGTTGCTATAAACATTTATGTGTAGTTTTTCATGTGGACATAATTTTTAATTCAGTTTGCTAAATACCTTGAAGTATAATTGCTGGATGATGAGGTAAGTCTATGTTTAGACTTTGTAAGAAACCGTCAAACTGTCTTCCAAAGTGGCTATACCTTTTTGCCTTCCCACCAGCAATGAATGAGAATTTCTTGCTCACCGAGAATTTCTTGTTCAGCCCATTCACCAGGTGAATACAGTCACGTGTGAGTTTTCAGCTTCGTAACAATGTGGTCCACTACACTGTTGACCAGTCATCATCTAGTGATTTCTCAAATTTAGCTGCTGTGCCATCTTTGCCTCTCTTTCCTATTTCACTGTAGCTGTTACTTTAGTACTTCTCAGAGTGCTCAGGCCTCACACAGAGCTCAGTGAGTGTCCTCTTTTCCTTTCTGGAAATAACATATCATCGATTCATTAACACTGAACTCACAGACAACAGCGTTGTAATGCATGTCCCAAAAAAGCTTATCTTATGCAGATATTTTCTCTATAAGGTACTGCACAGCTTTCTTGTGCTTAACCGTGTTACACAGTGCTACAGTACTATGATTGCTGGCCATCTGAAACAGTTAAATCACCATCAAATAGCCAAATATGTGATAAACATGGCCCAAAATAGACTTTGAAAAGGACACTTATCTTCAGTATGAAAGCCGAAGGCAGCATGCCGCCTTGTCCAGCCTTAGGTGGGCATGCGCGTGGCCAGGTACTCAAATGTTTCCACAGTTCTGATCATGTCTACAAGTGACTGCAAAAGTGCCCCGAGTGTTGATTTGGGATCTGGGGTTTACAAAAGAACATGAACAAGTAGCCACATTCTCAAATATAGAATCCATTAATAATGAGGATTGACTGTGTATGGTTATGCATGTGCACATTTGTATGTAAAATATTTATTTTGCAGAGTGGCAAATATTTAGAGTTGCTAGATATGTGTAAATTCCCAGCCAAGTCAAACAAGGTGATGCTTCTGCATCTTGTTTCAATTCTGTGCAGAGATACATGATGAGGAAATAGAGGTAACAGGCAGCCGCGCAGTGGAGGGCAAGAAGCTCTGGCTCTGCAGCCATATGAAGAAGTTTCGGTGTCAACGCCGGCGTCTGTCAATGGGCTGGTCTTAGGCAAGTCACTTAATGTGCCTGAACCTTCTTGTCTCTTTGGTAAAACCAAACAACAAAACGCAGAATTCACAAGGATGAGTTCTTTTTAGGATTAAAGGTTATGATGCATGTGAGATGTATATGTATATTATCATCCCCTTAGAAAGAGAAGTCATCATTCACTAATTTTATATACATGGAGATTTTATAAAAGAAAACTACCATGAATAATGAAAACTAACTGTATATGTATGCATGCAATCATGCATATATAATACATATTATATACATTATATGTATTGTGTATATTACATATATCAAACATATACACAATTGCATATGTGTTCACAGTCTGCATTTAGAGAATAAGTTATATCCATTCAATGGAGCACTATTCAGCTGCAAAAATCGTACACATTCTCAAAAACCTTATGTTAAGTGAAAGAAGCCAGAACAGAAGAACTACATATTTTTTTTTATTCCATTTCCATGAAATTCTCAGAAGAGTCAAATTTACTGAGACAAAAGGAGATTAATGGTGGCCCAGAATTAAGGTAGGAGTGGCGATTAGCTGTAAATGGGCATGAGGGAATTTACTGAAGAGAAGGAAATGCTCTAAAAGTGAGTGGTGGAGGTGGTTACATCACTCAGTTGTTATAAAAACATCATTATAGAATTGTACACTTGAAATGGTTGAATTTTATCTTCTAGGTAATATATATTTAGTTGTATATCATAACTGCTATCTGCAAAACTGTTATAAAATTACAAGGGTGACTTTTAAAACTAATTATTTTAAATCTAGCTTGTAATTACCTCCACCACTCTCTATTTAAGGTGTTTTCAGACATAACAGAGAGCCCTGGCTGGTGTGGCTCAGTGGATAGAGTGCTGGTCTGTGAACCTAAAGGATCACTGGTTCAATTCCCAGCCAGAGCACATGCCTGGGTTGCAGGCCAGATCCCTAGTAGGGGGCACACAAGAGGCAGCCACACATCAATGTTTCTCTCCCCCTTTTTCCCTCCCTTCCCCTCAAAAGGGGACTCCCCCAATTACAGTTGTCTCTTGGTATCTGTGGGGCTGGGGTCAAGGACACATAACCCCCACCACCACCCCTGTCTGTGAATACCTACCAAATTCCAAGGACGCTCCCACCCCTTATATAAAATGGTGCAGCTGGTGCAGTACTTGCAATGCACAGTCTCCTGTGCAATGTAAATACTAATGCTATGTAAATTACTAGTATACAAAAGCAACCATTGTAGGCCTAAATGTAACAGCTGAATACTTTCTGAATACTTTTGATCTGTTGGTTGAGTCCTTGGTTGAGTCCATAAATGCAGTACCTGTGGATACTGAGACATTTATCCAATTTCTTTGTAAGTATGGCTGGACTTAACTAATTGTGGCCAAAGTTACATAAACCACAGTGACTTCTGTCAGCTACCTCCTTAAGAGAGATTTTTTCCTTCCTTCTTTGTCTCTTTATTCTGCTACCTATAAAATCAATGCAGAATCTTGGGTTCTGTTGTTTAGAACCACCGTTTAGGTGTGATGGAGTGGTAAACGGTGGTTCCTTGAGAATGTCCTGAAATTAGGGATATCATTCTAACATGGGCTGTTTGCCTCCAGGTTGATTTAGGTGGTTTAAAATATAATAATAATAAATTTCTATACTATTTAAGGTGCTGCTGTATGTGATTTTTCTGTTACTCATAGCCAATTACATTCTAAAATTTTAGAAATAATTTAAGGTAATCAATATGTCTGTAGATAAGAGAAAAATACTTCTCAAAGCTAAAGTAACAGAATGACATAATGAATTTTAGTCCAAAGTAAATGTTGATAAAGGTTACTTCTCAGAACTGGACTTTTAGGGAAAAGAAAGTCCCAGGGACAATCATTGGATTGAAATGAGGAGAACCCAGGCGAATCAAAGGCAGTGTTGCATATTGATCTAAAGCATAGATTGTATCTATTGACAAAAAGAGCTTAATTACATTTTCCGTGGGTCATGTATTCTTAGGTAAGGGTTTAAATTTTTCAGCCATAGTTGGATTGTTAGTGTAATAGGGTTATCACATCCAGCACATAGTGACCATTTAAAAAATCTATCTAATATCATCAGCACAATGCCTGGATTATAATAAGTATTTAATTATTATTAGTTGCTGTCACTTGCTTTATTTTGGTTTTTTTTAATTCCTTTTTTAAACACCAACTATATGATCTATAATTTTATCTCCTAGACCATTTCAAGCTGTTAGTGGCCTGAATATTTGAAGTAACAAAATAATTATTATGCAATTTAAAAGTTCTTCCTTCCTCAAACTTTTAAAAATGATATTATATTACTGAGAAATGTATTCATTTTAATGGAAGTAAATAAACTGATTTTCAAAAATCATATGATATGCTTTTGTAAAACACTTGTTTATAAAAGTAACTAAGGTTTAAGAAGTTTAAGTTTCTAGTCTAAAATTACACAACAATTTGGTTTAGAAGTACAACCACAGACTCCAAAAGTTTAATTGCAGGTCTATTTACTTCATATCATACATTTTTTAAAATGTTCTCTTTCATGACATATTTTGTGAAGTGACATTTTAAAATGAATTTTCTATGCTATAAAAATACAAAATTATTGGATGTCATTAGAGTAAGAGTGTTTACAAATTAGCCTTTGTTTACTTTATTATTCTCAACTCATTAAGTGATTGTGTATAAGTAAGTGAAGAGGTACATAAATATTTCAAGGCTCTTTTATCTGCCCTCACTGTGTATTACATATGGTTTGCCAGAAGGGACTATTTTTTAAGACAAGAATGGTAGTGAATAATAGTGACAGTTCAAATTTTGTACCAATTTTACCTTCCATTAAAACTGTATTATTATATTTATATGATTTAGTGGAATCGTCTCTCTGTAAAGAGGCAAACGCTCTTTGACGGTTAGGCTCTGGCTGTGGTTGTCAACTTTAACAACCATTGAGATAAATATGGGTTGTATAGAGGCAAATATATCGTGATCTGTTTAAATCACTATTATTTCCATAGTATTTCTGCTTCAAGAGCTTGCTGAAGCTTGGAAAAATAAGGGATTGTATACTTTTGGAACATGTTAAAATAGTTGACGGATTTTTGAAGTCTCTTTTTCCATTATCAAACCAAGTCATTCAGATACACCCAAACCTAATATTGTGATTAAAACCACTTGATGTTTAATCTTTCTTTTTCCATGTAGAAAAAAACATTGAAATTGCAAAGAAATATTCTCTTGATACTTATTTTTATTACATACAGCACTGGCTAGGAACTACAGTAGTAGTTAGTAAGCCAGAGAAAATAAATTTTATGAAATATAACTTATATTTGGTGAAGAACTTAGAGTTACTTCCTAGTTTTTTCACTGAGATTCTAGTATTTGTGAAGTAGTAACTAGACCAGAACTTATGTTTACCTTAACATTCTTCCTTTTAAACAGATAAGATGGATCCAAGCAAAGATATAATGATATTTATAGAGCATGTTGCAAATGTGTAGAAAGTATACATTATATGAAATAATCACTATATTTTGGTATTAACAGTAATGTTAAAGGGCACTTAAGATATGAATTATGAGATGCATTTTGGACACTTTAAATGTTTTTTTTTAAACTGAAAGCTCTAATTTTTGCTTACTTTTATATTTCTTGTATAGGGTCTACATCTCTGCTTAAGAAATTTCAATTGTGTTCACACTCTTTAGCCGAATCTCTTTGCTCTTTGGTCTTTACAGTAAAATATCAAGGTATTTACTACGCTAACTCACAGAATTGACTAAATATTTAATTCAATTATTAGCTCATTTATTCATTTAGCAAATATTCCTTTATCATATAAATCCTGGAAATTATGGTAGTGAATTATAAAATGTTCTTTAATAAATCTTGCTTAATTGTCAAGAAAGATAATAAACATATAAACAGCCAAATAAGACAAATGAACTCACCACTGTTATGACACAAATAAAACAGGGAAGAGGGAAATAAAGGGCCAGCGTGGAGTGTGTGTGTGTGTGTTTCAGCAAAGACACCCAGGAAAGTCTTCTCTGAGGAAGAATATACGCTACATACCAAATTCTGAGAAGGAAGCCATGTGGTGATAGGTGTAAATAACATTCATTCCCCTCTACCAGTTTCATTGAGATAAACTGACATTTAACCCTGTGTAAGTTTAAGGTGTATACTGTGTTGATTTGATACACTTATTCATATATTGCAAAATGACTACTAACATAAGATTAACTAATCCATCATGTCACATAATAACCATTTCTCTTCTGGGGTGAGCACATTTTAGATCTACTGTCTCTGATAAAGGAAATGCATGTGCCAAATTTTTGTATGAGAGAAATCTTGGTGTGGCTGTGAAGCAGAAGTAGAATATAAAATAAAAAGTAGCAGAATTCATACCATAATAAAAGTTATGTACAAGACCTGTTTTTACTAAACTGAATTTTTCTGTGTATTTGAATTCATAGAAAGATTAGATAGACCCAGAGATGATGTGTATGTGCACATCCGTATTTACCTCGGGTCGCGGTAAATTAAAAACAGAAACCAGTTTCCTAAATGGTCTCTAGCCACACGGTCCACTGTCTAATAGCATAGCCAGTCACCAAATGTAACTATTTAAATTGTAATTAATTAAAGTTAAATAAAATATAATTTCAAATACTTAATAACATTATTTTAAGTATTCAGTTAGCTATATTTGGTTAAAGGTTATTGTTTTGGGCCATGAAGTGAAAGAACATTTATGCCACTGAAGAAAGTTCTATTGGATACAGTCAGTTGGCCTCAAGTCAATTGGGTATTAAGGAACTGATTTTGCTCCTGAATTATTTTTGTTAATTTTGCCTTCTACATGGATTCAGTAAGACATCTAGTTAGTTGAGAGCTAAATGAGTATTTAAGAATCTGGCAAAAATACTCTGTATCCCATGTCAGATGGCTGGTGTATATATTTTAATAGATTTGACGAGTTGCTCCCACAATGTATTGCAAGTACAAGTATTGTGCCTTGTTTTTTTGGAAAGGATATAATTCATCTTAAAGAGATGAGATCATTAACCAATAATTATTTTATTTAGTACTTATCCCAGTTTTATGAATACTACATTGATAATTTAGTGCATATGACTATGTTAAATTGATTGAGGAAAAGAGCAAAAAAAAAAAAAAACGTGACCCTTTAATAATGAGGGCAGAACGGGTACTTATATTATTTCCCTTTGTAATATGTTTTGTGAAAAATTTTCATGAATGAGACCATGGAGTTTTCTTCACAACGGAACAATTATTTCTTGTAGGAATTTTTACCTCATCTATGTTTCAGTTTGAGTTTAATTCATTGTTTTGCAAATATTGAAAGTAGAAAGTAGAGAAAACTATAGAGTGAATTATGTAATGTTGGAATCTTTGAGTTCACAAGTCATATTATGATCTATCTCATTTCCTATTGGTTCTGCTTCACGAGAGAACCCTGCCTCATACGTATGTGAGGATCATGGCTGACTCCTCTGATGAGTTATTTGAATTTCATGGGAAGGTGAATGTGCATGTGCATGTGCGTATATGCACATGCTTGTGTATTATTCTGGTGAAAATGGTGGAATATTAACATTTGTGCTTTTTTTAAGGACTGTGTAATTATTCCTTACTCTTCAATGTTCTAGTTTCTATGTTAAACTATTAGTAGTAGTAACAAGAGTAGATAATTTTAAATATAAAATGATAAAATGTATTCAGGCTTCATAGCATATTGGCAAAGACATTATCAACTTTCTTTTAATTAAAATGTGATCAGGATTCTAATTTTTATGATAATTTGAGTGTGATTTTATATTATGATATACCTTATGTTTAATGAAAGCAGACTGAAGAAACAGACATGTCACTAGATATAAAAGAATAATTAGAACAGGGAAAAGCAGTAAATAATAGACAGCATTGAAAAATGTCTGTTAGTAAAGACTTGAACAATTTGGTACCTGGCAGTATATAAGCTGGCCACATTACAGTCTGTGAATGCACACATATACACACATGTGCACACACAACCACACGCAATTCATCCAATGATCCAAATACTTAGCAATTTTAGTTTTAATACCCTAGTCACCAAGTTCCATGTATAAATTATTTCAAAAAAACTACTAAGAGAATTAAGGGGAAAGTTTTTAAATATAAATTCTTAGAATTATTTTTTATCTCTTGGAAGGACTTTTGGAAATTTAAAGATACTATGACTCATTCTCTACAACAATTGTAAACAGATTATAACCCAATATCATAATTTGTGCTTACATAATAATTAAACATGAAAATTTGAAATTCCAATTGGGTTAATGCACTGAATCACATTTATTAAAAATTACTGTGTTGCCTTACACATGCAGAGGAAGTGACTCAAAGCTGGCCTAGAGCTGAGCAAGCAGCATTGTTCCCTCTAAGACCCCTCCCCCACATATAGCACCACAACACAATGACCTGAGTTGCCCCACCCTGGCAACTACCTAAGGCTCTTCCCCTTACTACATAACAGGCACGATGAGACTCCCCCCCCAAAAAAAAAGGCCCAAATGAAATAACAGATCAAAGCTCTAGAGAAAATACAGCTAAGCAATGAAGAGATGCCAGCCTCTCAGATGCACAGTTTAAAACACTGGTAATCAGGATGCTCACAGAAATGGTTGAGTATGGTTGCAAAATAGAGGAAAAAGTGAACACTATGAAAAGTGAAATAAGAGAAAATGTACAGGGAACCAACAGTGACAGGAAGAAAACTAGGACTCAAATCAACAGTTTGGGCCACAAGGAAGAAATAAACATTCAACCAGCACAATGAAGAAACAAGAATTCAAGAAAATGAGGCTTAAAAACCTCTGGGACAATTTTAAATATTCCAACATCTGAATCATAGGGGTGCCAGAAGGAGAAGAGGAAGAGCAAGAAATGGAAAACTTATTTGAAAATATAACAAAGGAGAACTTTCCTAATCTGGTAAAGGAAATAGACTTCCAGGAAGTCCAGGAAACTCAGAGAATCCTAAAGAAGTTGGACCCAAGGAGGAACACACCAAGGCACATCATAATTCCATTACCCAAGTTTAAAGAGAAGGAGAGAATCTTAAGAACAAGAAGAGAAAAGGAGACAGTTACCTAACAAGGAGTTTCCATAAGACTGTCAACTGATTTCTCAAAAGAAACCTTTCATGCAAGAAGAGGCTGGAAAGAAGTATTCAAAGTCATGAAAGGGAAGGACCTACCTCCAAGATTACTCTATCCAGCAAAGCTACCATTTAGAATAGAAGGACAGATAAAGTGCTTCTCAGATAAGGTCAAGTTAAAGGAGTTTATCATCACCAGCTCTTATTATGTGAAATGTTAAAGGGACTATCAAAGAAAAAGGAGAAGATCAAAAATATGAACAGTAAAATGACAACAAACTCACAAATATCAACAAACTAACCTAAAAAAAATCAGCAAAAACAAACTAAGCAAACAGCTATAACAGGAACAGAATCATAGAAATGGAGATCACGTGGAAGATTATCAGTGGGGTGGATGGTCTGGGGAAAGGATACAGGGAATAAGAAGCATAAGCATAAATGGTAGGTGCAAAATAGAAAGGGGGAGGTTAAGAATAATATAGGTGTGCACACGGAGCTTGTATGTATGACCCATGGACATGAACTAAGGGTGGGGGTATATGGGTGGGAGGGGGTGTGCAAGGTGGAGGGGAATGAAAGGGGGGAAATGGAACAACTGCAATAGCATAATCAATGCAATATATTAAAAAAATAAGCAGTTAAATCCACTAAAAAATCTGAAAAATATAACCCATTCACATCATCTTGGTTATAAATTTAGAGCATGGGTGAGCATCCTGCTTAATGTTATCAATAAGCAGTGTTTTTTAAGTCATAGGACCCTGCTATTATTAAAGTAAAAAAAAAACTTTTCATAGATTATAACTTTTCCAATATCATATGTGTAGATGAGGTTAGAAAAATGTGTTTAGAAAGTAGATATGTGGGATTTTGAGGCATTGTGAGGGCGTGTCGTGTAGTTCAACAATATAGGATTTAACCATGAGCTCAAAGTAAATCTCAACATTTGAGCATTATAACTTGTCCTCGAGGTAAATAATAGTTTGGCTATAGAGAGAAAGTAAATAAGAAGGCATACATTTAAACAGAACAACAACAAAAAAAAACCTATGTTTTTTTCCTTAATGAAAAGATTGCCATTTGATTACGATTACTTACCTTTGCTTTATTTACCTAGTGTAGATTTCATTCAGAATGACAGAGTTCTTACATCACAGTTTTTATATCTTAGTAAATTGAATATGGTAAAAATAGAGTCACCAACTCTATAAATTTAGGCATAAGATATTATCTCTTGGAAATATTATTTGTTATCACAGATAATGAACTTAAATTAGAATGTCTTATGTCACAAAAATATTTTCTTACTTCCCTTCTAATATCTGTTATTGACTCTAATTGCTCCTTAATCTTTTTAAAAATATGAATTAATGTAAGACCATTTTTTAAATTATGTTGTTAGTGATATTTCATTTTCTGCAGTTCTTTGAAGACTGTCATATTAATATAAAATATAGATCCCATTGACTAATAGTACATGATAGAAGTTCTGATGAGGTAATTTTTCATACTCTTATTGTCTTAAAAGGAATAACTCTAAAATTTAAGCCATAGGCACATGTTCATGTTAATATTGCAAACAGTTTGTCTTTTAGCCCCTATGCTTCACTTTTTTGGAATTTCTAGTTCTACAAAATGCTTACTGATCAACACACTGATTTTATATCCCCATTATGCCTTCATTCTGTGGTGCAGAAGAAGCCAATCAAGGATCTCAGATATAAATTCAAATCTAGCTTGGCACATGTATAACTATACTGAAAGAAATTCTGTGTGTTTATTGGGCTATTTCACACTATTTTGCTAAAGTCATGAAGAAATCAGTGGCATACAGCTGCAATACTTGACCTTCAATGTGTGGATGATAGCAAATAGCTTCAAACTAGCTATGCAGAGAATACTTACTTAGTCCTATAAAAATCTTAATCAATATTGAATGCTTAATTGGCAGATGGTGTAAGAGTTTAGCACTAACTGTTCTAAATAGTAGTCTCATTTCATATATCTTCAGTTACGTTCCCAAGTGCTGCTAAATGAACTAGAGTAATTACATTAAATTCCTTATCTTGCATTAAGAATGATAACCTGTTTCAATTCATAATAATGACTACCTGGGTCTAGAAAGACAAAAATACATAAATCTGCACTCAGTTTGTGCTGATGAATGGTAATGTTTGCTAATTAAGTAGTTTTGCAAAGGAGGGATATTTTTTCAAAGATAGCAGAAGAGAAAAAAATCTAATATATATTATAAATGTGCATGATACTGTAGATTTATCCTTCACTTTAAATTCCAGAATGAAGAGAATTGCCCATAATCCTGCTCCATAGAAATCATTGTTCTAATTTAAGAGTGATAACTGAGTTTTGCTTGCTGTGTTTACAGTTTGGAAAGCATCGTTAAGATTAAATTGTTATCCTAACATTTTACTTAAATAACAAAACTAGTTCTTATGCATCTTTCTGAAAAATGCTAAAATTACATTGTTTAATAAATTAAATTTTTTAAGATTTTATTTATTTACTTTTAGACAGAGGGGAGGGAGGGAGAAAGAGAGGGACAGAAACATCAATGTGTGGTTGCTTCTTGCATTCTCCTTACTGGGGACCTGGCCTGCAACCCAGGTATGTGCCCTGATTGGGAATTGAACCGGTGACCCTTTAGTTCACAGGCTGGCACTCAATCTACTGAGCTACATCAGCCAAGGCTCAATAAATTGGTTTTTAATCCTAAAATGATTATTTCACTTAAAACATATTGTGGGTGACATTTGTATTTATCCCATGTAGAATGTATTATCTAAGAGCTTTCCACAAACACCATAATTGTCAACGAGTAAAGGTGAGCATTTTAAAAAAATACTCAGTCATAATATCAGCAATTTTAGGTGTAGTAATATTGATTGATTCCTAATGGTATACCACAAAAGGAATGACATTAAACAAGTAAGTTAACTAATGAAATTCCTTATTTTTCCTTGCAATCATAAATCTTAAAGCAGTTAGGAAACAGTCTTAATTAAACAAAAAAAAATTTATAATGACATATATAGTTTATTTTGATGGTTAACTTTATCTGTCAACTTGACAGGGTCATGGTGCCCAAATGTGTGTTCAAACATTATTCTGGATGTTTCAGTGAAGGTGTTTTGGAGATGAGACTACATGTAAATGGTAGATTATTCTCCAAAGTGGGATTTATCCAATCAGCTGAAGGCTTTAACATAACAAAGTGTAACCTCAGTAGAGCAAGAAGGAATCCTGACAGCAGACTGAATGTGCTTGGTCTTGAGTTACCACTCTTCCCACCAGATTGTGGAATTTGCATATCTAAAACCTTCTGAGCCAATTCCAAAAAAAAATAATTCTCTCTCTCCCTCACTCTCTTTCTCACACACTCCCTCTCTCTCAATACACACATGCATTTAAAGTGAAAAATATGTACATGCACACATACATGCACACACACATTCTGTTGGGTCTGTTTCTATGGAAGACCATCACATCACTAATGCATGTATACATGTATTTATAAATATGTTTAGATAAGAAAGAAGTCTTGTATCAGAGTTGAAATTTGAACATAAGAACATGTTTCATATTTCATTTTTTTAATAATGGGGATAAGATCCATTTTATGATGGTTTGATCCATGTGACCACCAATAACAAGATATGGAAAGTTGGCTATATACCTGTTGGTCTCCCCCAAAAAGATATTAACTTTCTTAACTTCAATGTCTCTGGTTATATTTTGTTTCCTTTTTTCTTCTATTTATTATGTTCCAGTTAAAGGTGAGATCATATGGTATTTGTCCCTCACTGTCTGGCTTGTTTCACTTAACATAATGCTCTCCAGTTCCATCCATGCTCTTGCAAAGGGTATAAGCTCCTTTCTCTCTGCTGCATAGAATTCCACTGTGTAAATGTACCATAGTTTTTGGATCCACTCATTTGCTGATGGGCACTTAGGTTGCTACAATCTAACAATGGGCAGGGGGGAGTGGGGAGGGGACAGTGAGGAGAGGGGATTACAGGAACTACTATAAAGAACACATGGACAAAATCAAGGGGGAGGGTGGAAGTGGGGGAGGGAGGGGGATTCAGCTAGGGTGGGGAGGAGGGATGGGGAGAAAGGGCACACAACTGTAATTGAACAACAATACAAAATTAAAATTAAAAAAAACTTTTTAAAATATTTAATGCATTTAAAAAATCCTCATGACCCATGTATGTAGCTCATATTTTAGTACTTAATAAAAGTGGTGTGAGACTTCCAGTCAAGACAGCAGCATAGGCAGACATGGCTCACCTTTTCGCAAAACCACTTCAAAGTTACAACTAAAATACAGAACAACCATCACTCAGAACCATCAGAAATCAAGTTGATTGGAAGTCTGACAACTACCAGAGGAAAGAAATCACATCCATCCGGACTGGTAGGAGAGGCACAGGTGTGAAACGGGTTGGTCCCTCACCCACACATGGTGCATAAAAATTCAGGAAGGATATCTAGGGAGCAAGGAGTACCAGCCCCACACTAAGCCCCCAAGACTATAGTTCTAATGCCGAGGAGATAAGTCCCTACAACTTCTGGCTGCAAAAACCAGAGGGGATTGAGTTGGTGGAAGAAAATGCTGTAGCCCCAAGCAGTTCTTAAAGAACCCACCCATGCACTTCCCTACTCAGGCTCAGTCCCTCTGAGCTCTGGCATTGGGATAGCAGCTCGAAAGGCACCCATGGTATACAGGGAAAAATTGAAGTGTCTGGCATCAAAGTGGGCAGAGGTCATTGTCCCTTTTCTAAACACTTCCCCCACAGAGCATGCAAGGTGGTGTCATATCTGAGACTCCATCAACTAGGCTAACACTGTTTGACCCACCTTGGAGATCCCCAGAGACTCCTCCCCACCCAACTTAGGGACCCACCCAAGCTGCTTTTCTATATGAACGGGTGGTCTTGGCTCACCATTCAGAACTTCCTAAATCCTATCAAACACGCAACAGCTGGCCTCAGTGAGCCCCAGACCTGGAACTAGAAGCAGCCAGCCTATATTCATAGCTTGGCTTCACCTAGGAACCTCCAAGCCCAGCACAAGTAGCAGCTATCTCAGTTTGCTTTATAGCTCAGGCAGGGTTGCCCCGGGCAAAACTCAGGTGGGGACTGACCTTGGCCTGTAACATGGTTAAATGATTGTTATTGAAATGTTTGTTAACATTTATTGTTAAATGATCTTTAATTGAAATGTTTTCCTTTGTAGTTCTTCACTAGCCAGGCACTCCACTACAGCACTGTTGATGTCATCTATGATGCCATGAGGGTGGCAGCCATGACATTGCAGCCCACAGACTGGGCTGTCCCAGGATCTCTTTACTGGTTCCAGAGAGTTCTCTAGCTAAAGATTGGTGCCGCATCTGTCAGGCAATGTTAACGATCTCATCAGAAGTGATATTTCCACTGTGCTTAATGGTTTTTTGCTTCTTTCTTCCTCGTGGTGGTTCCTTGAGGGCTGTGATGGTCAGGGCAGAGGCAGAAGGCACTGCCTCAATCTGGGCCTGTCTGTTCTGAATGGTCAGTTTCCCTGTGATCCTCAGACCCTTCCAGTCACCACATGCTTTGGCGATGTCATCACCAACCTTTTTTGGAGACAGACCCAGGAGTCCAATCTTGGGGACCAGGGCGTACATGACACTGACTTCCCTGTCCCTGCACCTCAAGTAAATGACTTTGATCTTGTTGGGGTCAAATTTCAGCGGCACGGTGGAGGTGGCTGGCGTGGATGAACCTGGATTTGGGACCACCGAAGAAAGTTGCACATTTGTCTCCTCCCAGCTGAAAGCAAGAACCATGTTTTCACTCACAGGTGGGATGTAAAGCTGAAAACAACAAATGAACAAACAAGAAAAACAAACAATTGAAAAGCCATAGACACAGATGGTCAAATATAGGGTGATAGAAGAAGATGTGACTTTAATTGTTGGGCACACAATGTAAAATACATATGATATATCATGGACTTGTACACTTAAAACCTATATAATGTCATTAACCAACATCATCTCAATAGAGTTACTTAAAAACAAAACAAAACACAATTCCCCTGTGTCAGGAAGGCCTCACTAGGTCAGCCTATCTGGCATCATATTTTTTCTGTCTTTTAGGTCAAGGTCTACCCTAATTTCAGTAGAAAATATTCTTGTCTCTTTCTAAAAATACCTTTTAAGAAGGCACTATCCTTTTCCACATTTACATAGCATAAAAATCAAATTCACAAATGTTAAAGGGATTCCCTGAAGTTCAGTGCCGCTTGAAATAAGCACTAGACATATCAACATATAAAGGCATGGACCAGAATATAACCCAACTGACCTGCCCAACGTTTTTCCACCTTTTGAATATGCCTTACTTTCTCTCCTTCTTTCTCTCTTCCCCCTTCACGGTTTAATTTGTACAGAGTAGTTTACATTCCCATCATTTATTTCTTCAACTTATGTCTGTAAGCCATTATTTTGACTACTGCCTACTCACACACAAAAAGTTGTCTCTACCTTTACCAATGAGGATTGTGTTTTACAATTCCTTAACATCTTGATATCAATTAATAAAATAGAACTTTTCTGCAAACAACAAAATTTGTCAGAAGAGTGTTCTGATTTCCCCTTTTCTACCTAAAAAAGGGAGACAAAAATATTATGTGGAAGATGTCCTCCCTATACCAGGATAAAGGAAATAATTATTTGCATCAAGAATGGAAAATTAAGAGGGAGAGTTCTATACACACAGCCTTATTAAAATAATTATTTCTATTTTAGCCTCCCTATATTTTAGTTACTTTTCTAAAATTGACTCTCTTTGTTCAATCTAGTATAAAAACATTTAGATTTTGTCACTCCTTTGGGTCTTTATTTCTTTTTGAGGGCCTCCAGGTCACGTAAAATTTAAATTAATATGCTTTTTTCTTGAAAATATGTCAGTTGTTACAGAATCCTGCCTAGGCCTAAACTGGGTAGAGGAAAGAATTTCCCTCCTCATACAATCTCATACAGTAAACAAAACTCTAAAACGTTGATCTTTATCTTGTCTCTCTGATCTTTTCATTATATCCTCTAACTTTGACACCTCAGCCAAGTTTATGACTTCCACCAGCATATGGAAGTCTGTTGGCTCATTGTCCCATCTCATGTAGAAAGTCATTGCTGACTGACCTCTTTGTAAAACTGGGTAATATGTACCTTTGTTGTCCTTCAGACACATACTATTCAGAATATCCAAAACATAGTTTATCATTTACTTCAATTTACCAATACTATTCTCCTTCAGAAATCTCTGAAGCAAACCATCTGGTTGCTCAAGTCAAAAACCTATGACTTTTACTTGACCCTTTCTCTCCTCGTGGTCTTTTCAAAATTACTAAGTCCAGCGTTGTTTTCCTAGAGCATTTTATCTCTTCTGCCAGTGATGAGTCTGGCTTCATGCTAGATCCTCAAATACTCCCCCTTCTAACATTGTCTCCCTTGTATATTTTCTCCACAATGCTATCAGTGAATTTCATTAAATTAAAAATATGATTAAGTTACTTTTTAGTTTGAAACCCCCATGTCATCCTGTTTTTATCAGGCAAGATTTGTAAAATGCCTACAAGGCAGTATAATTTGACTCCTCTTATCTCACTTACTTTCAGTTCATACTTATGTGTCAGCTATGATGGTCTTTGTCTATCTTTCTTATCTCTTATCTTTTTCTTAGTCTAGATTCTTCTGACCAAGTCATTATTTCCCTATACCTTATTTAATTTTTTCTTTCCTTAGTCATCATTTTCACCTTCGCTAAAAGATCACTTTTCATGAAAGTATTTACTAGATATGGTTAACTTTGTATGTTGCACATACCTATAATTTTCACTTCTTTCTAATTTGTACACTCAAAACACATGTAGTTTCTGCAATGCTCTATTTTCTTTCATTTAATTAAGCTCCATAAGGAGAGGTAAAGTGACCCTCTTGTCCAAACCTGTAACTGAAGCAGCTAATACCGTACACTCTTCAGAAGGTACTCACATATATTTTCTAAGAATGATTAAATACAATATTCAAGGATGAATCATAAGATTTGTTTTCCACTTTTTAAAATTAAATTTATTGGATGACATTGTTTCATACCAGTTTCATGTGTACAACTCAGTAAAACATCATCTGCTCACTGCATCATGTGCCCATTGCCTCAAAGCAAAGTCTCTTTTGGGCCCCACTTTGTCCCCCTTTGCCACCTCCACTGACCCTCTCCCCCCATCCCTCCGGCCATCACCACACTGTTGTCTGTGTCCATGAGTTATACATGTATGTTCTTTGACTAATCCCTTCACCTTCTCTCATCCAGCTTCCTCCCAACCGAGAGCTATCAGTCTGTCCCATTATCCCACAGCTCTGTTTTGTTTGACAGTTTATTTTGTTCATTAGATTTTACATATAAGTGAGATCATACAGTATTTGCCTTTCACCAACTGGCTTATTTCAATGAGCATAATCTCCAGGACCATTGACGATGTTGTGGAAGGTGAGAGTTCCTTCTTTTTTAAAGGCCATGGTTAGCTACCACGAAGTAGGTGGCAATGCCTTCACCATATGCGTGTTGTTAGGCCCAAGAGACTCCCGCATCCTTTTCAAGGGGAATGCTAACCTTCTCTCCTTTCATCTAACACAAGAATCATAAGTTTTAGTAAAATCTGTTATTAGCTCTTTCTTTATCTCTTATATATTATTTTATATTGAGTACCAAATGATTATGAGTGAAACCCATTAATCTTTGACAAGTTTTTAAGAAGAAACAACAAGGGGAAAATGTTATACTGTATAAACTTCTTTACAAGATAAATCTAAAAAAGTCAAATTCATACAATTATTGAATAAAATGGTGGCTGTAAGGTGAAGGGGTGGGGGTTGGGGAGATGTCTGTCTTAGGGTACAAACATTCAGTTAAAAGATGAATATGTTCTGGAAATCTAATATATAGCATGGTGATTATATTGTTATAACACCGTATTGTATACTTCAAATTAATGAGAGTAGTTCTTGCATTATCTAACCTAATTTTAAAAAGGTAACTATATGAGATGATGAACATGTTAATTAACTTGATTTTGATTATCATTTCACAATGTATGAATATATTACATCAACACATTGTATACTTCAAATATATATAATTTTTATTCATCAGTTACACCTCAGTAAAGCTGGAAGAGAAACTACACGATATGTTAAAAATCTATTTCAACTTACCCCAAAGATTACCTCCCTGAACTGCTCTAGTTTCGGTTTCAGAGTTCTTCTCCAAAAATTAATGTAGTACTCAAAAGTCTTTAGAATAACTTGCTTTTAGGAAGGAATTAGGAGATGAATAGAGTTAAATGCTTATCAAATATTCTTTACAATCATCTGTTTTATGATCATTTTCCCTGGGGAAGAGGAGTACCACGAACGGGTTAGTTGTGTCTTAGGTACCAGTCAAATCCCTCCACTTTGAATAATGACTACTTAGTAGATCCTAAGCACTTAATGATTATTTGTTAAGTGAATTAATTTAAAATTTGTTCAAGACCATTGAAAGAGATAATATGTATCGCATATAGTATGCAGGCCTCCTATAATAGAACAATCTAATTCACTCATAGAAAAAGTGGTTAAAAACTTGCTTAAATCCTGCTATGTTTCACTGGGCCCAGACCAAATTAACTATCATTTCAGCTCCATTAGCTTGATTATATAATGAGAATTGGAAAGAGAATTTATTAGAAAACACCTAACCTGTAAGTCATACTAAACTAAATTAAACACATTCTTAAAGCAGTAAATTACCATCTGTTCCCTTTTTCTAAGAGCTACAGTGTTTGAGATTAAGATTGCAAAGGGAAAACGACATGATGTTGAAGAATTACAGTGTGAATTATGCAGATTACATTCTATCACTTACTCAAAAGAATATAATAAATCATATCAATATATTAACATTTAACTTTATATAATGTGCTTCCTTTTAAATATTATCAGTACCAAATATCAGGAATGTAAAACAGCAACAGAGAATTTAATAGTTCTAAAATTATATTTTTACTAACTCATTCAAATGTATACAGGTCTGTGGGGGAGGGGCAAAACCAGAAAAAATGTATACAATACATTTTTGTCTTTGTTTTACTGTTAACGATTCTATATGGGTTTGATTATCATCTGTGAACACAGTGTAACTTCATGATGCAGGTCCTGGCCCACAGCAGGATCCGTGCGTTGTGGCTGCAATGGACACATTCACATGGAGTCCTGTGGAGAAAAAGGGACGGCATGGCCACTCTCTCAAGAGGAGAGTGCCCTGACCCTTGCCTGGACAGGCTTTTATTGCTTTTCTGGGCACATTACATTGAGGATGGTCCTCATTTACTATGCTCAGGTTTGCTTTGGGTGTTTACCTTTTACAGAAAACAAAGGAGAGGATGTTGCTAAAAGGAGGGATATTTACAAATGTAAAGGGAAAAGCAGTTGACCTGGTTACCCTAGTCTTTGGAAGGTTTAGCATAGATTTTAAGAAGTTATTTTAAAGATATGCAATAAACGTTTGCTGCCTTAATTCAGGGTGAGGGAGTTTTAACAAAAGCAAGCCTCATAGCGGCCTAGGTACAATGCAGGCCTGGTTCCCCATAGGTTCTCCTTGGGAGAACCTATCCGTGGGAGCAGGTCCTGTGTGCCAGACCCCACAACCCACTGGCTTTTCTGAGTGGGGACTGGGCGCACACCACGAAGGATCGTCTCCTATAACTTCACAAAAAGAGAAAGCCATATTTTGTACTTGATTATTAAAGTTCAGAATTGAAATAAAATTCCTTACTCCTGTTTATTGATTAGCTAAACTAAATTGATGAAATATAGCCTAGTGCAAATGCACAGTGCTGAGGGTAGACAGTTCAGTCCCAAGTTCCAAGGAAATGAATGGGTAACATATAACAAGGATCATTCAGTCTATGTTAAAAAAGAAAAAGTGTCATCTTTGGAATTTGAGTAACTGATTCTTCCTTGCATCATTTAATGGGAATAATTACAAATGAGTCTTAATCCAAATGTGTTCCAAATATATATTCTTCTATGCCCCCTGATTTTTGTTCACAATTGGTCCTGCGAGGCCTGATTCCAAACTTACAAATTCAACAAATGTGTTTTGTACCTTCTAATGTATGAGGATTATTTTTAAATGAAAGAAAATTTGTGTCTTTAAACAGGTTATTCTTTTAACATTTTCTGCTTGTCCTTGGTTTGGAGACTCAGTTGCACTCCCATTTGGGGCTTATGGACTTGTTCCCATTCATTGTGAATCTTCACACTTTCCTGTTTTAACGTCAGTACACAACAGTGACCCTCAACACTGCCAGCTCCACAAATTGAGAAAGATTCAAATATATAGTAAGAATAACTGGCCGTTTGTATTAGACCCTAAAACTCCTTGATGAAAGGCTATTATTCATATGCCCAATACTGATCAATGTTGAAGACATAGAAAAAGTTTAAACAATTTTTCACATTTATTACTTCTCAACATTAATTTGTTTTAGAAAGTTAATACAAGGAAACAACATGTAATAGATACCTGTTACATTTAAAATACTAAATTTGTGGTTGTAGTGAACAATATTTCACTTCTACCTTCGACTAGCATAAAGTAGAAAAGCACTTAACCAACAACAGAACTCAGCACATACTTGGAACTTATAATTTAGTGTAGGGTTAGTAGAGTAAATAGACAAGATAAATAAAGTATGTAATATGCTAGGTAATAAGTGCAATGGGAAAAATAAACAATTATAATGGATAGATGCAATTTAAAATGGTGGTTAGGATAGGTTGCTAATAAAAATTGCATTTACATAAAGATCTAAAAGCTAAAACAGAGTGAGCCATTCAGTTAATGGGGAGTAGTGGCCTAAGCAGAGGGAACACTAAGTGCAGAGGCCATGAATGAGTTTGTGTGATTTGCATGTTAAAGAATAGCAAAAAGTGAAAGTCACTGTCTGAGAAGAGGAAGAGGAGGAGGAAGAGGAAGAATCAGGGGAAGAAGGATGAGAAGGAAGAAGAAGGGGAAGGGAAGGGGAGGAGGAAGGGAAAGAGATTGGGAGGGGGAAGGAGAGGGCAAGGGGAGCATGGAGAAGGAGGAGGAGGAGGAAAAAAAGATGAGGGTGGGAAAACAAAAATATGGAAAAAGAGAAAAAAAGAGGGAGGAAAAGAAATGAAAGCAATTGATAAGGCAGGAATCTGCATAATCACAGGGTAGATGCAAGTAGACTGGCTGGGTGGCTCAGCTGGTTGGAGAATAGCTCTATACATGGAAAGGTGGTGGGTTTGATCCCTAATCAGCACACCTGCCTGGGTTGTCAGGTCAGGCCCGGTTGGGGCACCTATGAGAGGCAACTGTTTGATGTTTCTCTCTCCCATCAATGTTTCTCTCTCCTCTCTCTTTCTCTCTCTACCTCTCTCTCTAAAATCAATAAACATATCCTTGGGTGAAGATTAAAAAATAAAAATACATTTAATATTCAATTAAAAATTATCTTCTGTCAGAGGGAGAGGGGTTGTGGGACTGAGTAAAAAAGGTGAAGGGATTAAGGAAAAAAGAAAAACTCACAGACCCAGGCAACTGTATGGTGATTCCCAGAGGGAAAGGAGTTGGGGGCAGGTAGGAGAGGGTAAAGGGGGGATGAATGGTGATGGAGGGAGACTTGCTTGGGGTGGTGAACATGCAATGCAATATACAGACGATGTGTTATTCTCATAAAGTTGTACACCTGAAATTCATATAATTTTATTTCCCAATGTTACCCAATACATTCAATAAAAATTATCTTTTACATTGATGCCATAGATTCATCTATTGTTCTTATTAAATCTCGACTCCACATACCTGGCACCTCTGACCAATATTATTAAGAGACAGGATCAAGGGAAAATGCTGAGTGGGTAGATGTTCATGTGTAACAAAATAAGTAAATTTGAGAGGAGACAAAAATCAAGGAGTTACCTATCTATTTATGTTTACATACAATTCCTTGAAAAAACAGAAATATTTGGCAGATATGAGATGACAGCTTAAGCACTAAAAATCCAGATCCTAAAGCAAAGAATAATACTTAGCATACGTTGGGTTACACATATAATCAACCTAGTATTTCTGAGTATCTTACAAAGGACAGTCTATCAAACATCATTGCCACATAAGTTTTTCTTTCCTTGGGATACTTCTTTTAGGAGTCTGGACATTTTTCATGTTTAAAAACAGTACAGAGCAAAATGGACACACACACCTTAGATCAAGGGAGCTGTAACTCATAATTGTGAACAGAAACTTTCAATTTCCAGTAGCCATAATCTGCAAGTCCTTGTGAGGTTGGATGTTTTTATACGTGTATTTAAATAATAGTCTCCCCAGTTGTAAAAGTCAAACGTAGTGCCAACTGCAGGTATTTTATCAGGTATACACTTTTGAATGTGTTCTATCGTGTGGCTATACATGTATATATTCCCTTTTTAAATTTAATCTTTATTATGTTTTTCTATTACCATTTTGGCCCCCTCTATTCCCCCCTCCCTGAAATCACTACACTGTTGTCCATGTCCGAGTCTTTTCTCATTTTGCTCAGTCCCTCCACCCCTTCCCCTCCCCCCTCCACTACCTGTCACCCTGCTCTCCATCTACAGTCTGTCCCCATTCTCCTTGTTAGTTCAGTTTGTTCGTTAGATTCCACATATGAGTGAAATCACATGGTATTCATCTTTCTCTGACTGGCTTATTTCACTTGGTATAATGTTCTACAGGTCCATCCATACTGTTGCAAAAGGTAAAACATTCTTATTTTTTATGGCCCAGTAGTATCCATTGTATAAATATCCCATAGTTGGTTTATCCACTCATCTACTGATAGATAGTATTTATAATAGGTTATTTTTTTACTGTATTTTTATTACCATTTATCCCCTTTGTACCATCTTCCACCTCCCTCCGCCCACCTCCCCCCATTCAATCACCACATTTTTGTCCATGTCCATGAGTTCTTTAGTTAGTTTTTTCTTTTTTTGCTCAAACAGATTCTTTAAATATCAGAAATTTTGAACTTTGGTAAAGTTCAGTTTATTATTTTCTGCGTGTGGATTTTTATAGGTCTCCTTTATCAGAAATAATTATTCCAATTCTATTCCTAAATTGCTATCTTTAAAAGATTACAAATAGATATCAAATGTTGTCAAATGCTTTATATATCTATTAAAATTACCATATAAAATTTCTTTAGTGTTTTAATGTATCTCATTAATCACTTTTGCATTTAGAACATGTCTTGTAATCCCAAATTAAGTGCTAATTGTTATTAATGAGTCATCTTTTTAAATACTGGCAAATTTGAGTTGCTTTATGTTTCTGAGGAATATTGTGTTTATATTGATGAGTCATTTTAGTCTTCGGTTTAGGTTTATGTTTTGAACTAGTTTTTTTTTTTTTTAAATATCTGTCTTTTATTGACACCAGAGTAACCCTAGCTTCATTAAATGTTGAGAAATCTTCCCTATTCTTCTATTTTCTAAAAACTTTTTATAGAATTGAAATTATTTCTGACTTTCAGTGATTCTGCACCTCCTGGTATCCATGGCCATGTGTAATCCCCTTCCCCTAACTGTGGACTGAATCTAGTGACTTGCTTCTAATAAACAGAGTATGGCAAAGGCAATCGGATGTCACTTCTAACATTAGGTTATACCAGACTGTGACTTGGTCTTGCAAGCTTTGTCTGTTTTATACTCTCTCTCTGGCTTGATCTGATGAATAAGATGTCATGTTGTGAAAAGATTTATGAAGTGGCTCAAAGGGCAAGACACCTGGGGAGTCCTCCAGACAAGTGCTCGTGAGGGACTGAGGCCTCAATTCAGCAGTCGGCAGGAACCGCATCCTGCTAACAGCCACATGTGTGAGCGAGGAAGCAGAACCTTCCCAGCCAGCCACAATTGACTAGAAATGTGAGAGACCCAGGACGTGACAAAGCAATTTCTCAACTAAGTACAGGCAGCTTCATCTTCCATAAGAAGTCTCTTTTATTTACTGTATTTTGCCATGTAGAATGTGTACTCTTTTGCCCAAATTTTTTAGGGAAAAATAAGGGTGCACATTATACATGGGTAGTACCTGAAATACCTTATACTGTTCTTGTGTTTTGTAATTATTTGTCACATAAAATTTCTTATACCATAATATGTTAAAAAATGAATGCTAAAATTCCTTTATAATACAAAAAACAAGTATCTAACTATAAATAAATAAATAATTAAATTAAAAAAATAAAATGAAAGATTTTTTTTCCTGAATGTTTGGGCCAAAAACATGGGTGCACGTTGTACATGGGAGCACATTATACACAGCAAAATACGGTAATTTGTCACATTTATTGGCACAAAATTTTATATAATATATCCTAATCATTATTTTAATCTCTAGGTTTTGTATCAATGTCCTTTCTGTTCTGTACTGGTTTGGGTAATTGTGTCTACTGTCTTTATCTTTCACTGATGGGCTAGAGGCCTGTCAAATTTTTTGTCGTTTTAAAACACCAACTTCCATTTATTTCCTTTGTTGTTTTTCTGGTTTCAATGTCATTGTCATCTGCTTTAAACTTCATTTTCCTTATTGTACTTTCTTTGGATTAATATTAATTTCTGTGAGCACTGTTTCAGTTGCATTAAATGAATTTTGATTCGTTGTGACTTCACCTTTAATGACAAGTTACTTAATTTCCCAATATTGATTTTGTAATTGATTTCTAAGTTAACTCTGTTATTATGTGAGAACATACTTCCAATTATTTTAATGCTTTAAATGTGTTAAGATGTGTTTTGGGCCCAGAGGAGGGACAATTTTGGAGAATATTATATGTGAGTTTTAAAAGAATGTATCTTCTGTTGCTGTTTGGGTGGATCATGAATATGAGTTAGGTTATGTTGTTTGAAAATGTTGTCCAGAACTTTTTTTTTTAAGATTTTATTTATTTATTTTTTAGCAGAAGAGAAGGGAGGGAGAAAGAGAGGGAGAGAAACTTCAATGTGTGGTTGCTTCCCATGCACCCCATTCTGGGAACGTGGCCCACAACCCAGGCATGTGCCGTGACTGGGAATCAAACCAGCGACCCTTTGGTTCACAGGCCCGCACTCAATCCATTGAGCCACACCAGCCAGGGCCCAGAACTTCTTTATACATAATGATTCTCTGTAGCTTTTTTAATTGATTACTAAGAAACGAATGTAACGTCTACAACTTAAATATGTTTATCTTCTCTCAGTTCTATTTTTTTCATTTCAGGTATTATAAATCTCTGTAGTTGAGTTCATAAACACTGAGAGCCATTGTCTTCTTAGTGAATTTACCCTTTTGTAAGTGTCCATCATTGTCCTTATAATACTGCTTCTTCTAAAATGCACTTTCTGAGGTCAGTACAGGCAGTCAGTTTTTCTCTAACGCTGATTAACGTGGATTAACGTTTGTAGTGCTTATCCTTTTCCATTCTTTTGCATTTAATTTGTCTGTAGACAGCATATAATTGGGCCTTGTTTACCATTATCTGTTATCTACATTTTAATTGATATATTTACGCTATTCATATTTAGTGCATTTATTCTTATTGTTGGATTATAATCAATTTTATGTGTGTTTTTTATTTTTTGTTGGTTTTTCCTTTTTACAGCATGATACTATGCTACTGCAAGTGTAGTGTAAGAATTTTACAATTGCATATTTCCAATTCTACCCTTCCAACCACTATCATACTATTTTTACTTTGCCAAAAAAATTCCATAGGACAGTCAAATATAGTTTGGAGCAATGAAAAATAAGGGAAATAAAATTTATTTTTATGTTTCTCTACCATTTTCAGCATTTTTCATTCCAGCATTTTTCAGTTCTTTGTGGATCTAAGCTTCTTTCTGTTACCGTGGGCTTTCTTCCTGAAGCTTCCTCCAACATGTCTTTTAGAGTAATTTTGATTATTATAAATCCTTCCCATTACATATGTGTTGGGAACCACCCTGCCTGGTTTCAGAGGCTGTAACCCCCCATGGTTAAGGCTGAGTCAGAGTTGGGACCATAAGCCACGAAGGAGACAAAGCTTGTCTCCCTGGCAGAAGTGCCACTTCTGCCCACTTCACCCTGCTTGGCCCTGAGCTTGGCCAGTTAGCCAATGACGGGTAAGAATCCTCAAGGGAGAATCAACCTAAGACAGGTTCTGGTCACGGAAGAGGCCCGCAGGGAAGGACTCAGGGGGCTGTGGAAAAAGGGGGTGATGGACCCTCGCCCCTCGGCTTTGAAATAACCTGAGTCCTCATTCTGTCTGCAAGAAGTCTCCTAATCTCTTGGCTGCTTTACTTCCCTTGCCTGACTTAAGCCTGAAGCAATAACAGAGGGCAGTGCAGTCCTGTGCTGGGAGGGGCGGATTCCCTGGGGAATCAGGCCTAACAAAAATACATACATTCCTGTGAAACCTACTTAATTTGTACCCTCAGTTTAAGAGATAAGGGTCCAGACCTGAGATGAGTCTGGCGCCTAAAGTTTTATGGCCCTCTAACTAATTGGCTGTAACTCAAAATAAGCCCTCAGAGTTCTCTGTAAATCTTGTATTGTTTAACCCTTACTGACTGACAATGATCGATGAGCTTTATCTGTATTCCTATGCGAATGAACCTAATAAAAGCCCCGGGAGAGAGAGGCTCGGGGCCCTTCTCCCCCTGAGAGAAACGGGCCACCTTTCCTCCCCAAGCAGATCATGTCTTGGTAGTCTTTTTTCTTCGGCCATGGCGGAACCTGGGGGGCTGCGTTAAAGCCCCCCGACACATATGTTTAAAAACATTATTTTTCCTTTTTTTAAAATTTGATAAGGATAACTGTGATTGTGTTTATAACATTATCAAGGCCTCAGCAATACCTCTGAACCACAAATTGGGGATGCTTTTTCAACTGTGGAACCCTCTATGGGCCATGTAAGATGACAAGTGAGCTTTCAAGATGATTCTCATGATTGTTTTTTTTTTAACCAGATTTTAATTTTTAGTACAGTCTTAGGTTCACATAAAGGGCAAAATTTCCTATATATCCCCTACCCCAACACATGTATAGCCTCCCTCATTGTCAGTATCCCCCACCAGAGTTGTACATTTTCCTTTATCATTGATAGAGCTCTACTGGCACATCATCGCTGCCCTCAGACTATAGTTTGCACTGTTCCTTTAACTCAAAGGATACTTTTGCTCTTTGTATATTCTTATTTTGTAGTTTGTTTTTTTTCCCTTCATCTCTTTAAAGGTGCCTTCCTTTGTTTTCTTGTTTGTAGTTTCTAACAAGAAGTTCACTATAATTCCAATACTTCTTCCTCATTTATAATGTGTCTTTTAACTCTGGTTTCTTTTAAAATTTTCTCCCTAACATTAGGTTTTTTAGAAGTTATGTATTTAACTTGTTTTGTTTGTTAGTGTTTGTTTCCTTTTTTTTTCTTTTTGTACAAATAAAGGATTTATCATACTCGTGGTTCTCTGAGTTTCTTACATGTGTGGTTTTAAAACTTTCACTATTTTTGAAGAAATCTTAGCCATTATTTATTCCAAATTTTCTTACATTTGACACTTTTTTTTTCATTCTGGGGTTCCAATTACACATGTGTCAGACAATTTGCTATTATCCTATAATTCTGTCAAAAATTTAGAAATAGCCAAAGTAAAACCAGTGAATCATCAAAATAGTAATTAATACAATTTTATTGTGCACACACCAAAAAGACAGCTTGTAAACCAGGAACACTCACACCAAAATATGGAATGAGGGTCAGAGGTATATTTTTACAAAGCATCCTATAGAGTGAGAAAGCAGCAGCTGTTTTTCACAGTGATTGGTCATAATATTAGAATATTCATAATTGATAGGGAATCAGTAAGTGGTTACCCCGTATCAATTTTGGGAAAAGCTTAAGTTTTGGTTACAATTTCCAGAAGCATAAGGAAGAAGTTATCCAGGTGAAGTTAGTCTTACATGAGCTATATTAACCTTTGTTTGTATTACTAAACTGGTTTTGGCTGCCTAGTTTTCAAGGTCGGTCTTTTATTTTATTATTTTATTTTATTTATTTATTTTTTATTTTAACAGTCCTTAGATCCTTGTCCTTTTTGTCCACTTTTTAATCACTTTGCAATTCTGGTGTGGTAATTTGACATATATCAAGTTCACACATTCTTTCTTCAGATGTGTTGAACTTGCTGATAATTTCATGTAACATATTTACATCTTTCTGTTATTTATTCATTTTTATTTCTAACATTTCCATTTCACTCTTATAATGGCCATAGCTCTACTGAAATCTCCAATTGATCTTACATATTGTCTACTTTTCAAAATAAAGCCATTTGTCATAGTTACTTTACTTTCCCTAATAGTCACAGCGTCTGGGTCATCTCCAATTCTAGTGCTTTTGATTATTTTGTCTCTTTGAAATGTGTATGTTTGTGTTCATGCAACCTGTCTTGTCTTTATTGTCTGATTTTGCAAAACAGTGTAACAAAGTGAAGACTGTGGTAAATAATATTTACATGTCTCCTCATTCCTAAAACTTTCAAGTATGTGGGAAAGGGTTAGGGTGTGTGAGGTATGTTGGATTTGAGTGTTGAGCTTATGGTTATTTTTTACCATTGGTTTCAAATTTCTCTAACGTTACCTTTTCCTTTGAGTGGGTGCTGGCTTGTTGGAGGAATTTTTTCAATGTCCCTGTTGCACTCTTAGCTTTAGACTTTTCTTATGTGCCTGAATATCATAGAAGTTATTTCTCTACCTTCCTGTTCCTCCTCCAGTGATAGAAATTTGTATTGTTACTCAATCCTGCTGGTTAAATGTGTGCCCCCTAAATTCATGTGTTGAAGTTCTAACTCCTACTACCGCAGAATGTGACTCTGCTGGGAGACATGGCCTTTAGAGTCATGATTAAATTAAAATGAGGTGCTTCAGGTGGGCCCAGGGCAATGTGACTTGTGACCTTATAAAAGGAGAAAATTTTTACTCATAAGCAGATACCAGGAATGTGTACACATCGAGAAAAAGTCCATGTGAGTACACAGCAAAAAGGTATCTTTCTGCAATGCAAAGAGAGAACTATTCAACCTTTGATCTTGATCTTGGACTTCCAATCTCCAGAACTCTGACAAAAGTATTTTTGTTGGTTAACCCACCCAGTCTGCAGTATTTTGTTATGGTTGCCCTGCAAACTCATATAATCAAGGTTCTCTATTTCTATTGGGAAAATGGGGATGTCTTGTCTCTTGTACTGATTTAAGCATTGCCTGTATTCCTGGACCTTTGTGTTGGGCTTTTTGAGTTTTCTTGCTCCTCCCCCAGCATTAGTTGTCCAATTTCCTGGGCCCAGTAAATTCTCCTTCTTTTTCACAGATGTAGTGTTTCTGTTTGTTTTATTTGTTTGTTTTCCTTGTTCTTTCAGCACAGTTGCAATGGGTGTTCAGATATATCATTGAGATTTCAGTGTTTGCTGCCCTTTTATCTAGGAATTAAGTGTTTTTCCCTTAGGACATCTCCTTTTTAAGAGTTCAAGGGCCTATGGGATAAAGGAGATTAAACAAAACAGTAGATACAATCCAGTGTGACGGGTTGCCTTCTAGAAAAATGTAAAGCAGAATAGGAAAACAGAGCCATGTGAAAATATTATACCTCGGAGCATTAGGGAAGGTTTCATCAGAGTGTAACAGGAGAACTAAGATTTAAATCAACTATTTAACTTCTCTGAGCTAGTTACCAGAGTATTAAATAAACCAATGTGTTTAACATATAAATAAGTCCCACAACAGAGGACCTTTCTTGAGATTGGCAAGATGAAGAAGATTTATATATGTTTCATAGAAAAGAAATATAATATAGCTGGTTCTATTAAGTTCCTGAAATGAAATTTAGAGTAGAACTTGTCAGAGGCAAACATTTGTTTGCACTGAATGAAATTCAAGTGAAATTTAGCATCCATGCTAAAAAAAACCTGGTCAATGTGCAATAAATCTCTATTGTAATAATTCCTGTATAAAAAACATTCCACCTGGAACAATCATTCTAAATTAACCTTTTTCTTATATGAATTACATTTAAGATAGTATTTCTCTCAAAAATATTTCTTCAAATAATTCTGTCAAGTTGTCCTCCTAAATAATTAGTTCTCATTAATATGTATTAAGGATCGAGTCACTTTTGGACTAGGATTTCGAACTAATGAATTTAGACTTTTTCTACTTTTAGGGTTAGCAATTTCTGCAATTTAACATTAGTAACAATGTGGCTCTTTAGAAGCAGTTTAATGTTAAAGTGCTCTTTATTCAGTGTCACGTAATATAAGCAACATACGTGTTCAAAATGCTTTGTACTTCTACCCAGAGCTATAATGTTTGCACATGGAATTCCAGGTGGACATCAGAGCAAGGGTGGCAGGAGACAGCAAAGGACAAAGGGTGAGGAGTACAAGCAGGTCATTTCTGTCCCCTGTAAATTCTCTTAGCCTGTCATGTGGAGTGCGCAGTCAGTGGGCACAGGTAAGGGTAGGAGACAGTGTTTTTGTTCAGTGTTGTGTCTCTGGTTTCCTTCTGCTCAGAGCATGTCACTGCCCTGAGTAAAACAGGGTTTCCTCTTCTGGGTGCCAACCACTGACTGTCATGTGGTACGAAATGGCATGAGGGGAGATACTAGCATATATTTATATGGGTAACAATGAAATAGAAAAATAAGAAATAGTGCTGTCAAATTAACATATTTAATGGCATGGAGAAGATTGTAATGAAAATTGGTCTAACTGTAGGCCAAGACAGAAAGAGAATACACATAGGTTGGTATAAACACAACAGATCAGGTCAATAAGAAGTGCAGGGTGGCTAGAAAAAGAGATTTCCCCATTGTTGGTACATGGGACAACAGGAACTCCAGGAAGAGCCGATGATACTTGTAAATGCGAAAATACATGCATTAGTGCTCATTGGGAGCACCTATCAACAAGACCTGGCATCTGTTACAAGCCAAAGCAATTGGAAATTTAAGGTAACATTAAAGCTAATCACTTTTACCATTTAATGAAGTCCTCCTTTTAAAAAGAAACACTTCAGATATTTTGAAAGAAAGGCATATGAACCAATTTTATTAATTAGTTTTTGTCAATATTCTGGTGTATATTATAAAAGGGATAAAAGATTTAAAACAAAGATTCCACGTATAAATGAGATAATACAGTATTTGTCTTTTACTGACTGGCTTATTTCACTTAGCACAATATTCTCCAGTTCCATCTATACTGTTCAAAAGATAAGATTTCCTTTTTTACTGCTGCATAATATTCCTTTGTGCAAATGTACCACAGCTTTTTTGATCCACTCAACTACTGATGAGCACTTAGGCTGTTTCCAACTCTTGGCTATTGTAAATAACACTGTTATAAATATAGAGATGAATATATTCTTTTGAATTGGAGTTTGGGAATTTTTATGATATATTCCCAGAAGCAGGATTACTGGGTCAAAAGGCAGCTTCATTTTTTTTTTTTTTTTTGAGGATCTTCCACATTGCTTTCCTCTGTAGCTGCACCAGTCTGCATTCCCGCCAACAGCGCACTAGGGGCATAGATGCATGGAACAGACTGACAGCTGTCTAAGGGGATGGGAGAAGTGGGGGACTGGATGAAAGAAGGTGAAGGGATTAGCCGAAGATCACATACGCATGACCCGTGGACATGGACAAAGATGTGGTGATGACCTGAGCGGGGTGCAGGGGCTGGGTGGAGGTTGGCAAAGGGGGAGAAAGTGGGGACAACTGTAATAGCATAAATAGCATAAATAAAAAAAATTTAGAAGTGGAAAAATGATTTAAAACAAAGAATAATGATCAAATAACAGTATCTAAGGCATTATTTAAGCCAATCCTCTTAAACAATTTACAGGATCTTTGGTAGGGCTTACCCCAACCTATATCTTACTGTATAAGTTATATTTGTCTCTGTCCTGAAAACAAACCAACAAACTTTAGAACCTAAGAGTTTCACAAAAGGCATTTTAATAAATACTGAAAATTGCACATTCAAGGCATACCACAATTTCCGTGCAATGTTCTCATGAGGGTTTTGATCTGTTCTTGTAATTTTAATCTAAGGATTTTACCATTTATATCAATAAATATCTCTTGCCATTATGAATCTTTTTAAGGGTGCGGCATGGGCATTATTTACATTGTATTGTGGCAAATATTTGAGTCACATGGTTTTACCATGCAGAGTAGGCAGAGAGCACTCTCTTAAACTTTTACATTTGGTTCCAATGAAAAAAATCATCCTAGAATGTGATTGTCAAACTAAATTAGCATCTCTTAACTATCTGCCAAAATAATAATTTGGCAGAGCTAACCATATGCCAAAATAATAATTTGGACCCCAAGATCTGCTAAATTTGAAAAATACAGATAATTTTACATTACATGATGGTTATTCTTAAAAGAAAAGTCAGCGTTCATGTATTTTTTTCTTTCTTGAAACCAGGAATATTGTTTTATGATGTATTGACAAGAGAATGGACTGTCAAAAGCCAAAAGACCACTACATACTACATAACTACATGTATGCCCATAATTGCCAACATTAGAAACTGCATATTTACATTGTAAGTTAGAAGGGTTATAATTGATAAAATTTGTATAGCAATGGAAATCAAAATCTGTAACTACACACAGCAGTGTGAATTAATCTGAGTATAATCTGAATGAATCAAGCTAGGCACAAAAGAGTGCACTTTCTATATTTTTTCCATTTAGTTTTTTTTATGGCAAAAGTAATTTATGTTGTTAAATTTCAAGACAGTGGTTACCTTGGAGGAGGAGCAGGTGCATAGAGTTGAAAATGAAATGGGTTTCACAGATGCTAGCAATATTTTTGGGGGGTCTGTCAGTTACCTGGGTGTGTTGAGTATGAAAAATTCATTAAACTATAATTTATTGTTATGAAATGACTCTCTATGGGTCCCTTGCACACATCCATGAAGTAAGTGTGAGCAGTGGCGTTGGCTGCCTTTTATCCCAGACTGAACTTTCACGATGTTAATAGAGAATTGGCCTTGGAATAGAGAGAAATGTATCCCTTCAAGATGGAGATTAGATTAGTTTCTTGAGTAGTATAACAAAGACGATGCTTCTTTCTAGGCAAATGTTTGAGCACGTTTGTTTGCAGCCCTTTGTAAAAGATGGGATTTCTCTAAGTTTAGAGTTCCTCTCCTCTGACACAACCCACGGCATGTGCATTAGTTAAGGGATTCTTGTTGGATGTCCTTGTGGGAACTGAGGCCCAGGAAACATTGAAAAAGATTGTATATTAGCTACTCTTATTGCTGTGAGTAATAACTTGCCCTTTGTTTCTTCCTCAGGAGTCTTACGGATTCTGCCAGCATCTTTGCATGGTGGCAGGCTAACTTGCTAGCTTGGGAGTAAGGTGAAAGCTGAGACCCTTTACATTTGACACTAAAATAACCACTTAGCAGAAGTATACTTTAATGGAAACTAAAAAATTTCTTGCAGTTGCCTTGATTCCTTATAAATTATAAACCAAAAAATAAAGCAAATGTAGAAACTAAAGAATATTTCTTCTAGAAGACACATACACTCAAAATAAACCAAAACACCTGGTAGCACTTATAAAGCAATAATATAATTTTTGCATCTCGAGGCATTAGTTATTCTTCTTGGGAAGGGAACAATACAAAAGAGCATGGATTTGTTAAATCTCTCTCTTTTTAATTATATGAAGTTTCAGTTGAATTTCCATTTGTAAAAGTGCCATAAAATATGAATTACTCTATGTCACATGAGGGGGTAGGTTTGAGGGTGGGAGGCAGGGATGGGTGGGGCGGGAGGGGTGTGGTGGGGTGGAAATGGAGACAACTGTACTTGAACAACAATAAAAACACTAACTCCAAACCTAAATAATTTGTCAAAATCATATTGATTAAAAAAAATGGTGGACTGCGTCTGGATTCAGTTTTCCCAATCACATTACTTTGAAATTAAAAAAATTATAATGTAAAAAAAAAAGACTTAAAAATATAGCTTTATTTTATTTATTTTGTTGAACAAGAAGCAAAGGTAGATGCAAAATTCAGTATTTGCTGAGTGAACAATAGCATTGTTTGTGTTGTTCACAGAGGAATCTTTTGGTAGAAGACATAATGGCTGGAAACTGATAATACCTAATTGGGTATTATCAAAGTTTAAGTTTTTGGAGTAACTGAACTCATATCACATTAAATTATAAGTGTATTGTAAAAGACAGCAGAGATAGTGACAGCTCAAAGCATAGAAAATAGGGAAACTGAAAACAGACAGCTTAATTCATTTTTTCCAAAATTATTTAACAATTTTGTTGTGGAGAAACCTAAACCTCGATCACACTAAAATGCTCTGTCTTTATAGTCATAAATCTATCCTAAAAAGGCAAAAATAACGACTTTTCTGTTTGAGAAATACATTTATGGTAATTTATGACAAATACTTTTAGGTATCATGATTTCTTATTTTAATATGTGAATATTGAATAATTTCCATCTTCTAAACAAAGAATAATGTGATCTTTTTTTGAAAAGTGAAAAATCACATTGACAATGAATCATTAAAACCAAAACTCAGGAATTAGAAACAATAACCAAATACGGTAGGATGGTAACACACATTCAGGGTTTTAATCCCCATGGTGTCAGCTCTCTCTACAGTAGGGTCAGTGACTCAGCTCATTCTAGTGATGTTTAGAGCAACAAGAAGCCAAGACACAAAAATGGCCTAATAAAAGTAAGTTGTCTGTGGATGGTGAAAACATATTATTGTATGAAATATTCCGCACAAGGCCCCATGGGATTCCTTCCAGCTCTACAACTAGGCTGGCTTTCATTACTGGGGCTGTTCTCCTGGGGGTTTTGTGTTGCTTTCCAGCTTTGATGGAGTAGAAGTGAAGGGATGAGGGTATTGAGCCTGATTGGTTAATCACTCTGGGGACATGGACTTATGAGCTGCTCACCAAGCTATTCAAAATATATAAAATGCAGTTTTTGAACTATTAGGCGAGAAAAAGAGGTTTATAACTTAAAGGGAAAATTGCTTTTGGGTGCTGATATTTTCATGGTTCTTTCATCATTGCCCTCACCTCCCTATTTTTCAAATCAGATAACTTTAGTTAATACATAGGGATAATTCTTGTTTTATTAACATATTTATAGATATAGTGATTTGATTAACTTGTTAATATATTTTGATTAGAACAAGTTATGCTGTGAATTAACTGAGATCATTGTAACATAATTGCTTGAATATTGCTTTTCACTAAATCATATTAATAAAGAATTTCCCTTGTAAGAATGTATTTTTTCACAAAGTCACCCAAAATGTTCAGTGGAAATCAAAAGTGTAATGGACCAACATATGAATAAAAATGGTCAATGTAGATATAGAGGAGCAATTTATTGCTTTTATGCTGTATCTCTCAAAATAATAAATTCTTGTGAATGAGGGTAAAATATTCTTATTGAGCCACTACAAGGAAAAATAAAAAATTCAGTTTCATGGCATGTTATTTTTTCCCTAAGAATAGCTTAACATTATGAGATTTTTCAAAATTATTTATTTTCTAGTATTTTTGTTATTTGATAAGGAATTATAAGAGTAGCTTATATTGATAGTATTAAAACCTGTTCAAATTATCAGGAAAAGGATGTTATCATATATATTAGTATCATCATGATTAACTATTGACAATGCTTATAGTTCCAAATGTGTTCGTATAATTGAATCATATGGGTAGATTTGAAATTAAATAAAATGAAATGTGAGGTCATGGCTGATTTTAATTTTCTGTTAACCCGGATGCTGATGCTGTTCATTCTTTGACATGAAAATATGGCTAACAATGTCCCTCTTCTTTTTGAGTTCATCTGCCACCCAAGCCTCCGTAAGATAGGACATGGCAAATCCTCAGACGGAGGGTCAGATTTCATTGTGTTGAGTAGTGGAGAGGCAGACAATAAGCTGACACTTGACAGGGAAAAATATTTGAATAAGGAGTGATTCCACTATTAAAATGTTACAATCAGGAATTAATTTACTTAAATAATTAAGGTTCATTAAAAAGCACAATTTTCTTAAAGAACGTTTAGCTTCATAGCGCATGGGTGTGAGTGGCAAATACAAATGTTTCAGTTTTATTTGGCTTTATGGCAGATATGAATCAAACCCCAAGTTGCCCCAACCTGCCGTGTAAATTTTGATGAAGTAACCTTCTCAGTGGGGCGCACCCAACATTGATGTTATCACGGTCAGTCGCGGGGAAGTAGCCAATGCAAGTCCAGTTGTTTTAGGTATTGTTTTGGATCGTTTTTACACGTAACAGACAAGAATAAGCTTACCCCATTGCCAGGCTTTTCAGAAACACAGGCCTGGTTTTGGGCAGTGTCCTCTAGGGCCTGCAGACAAGCCGGAATGAGTTCTTTCATGGCAGCAATGTTCAGAAGGTTCTTTTTCCTAGTGAAGTGTCTCTTACCAGAGGAGGCAGGACGACTGGGATTTGGAAAATGTACCATTTTATTTAGTAACGCTAATCTGAATAGAGTCAACCACACCGGCATTGGAGTTTCCAAAAGTCAATGACCCCTCTATTCTAAGCATATACCAAAATTTATTTAAATCTGTTCCTAATTTTCTGGTGCTCTCTTAGTTTAAAAGAGTTAGCAGCATATATTGTGACATTATTTTAGTGAATATTTAGGACATTTTTATTTCATTTTCTCTCAAATCAGTCAGAGCCCAAAATGGGATTACAATTAAATGCACTATATTGTTCCCCCTAGTGGTAACTTAAAAATTCCCTGAGGAAGTTCATGGAAATATTCAGTGTGAATAACAGTAGAATCACTGAAACTTATCTATATTATGAAGCACATTTAATTTAAAACCATTTTTCTCCAAATGAATGTTATGACCAAATAGCAAATACCTGAGAGAGGATTCTATAATGGAAATCCTGACACAAAGTTAACTAAACCAACTCTAGAAGTCAAAGCTCAGATAAAAATAAATTGGATTTATGTTTGTTTTGTGTATTGCCTATTCCCTGCAAAAAGGGACTGTAAGGGGGTAAATCAGCAGTATTTACAATAGTGTTAAGTTTAAAAGATTTTCAGGTTTTAATAGTCAGCTGTGATTTATATGAAAACCTGCAACGAAAGCAATATATACAGCTAATTCATTACCACTATTGGTAATTAACCAATCCCTATGGTTTATATTTTTTTGAACCTAGTAAAGACGCCATTTAGTGTGTAATTTTGTGGAAAGTCCATGCAGTGAATAAAAATACTAGGTGTATATGAACTTCTAATTGTATGTTTTATTTCAGCTTTAAACCATTCTTGTAAAGTAGAAGTCAGTGGGTAGCCACAGCTGGTGGAAAGAGAAAGCGTTTGCTACTGCAGAGTGTTTGATTGTGAAATGCTTGAGCTGACTTAAAATGGAAAGGATCTTGTTGTAAGCAAAGCAGCCACTGGGAAGAGCTAAATATGTTCTTAGTTTAATATTACGCTGGTTTTGACATAAACATCCCACCTCTTTTTTTACTCCTTTCCCTTGGATGCCATTTCTGTGAAATTTGAAGCTCTTAAAATCAAGAATTGAAATCTGGAGAGTATCAAGGGAAGTACAAATGTGTAAAAATATTGAGTGTTAAGTTTATCTCTAATAATTTATTCTCTAAACACCCTTGCAAAGTACATTTCCGCTGCTATTTCCATTTTGAAGGTTAAAAAAACCTATAAACCTAGAGACTTTTATTTAACATCTAAGCAAGGAATATCTCAACCAACATAAAGCCCCGTGAAAATTTTATTCGAGATTTAACAACTCATTCTACCATGCACTTGTTCCTCACACTTCCCGCATCCATTACTCTTCAGAGGACAACTTAAGAAATATGGTTAAAATGGCACCAAGAGAAAAATCAACTGATTCTTAAGAACTTATGGGGAAAAATTTTTAGAGAGTTAAGTTGCTCTTAAATTCATTCAATTTGTATATTTTTAGGAAATATATGTTCATATATTTAAAAAATAAAATAAAAAGCCAAAATAGCAGTCACTGTCATTCCATTTTCTGGTGTTACAGCCAATGTAGTACCTGTTCCTCCAACTCAACCCATTCTACATTCTGTCAGCTTTTTGTTTTGTTGTGTAATCCTTCTGGTGTTTGATTTCATGTTTTTAAATGGCATGCCAAGTTGTTCTGTTTTCACTTTTTAATCTCAGATCTCTATTTATGAATTTATCCCTAATGGAAGATTAAAATTTAGCTATTTTGTGTTATGTTGCTACATAACCATATCCCTATCAAACCAAGATAGCTCAGAACTTGTTTGTTTATATGCTAGGTGAAATAAAACACATGGCAAATTAGATCTCAGAATGCTGAGTCAAGAGACCTTTGTAAAACAACAAGTAAATGTGTGGCGGTGGGAAGTAGAGATTGATTTTCATGGAGTTTATATAGACTGTGGAAATCCTGTAGCCCTGTTTAGGATTTCTAACAGCCTCCTATGTTGTATTCTCAGTGCCACTTAATACTGTAGTTCTGTAGCTGTTCATCCAAATTGATCCTACTGAGTAACTAAGCCATAGTTTTGTTTCCACAACTTAAAAAAAAAAAAAAAACAATTACTCTCACCAGATATTGCTAAATGAAAAGTGCCTTTCTGACCGATTTTCTAGATGCTTGTAGATCATGGTCAGAGCGTTCTCACCCCAACATTGCCCTCCTCTATTGCAATACCGTGTGCCTATGAACTTCTAATTGTATGGTTTATTTCAGACTTAAACCATTTTTATAAAGCAGAAGCCAGTAGGTAGTCACAGCTGGCAGACAGGGAAAGCATTTGCTACTGCAGAGAGTTCATTCATGAAATGCTTGAGCTGAATTAAAATGGAGAAGATCCTACCATGAGCAAAGCAGCCACTGGGAAGACCTAAATATGTTCTTGGTTTAAGATTAGACTTAAAGAATTTAAGTGCATTTGAATAAAGCCTCTTCTTTTCTAAGTCCCAATTTGTTTTTTATCTAAGTGTAAGTTTGAGAAACACTACTGAAGCTTTCTGGGGTTATAGAGAAGAAACATATCCTTTAGCCCATAATTTTGCTTCATGTCATTAATTTTTTTGCTTTATTCCCCTTCCTAATCCTGCCTCAGTTTGCTCCTCAGAATTTCTTGGGAATTCTTAGCACAAAAGCCAATTGACTTGCGATTATTTAAGGAATTTTATTTTTCCCAATAAATGCATACTTGACAAAATGGGAAATTATCTCTTATAATTATTTTACTTACCAACAATTAAGAAAATACTCATTCACCAATTTGCTATGAGATTCTGGGTAAATCTTATATAACTGAATATTCCTAACAAGATAATTCTGTACTGGATAGTATTTTTGTTAACACAGTTGTGATCAATAATATAATAGGTTTAGAAAAATTAATAAAGAGGTATTTTACAGAATAAAATAGATTAGCAATATCTGATTTTGGTCACTTTCCCCTTGGTAGTTTATATATACATTTTTCAAAAAAGGTTTACATATTCTATCATTTTTGGTATAGTTATGATTGCTTTTCTTGTACAAATATAAATTATGTATATCATATATATACCAAATATATACCAAATATATATATATTTTATATATCTATATCATTATTACTTATCATATACATAATTAAATAAATATAGTTTCTTATGACTTGTGGAAATTACTTAAAATTTTATTGATCCCTATTTCAAAATTAATATATCTCTAAATTTCTTTAGACATTATTAATGTTTATACTCTTTCACCTATAAGTAAAGATTTTTACATGAATTCATACTTTTATATTTCAAAAATATATACTTTCTAATAATCTACTGGTAAAAATTCTATAATAATAATTTAAAAGATATTTCTGGATAGTTTCAATCTTATGGTACATTCAAGAAAATTTATGTGTTCAAAAATAATTTATTAGATTGTGACCCAGATTAAACTTCCAGAAATAAGATCTGTATGTAGGTAATCCTCATTAATAGGAGATGAAATGACAAATAAATCATTACTATTTTACAACACTTTTAATTATATTGGAGGTAAAGAAGTTTCTTCAAACGTGTTACTTCAAGTTGTGTCTTGCCTAATTTCTGAAATTCTTTTATTTAAAAAATATTAAATTACTGGGATGACATTGTTAAAAGATTAAATAGGTTTCACATGCACAATTCCATAGCCCAACATCTGTATGCTGCATTATGTGTTAACCACCCAAAGTCCAACCTTCAGTCATCACACATCTGATCCCCTTTACCTTTTCCTACCTCTCCACCTCCTTTTCCCTTTGGTAAACTCCGTATTGTTGCTTGTGTCCAGGAGTTTGTGTGTGTTTGTCTTGTTTGTTTGTTGTTTGCAGTTTTACATCCCACGTGTGAGTGAACTTGTATGACTCATGACTTTTCAGTCTGACTCATTTCACTTGGCGTGATGGTCTCCAGATCCATCCAAGTTGTCCCAGATGGCAGCTACTTCCTCTTGTCTTGTGGCCCTACCACAGGTAAGGTGCTTGATTTCACGCTGGTGTTGTATACACAGACGTCTTAAACCCGGAACAGGGCTTTATCTACACAGGTAATCCACTCCTGCCTCTTTTATATTTACATTCTCAGAGATTTACAAGTTGAAGAGGGAATACATAAACCAAGAGCTTTTATTTTGAGATTACTCATCTGCTTCGCATATGGTAGATTTGCCATAGACTTCCTCATACTATCATCATCCCCTTTTTAATCTATGTATTTGTAATATAGTTCTCTATGTTTAATCTAAATTTTCTTTTCTAACACATCTTGTGAAAACTACCAGTTCTTTTTCCATGTAGTCTATTTTACTTTCCTATCCATGGAGTAAGATTATAAGTTACATTTTTAATTCCAGAATTATTATTTTTATTGTTTTAATGTGTCTGTAACTTTTTCATATCATTATTGTCTTGTCTCATATTTTACATTCTTCGCTTATATTTATGATGATTTTGTTCAGTCTCATTATGAAATATCTATTTCATTATTATTATCTTCTGTTTACTGAACTGTATATTATCCCATTTATTTTTTCTTGCTACTTATCCCTCAAGGTGATTTATTTATACATGTGGTTTATAATAATTCCTAATTTGACTGTATTTTCAGTAGATGTTATCCTTGAGAAAACATGTGACCTAGAAGCTGAATATGCTGTTACAATGTTTTGAGTGTGTCCCTCTTTGAAGCTTATGGTTTTACTCATGCAAAAAAAGTTTTCATGTTGATATTTCAGTTTGTCCAACCACGTGACTGTAGTGCAACCTCACACTCATTTGCCATGTAATTCTATGATTATGATTTGTTAGAGGTGATTATTATACTACACACAGCCAAGATGGATAGCCAATTTTCTTGTTGCCTCCTGGAATAGGAGATAAACTTTGTCTGGTTTTTACATCTCAAACAGTAGACAATTTCAAGAACTCTGACTTAATTTATCTCGCTTAATCTGTTATCATAATATCCTTTCTATTATAAGGGCTAAGTTCTAACTCCCAGACATAGGAGTTTTATCAAGTTCTGTTGCACTTACGAGCATTTTGTCCCCATTTTCCACTCTGGTGTTGATATATCCTTAACTTTTGTCACCCAGAGTTGTTGTTGTTTTTTCTTAGTATAAGAATAACATTTTCCTATTATTTTTCCATTCCTATGGGGGAAAAAAGGGAGAGAACTATTAAGTGGGAGGATGAAAGAACAATGGATAGAAAAAGAGAAGAAGTTTATCTTCTATATTACCTTTCTGTATCATATTTATTAGAAGCTTGTGTCATTTGTGTTGACTTCATCTTTGCTTCTTATACAATAGCCCCTCCTTCAAATTTACTCTGATTTTTTCATATACTTTTATTTTTAGAAATCATGTGTCATTCTACCAGTCTTGTTTTACTCTAACAAACTATAATTAGATTATTCAATAGGTTGGGACAAAACTGATCCTGTAATACTCCCAATGTAGTTGGCATTCAGTAATTTCTGCTATTAAAATCCGTAGCCCATAAAGCCTACTTTAATTTACCTTCTGCCTAGCTCTCTCTTTTTATTGCTTCTTTCTCCTATCCATTAACCTTCCCTCTTCCAAGTTCCATATATATATTCAATATTTGTATTACTACATGCTTTTTCTAGACCTGGGCTACCTGGGCTATTTATGCATACTATTCTCTTTTCCTGAAACTCTCATTTACTTCTTTCATGGATAACTCCTACTCATCTGCCATATCTCATCTAAGAGGTTGTTCCTTGAAATAACCTTCCATATCCTCATCCAGATGAAGTATTCCTTGTATCTGCCTTCATGAAAAACCCATTTTTATATAACCTATCCCACTGAATTGTACTTGAAAGCATATTTTATATCTTATAAAGTTCCTACCAGGAGGTAAACTTCTTTTAATGCTAAAAAACTTTAAAAACACTACCTTTATTCCCCCATAATTATTGAAAAGTTAGTGCTTTTCCTAAAATTTCTTGCTAATGATAACTTCTTTTTTATAAATTTTAAAATATTTATTTATTTTCAGTTACAGTTGGCCTTCAATATTCTTTTATATTAGTTTCAGGTATACAACATTGTGGTTAGACATTTGCACAATTTACAAAGTGACTCTCCTTGATAAGTCTAGTACTCACCTGGCACCACCCACACATATTACGATATTATTGACTGTATTCCTCATGCTGTCCATTACATCCTTGTGTCTAGTTTGCACCTAACAATTGTACTTATTTTTTTTTTGATGTTGAAAATTTATAAGTGAAATCCTTTATTTTTTTTTAATATATTTATTGATTATGCTATTACAGTTGTCCCATTTCCCCCCCCACTCCACTCCATCCTGCCCACCCCCCTCCCTCCCACATTCCCCCCCCATAGTTCATGTCCATGGGTCATACTTGTAAGTTCTTTGGCTTCTACATTTCCTACACTATTTTTACCCTCCCCCTGTCTATTTTCCACCTATCATCTATGCTACTTATTCTCTGTACCTTTACCCCCCTCTCCCCTTATTATATGAAATGTTAAAGGGAGTTACCTAAGAAAAAGATCAAAAATAGGAACAGTAAAAATGACACCAAACTCACAGTTATTAACGACCACACATAAAACAAAAACGAGAGCAAACTAGGCAAACAACTAGAACATGAGGGTTGTCAACAATTGTACTTATTATCTTCACATTTTGCATCCAGCCCCCAGATCCCCTCCCATTCAGTGACCATGCAAAACAGTACAGAAGTTTCTCAAAAAATTAAAACTAGAATTACCTCATGACTCAGCAATTTCACTCCTGGGTATTTATCCAAAGAAATCCAAAAGACTAATTGAAAAAGATATGTTCAATGCAGCATTATTTACAATAGTCAAAATATGGAAGCAACCTAAGTGTCCATCAATAGGAGACTGGATAAAGATGATTGGATGAATCACCCATAGAAAAAAATGAAATCTTACCATCTGTGATAACAACACAGATGGATCTCGACGTTATTATGCTAAGTGCAATAAGTCAGGCAGAGACAGACAAACAGCAGATGATTTCATGTATCTCTGGAGACAAAGAATAATATAAACAAACTAAACAAAAACAGACACATAGAACTAGAGAGCTAGTGATTACTTCTGCTCTTTTCCTATTTTCATTTTATCAGAAACTATGCTCTTTCAACTCTCTTTTGTCTACTTCTCTCCAACATACCAACTTAGTATTTCTACTTCTTCGTTCATTGAGGGACAAGAAACAAAGTTGTTTCCCATTACAGAATATATAGACATCATGGCACACAATTAAAAACAACAAACCCCCTAAAACTTGAATGTCAGACTCACCGTTTCTGGTAAGGAATCTAGCCTGTCTCAAGTGATTGTTTTCTATTTGTCAAGTGATATACCTCACAAAAATTTCCCCTCTCCAAACATGGGAAAAAAATACAACAGTGTACCTCACATTTTGTTTCAAATTATTCCATCCCATCTAGCTTAAATTTTCCTTCCCATGCAAGACCATGCCCCAGGAAATCGATACTATACATGCATTCTTCCCTCTGTGGCCATCTCATAATGCAGAAGCAGGCGGTGATTTTGAAGGGGTTTTAAATCAATACTCCCTGTGCTAGTCACCAGTACTCATCACTAAACTATATGTTAAAACAGTGTTGTCAAAACTGCCAGCTATCCAATGAAATCTAACCTTCCTTTTTCTGAGCTTTCAGCGAGATTACCTCTACCAGGCTCCCTTATAATTAGGTATGGTCAGGTAAACAAATTGTCTCAGTAGGAAATGAGCAAAACTAGTGCTTACAAATTTTGGACCTGGCTTATTAATACCTCTGATACATACGTTCCTAGGTTTCTTGTCCCTTCCACATGACTGGGATATAAAACCCCAGCTATAGGTCCCTGAATAATGGGGAAGAAGATATATATGCTCCTCTGACCTGAACACCTGTTTAAAATACTATGTGAGAGAAAAATAAATTTTAATTGCCTAAACTACAACAATTTTGAGACTCTATGTTAGTAAAGTCTAGACGACCTTGACTAACACATCCAAATGATGTATATCTTCTTCAAGGTTGTATGTCAATATACCAGTGCTTAGCAAGATGCATTTCACATATGTGAAACTTAATGGAATATATACATATTGGAATGCATTGTGTGCTTGCATGGAGTTTGCATGCCCCAATTTAAAAACCAAAGGCACCATGTTGGTGAGGTTGCAAAATGGTGCAGCCTCTATAGAAAACAGTATGGGAGTTCCCCCCAAATTAAAAATAGAACTACCATATAACCTACCAATCTCACTTGTGGGTATCTATCCAAAAAATTTAAAACACTAATTCAAAATGATTTATGCATCCCTATGCTCAATGCAACATTATTTACAATAGCCACAGTACAGAAGCAACTGAAGTGCCTATCAATCCAGGATTGGATAGAAAAATGTGGTACATATATAAAATGGGATATTACTCAGCCAAGAAAAAGAATGAAATCTTTACTGCTTACCTAGAGGGTATTATGGTAAATAAGATGTCAGACAGAGAAAGACAAATACCATATAATTTTATTTATATGTGGCATATAAAAAATAAAGTAAATGAACAAAACAGAAACAGACTCAGAGATAGAGAAAACAAGCTGATAGTTGCCAAATGGGTGGGGTACTGAAGGAGGCAGGGTGAAAAAATTGAAGGCATTAAGATACACTGTGCCTCTTCACACAACAAAAAGAAGGACAACAAATTTAAAAACAGAAAACAACCAGAACTGACATAAAATCAAACTGTGTAAATCTGATAACCAAGGTGTTAAAGAAGAAACACTCATCCAAATTGGTAGGACGGGCAGACACAGGCAGCCTGGAGGAAAGGATTTGTGGCAAGGCAGTGACTGGAGGACCAGGGCAGGCAAAGCAGTGGCTGGAGGAACAGGCGGTCCCAAATTTGTGTGGGATAAACAGGGAGGAACATCTGGGGAATGAGACAGCTGCGTAACTCAGGGATGCAGTGCGGGGAAATAAAGCCTCAAAACCTCTTACTGAAAAAACCGCGGAGGTTGAGGGGACGGGAGAAACTCCCAGCCTTACAGAAGAGTTTGTTGGACAGACCCACAGGGTCCTAGAACATACACAAACCCACCAACCCAGGAATCAGCACCAGAAGGGCCCAATTTGCCTGTGGTTAGCAGAGGAAGTGATTGAAAGTCAGCAGAGGGCTGAACAAGTGACATTGTTCCCTCTCAGACCCCTCCCCCACATACAGCTCAGCAAAGCAGCCACGTGGGTTGCCCCACCCTGGCAAATACCTAAGGTTCCACTCCTTACCATGTAACAGGTGCAAAATGAAAGAACAAAAAAGTATGGCCCAAATGAAAGAACAGATCAAAGCTCCAGAAAAACTACCATTAGTAATGAAGAGATAGCCAACCTATCAGATGCGGAGTTCAAAACACTGGGACGCTCACAGAAATGGCTGTGAAAATTATTTCTTCATTTTAAGAAATAATAATACTGAGATTTTAGGTTAGCAGAATAAATCAAATCGGTTATCCTTTAAAATATTTGTTTCTCCTGCCATCATTTTATCCAGGATAACTCATGGCTCTCTCTCAATGTCTCTCTCTCTCTCTCTCTCTCTCTTTCTCTCTCTCTCTCTCTCTCTCATCAACCAAGCGTACCCTTCTCATACATAACAACTTTCATTGAATAGGAATGGCCCACAGCTCTTTGTCAACATATGTGCATCACTACGCTTGATTATATGAACAAATATATGAATATTCTGATGTACACATAAGGTGGATTCTGACTAAATAAATTCCTTAAAGGCAAATAGTTAATCACAGGGCTAAAATCACAGATTTCTTATATTTTATTTTTCTTCTGCACACAGTGATTCTCAGCTGGCAGTTTTTCATGATATGGCCCAAAATAAAAGTTGTTTTGTGTGTCAGTGAAGAGCAAAGACATAGAATATGATTTTTCTTTATCTCCCTTGCAAGTGACCTTTACAATTGAACTTTGCCTAACAAAAGATTCAAAGAATTCTAAAGAAGGAAAAAACAGATGTGTGTTTATTTTCACATTTGATTGGTTGATCAAGTACAGGATGGTGAAAGAAAAATTTTTAAAAGCAAGTATAACATTGTTTTCACAAAGATAATTTTATGCTAGCTATAAATAGCTATTAAAAAGCAATAGAATTACAATAGATAAAAGAATCCTTTGAATAGGTTAAAACACTGGATGTTTGCATGAGAAATGATGAATGTCTCAAAGTATTCTACCTTGTAGAGCTGTTGTCTTTTTCACAGAACTTATTATTTTGTGGATTATGATTTAAAAGATACATTTTAAAAAAGACTTGTTAATTTTTTGTTCAAAAATTTTTTTTATTATTGTCCCATTACAGGTGTCCCAATTTTCCCTCTTTGCTCCCCCCTACCCCGCCCACCCCCACTCTGCTCCCTTAGTCCGTCCCCACTCTGTTGTCTATTACCACGGGTCCTTTATACATGTTCCTGGACTACACCCTTCCCCTTCTTTCCTCCTCTGTCACTCTCCCCCCTCCCTTCTGGCTACTGTCAGTAAGACTTTTAATTATAATTATTTTCACATAAGTGCTTCAATTAGGAGCCTTAATCCTGCCAGTTTTTCATCAGTTGCCACTATCAGTTACACCAAAACTGTTCTTGTAGATTTAAAACATAAAGGCTTCCACACAAACAATTTAATGAAACATAGTACTCTGGATAATTATTGATATACTAGTCTTTATGCAACTTGTATGGGTATCAGTAAAATTGTCAGCTCATTCACATACAATGCCCTTGAAATGAATAGACTCAAATAAATAAGCCTTTTAAAATGCATTTGAGAAGAAATTAACCAATATGAATGTAATTGCCATGGAGCAAATTCCACAGCTTGAGATACTGACTAATTGTGTGTATATTTCCTTTGAAAGCTATGGCAAGTGAAGTACTTGGACATACTGTATTTCTTTAAATGAATCTATTGGAAATGACTATCTCATTTATATTAAATTACATGAAAAAAAATCAGACATTCTTAAATTTAATTCCATATGGTTTGGACAACTACATACACATGAATTTGATAAATAAGTGTGGCAAAAGAATTGCTTTCTAACAAAAACAACAAGAAAATGCTGCCAAATATATAGTCATTAACAGCAATTTATTTAGCATTTTTTGTACCTGGAAAATAATATTAGTTTGCCTAATAATAAATATTGAAATATCTTGTTACTTGACACAAGCAATATATATTTACAAAAATAATATCTATCTGTAACAGAAGGTTTGCTTCTGTCTGTAAAGGTAGGCATCGTATCGCTCAAATCATGCTGCCAAAGAAATGTTTGTCCTAATGCACCAAGCCATCAAAGGGTTAAATCTCAGCCAAGTCCTTTATTTCTTTCATTTTCCTCCTAGTAGTTCACAGATTCTTGTATTGCCTTTTAGATCCAATCCAAAGTACTATAATAACTCCACTAGTAAATTAACAAATTAAACATATCTCAGTTTCTTAGATAATAAGTTATAGTGATAAAAGGATCACTTTATCACCAACTTTATTAATGAGATAAAACATGTTTAATACCTTTTAAGGTGTTCACTTTCTCATGAACTTAATATATTTCTCTCCTGTAGTATTGTCCAACACACTTGAAGAAAAGTTATTTTGCTTGAAATTTCAGTTATTCAGTTTTGGTCTGTTTTCCTGATGTGTATATATCTGTCTCCCTAGGTATTGACAAAGAAATGCTGACAATTAATTGCACTTCTCCTGAATCTGCAAATATCCTGTTACTGAAAATATTAGAACTAATTTCTTATCAAAGGAAGTTGATATGGAAGTTTATTGGTTTCAGATTATTTTGCTAATAGTGCAGAATCACTTCATTGCTTAATGTAGATACTCAGAGATAACAACACTTTTGGAATTTTTAAGTTGATATAAAAATAATTAGATATTTTCATTGCAAGCTCTTTTAAATTAGATGGTCCTTAACTATACAAAAAACCTGAATAGAAATTGCTTCAGGGTCATTCTATTAAATCTTCTATTTTACTGGGTATATCTAAATTTTAGTAGATATTTTTAAATTTATTGATTGATTTGAGAGAGAGAAAGAAAGGAATGGAGGGGGAAGACAGAGAGAGAGAGAAACATTGATTTGTAGTTCTACTTATTTATGAATTGATTGGTCGCTTATTTTTTTAACCAATTTTTTTTATTGTTGTTCAAGTACAGTTGTCTCCATTTTCCTCCCACCACTCCCCCCACCCCAGCCATCCCCACCTCCCACCCTTGATCCTATCCCCCTTTGGCTTTGTATATGTGTTCTTTATACTTGTTCCTTGACAACCCTCTCCCCCATCTCCCTCGATTATCCCCTCCCATCTCCCTCTGGTTACTGTCAGTTTGTTCTCAATTTCAATGTCTCTGGTTCTATTTTGTTTGCTTGTTTGTTTTGTTGATTAGGTTTCACTTACAGTTGAGATCATATGGTATTTGTCTTTCACAGCCTGGCTTATTTCACTTAGCATAATGCTCTCCAGTTCTATCCATGCTGTGTGAAGCGTAGGAGCTCCTTCTTTCTTTCTGCTGCATAGTATTCCCTTGTGTAAATGTACCATAGTTTTTTTGATTCACTCATTTACTGATGGGCACTTAGGTTGCTTCCTAGTACTTGGCTACTGTAAATTGTACTTTTATGAACATTGGAGTGCGTAGGTTCTTTTGATTGAACCTACAAACTTGGCATTTCTAGATGACGCTTTAACCAACCCAGCTACATGGCCAGGGCTGTTTTTAATTTCATAAGTTTAATTGGATACATAAAACAGTGTAAATTTGAATAAAATACTTCAGAAATGTAGGTTTTCTTCATGCAAACAGCTCGTATATTCCACCACTATGTACTCAGAGTGTTATCTTTGCAGCATCAGCTACTCAAGTGAGAAAGCATTGACCCTAAGAGTAAAAACACACTATGAGTGAATAGCATTTATTTGCACAGCTTATTTCCTTCAGAAGGTTTGCTTTGGATTCATTTTCCCTATTTTTTTTATTTTCTACAATCATTCTTAGAATGTTTATATTCAAATGCATTAGATACATTTGTCTATTACAATGTTATGAACCATTTAGATTAATTCTATTCTTTCTCTAAACCAACCCTTTGGAAGAAATTTTTTTTTTACCTCTTCACATTACATCACTGAGAGTTCCAATATCTGGTATGGAGAATTCAAACACAACTTCTTTATTCCTGAACTCAGTCAAAAATGTCCTCAAATAAAAATCATCTAGTGCTGTAAACATTAGTTTGTCTCTTTCAAATTTTGAAACTGAGTAACAGGGTCTGGGGATTATGTGTATATACTCAGTTACAGAAAATTCAGAGCAAAGTCATTTACTCTTTATAGTCCATTGTCATAGTCCACAGTAAGAAAAATCACAATATTCATCACAATACAGTTGAGCATATGAAAAAGAATAATTATTTACGAAGTATATTTTGAGCCATTTCTTAAGCAGGTAAGAAGTTTGTGTGTGTTTTCTACTCAAATAGATTAAGGAATATTCAAATCTCACCAACTCATCTTTAACATACAGAACATATGAACTTCATGCCTAGGCTTCCTTCTGAAAGGGATAACACAGGCATGTGGTTTACTTTCAGTCGGACAAAGGAACTCGCGGCTGTGTTTCATGTAGTAATGCAATGTATCCTTTACTCTCTCCCTTCCGTCCTTCCTTTCTCCATGTCTTTGTAGAAGCAGCATTTATGAAGTTTCCACCTCTTACTAAATACTATGGTTAACAAAACTTAAATAGTCTTGCCTCAAAAACTTCCTGTTTTATATAAAGTGATGAGCTTTTTAAATGAAGTGACAATAAGACAACTATTTATTATTTTTAAAATTAGTTCATATATTTTAAAATAATACTATTAAATTTTAGAGTAGACTTGGTCAAAGTAAATCAGATATTTAGTAACATAATATAAATATCTCTAACTTGACTTATTTCTTAATTACGTGGAAGAGTAAACATCCATATTTACATAATAGAATCAACTAAAGTATAATTGTTGAATTGCTAGATGTCTTCAGTATTATGACACATAGTAATAAAACTGGATTAGTATTCATTAAAATTGAATATGTTTCTCAGGAATAATCTACCTGCCTTGAAAATGTCTGTATTGTAAGACTTTTTAATGAATATATTGCAAAATCAAACACAAGTGTGCTTGATGGCAAGATATATAATAGAATTTTAGATTCACAAAAGGCATTTGCAGACCTTGCTGTGTAAATTTTACCCCATTTAATAAAAATAAAACCACGACTCTCAAAGAATAGCAGAGACCACTTCTAGGAGCGATGTAGGTTAGTGGCATAGGCGTGAGTAGAAACTAAATCAGATTTTGTTGTGCCCTGAATATCCTGATAAAGGGAACTGTATAAATGCTATGATAGTATAAGGTGTCTCTTTGTGTAATATCTCTGATCTTAAGATCATTGGTGAAATAAATTGTGAGTACTTTCTGTAGCAGCAAATTGGTTGTATTGCTCAATTATTTTTAATTTAATTATGTTTCTGTGTCTGTGTCTTTTTTCAGTTAAGCATATCGACTTATAGAAAATAATAAACTACTGTAAATAGTTCCATCCTTTTAATGTCTTACTTTTGTTAGCATTATTATGCTCTTTTTAAGATACTGCCTTGGTCTTTAATTATTACTCTATACTGTTATTACCTACTGATTTTTTTCCGTCACCTCAGATTCCCTGGGGACTACATTACATCTTATTGACCCTGCATTTTCTAAGTGCCTTTGATGGTTTTCTACCCCAAGGATACTTAAAAGATCAGAATATTTAGCTGCTTCATTTCCTATAGCAATTATTTTTCTTCTATGTTATGAACACAGATTCATAAAATGATTTTAGAGGAGTAGAGCTATCAATTGCTCTACTTTGACACTTTTGTTAAATAAATAATTTAGAATAATTAAATGTCTAATATGGTTTCTAGTTATATAGTCCTGTTTAGGTATCCTGATTTTTAACTGTGTTTTATAGTTTCAATTATTTAAAAGTGTTTCTATTGTTATTAAAATGCTATTTTCTGAGGATAATCATAAGTTTCATTGTCTTACACTCTTTTTGAGAAATAAATGCTTCTTTATGAGGATCAGATTCTCTATAAAATAAAAATTTGGGTCTAAACAATCTAATTCTAATTCACTAAAATTCAATTATGAATATTTGTGATTAGTGTCATTCCTGGTGTATAATGTATATTGACATAAAATTACGATTATATTAAATTTTAAAATACTTATGTTATTATAATAAATTATTTATTTTATAATAACTGTACTTAAAAATAATTATACAATAAAATACATTGCATCATATCATATATTACATAATTATTTTATGAATATAATGTTAATATAATATAATTGTTATATTATATTAATAATAATAATAATAATCATTATTATTCTCAAAATGATTTTGAATAAACCGGGCATATAAAAGTAAGATTAAATAATTATTTTAAATGCAAAGGTTGATATTTATATTATTTAATATCTCCACTTCCATAGGGACAATTTCTTTGTTAAAATCAAACACAGAGACCAGCCTTGAAAATCCCCTGATCATATAAAACCAGATGAGACAAGTGAGACTGCATTGCCTGGGTCACTTCTTGCTCTGCCTCTTGAAATCAAAAGCAAAACGTAAATTGTCCTCCATAATTGATACATGGTAGCCACTAACCAATTCTCTATCATTTACATAAGCAATATTATAACCAATCACTGTAAAAAATAAACACTCACTGTTTTCTCACTATTTAAGCTGTTCTATAAAAGTATCTCCCTGAGCCTCATTTCATATTCTGGTGTGTGTTTTCTTGGTTTGTGAACCAATCTTTTTTTGTGTGTGCAAAACAAAATTTTACTAATTGCTCTTTCAGTGGTTCATTGTTTTTGCTTTGGCTATTTATAAACTTAGGCACTAATATTTATATTTTATATCTAGATCAGAAGTATAATTTGTTATTAAAGTTTAAAAAATAAAGACAGTGATATAAAATGTTATATTAGTAATCAATCTATACAATTTTTAGCTTACTCTATGTCAAGAAACTCTACTTTTGTGGTATAGAAGGACTTTTTATATTTATTTTTTTTAAGATTTCATTTGTTTCTTTTTAGACAAAGAGGAAGAGATGGAGAAAGAGAGGTAGAGAAACATCAATGTGTGGTTGCCTCTCACATACCCATTACTGGGTACCTGGCCTGCAACCCAGGCATGTGCTCTGACTGGGAATCGAACCAACGACCATTTGGTTCACAGGCTGACACTCAATCCATTAAGTCACATTAGCCAGAGCAAGAAGGCCTTTTTAATTGCACTATATTTTGCCAACCTTCCCTCACCCAATTTATACACATTTTTTATTTAAATATCAGTCCAATGAACATTTGCACAGGACTACTTTCCTGTTAAAAGATAGTAAGTCAATTCCTCTTTTTGTAGGTTATTATAGTATAAGATATCATGATGCTATAACAGAACTTATTACAGTTGTAATTTCATCTCTATTGTGTGATTTTTGCGTAATGTGTACCTTCCTCCACAAAACTATATGCTCCTTTATGTAAAATAACCTGCCATTCATTCAGCAGTCTAATTCTCCTTATGATGTATTTCCTGTGATCAAAATATAGATGCTGCCCAGAGAGCTCTTGATGAAAGAATGAGAATATCTAACTCACCTTGAGATAGGATAAAAAATGGCATTATCATTCTTTTATAAGTTAACCATTTTAGTAAGTGTTTTGTTTTGACTATTTTGGATCCTTTAAATCCCCATATACTTTTTGAAACAGCCTGAATTTTTTTTTTGCAAAAAGTGTTCTAGAATTTCCACTAGGATTTGTTTGATTTACATGGAAGTGTGAGGATAATTGACATCCTAACACTATCATAAATTCTAGCCTATGAAAATGGTAAATCTTTTCATCCACTTTGGTCTTTCATTCTTCTCAGCAATTTACAGGGTCAGGCAGAAGTAACACCTGCTTAATGTGGATAGTAGGGTAATAATATGGTTATAATAATTTATAGTTTTAATTTGAACATTTCACCTAAAATGTCATATGGTGTGTTTGAGTGTGATATTGTTATGTTACAGAATTACAGGATTTTGTAATAAAACATTTTGTAATAAAAAGGGATATTATTTGTACCAGACCCTATACCTGTAGTTTTAAGAGATAGTGTATGCAGATGTTTTCAATTTAATCCCAAGTACTATTAATGATATTATAAATAGACATTATAAATGATATTTTAATTTAACTGCCCAGTTTTTTGTTGCTAGTGTATACAAATACAATTGAATTTTGTATATATGAGCTTGCTAAACATTTATTTCAGTAGTACCTGCTATAGATTTTTTATGGTTCTCTACTAACAGGACACATCTGGCAATCCCACTTCTGGTCACATATCCAAAATAATTGAAAACAGGGTCTCTAAGAGGTATTTGCTCAGCCATGTTCATTGCAAACATTATTCACAATATCCAAGAAGCAGAAGCAACATAACTACCCATCAACAGATAAATGGATAAACAAATGTAAGATATTTTATACACATGTGTGTGTACACATATATTCAATTATAGAATATATATTCTATATAATTATAGAACATATATAATTATAAATATATATAATTGGATATTATTGGGATTTTAAAAGTAAGGAACTCCTACCATTTGTAGCTACATGAATGAACCTGGAACATATTATGCTAAACAAAATTAGCTAACTACAAGACAATAAATACAACAGGATATCAATTACAGTCATACCTTGGTACTCGTCAGCTTCAGGACTCGTCACATGCTGAACTTGTTGCATTCTAATGAGGAAAAAATGAGCACTCAGCATTTGCCTGAGACTCATTGTGCTTGCTAGAACTTGTATGAGTTACGAGACCACCCCAGAAGAGAAAATATTCATTGATCAATACTTGTTGGTTCTGGCACTTGTCACATTTCTGGAATGAATTGACAACCAAGGAACCACTGCACATGAGGAATGTAAAATAGTCAAACATACAAAAAGAGTACAGTAGTGGCTGCCAGGGGCTGGGGAATGGATGGAAAAATAGGAGGTATCAGTCAAAGGTACAAAGTTTAAGTTATATAAAATAACAAAGTCTTAGAGTTCTATTGTATATCAAAGAGTGTATAGTTAGCAATACTGTATTTTGTACTTAAGTTGGCTGGAGTGTTCTCACCATATATACATACTAATAGTAGCAATAACAATACTACTACCACTACCACTACTACTATGAAAAAGAAGAAGAAGGAGAAGGAGAAGGAAGAAAGAAGAAGGAAGAAAAAAGAAAAGAAGAAGAAGAGGAGGAGGAGGAGGGGGAGAGGAAGGGGGAGGAGGAAAAGAAGAAGAAATAAAGAGGGTGAGAAACTTTTGGAGGTAATGGATACTTCTGTGGCATAGATTGGGGTAATGATGTTGTGTATTCATAATTTATTGCAATGTTTTATTGTTTATGCTGTTGCAGTTTTCCCAATTTTGTCTTTAATCCCTCCACTTAGCCCACCCTCCACTTCTGTACTCAATCCCCAAACCATTGTCCATTTCCATGGGTCCTTCATACACGTTCTCTGACTAATTCCATCACTGCTTTTCAAACAGCCCCCACTCCCTTGACCCCTCTTACTGCTGTCAGTCTGTTCCATGATTCTATGCTTCTGGTTCCCTTTGCTCACAGTTTATGTTGTTCATTAGATTTCTCTTATAAGTGAGATCATATGGTATCTGTCTTTCACAGACAGGCTTTTTTCACTTAGCCTAATAATCTCCAGTTCCATCCATGCTGTTGCAAAAGGCAGGAATTCCTATATTTTCTGCTGCAAAGTATTCCTTTGTGAAAATGCACCACAGTTTTTTAAACTCATCTACTGATGGGCACTTAGGCTGTTTCCAACTTTTGGCTATTGTAATTAGCGATGCTATGAACATAGGAATGCACAAATTATTTTGAATTGGTGTTTTGGGGTTCCACCCAGTGGTGAAATTGCTGGGTAAAAAGGCTATTCCATTTTTAGTTTTTTAAGGAAATTCCATACTGTTTTACACAGTGGCTGCACCAGTCTGCATTCCCACCAACAGTGCACTAGGGTTCCCTTTCCTCTACATCCTCACCATCATTTGTTGTTTGTTGATTTATTAATGATGGCCATTCTGACAGGTATGAGGTGATATCTCATTGTGGTTTTAATTTGCATCTCTCTGATGGCTAGTGATGTTGAGCATCTTTTCATGCGTCTATGGGCCCTCTGTATCTCCTCCTTGAAGAGATGTCTAGGCTGGCCCTTTAACCATTTTTTAATCGGATTGTTTGTCTTCCTGGGGTTGAATTGTATAAACTCTTCATGTATTTTGGAGATTAAACTCTTGTCTGAAATATCATTGGCAAATATGTTCTCCCATGAGGTCAGTTCCCTTTTCATTTTGGTTGTGGACTCCTTCACCACGTGGAAACTTTTTAATTTGATGTAGTTCTATTTGTTTAATTTTTCCTTTATTTTCCTTGCCCTAGGGGATATATCCTCAAAAATATTGGTACTTGAGATATCTGAAATTTTACTGCCTATGTTTTCCTCTAGGATTTTTATGGTGTCACAACTTATATTTAAGTCTTTTATCCACTTTGAATTTATTCTGGTGTATATTATAAGCTAGTAGTTTAGTTTCATTTTTTTTTGCATGTACCAGTCCAGTTCTCCCAACACTATTTTTTGAAGAGAATATTTTTACTCCATTGTATACTTGTGCTCCCTTTGTCAAATATTAATTGATCACAGAGACATGGGTTTATTTCTAGGCTCTCTATTCTGTCCCATTGATCTATGTGTCTGTTCTTATGCTAATACCAGACTATTTTGATTACAGTGGCCTTGTAGGGTAGATTGATCTCAGGTATTGTGACCCCTCTGAATCTGTTCTTTTTTCTCAAGACTGCTGAGACTATTCAGGGTCTTTTTTGATTCCATATAAATTTTTGGAATCTTTGTTCTAGATCTCTGTAATATGCCATTGGTATTTTTATAGGGATTGCATTGAATTTATAGATTGATTTGGGTGGTATGGAGATTTTAATAATGTTAATTCTTCCAATCCATGAACAGGGTATATGCTTCCATTTATTTGTATCTTCCTCAACTTCTTTCTTCAGTGTTGTATAGTTTTCTGAGTACAGATCTTTTACCTCCTTGGTTAAATATATTCCTAGGCACTTTGTTTATTTTTTCTGTTGCTATAGTCAATGGGATTTTTTCTTAGTCTCTCTTTCTCATAGTTCATTGTTGGCATAGATTTCTGAATACTGACTTTGTATCCCACTACTTTCAGAATGCACTGATTAGGTTGGATAGCTTTTTGGTGCAGCCTATAGAGTTTTCTATGTACTCTAGTAAGACATTTGTGAATAATGGTTTTCTACTTCTTCCTGATTCTGTTTTGGAAGATTGTATATTTCTAGAAATTAATCCTTTTCACCCAGATTTTCTAATTTCCTGGCATATATTTGTTCATCACAATTTCTTACAATCCTTCATATTTCTATGGTATCAGTTGCTACTTATCCTCCTTAGGACTTGATTTTATTTATTTGAGTCCTCTTTTTTTCTTGATGGGTCTGGTAAAAGCTTTGTCAATTTTGTTTATCTTTTCAAAGATGCATCTCCTGGAATTGTTGATTTTTTTTAGTCTCTATGCCATTTAATTCTGCTTTGAGCTTGATTATGTCCTTCCTTCTACTAGCTCTGGACTTCGTTATTGTTTGTCTAGTTCTTGTAGATGCAGGTTCTGTTGTTTATCTGAGATTTTCCTGTCATTTTAGGATAGGCCTGTAATGATCTGAACTTCCCTCTCAGGAGTGTTTTCGCTGTGCCCCACAGGTTTTGGGTTGTTGTGTGTTCATTTTCATTTGTTTCCAGATCCTTTTTGATTTTTTTCTTGATCTCAATATTAACCCATTCATATTTAAAAACACATTATTCAGCCTCCAAGTATTTGAATGTTTTTGAGTTTTTTTTCCTTGAAATTGGTTTCTAATTTCAAGCCATTGTGATCCAAGAAGATGCGTGATATGATTCCATTTTTCTTGAATTTTTGAGGCTTGTTTTGTGTCCCACTGTGAGGTCTATTTTGAACATGATCCATGTGCATTGGAAATGAATATATTTTGCTTCTTTGGGGTGAAATGTTCTTTAAGTATCATTTAACTCCTTTTGAGCTAGAGTGGCATTCAGTGCTACAACATCCTTGTTGATTTTTTGTCTGGATGGTCTATGCTTTGTTGACAGTGGGGTGTTGAAATCTCAAACCATGACTGTATTGATGTCAATCTGTTCCTTAAAGTCTATCAAGATATTCTTTATATATTCAGGTGCTCCTGAATTGGGGGCATGTATATGTATAGTAGTTATATCCTCTTGTTGGATTGACCCATTTAGTGTTATATATTGAACTTCTTTGTTTCTGTTATGGCCTTGTTATGGCCAGGTTTCCCACAGGGGAGGGTCATTGTTTTTCCCCTGGGAGGGATTTGCTTTTGTCAAGAAAAATGACTGCTGCGGTGTGGTATTTCACCCAGCAACAGAACCCAACATCCGCTCCCCCACGCCTATCCCCCAGTCTCCCACACCTGACTGTTCTCGTGCAACTGCAGACAGTGCTGTGCTGCCTTCCCCCAGAGCCAAAGGTGAGTGGTTGGGAAGGTAAAACCTGTGCATTAGCCCCTTAGAACAACAACAACAAAAAAGTGGCTTTGTCTCCAGTGGGCTCCTTCTTCCTCGGGCAGGCAATGAAAACCCTGTGGCCTTTCGCTGTTGGTTGCTGCGTGGGCAGGTGATCCCAGCACCGGTCTGTGCTCGCGAGCTCACGCTGAGGTCCGGGCCTCACTCCTCTTTCCGGGAAGATACCTCAGCCATGGGGTGCCTTGCCTGCCACCCATGAAATTGGTGTTGGCCACCACCTGTGAAAGCAGTGCCAGCTTCTTTGGTATCCCTGCCCTGTCTACTGGTCACGAGGTAGTTTCCGTCTCTTTTTGGTTAAGTATCTCCTGGTCTTCAGAAAGGCGGTGGGTGGGGGATGCTGCTGCAGCTGCCAATGCTATTATTACAGTTAAGCCTCTAGGCCTGGGCTATGGTACTGCCCAGCCCGAATTTTGGGTTCTGTGGATACATAGGCCTGATTGAATCCAAGAAAAACAATGGGATTCAAAAGCCCATGCAGGACCCTGGCTTTCGCAGCTCAGGATCCAACTCTGTGACAATTTCCACAGGCTTCCTGAAATGGTGGCCTTTGCTTCACCCAGTGTTACGGGTGCATACTTATCTTCAAACCTATCAAGCTGTATACATTAAGGATGCACAGATTTTTGTATGTTAATCATACCTCAATAAAGTGGTAACAAAATAAAAGCAAGTAGCTATCATTTTTAAGGTTCCTAAAATAAACTGAAAAAATAAAAATAAAATAAGAGATCATGTGATCTGTGAATAAAGGAGTCCTATTTCTTACTTCTTAATCTTTATACATTTTATTTATTTAGCTTACCATATTGAAATGGAAAAAAAGCCCAGTACAATGTGGAATAAAAGAGGAAAAATATAAACACCTGTTTAGTAGCAGTTCTTAGAGGGGATCTGCAATCCTTCATCATTAAGTATGATATTGGTTGAAAGTTTTTCAGCGTTTTTTTTTTTTTTTCCATCGGTTATGACTCTCTTTTCTTTTCTTCTCTTTTCTTTTATTTTTTTTTCTTTCTTGCTTTCTTTTTCTTTATTTTTTTAAAGCAATCAGGGAACAGTAAATGCACATGCCCTTGGAAGCAAAACATTTGCCCTATAAAATAGACAGAAAGAAATCCAGAGGGACAGACTGTAATGGATGTGGTAAGTATTGAGATTGTAAAAGTTATCATGACCTGATCAGACTGGGCATTGTAAGTTATGCTTAAGAATCTGGATTTTTTTCATTGAGATACATTTGACATATAACATTATATTAATTTAAGGTGTACTATATAATGATTTGTTATTTGTATGTATTGTGAAATGATCACCACAAAAAGTCTAGTTAACATCTATCATACATAGTTACAGTTTTCTCTTGTGATGACTTTTAAAGATGTACTTTCTCAGCAACTTCTTTTCTTTAATATTTTCTATGAAAGTTGTCATTTAATATTATTTTATATTAGTGTCAGGTGTACAGCATAGTGGTTATACATTCATTTAATTTACAAACTGATCCCCTAATAAACCTGGTACCATACATAGTTATTACAATATCACTGACTATATTCTGTGCTGTACTTTATATCCCCATCACTATTTTGGGACTACTAATTTCGTTTCTTAATCCTGTCACCTTTTTCTCCCTGCATCCCAACTCCCTTCCATCTGGCAACGCTCAGTTTGTTCTCTGAATCTATGAGTCTGTTTCCATTTGGTTTGTTAGTTTATTTTGTTCTTTAGATTTCAAATAAAAGTGAAATAATATGATATTAGCATAATACCCTCCAGGTTCATCCATGCTTTTGCAAATAGTAAGATTTCATCTTTTTATAGATGAGCAATATTCCATTGTGTGTGTGTATATATTTGTTATGACATACCATATCACATGATATGACATACCATACCTTCTTTATCCAATTCTCTATTGACAAGCATTTAGGTTGATTTAGGTTGTATTCATATCTTGGCTATTGCAAATAATTCTGCAATAAACATAGAGGTGCATGTTTCTTTTCAAATTATGTTTGGATTTCCATCAACAAAATGAGAAAATAACCTATTAAATGGAAAAAGATATTCACCAATATCATATCCTATAAGGGATTAACATCAAAAATTTATTAAGAAGTAAAACATCTTAACACACACACAAATCAAACAATTCAAAAAAATTGGGCAGAAAATCTGAATAGGCATTTCTCCAAAGTGCATATGGGTGGCCAATAGACATATGAAAAGATGCTCAATGTCACTAATCCTCACAGAAATGCAAATTATAACCACAATGAGATCTCATCTCACACTTGTCAGAATAGCCATCATCAGTAAATTAACAAACAAGTGCTGGTGAGGATGTGGAGACAGGGGAACACTTGTGCACTGTTTCTGGGATTGCAAATTGGGGCAGCCACTATGGAGAATAGTCATGGATGTTCCTCAAAATATTAAAAACAGAACTATCTTAGCAACTTTTAAATATCCAGTAAAATATATTCCAATAATTTGTTTTATGACTGGAACTTTGTACCTTTTGAATTCCATCACACATTTTACCCTCCCACCATCCACCTTCCACCTCCTCCACCTCATTCTCTGCATCTATGAGATTCATTGTTGCCTTTCTTTTCCTCACCAGAGGATATATTGTTGATTTTTTAGAGAGAAGAAGGATGGGAGGGGGGAGGGAGAGAGAATGAGAGAGAGAGAGATGTTGACGTGAGAGAGAAAAACATCGGTCAGTTGCCTCCCATACTTCCCAATGTGCCCTGACTGCAGATCAAACCTGAAACCTCTGTATGTGCCCTAAATGGGGATTGAACCTGCATCTTTTGGTGTATGGGATGATGCTCCAATGAACTGAGCCACCCGGCCAAGGGCTGTTGTTGTTGTTTTAGATTCCACATATAAGTGAGATTATGCAGTATTATTCTTTCTTTATCTGACTTATTTCACTTACCGCAATGCCTTTAAAATCCATCCATGTTTTCCCAAATGATCTCATTTTTTGTGAATGAATAATATTCTGTATTGTGTGTTATATATATCCTCCACTTTACTGTTAATATGTTGTTGTTAAAATATCCTTAATAATTTCCTCAATAGCTGGAATGTTATTGTGCACATTTCCTAACTGACTGTAAATAACCTAGATCGAATATAGTCATGGAGTGTCTCCTTGCTGCACAAATGTAAAATTTCATTTGTCTCATTAATTTTTTTCTGGGAGGTAAATATATGTTATTAAATGAGTCAATTTTTACCTCTTATTCTCTAAACTTCATCTTTAAAAATACTTCCTAATGGAAGTCATTTACAACTCTTGAATTTAAGTGATGTCTTATAGTGATTTGCTATTTATAAACTTTGAATAGTGAATAACTGGCATACTTGCAAATTTCTAAGCATTTACGCAAATAATATTTACAGCGCAAAGTCCAGGAGAGCAAAGTCCAGGTCAATTTGTTTACCACGTGTGGCCAATGACTGGGACATTTTTTATAAATACCTTTTGATTTACAGACAAGTGGAAGACTGCATATCCTGACACGCTCAGCCCCTGGGAGTCTGACTTTCCTTTTCAGGCTTTACTTGAGTTGAATAACAAATGCTCAAAGGTTCAGTGTACTCTGCCAGTTTCCACGCCCAGATGCTCTGCTTTTAGGAACTTTATTCTATGATTTCAGTGACAAAGGAAGAAATGATGCTAAGGGCCTCAACTACCATGAAGATTAATTCTTGTGCAGGTGGAATGATATCTAGTCAGTGTAAACTATTAGACACTAACATAAATAAAGAGTAGCACGAGAAAAAGTCTTTCCATTTGGTTAGCTGATCTTGTAGATGTGGTTCAATGTGTAAAATATATTAGTGGTTCAATGTGTGAAATATATTACTGTCCTTTTAAATCTTTCTCAATCAGTATTTCAATTAGTGGCTTTTACAAAGAATCCCTAGCATCACTGAGAATAGTTATTCAATGGGTATATATTTCAAGATCGAAGATGGAATAAAATAAAATCTTGGAAAAGTCCCAGGATGAAAAAATTTCACCACATTATCAAAATGATGATATCATAATCTACTCCAACACACGTAGAAAAGTGTTTTATTAATTTTGACACAGTTAAATATCATTAATTATACAAGGGGGAAGATCCAAAAAACAGAATTATTTTCTGGATGGTGGGCCCCTTGTAGTACTAGGTGAGTGTTCTAGGAACCCGTCTGTATCAGTGCACCAGCTGACATTGTTGACAGAAGCTAGTTCTGGCTTCAGTGAATTTTTTTGAAGACTCTTTCAATGGGTTTGTCCATTTCATGATGGGTGATTCGCAAGAGCGCCTGTGGACACCATGCTCAGCAGTTTTTGACCAAAAATAGCATGAGCTCCATACCCCCTCTTCATATTCACCTGATCTTGCTCAAGCAACTCTTTTGAGGTGAAAAAAAGTCCTGGAAGAGAATGTTTTACCCATGTGGAAGAGGTGAAATCAAAAGTGACAGAAGCACTAAAAGGCATCAAAATCAATGAGTTCAAAAACTGTTTTGAGCTGTGGATGAAAAAAACAATTGGATAGGTGTTTTGCATCAAATGGATAGTACTTTGAAGATAACTGAAGTTTAAATATGTAAGAATAAATACACAATTTTTTATAAATAAATTCCATTTTGGGGTCCCCGACATATTCTATTGCATTTAAGTAAAGGACACTATACCTAATATAGGATCAAAAATAAAATGGAACATAGTTTTATCGATATTAAAACAAGGTATTTTGATTTATTTTTAGGAAAGTTTTAAGGATGTATGTATGTGTAGGTGGGCGTGTGGGGGGTATTCATAGAATATGAATCTGGATACAATGTTGAATATCACCTAGATGATGACATCTATTTTGATAACATAATTTTAAGACAATGTAATAAAATTTATGCTAGTGTGGCATTATTAAGAAAAACAAGGGTCACTTGAACATTAGCGTGGTGATGCCACAACAGTAGACCTGAAAACACAGATGACTACTCGGTGATGAGCAGGCAGGCAGCACGTACAGTGTGGGTACACGGGATAGAATGATGGCTCGCGTCCTGCTGAGAAGGGCAAGAGCTATCATCACACTACTCAGAACGGCACACTATTCGAAACTTATGAATTGTTTATTTTTGGAATTTTCCTTTTAATATTTTCTGACAGCAGTTGACTGTGGTTCACCGAAACTGTGGGTAAAGGGGGCTACTACATACAGACAGCTCTGTACATTCACAGCTGTGTTCTGCTTTCCTAATCAGTAATGGATATGTAAGTAGTGAAGCGTGAGAAAAATAATAGCGAAGATGTCGAGAAGTTATTTTGCTTTCAAATACTTCTGTTTCTTTCAGCAAACATATGTCTATTAATGTACAATAATTATATTAAGAGAACTGAATGTTCAACATGGAAAAAATTAACTTTCACAGTTGAAATACATGGACTTATATTGATTAATTTTCCAGTCACCCATTTTACCCATGACCTTATACCTTTTTCAGTTTTTCTCATTAAAAATGGGCTATCACAGAATAAAAACCAGAAATACAAAGACATTCTATGATTGATTTTAAGCACATCATTGTAATTAAATAAAACTTGGAAATTCTTGTTTGTATTAAAATTTATAAAGTATCTTTTTAGTTACTTCCACTAGGGTACATACAACATCTATATCAAATTTATATTGCTAATTACAAGTCTAATTTAATCTCAAAACCTCCAGTGAATCTTGGAAAGCCACATGAAAAGATTCATTAATTGACTGAACATTATAAATAAATATTAATCTTTTTTCTTTCACAACTTTATTGAGGAAGCAAAAAGACAGTCATATTCAACTACCACAATTAAATTTGTACTAATATATTACCCTTCATTAATTCTTTATTGATGTGAACATATTTTGAAACAGAAACATAATCTAACATTAAAAAAAAGTCCTCTTCTACAAAAATAAGTTTCCAAATATAACAAAAAGACATCATAAGTAAATCTCCCTTGAAATACCTAATTTAATAACACAGGATTCAATTTTTTTTCAAAGCTCTCTTAGGTACAGGAGATTAGAACTAGGTCTAGTAAAATGAGAGAACAAATGTAAAGGAACTCTTACCTTCAAACTTTGATCTTTCACGGATTATATCATTCTTTCACAGGGTGAAAAAATAGTGTCTACAAATAAGACACTGCAGGCTGGTAGGTAGGAATATAATAGTGACCAAAACACAAAAAGTCCTAGCTTTCACAAAACATAAAGATTAACACCTGAGACCGTACTACATTTAGTACATCAGACAAATATATACTGTGAACTGTCGTAAGTGAAATAAATAAGAGCACATGCCATGGAAACTCCTAGGATAAATATCTCAGAAGGAAAGAAAAGACACTTATAAAAGAAACACCTTAAATAATGCAATACCACTATAATGCTTGTTGCACTGTTAGACAAAGCTGTAAAATGTACTATTTTACCAGTTATTAAAAAGTAATGATATGCATTTTTTACATAAAAATATATTGACATACCTAATTTTATATTCTTAAAAAAACTTGCTAATGTCAATCTTAATTACAGTTCTCCCTGTCATTTCTTTTAAAAATCATTTTAATGAATTTTTATGAAGACATTTTACACTATGTAAATTAAACTATAGAGATGCAATCTCTTTTTCTTTATTTGTTTTCCAGCTTGGACAATAAAAAGCACCACAAATTCTCATTTGCTCTTTATCTCATTAAGAGAATAAAGAAATTTAAAAAAACCCAAAAAACTCTGCCAAGCTTTCAACCTTGTTTTCAATTGCCAATGTGCAACAATAGTTAAGAAAAATCAAGATGTAGGAGAATTAGTTAGAGAACACAGAACTTGATTATCATAGGAAACTAAAACCCTAACACTCTTCTATGTGACTTATAACATGGGAAAACATCAGCCATGGTCAATGAATGGCAAGAAGCAATGAATCTGGTTGCTTTCACAAGATTTTTACTATAGATTCAGCATTGTAGTTTGAAGGGGAAAGAAAATTATGAAGACATATTTTTAATTGACACATTTTGTTATCCATTTATTTTTATGATTAAATTTTATTTGAAATTCTCCCCTCCTGTTTTATATTACAACTATATAACATGCATGAATACTGAAAATTATATTTTATGATTTAGTTGTCATAATGAACATCGATGGTAGTAATTTTTGCATCTTTTTTCTCAGGGCTATAATCTTAGCAAAAAGAATAGTAACCAGTTTGCCCTGGCTGGTACAGCTCAGTGGATTGAGCACTGGACTGTGAACTAAAGGTTCGTAGGTTCGATTCCTAGTCAGAGCACATGCATGGGTTGCAGGGCAGGTCCCCAGCATGGTGCATGCAAGAGGCAACCACACATTGATGTTTCTCTGCTTCTCTTTGTCCTTCCCTTCCCTTCTCTATAAAAATAAAATCTTTAAAAAAGGAAAAGAATAATAACCAGCTTAAAACATGAACCAATAAACGTCTGTTGAATGAATACAACACGAAATTTATAACGAAATGCTAATTGTCTTTCCTGAAACTATGACTCCTTCAATCCCTGCCTTTGTTAGCTAAGCATATTTAAACCACAGTTCCTCCTTCCACACCTTCCTTCACACACACACACACACACACACACACACACACACACACACAGGTTACATAAGAAGTTTACTTGCTTTTTATATAAACATAATCATACATGCTGTATATTTTTCTCCATGTTGCTTTTCACTAATTAACAATACATTGTGCAAATTTTCATTTTGTCAGTATTTTTATTTACTGTTCTATAAATTCTCTGTTCATATATTTTCCTATATCTTATTGGATATTTTATATATTTATTTTTTCTTTAAATTTGTAAAAGCTACTTGTTATGGGCATTATAAGCATACATTTTCTATATCACTGGCACTTCGGTTTTATAAATGGTTCGTATTAATTTCCAACTATATAAAAGATTGTCGTATGTTTAAGTGCATCTATCTCTCAGCCAAGAAGGTCTCCTCCACAAGAGCTGCCTATACTAATATCTCATATGTACACTTGGACCCGCCTCTAAACTAGCTGAATAATCTGTGTATGGCTATGCCGCTACCATCTCCGTTATATTACAGAGATTCTCTCTCCACTCCCTCATCTCGTTTATAATTTCCTTGACTTTTTAAACTTTCACTATTCTGACAAATGTTAAAATTAATGTATACAAGGAAAAGAATGAAACCATGTGATTTTTGAAACCATGCAGTTTTGTTTGTAATTACTTATATTTAAATGTTGATATGCAGAGGCTTTATGAAATGAAATGTCCTAGCCAAGAATATTGTATTTTTCCCTTTGTTTTACACTTCACTTATTGTGTTATACTTCTCAATTCAGTGTTGAAGCTTTTGTAATCTTATCCTGATACTTTATAATTTTGTTATTATCTCAAAAAATCTTTTATCCCCTTTTATCTATGTTTATTGTTATGGAAAATCAGTAGCTATTGACTTTTACAAACTTATTTCAGCACAGAATATACTTAATTATTAAATATAAGCTTTATAAATTCATTTTAAATGCTGACCTATACCTTTTTATTATTCTTATAATATTTTAATAGAGTTTTCCAGCAGTTAAAAAAGCTTATTATAAATAAAATGAAATAATACTTCTCTGAATGTGCATTACTTCATTGTATGAAATTTTGCCTTTAAATCAACCATTAAAATAATAGTAAGAATTACTGTCTATTACTTATTTAAAAAGCAATTTAGTGGTTTTTATTTGAAATAATAATTTCTTTTGATTTTTAAACTAGGTTTTACAAGTTATTTACACTTTATTCCTCTTATCTTTTTATTATTAAGTTTATTGGGGTGACATTGGTTAATAAAACTACATAGGTCGTAAGTATATCACGCTGTGATACATTATCTGTATGCCGCACCCTGTGCCCTCCACCCAAAGTCAAACTTCCTTCTGTCACCTTATATTCGGCCTACTCTACGCCTCCCCACCCCCTCTTTTCTGCCTTATCTTTTAAAAAATATAGGGAGCTTGCTAGAGATTAATAGATGCCTTTTTAGCATTCATGAACAAATTCTTTGGCCTATCTTCTTTAATTTTTTATGGGATAAACTGTGCTAATGAATTTTTTGTTACTAAATTACTATTAAAATTCTGGGATAAACCTGAAGTTTTCAGAGTTTAATAAAATTAGTTGTATTACTCTATTTACATTTTATTACAAACAATCTCCACACTTCTTTGAAATTTGTCCTATAGAATTCAATATTTCACTATCAATATTGAGCTGTGATATGAATGTTATGCTATTTATATAAATGATTTTGGGGAGATTTCATCTTTTCTTTATTATAGAATGATTTTTTTAAGTATACATCTTTTTTAAAAGTATGTTATATTGATTATGCTATTACAGTTGTCCCAATTTTTCTCCCCTTTATCACCCTTCACCCTGCACCCCTTTCCATCCAGCATTCTCCCCCCTTAGTTTATGTCTATGGGTTGTGCATATAAGTTCTTTGGCTTCTCCATTGAGAATGGAAGGACAGATAAAGTGCCTTACGTACATCTTTTGAAACACTTATTCTATAAGTAAAATAGCATTGTGAAATCTAGAAACAAGAAAATGAGTTTTTATGATACCAAATAACACTACATGTTTTTATATTAGTTATTTGCATGTAAACATAAATACAAGATGTATTTTCAATAAATATCATCTGAAGCATAAATGAATGTGAAAGAGATTGATGCAATGCAGCCACATTTAGCCACAGTAAATAATAAACTAAGCGTTCATAGAGATCTTCAGCATTTGATTTGTTCCACTTAAAAATATGTTTCAACTTTGCCCTTGTATGGAGAAAGATATAATTCAGTTTAATGGATTTTATATATATTTTTAGCCTATTACATCATGAATTGTAATAACCAGAGGTCAAAAAATATTTCTAAGGATTGATCATTTTCTGGGTAGAGGCAATAGTTTGCAATACAGCTAAAGGTTGTTAACATTAATCCCTGGAAATACCCTTCCCCAAGGTTAGAATGGCTTTTTTTTGTTGTTGTTACTATACCTCCCTATGAGGATCTCAGAACAGAGGCAATGAAGTGGTTCCAAATTGGCATAACATAATGCAGTCAATCTTAAGGGGGGAGCCAACTGTGGCACGGCCGATAATTGAATTGCAGTTCTCTAAGGAAACACCGTGGCTGCAGAAACTGGTTTGGTAACCAGGCCTACCATTCCCTTCAAATCAATATTAGCTAATATTCCCTAAGCTCTCCAAATAGCCCAGGAATTGTTTTGCATGCCACACTTAGGATGAATTTCAAAATGAGATATTTTAATTTAGCAACAGATTTAACACTGAGCTAGGAGGTGTTGAATCCACAAAGGTTTTTGGAAGCATTTAAATCAGACAAATTTAAACACATTTCCAAATAGAAATAACACAATAAACTCATTGTGGATTGTCTATTTCAAAATGTTGGGACCTGACTCTTGAAAATACTTGAAAATACTCTAAAATTACACTAGCAGATTCAAATTTATATATTCATATTGAAGAAGTTATTATTTATAGAAAAACTGCTTTTATTCCTCTTAGTCATGTCTATGTTCTAACTGACAATGTGATGAAATAAGTTCTTTCACACATTTTCTGTGAGGGTTTGAAACAATAGAAAGGTAAATGGACAATGCAGTCCCACTAGTAACACCCTATTGTTCAGTAGGCAGAGCGCCGAAACAATGCTGCTCAGTACACACCGAAGGTCAGCGAACAAGCTGGAGGTGTGTGATACTTAAGATAAATCTGTAATTTTCCATGGTGTGTATTGTACCTACTCTACCAGTGATGCTTTTTTTAACTTCAAGAAAACAACCAAACAAAAGTATTTTATTAAAGTTTAAACTTTATACTACTATTCACACAGTCATCCCTAACTGGAGGTGCATTGAATATTCTTCAAGTCACATTATTAAACCTGGTCCTTTGACCATCTAAATATTTACTTAAGGACATTAGTCATCAGCAGCAACTGAAGTTGTGCTGAGAGAGCCCCACACTCTCAATGTCACCCACCAGCCTTAACTAGTTGCCTATAGGTTAGCCCCAACCCAAGTGGGACCGCACATTCCTTCCCTCAAACATGTTGCTGCCTTATCTGGCAGAAATTCACAGAAAATTATCTCTCAGGTGGACTAATCTACAATTTATTCAGGCCCTATCTGTAATCATATTTTCTACTTCAAGGATATAAAGAAATAAGAGAAGCAGAAATGAAGAGAGGGAGGGAAACAAGTAGAAAGACATTACAGAAGGTAGAAAAGGGGAGAATAAGAATTAAAGCAAACACAGGAAGAGCAAGACATTAAAAGGCAGGCCGATTTACTGACTATTTTTAAGTTCAGTGTCCTACCATGTTCCCACAGTCTATGGAACAGAGAGGAGGCACAGTAAAAGTGTGTTAAGTAAATGAACAAAAAATGAATGGATGAAGATAGTGATGACTGTGTTTGAATTTCTGCTCCAGTCTTCTTAGAGGTACATTCATCTAAGGTTCTGCAAACACCTAAGAAAGCCAATTGGTGTCTGTTTGATTGAGGAGGAAGCTCTCCAAACCCCTTAAGTCACAGAGAAAGAAGTGAGGAAGAATATTTAGAATAGCTTGACTTCTGGTTCTACTTGTCACTCTTAGGTAAAAAACCTCTTAATTAAAATAAAAATTGCAATGTATTATATCCTTATTGATGTCAACATAATTCAAAAATTATTCTATTAGTGAAGGCTTGATTTTTTTCAAAATAGTAATTTTATTCAAGGTAAAACAAAATCAGTAAAAGAATGTCCATGGAAATAAGCAGAACAGTTATGTTAAAAATTAGACCCACCTTTTATTTGGTATAAATTGGGTGTAAACCCATTGGGTAAAATTAGATGAGCATTTCCTAAGCTGTTTGGAAAACATTATTTTGGGGGAATGTTAATAGAGAACAATAAACTGTAATAATGTTAATAGTTAGTAGGATATGATCAGGATATGATCATAATTTGACCTGTAGAAAAAGCTACTTACTAAATCCCCGTTGTGGGGATTTAAAAAATATTTTTAATATAGTAAAAACAACAAGAAGTTTTTTTAATTAAACTTATTTAACCACTCAACAAGAACTGAATTATTCCATGTAATTTTTTGCCTCCTAGAAACACTTGTTAGTGATATATCCTACAGTGGCACTTTGAATTATCAGGAAAAGATGATTAAATATTTAACTGAAATTATCTCTATTTTTTTTTATTTCATGAAGCCGTTATTTGCCTTGAGATGATTGAAGGATTGTTTAAACAAAGTGTTTTAAATTAGTATAGCATTTCTCTTTACTATAATTGATTATGATTTTTTATTGGTCAATTATAGTTGTCCCACATTTTCTGTCCTTCTCCCCTTCCCTGCCCCCATGATTTTGAACACTGACTTTAAACTCCATTGGCATCAAGTTTATTTTAGAATACAGATATTTATTTCCGAATTTCAAAATTTTGAAAGGACCTTATATATGAAACGCTTTGTTTTCACTTTATAATGTTGTTCCTATATTAACATTGACTTGAAAGATCCTCTTTGTACTACTACTTTAAACATAAATAGGTGCCCATCAGTAAACCAGCGGATCAAAAAACTGGTACATTTATACAATGGAATACTATGCAACAGAAAGAAAGAAGGAGCTCCTACCCTTTGCAACAGGATAGAACTAGAGAGCCTCATGCTAAGTGAAATAAGCCAGGCGGTGAAAGACAAATATATGATCTCACCTACAAGTAGAACCTAAACAATAAAACAAACAAACAGGAAATATAACCAGAGACTTGGAAATGAAGAACAAACTGACAGTAACCAGAGGGGAGAGGGGAAGAGAATAATGGGGCAAAGAAGGGGAAAGGTGGTCAAGGAACATGTATAAAGGACCCATGGACAAAGACAATGGGGTAGGGGAGGATTGAATGTGGGGGGTGGGGGTGGGTAGGGCAGGGGAAAGTAGTGTAATCAAACAACAATAAAAAAAAAATAGGTGCACCACTTTTCTCTGTTTAGAGGCTATAGCTTCAGTTAAATTTAATGATTTTTCTGTGTAGTGGAAGATTGTGGGCAGTTTCTAAATGAACAAGATCTGTGCCAAATTTAATTACTTCCTGCATTAGACGAGTCATTATAGGTGATATAGATATGACTGCCCAACAAAACATGCTGCTAATTTGACTTCCTAATAAAGGTTGAGGTATACACTTTTAAGTAAGGTTACCTGCATTTTAATTCAATGCCTCCAACTGGAACTTCTTTTTATTGTTGTGGTTCACCATATCATCCTGATTTTTTAGACCACATTAAAGTTTATATATATAATAGTATATATACACACACATATATATATATACTTATAGTTTTATGTATATATGTACATATACACACATACTATTTTTAAGTTTAAGTTTGAGTGCAGTTTGTTCTGTTTCTGATGGAAACTCAGTTGTGGTGCTGTACCACGGACATACGCCTGCTTGTTATTTTCGTACAGCTGTGATATGCTAAATATTTGGAAAGTTGCTCTCTTCAGTTGAACTACCCCTAGAAACAAATAGAAAATAAAATGTAGTTCAAGATTCTTGGTATCTACAAGTGAGACAGGGAACGAAAGAAAACCAATAAAGGGAAAATGGTTGGAAAAGCCTAATCTTAACATGGAACTTTGAAAGAAAGTGTGAACATTCAGTTTCCTAACCAGAGGGAATGGAGTATTTGTCTATCAATTACCATCAGTCATTGTTTGAGACCTGCTCCTGGAGAGTATCAACTGTCCTTGAAAGTACCCTGGAAATATCAGGTTAATCACAAAACAAAGAGTTGCATGTACTGAAATTGAGAGTCTTTGAGTTAGTATTCTCAAGGGGATATGGAAGGTCACTGAGAGTGTCTGCTCTAGTTATAACTAGGGGTCTCTTCTCCACAGGTACAGTACAGGCTCTCTTCCAGGTAGTCCCCAAACGCAGGCTGAGTGTAGTGAAACCTTCCAACAGTTTGTTGGGCATCTCTGCCAATGCCACTGTATTGATCTCATTTACATTTTTAATTGAGAAAGACTATATAAAAACACAAAAAGTGGTCTGATAAGGAAGATGATGAATTTTATAGTACTAGATTTTGAGGAACTGCATATGAAAATAGAATTACTTTATATTCTCTGAATTTTTGTACATGTTAAAGTTTTCTTGTGACTTTTGAATGGCTGCTCTAATTTCTTCTTTCAGCAGTAGTTTTTTAGTTAAATATTATTTCAAAATATTCGATTGATGCCTGTCTTTAAACTCACATTGACCTCTATATCTCCATATTCCCTAGGCCGTAGTTCCCACTGCCATAACAATTCTGTAGCCCCAAATTACAGAAATAATAAATGATTAAAAACTCAATTATTACTTGGGAGTGTCTTTCTGCTATATCAAGCTGAATTTATATGTATAGAGTTATAAGAGATTTGAGTGTGGTGAATTATAAACACACCAAAAACTAGGACACTTTAAATTGAGGCCATCGAATTAGATTTTAAAACTTAGGAGTGGAGTAAAGGAAACAGAATCTCCTAATGTATTATTAATGACAGTAGACAGTGAGATTATTTTTAAAGGACAATTTAACAACAACACTTACAACAATTGGCTCATCTAATCCACTGGTAGCAAGATAGCTTAATAAGGCATATGCATATATGCGCAAAAATGTACTTTGAACGATATTTCTTACAAAATAGTTTGTATAGCTAGAACAGATCTGAAAGCAGTTCAATCAGTAGCAAGATAGAGTCTGAGTGTGGTATGCCTGACCACAGATGGATTTAGATATAAACATCAGTGTGACAGTTGAGGACACTACAATGTGGGACATAAAGTTTATGCGTAGGCTATCTTTTGTAAGATAGAGTTAATAACTAAATGTATTTGTTTTTAAATTATATTTTAATGTTTATGTCATTAGAGTTGCCCCCACTTTTTCCCCTCTGCCCAACACACTTCAGCCCTGAAAACACCCCTGGGCAATCCCCATAGCATTGTACAAGTCCTTGAGTCATGCATATACGTTCTTTGGCTAATTACTTCACCTACTTTCATCCAGTCCTCCCTCCCCTGCCCCTTGTACAATGTGTTAGTTCCATGTCTCTATGTGTCTGTTTCTATGTTTGTTAGTTTATTTTGTTCATTGGATTCCACATCTAAATGAGACCATGTTGTATTTGTCTTTCACCACCTGGCTTATTTCACTTAGCATAATAATCTCCAGGTCCACCCATGCTGTTGCAAAAGGTTAGAGTTCCTTCTTTTTCCACTGCTGCATAATACCACAGCGTTTTTACCCACTGGTCTACTATTAAGCATTTAGGCTGTTCTAAAGTTTGGCTGTTGTAACTAACACTGCTAAAAACATAGAGGTGCGTATGTTCTTTTGAATTGGTGTTTTCAGATTCTTAGGATATATTCCCCCAAGTGCAATCACTGGGTATATTCCCCAAAGTAGAACCACTAGATAAAAAGGCAGTTCCATATTTAATTTTGTGAGGAAACCCCATACTATTTACCCCAGTGGCTGCACCAGTCTGCATTTCCACCAACAATGCACTCTGGCTCCCTTTTCTCCACATCCCTGTCAGCACTTGTTTTTTGATGTATTGATGCTAGCCATTTTTGCAAGTATGAGGTGTTATCTCACTGTGGGTTTAATTTGCAACTTTCTAATGGCTAGTGATGTTGACTATTTTTTCATGTGAGTATGGCTCATCTGTATGTCCTCACTAGAGAAGTGTCTATTCAGGATTCACCCATTTTTTAATTTGTTTGTTTGTTTTCCTGGTGTTGAGTTCTATAAGCTCTTTATATATTTTGGAGATTAAATCCTTGTGTGATGTATCATTGGCAGATATGTTCTTCCATGTAGTGGGTTCTCTTTTCATTTTGATGAGGGTTTCTTTAGCTGTGCAGAAGCTTTTTTAATTTGATGTATTCCTATTAGTTTATTTTTTTCACTTTATTTCCCTTGCCCTAGGGGATATAGCCACAAAAATATTGCTACATAAGATACCTGAAATTTTCCTGCCTATGTTTTCCTCTAGAATGTTTATGATATCATAACTTTGTATCTTACCCATTTTGAGTTTATTATGGCATATGGTGTAAGATGGTGGTCTAGTTTCATTTTTTTGCATGTACCAGTCTAGTTCTTCCAACACCATTTATTGAAGAGATTGTCTTTACTCCTTTATATGGTATAACCTCCTTTATCAAATATGAATTGAACATAAAAATATGGGTTTATTAATGGGTTCTCTGTCTTTTCCATTGATCTAATGCCTGTTCATAATCTAGTACCAGGCTGTTTTGATTAGCGTGGTGTTATAGTTTGACATCAGATAGCTCGACTCTTCCATCTTTGTTCTTTCTCAAGTTGCTAATACTATAGGGGGCCTTTTTTAGTTCCATACAGTTTTTTGAAACATTTTTCTAGATCTGTGAAATATGCCATTGGTATTTTAATAGGAACTATATTGAATCTGTAGATTGCTTTGGGAAGTATGAACATTTAATGATGCTTATTCTTCTACTCCATGAACATAGTAGATGCTTCCAATTATTTGATTCTTCCTCAATTTCTTTCTTCAGTGTTCTATAGTTTTTCAAGCACTAGTCTTTTACCTGCTTGGTTAAATTTAGTCCTAGGTATCTTATTTTCGTTGTTGTTGTTCCAATAGTAAATGGGATTGTTTTCTTTAGTTTCTCTTTCTTTTAGTTTATTACTGGTGTATAAAAAGGCCATTGAATTCTGAGAATTGATTTGTATCCTGCTACTGTGCAGAATTCATTTATTAGGTCTGGCAGTTTTTTTGGTGGAGTCTTTAGCGTGTTTCAATGTACAATATCATGCCATCTGTGAATAATGACAGTTTTACTTCCTCCTTTCCAATTTAGCTGCCATCTATTTCTCCTTCTTGTCTTATCATTGTGGCTAGGATTTCGAGTACTATGATAAATGAGATTGGTGGAAGCAGACATCCCTGTACTGTTCCTGATCTTAAAGGAAACACCTTTAGTTTTTGCCCATTGAGAATAATGTCAGCTGTAGGTTTTTCATATATGGCTTTTATTATATTGAAGTATGATCCTTCTATTTTCACTTTGCTGAGAGTTCTTATCATAAGTAGGTCCCAGATTTTATAGAATACTTTTCCTCATCTATTGATGCCATCATGTGATTTTTTTCATTCTTTTTATATGATGTATCACATTTTTTGATTTGTTAACATTGTACCAACCTTGAATTCCTAAGGAAAAATCCCACTTGATTATAGTATATGATCTTTTTAATGCATTGCTGAATCTGTAACAGGGTGCAGCCAGGGGGCCCCAAATAGGGATTTGTAATGGGGTCCAGAACTCAGTGTGTCCAGAAAATATATATATATATGATATATATATGATGCCCTCACCACCATGAGTCTGAACTGCGGATCGAGCAGGGCCATTGAGAGCTGTTCTGCATAGCAACAGTTTTGCAGCTAACCTCAGGCATGGGCATTGAACATATCTATAACTTTTAACTGGTTTCATGGATATGTTAAATAGCTGTGGCCATGCTTTGAGCCAGGGAGATGGGAGTGACTTCCACCCATGATGTAACTGGGAGGCAACTCCCCCTGGTTACAGGGCCTGCCTGAGAGCCTGGTGATGGTTGGCTCCACGTCATGGGCCACACCTGCCCCGACTTATTATGGAAGCCCAGAAAAGCTGGAAAAATACGGGAATGCTGGCAGGTGTAGCTGATTGTAGGAGGAGTCAGAAATGGGGCTGCAGAGGAAGATTGGCACTGGGGTTTAAACCCAGGTGTGACAGCCATGCTAGGAGGACACCACGTGGCTTTGGTAAGAAAGGAAGGGACCAGGCAGCTTTGGTGAAAGGGAATGTCACAGAGCTTTGGTGCTCCCTTTTGACATGTGGCTTGGGAAGTAGGAGAGACCTTGCAGAGAAGAAAAAGGGTGAAAAGACTCTTGCTGGTCAGCCAGGAGAAGGTGCCACATGGTTTTGGATTAAGAACTGGAGATTACTCCAGCAGCACAGTTGATGGTACTGGGAACCATGGGAGGCCTGTCAGCTAAACAGGGATTACTGGAAAGAACCAGGGGCTACCTGAGCCATGGACTTCTATTTCTTTTCCCAAGGTATGATACCCAGATGGAGCAAATGTGGGAAGAAAGGATTGTGTGAGTTTGTGGGTGTTTTAAGGGACTTTGGGATCTTAACGAAGACATTATGTCATTACTCTTAAGTCTGTATAACTTTTGAATAAATAATTATTTTCCTTTTCACCAATCTCTGACATTGAGAGCTATAATTCCCTGGTGGTGGGCAAGGTGAACCTAGTACAGGGGTCCCAGAGAGAAAGGGGAAGTCCCTTTGGTAATAGTATCTGCCCCCTCCCCCAGGTCCGCTTGGTAACAAATCCAGTTTGTTAATACCTTGTTGAGAGTTTAGGATTTATGTTCATCGGAGATACTTTCCTATAATTTTCTTTCCTTACTGTGTCTTTGATTGGTTTGGGAATTAAGATACTATTGGCCTCGTAAAAAGAACTCAAGTCTTTCCTTCTCTTGAAATTTTAGGAATAATTTGAGAAGGATATGTGTTAAGTTTTTCTTGGTGTTTGGTAAAATTAACCTGTGAAGACATCTGATTCCAGCCTTTTCTTTGCTGGAAGTTTTATGCTTACTGCTCAGTTTCATTAGTTGTTATTGGTTTATTCAGGTTTTTTGCTTCTTCCTGAATCAGTTTTGAAAGATTTCATGTTTCTAGAAATTTATCCATTTTGCCTGGGTTGCCTATTGTTGTTAATAGTATTTTCTTACAATTCCCAGTGTTTCTGTGATATTAGTTGTTACTTCTCTCATTTCTGATTTTATTTATTTGGGTCCTCTCTATTCTTTTCTTGATGAGTCTGGTTAAAGGTTTATCAATCTTGTTTATCTTTTCAAAGAACAAGTGCCTGGTTTTATTGATCTTTTGAATGATTTTTTAAAACTTGATGTCATTTGTTTCCACTCGGGTCTTGATTATGTCCTTCCTTCTACTTGTTTTTGTAGTTTTTTTAGGTGTAGAGTGAAACTGTTTATTTGAGGGGTTTTTTAAATTTACTTATTTATATTTTTGCTTCTTGAGGTAAATGTGTAATGCTATGAACTTCCCTCTCAGGACTGCTTTAACTGTTTCCCACAGGTTCTGGGTTGTTGTGTGTTAATTTTCATTTGTTTCCAGGTAATTTTTGATGTCTTCCTTGATCTCATTGAAAATCCAATCATTACTTTATAATATGCTATTTAGCCTCCATATATTTTAATGTTTTTGAGCCTTTTTATTGAGGTTGATTTCTAGTTACATGCCATTGTGATCTGAAAAAATGCTTGATAAAATTTCAGTCTTCTTGACTTTGTCAAGACTTATTTTCCTTCTAGTAAATTCTTCATTTCATATATTGCAATCTTCATATATGACTGGTTCTTGTTTATGGTTTCCATATCCTCTTTAATGCTTATTATTTTTTGTTTAAGTTCTCACTGAGATTATCCATTCTTCTCCTAAGGTAATTAAGCATCCTTATAACCATTATTTTAAACTCTGAATGTGGCATTTGGTTTACTTCAATGTCATCTATTTCTTTATTTCTTTTTCTCGGGATTTCTGTTGTACTTTTGTTTAGGACATTTTTATTTGGCTCTCCATTTGTTTTCTGTGTGTTCGTTATATGTCCTATTTCTCCCAAACTTATTTTAATGGTTCTATGGTGAAAGTGTCTTGCTGGGCTCAGTGGCATAATTTCTCAGATATCCCAACTCTGTGCTCTAATAATGTGTCTTTTGGGTTTTTTATAACCTCTGCTGGAGTTGATTCTTAAATGTTATTGGCACTTTTGTGGGTAGATTTAACCCTTCACACTGGCTGACTCTAAGGGTAAACATTAGACACAGTGTGTGAGACACTGTGCAGGGGCTGGCCCTCGAGGCAGCGTTTTTCCCTTTGTCTGGAATCCCCCTTTGGCTGTACCAGTTGTGTGGACCTGGTGTGGTCTGAAACCCATTTGTTTTATTGGTTCTGGGTCCACTTGGGAGTGGTGTGGATACAGGTTGCTTTCAGATGTTGCCTTTTGCTACCTATCTGTATCTCACACACTATGCACTGTTTGTGTCTGTGTCTACTGGACCTGAACGTGTTTGTAAGGGATCAATCTGTATAAAAGAGTCAGTTTATTCCTTAGAGCTGGAGGCATCTCTGTATAAAGACTCCCTGACACCCACCTCCTCTTTTAAGCCTCTCTGCCTCCCCTTGAGGTTGACTTGTTTTTTTCCTGAGTCTTTTGATTAGAGACTGTCAGATGAACCCAGTCTACTTGAGATAGGGCTAGTGCATCCCCTACTTAGTGGTCACACAATAGTGGGGTACTCAATGAGGGGAAAGTAGCTTCTGCTTCAAAGCCAAACTCCTTAATCTCTGCCAGAATCTCCAACTCTGGTTCCCTCATGGGGGTCTCACTGAAGATTCAGGTTGCATACAACTAGCCATCCTTTTGCAGGATTGAATTCAGCTGTATTGTACTCAAGGGGATGAATCAAAAGTCTTCCATTAAGGCTGATGCTGGCCCAGCCCACAGGAGCAGGCTAAGCTCTCTGTCTCATTCCCAAACAATAGTCTGCAAAGGTCTCACACTTTGAAAGTTTCCATTCTCAGCTGCTCTTCCTTCCCCCCTGCAGAACTTCACCCAGTGGGGGTATCCAGGTATTAGTAAGGTTGATCTAAACTGTTTCTCATTGGGGTGGTACTTGCAAACCTATAAAAGGAGGCAGGCACTTCTTCCCCTCCCCAGGGTAGCATGGTCTGCAATTGGATTTGCTTCTCTCCACTGTAGCAAAGCAGTCCAGCACTCACCCATCTGGCTTCCAAACAGAAGCATCCTTAGGATACATGATCCAAAATTCTCAGCTCCATGTGGCACCCAGCTCACTGCCAAACCAAGCAGGACAGGGTCCAAATTCCTAGCCCAGAGCTATATCCTGATTTGTCTGTGTGGCTGGTCTCAGCAAGGCAGAGATGAAAATTCCCAGCTTGTTCCAGTGCAACACCAAAAGCAACAAGATGGGTTGAAATTTCCTTCACAGCTCATCTGTGCCTCCAAACTCAACAGCAGGAGTGGCTAAATAGGTGGGAGGTGGGGCACTCATTGTGTGCACAAGATGGGGGAGACCAGTCCTCTTTTCAAGGCTGCTCAGTTAAGTCACTTTCTTGGTCTCTTCCTAAAGACTCCCCAGGAAATAGAAGGCCCTTTAAAGTCACTACTAAGTATAACAGCAGACCTTTTCTCTAGCAATCAGCGCCCATATTGTGAACTCTCCAGGATGGTGCTGTAATGATAGGGTGTTCTGTGCTGACCTGGTCCACTCTGAGTCTTCCAGGTACCATGAATCCCCACTGATTCCCACTGCCAGAGGCTACACAGGCTCCTCTCCCCATTTCTGTTATTGTGGGTTGGGATCCCTGTGTGGGGTTAAGACCCCTCACTTCTAGTGGGATGGAGTTTCACAGCCATGATATCTATCTGGTTTCTCAGCTACTGCTGCACCTGTGTGCAGGTGCTTTCCCCCTCCATGTCTCAACCCCTTTGTAGCATCTTCTGTGTTCCTATCAGCTAGGTTTCAGTTGATCAGTCAGGTTGATTACTTGGTAATTCAGCTGTAAATCCAGTTTGGGGGCACAAGCAAGTGCATGTAGCTTCCATCTACCTTGCAGCCATCTTGGAATCCTATATCTAAAGTGAATTGAAATGGTGTTGCAATGGCTCATATCCAGGTGCTTAAAGAAAGCATTACTGCTACAAATATTTCTATTTTTACAAAGGGTGTTTATGGACCAAGCCCAAGTTGTCATCTAGCTTGGTGTTTTCATTTTTTAAAATGTCATCTGTAAAATGGCATTATTTATTGGTCCTTCTTTTGGCATATCTGATAATTGTTATATTGTAGAAAGAGTCTTGACATCGGGTTATAACACTAGTGTGTTTAAACTTACCAGCTGATGTGTAATGTAAACCATCGTTTTAATGTACTGTAATTAACATGGTTATAATAGGTATAATCCTTCCCCCTCCCTACCACACAACTTTTTGTGTGTGTGATAAAGTAATTTTGGTTTGCAATAAAACTTGAAAGATATTTACATTTAAAAATAGTGGATTAGGTAAAACATTATAAATCTATACGATCAAAAACCATGCAAGTTTAAAGAGAATGAATAACAATTTTAAAGTCTGATGAAAGTCCAAAGTGCATATACTATTATGTGTAATTATTAAGTGTAGAAAATAAGTGCATACGAATATGTTTAGGTCATTTCTGGTTGTGTAGTTTAAAAGGAGATACCAACACACCAATATTGGGTTAACTGAGTCAGTGTAGTAGAATAGGGATTTCAACTATTGATTCTAAAACATTTCATATTGATTTTTGTACCCTATGCATGTATTACATGTATAATTTAATACAAGACATCGAAACCTCAAAGAATTGTTCTATTTTTATTTCCATCCAAGTCATTATGGGAAATACATACCAGACCAAGGTATGAACTTCAGGGTGTTCAAAGTTTTCATGTGTTTTGAAAAGGGTAATTAAGATTCTGAGGGTATTTTTATTCTGCTACCAAATAAAAACAACGCAATATGAATTATGAGAATGTATTATAACAGGTAAAAAGTGTTATTTTTGGAAATTTTTGAGTTAATTTAACAACAATGCCAAAATTCAAATTTATAGCAAAATATGTACTATAAAACAACGAATTCTAAGTGGGATCTAAGGCTACTATAACTAACTTAAATAGAACATATAACATCATTCTGACTGCATATTTAATTGTGGACAAAGGAATTTTTTAAATAAAAAACATCTATTTGTAGCATCCATCCTTTCCATGAAACTTCAATTTTCAAAATAATAAAAGGAACTTCCTTTTTTCTTTTGTAAATTTACACCATTCTCCTCCTGGAGTATTAAAATGTCATGGAAGTTCATTTACTTAGATTATGCTGCTTTATTAAACAAATATAAGTGCTGCTTGAGCAAATTCAATCCTTCTGCCTGCTTCTTACTTGTATGAATTCAAAATTGCCCTCATTGGTTGAATCAACATCATAACACCAGTGAAATTAAATGCAGGGCCATTTGTTATCCCATTGTTGAGAACATATATAATGCTAATAAAACATTAATCATAATTTATAAAAGTAATAGAAAAAATGTGAAACACATTATTTCATATTATTCTTCCAGTAGAAACATAAAATTATTGAATCCATGCAGAGAGATTACGTACTGAGCCTGAGATCGCACTCCATGACCTAACCTCCTAGACAATAGCGAGATCATGGTGTTTAGGGGTCCTTGTGAATTCTAAGTAGCACCTACTATTTTATGCTGCAGAATTGATCTTATCTTATTAAAAATAAGATTTGCTTCTTTGATTTATTTATATAAAATGAGATTTAAGAACCAATGCAGATAGATATTTTAAACTCAAGAAAAATAGCTACACAAATAAGTAGACCAAATAAACATACAAGTAAGAAAGCATATCTATACTTTCTAAAATATAGTTATTGCATAAAAGTGCCAAGAAATTTAACTTATATGAAAAATAAATTATAGTAACCCCTGCTCAAACATTCTAACTGCTGGTAACACTGTGACGTATATATGGACAGATTTTTTTTGGTTTCTCTTTTCTTTCTTTCTTATTTTTTTTATTGTTGTTTAAGTACAGTTTTCTGCCTTTGCCCCCCAGCCCTTCCCACCACCCTCCCGCATTTCCACCCCCCTTGTTATTGTCCATATGTCCTTTATAATTGTTTCTGTAAACCCTTCACTCTTTTTTTAATACTCATTGTTCCTCAACTCATTTTTTCAAGTAATATTTTTTAGTTGTTTTTTTTTTAGGGCTCTATATTAATTCTTTTTTCTCCCATGGTGTATGATTTCTTTTTTTTAATGTACATTCCTGGGCTCTTAGCCCTAGGAGGTTGTGGTCATAAGGAAAATATTTGGTCTAATAAATTATATCTATATATTATTCTATCAGCAAACATATTTTCATAGGCGTAGCTATGCATTTTAGAAATCCTTGTTTACTAGCTCAACAATGCTTTACATATCTCAGATATGCTACAGTGGAAATTTTAATAGACTGGCATTTAGATATCTAATCTCTATATGTAAAATTTTTGCTTTGTTATATCAATTTATTATTTAAAATTGTTTTATATATGAAACACCTGGCTTTTCCATCCCTCTACTCTGTATGACAGCTGTTGGAGGAGGAGATGTTTGTTGAAGTGCTTTCCCATGATGGGGGAGAAATGCCACTCTACGCGAAGCCTTTGTATTATATGTTTTAATTGTCTTACCCATGCTTCTATTCTGTGGTGAAGTTTTATTTCTTCTGCATATGTAAAAACAACTATATTTTGAACTTAAAAAGTTTACCATGCTATTTATTATACCATATTTAAAAATAAATGTAATCCGAGCAATCTTGATATCTGTGTGCAATGGAGCATAATAGAAAGTCAGGATTAATTAAAAAGGCTTCTCGATTTCACTAAAGAGACAAGAAACACCACTCTAACACAATTGTTGTTAAAACATCTATAATTTGTTTATTATGAACTATTTCTCATCTTAGTCTCTGATTCTGTTATTGATTTGCGTGTTAAATGTCATAATCACAGTTGTCAAATCTCTTTAGTGACTCATAAATTAAAGTTGAACTGCCCATACAAATCTACTCAAGGTAATACAGATTACAATTAGAAAAACATCATTATTCAAATATAGAACAACTGTCAAAATACTTCCAAGTTCAGATGAATAAAGCATTAGAATGGTAATGCATAATTTCTTTTGATTTCATTATTATTAATATAGTATAGGGATTAAAAATAGATTATTAAAGATTTTATCTCTCTATGCAGGAGATTTTGTGATATTTTTTGCATACCTAAATTGCTCCAACCTGCCAACTAACAGGTAGTCCCAAAATAATGAGGTAGTAGAAACTCTAATATTATTGAGGCATAGACCAACTCAACACTGAAAATACAATATGTTTAGAGAATAAAATATGTAAACAAAACAAAATCAACCCCCCCCCAAAATCTTTGCTTGGAGAGATGTCTGCAAAACATATCATTTGGAAGTTGAAAAGTCTTTACTTTTTGGGTGAGACCCTGATGTTTGTTCCAAAGCAGTAAACTGAGCCTGCAGTACCCTGACCTGTCAAAGACTTGTTCTTTGGTAGATAGGATGGGTCTGAGATGGATCTGAGAAAGGACGGAGAGGAGAGACAGTGCACATGCTGAAAATGCCCAGGTCCTCATCCTCATTATGTGACTATATAAAATCCAAGAGCATTGATAATTACTGCTGTAAACAGCTCCCCCAACACACACACACACACACACACAAACATACTGAATAATCTTTAAGATTTGTAGATCCTTACTGGCCAAATATAATAAAAGGTAGATAATAAAAGATAATTCATCTTCTTGCTTAAATCCATTATAGTTCCTAAAAACTTTTCATTTTTTCATATATGTCTCTGGGCCCTGTGGATAAAAAGCTATGGTACATTTACACAATGGAATATTATGCAGCAGGAAGAAAGAAGGAGCTCCTAACCTTCGAAGCAGCATGGATGGAACTGGAGAGCATTATGCTGAATGAAATAAGCCAGGCAGTGAAATACAAATCCCATATGATCTCACCTATAAGTGGAACCTAATCAACAAAACAAACAAGCAAGCAAAATAGATCCAGAGACATTGAAATGAAGAACAAACTGACAGTAACCAGAGGAGGGGAGGGGGATCATGGGGGAAAGTAGAGGAAGGGTCATAAAGGACCATGTATAAAGGACACATGGACAAAGCCAAAGGGGGTTAGTTTAGGGGTGAGAGGCAGGGATGGCTGGGGTGGGGATGCATGGTGGGGAGAAAATGGAGATAATTGTACTTGACCAAAAATAAAAAAAGAATAAAACAACTTTCCATCTTTATGATCCCTTAAGTTATTTAGAAGGAAAAATGATTGCCCATTTTATGTCAGTCTTTGAAGTTTTCAGAGCTATTTCATTCCCTTGTTCATGAAGCAAATATTTCACCTTTTACTTTCCTGGTAGATATTTATCAGAGGTGAAGTCCTTTACCAAACACCATATTTCTTCTTCTTTATCTTGGTACCCAAATTCAATTATACCTAACTCAAAACTCTTACTAATGGCTTACAAAAAATATTTTAAAAGCTTTTTAATTGACTTCCCCTGATTTGTCAGGTTTTTACACTCATAATAACATGTATACTTATAAATATGTGTAATACTTTACTCCATGGCTAAATTCAACACACATATGTGTATATATAATACATACTACACAGGGATTGGCAAAAGTAGGTTTACAGTTGTGAGTATGAGTACACAAAATAATTTATTCTTACATTATTACTTATTATTTTATTATTCTCCATGTGAACAACTGTAAACATACTTTTGCCCACCCCTGTATGTACAGATATATTATGAATATAACATATTCATTTATATGTCAGATTCAGAACAACAGACTCTTGGAACATTCATGCTCTCTTGTCAGTTAAAAGGACACATTCACACATTACACTGTCTTGTTTTGTTAGCCAAATTTAATTAGATAATGTTATTTGCAGTTCCTTTTTTACATGGCCATGCTGCATTAATTCAACATATTAAAATGAATAACATTAATAATGATGAAGCCTTTCATTTTCACCTTTAATGCTTTCAGGGCTGGGTTATTATTTCCATTTTAAGAATGAAGTAAGGCAACCTCAGAGGTTAAGTGGTTAAATTACATAGGCTTCAGAGAAAACTTTAGACCCAAGAGGCCGAACTACTTTCCAAATCTTTTGCTCCACTACTCCACAATTCAAAGCCATTTTTGAAGGGATATATTGCGTGATACTCAATGAAGGCTATATATTTTTAGCTGACTCTGAAGTACTTTGTACAGAATGATCACTTTAGGGGGCAGGATTTCAGTATATGTCAACATAAAAGATGATGGTGACATAAATAATTATGATAGATTGTCTATGTTTGCTCTGAATTTAGGTTCAGACAAACTCATCTTGCCGCTATTATATTTAGGAAATTGTTTAAATTGTTGGCAATATGAGGTGCTATTTGTAAACTCCTGTCTTCCCATGTGTTGATAAAGATAAATCACGACTCCATTGTACATGCTTTTCTATCTGCCTCCAGCTCACTCCTCTGCTGACACTGAACGTATTGCCCTCCCATCATTATTAGTGATAATCAGGTTAGAAACTTTAACACACTGTTCCATTATGTTCTCTTTTGTTAAAATTTTATAATACTTTTAATAATTTTAAAATTTTATACATTAATAAGTATCTTTTATATTCCAGGCACTTTCAAATACTCATTTATCTTTTCTGTCTCTAAAATTTTACTCCTCAAAATTACTCTATATCTTCTTTTTTCTCAAATGTGTATCCATTGTCAATAATTTTTCTACTTGTCACCTTTCCATGTTTTTATAATTTGACAGTATTTTCAAATTTTAGTAGTACTTATGATGCTACAGTATTTTTTAAATCATTTTTTCTTTTTCTTTATTTATTTTCTTTGTTTATATTTAGAGAGAGGGGAAAGGAGGGAGGAAGAGAGGGAGAGAAACATCAATATGTGGTTGCTTCTTGCACACCCCCAGCTGGGGACCTGGCCTGCAACCCAGGCATGTGTCTAAGACTGGGAATCGAACCAGCGACCCTTTGATTCACAGGCCAGCATTCAGTCTATTGAGCCACACCATCCAGAGCTACAATAAGCTTAAATGAACTCTTCCCTACATCTAATTTTTTTCCTGTCATTGATATATTAACTTCACACTTTACTCTTCATTTCTACTACTGCTGACATAGTGGGTATTAATCTCTTCCTGAGTGAATAGCCTATAGGAGATTCGTAGTTATTTAACCTGCTATTTTCCTTCTTCTCCCTCAACGAGTTCAGGTACCCTAGTTTATTTGTTTTTCAAAACTTGATTTTCTCAAACATATTCAAAATCACACTCTATGCTGTCAACTTCTGAATAAATTCAACAAGAAATAAATATGGCTAGTTGCCAATGCATTTCACAATCTGGCTTTAGTTTATTTACCTGTCATATTTTGAACTTGTTCCTGTTGTTCATAATATAGACTTCATGCTTCTCAGTAAACCATGTTGTGTTCATTCTACCTGGAATTTTATTATACAATAGCATTGCACTATGTTTTCATGTGCATTATTTTGATCTACCAAATTAGTCCTAATGATACATGTCACAACTTTATGTCACCACAATATTTAAATACACTTTAATAATACAATTATTTATAAAAGACAATTTTAAATTATCATAATTCATATTGTTATAATTGTTACTTTAAATTTTGAAAATGTATATGAATTCTACAATGTGTAAATTATTATACATTCTTTCAATTGACTGTATTACATGAATAAGTTATTATTAAAATAGTAAAACATGAAAAAGCTGAAGCTTGTAGAATGGATATAAATTATCAAAAGTCATATAGGTGACTAAGTGCCAGATTCACGTCTCAAACTTAGTTTTCTATAGGTTCCTAACCTAGGCTTTTAACTACATTGTGGTGACCGTGAAGTGGAACAGAAAGTTCTAACTAAAATAATTTTGCATATTTCTCCTTCAAAGATCAATGATTTCTAGGCCTGGTCAAGTAACTTGGTTCGAGTGTCATCCCAATATGCCGAGGTAGTGAGTTCGAGCCCAGTCACGTTGCATAAATAAGTACGACAGCAATTCTCTCCTCTCCCTCCTTTCTCTCTTCTACACACCCTCCAGGATAAAATTTTTAAAAATTAATGGTTTCCAATATCTAAAGTCCAAATCTACAGAAGATTGCCCTCATCTATGTCCTTTTCCTCTTCACGTATGGCCCACTATGTTTTAGCCATTATAATTTACATGTTCCCAGCTAAGCTATTCTATTTATTATCACCTATCATGCCAGTCTTCTTTCATGGAGTACCTGACTTATAAACAATGATTAATTCAGCTAACAATAATAGACAAATCACACATGTGTCTTTATATCTGTCAACAAATTATATTTTATATTTAAATAAATATTTTTAGAAGTAATATCTAAAACTATTATTTAAACTTCTAATCATCCAAAATAATAATATTATTAACTGCTTAAAATAAGTGCTATATTTTTAAATTTAGTAAAAGACAAAGTTTTTAAACATAGTTCCTTCAATTCTAAAATATTTAAACTACTTTTTGGCCCTTACTTTAATCACTATAGAAAATCTTTCCATCCCCCTGGCAATCTTTCCTCTTTAGTTTCCTTCCAATAGAGTCCATTCTGCCTTCCATTTTGAAGCAAAAATTCTACTTCTATTACATAAAGTATTTTTTTTCTGATCTTGAACTTCAACAAAATTAAACTGAAGTATTTTGTCAATTTTGTGTCTATTGAGAAGGAGGCATTAAGATGTATTTAGACATATAAGAGTTAATTGGGAAAATGTGAAGGATAAAGATAACAGAGATGGCAACAGTCTTTAGTTTGTGATACAGGCCTGACACCTGAAAGGTAAGGAGAGAAATAAGAACAGATAGGACAGAAGTGCCTTAAACTGCAATGTAGTTATGAAAATGTTTTGGCCAAATTTATAGAGAAAACTTGATTGCCTAAGTGAGTCCTGCATCAGGCACAAACAGTTCACGTCCTGTATAGTCACAGGCTGACAGCAGTCCACGAAGAACATGATGCCGGCATTACTCACAATCAGGAACATTGTCTGACATGCGTTCTTTTGAGAAAAGACCTGATTTTGCAGAGCATGTTCAATGACACACAGAGTCCACCCCTTTCTACAAAATATACTTTTTCAAACAGATTCAGGGAGGAGGTCATCCATAGTTTTTTTGGAGCTCTCTTGCTAAGAAAAAATCTGGAAGAGGGAGACTAATGGGGTGAATAATAACTCCAATAACATATATTGAAAAATTGGCATCACTAGCCATCAGAGAGATGCAAATTAAAACAACAATGAGACACCACTTCACACCAGTCAGAATGGCCATCATAAACAAGTCAACAAACAAGTGCTGGAGAGGATGTGGAGAAAAGGGAACCCTTCTGTACTGTTGGTGGGAATGCAGATTGGTGCAACCACTGCGGAAAGCAGTATGGAGATGCCTCAAAAAATTAAACACGGATGTGTCTTCGATCCAGGTATCCCACTTCTGGGAATATATTCGAAGAAACCCAAAACTCTAACTGAAAGAACATTAGCACCCCTATGTTCACTGCAGCGTTATTTACAATTGCCAAGATATGGAAGTAGCCCGTGTCCATTAGTAAGTGAATGAAGAAAACAACTATGGGTCATTTACACAATGGAATACTATTTGGCGGTAAAGAAGAAGAAAAATTTACCCCTTGCAACAGCATGGATGGACCTGAAGAACATTATGCTAAGTGAAATAAGTCAGTCAGAGAAAGACAAGTACCATATGACTTCACTCCTATGTGGAATCTAATGAAAAAACTGAACAAGCAAAATAGACACGACCTCATAGATAGCAGGATGTCAGCTGTTGGAAAGGGAGGTTAGGTGCAGAAGGCTTGAGCAAAACAGAAAGAAGACTAATGAATATGGACAAGAGTGTGGATGTCTTATTGGTGGTGGAGAGTTGCATCTTGCTTTTGTATCCAATCTGGCAATCTACAACTTTTAGTTTTGTTGTTTAGACATTTTTCATTCTATATGACATTTGATAAAAACTTTCTAAAAAGGCTTTTATCATGATCCTTTAATGTACCATCTGATGTTCTTCATTTTCTTTGTAGATTTCTATGTTACCATTTTCTTTCTGCCTGAAATAATTTCCTTCAGATTTTTCATATTATGGGATGACTGGAGGTTAATTATCTCATCATTGCATGCCTGCTAAAATCTGGCTACATAACCCTGGGTTGACTTTTTTCTTTCCTTTAGATTTTTAAACATATTGTTCCGCTGTCTTCTGGCTTTATTGTTTCAAATGAGATGTATTCTTGAATTCTTATTGTGCCTCTTTGTGTCTTGCGTCTTTTTTAAAAAAAATTCTGGCTGCTTTAAAATTTTATTTTTATTGCCAGTTATAAGCAATTGATTATGTTTATGTCATATTTCATTGTGTTCTTAGATCCATGGGTTTATTGATACCAAAAGATATTTTAAAAAGCTATTATTTCCTTCAGTATATTTTCTGTCTTTCTACCAGTTCCCAAACTCCAACTGGGACTCCAGTTGTCCGTATCTTAGGCTGCATGTTATGTCTAACAGTGCACTGGCCCTCTATTTATTTTTCCTAGTCTTTTTTCCCTGAAAGTTTAATTTTGTATGGGTTTTGTTGCTATATTTTTAAATTTACTAATCTTTTGGTCTTAAATATCTAATATATAATTGATTTTATTATGTTTGTCAACCAATGTATTTTTATAACTAAGGTATGATTTAGATCTTTTAAATTTGTATCTACTTAACACATTTAATTTTCCACTACTTCTTGGTTGTATAGAATAAAGTTATTTTAATTGTTTTAATTTGTTTGTATACTAATTTTATCATATGTTTGTTATCTCTGGGTCAATTTCAGTTGATTTTTGCTGGGTCTTGTTCTTAAGCTTTATTGTACAAGATCAGAGCAATAATTTTACCCAGGACACCTTTACCTCACGCTGAGAAAAAAACTATGTGGATTATTGTATAGGGTGCTTTATGATTTAAGCAGATTTCTAAGTGACTGATAAAATAAATAACTATTGTCAGCTCTGAGTGAACTCCAGGGATTATTTAATTTTTTAGATAGTTTATTCCTATGTTTTAGCAATTTCTCTCTATACATGCAATGATGAGTACTCAATAAAAATGAGGAGTGGGCACCCTAAAATTTTTTCAATGCACAACCCTCTCTTCCCGTCACTCTGCCATGCGAATTCTATCTCTTAGGCCTCCCAGACTCTTAACAACATATGTTTAACTCACTAGGACATGTGGACTCTTCATGGGAAACTGCAGTCCGTAAGTGGTGCAATCATGGGGATTATTTGTTTGCTTCCTGTGTCTCCTGTATTATGGTCCTTCTTTGCCTGACATTGAATATCTTGGAAACTATGGCTTCATATATTATTTTAGTTTAGTTTTTTAGGTCTATGCTCAAATTTGTCTCTGTTACTGCATCTTGACCAGAAGTATAATTATAAAGTGATATTTTAAAATGAATTAATTTGTTGACTAGATAAAACCTACTCTATGATATGTATGTATTTTAGTTTACAAAGAACATTTTATGAATACATACGATTTTGTTCATATGTTTGATTTTTATATATGGACTGGAAAACTAACTTCAGCAATTTTTATAAAAAGAAATATTGTTTAACGAGACATCACAGGGTTTAGGCATAATTATTGTGAGAAGGGTTTGATGCATTATTGCTGGCTTTCACACATGGGGGCCCTGATACCAACAAGAACAGTGACAACAAAGGGCGATAATCCTCTGGGACTAAGAATAGGTCCTTGCTGATAGCCAGCAGGCAAAAGGAACCTCAGACACCACTAAATTTGTGGTAATTTTTAATGGCTGGAATAAGAAATGAATGCAAGCTATCTCCCATTGTCACTAGCTGCTTGTGAAATAAATGTGAGTGTTATGTTTAGGTCAGAGTTTCAACATAAAGTATAAAACAAATTATAATTAACAGTCCATGTGAGCTTGGAAACTACTCTTTTGTCTGCTTACTCAGTGTTCATTTAGTTCTGCAGGTAAACATTTTTTCATATTGTTTAACTGACTTTTCTATAATAACATAGTAAGTGTCAGACCACAGAACTGCCTTAAATTATAAAAATAATGCATTAGATGCTTTTTTTCTATAATAACATATTCCAAAGAAAACAAATTTATATATGAACTTGTTGATAAATCTATTTGCTATCACCTGACTAGTTTCTTTAAAGTGAGTAGCGTATAAAGCTAGTGAAAGTAAAGGTTTATAGTTGTCTTAAATTTTGAGAACAATCTAATTTTCAGATTGACTTGGTTAAAATCTGCTGGTGCAATTCCAAACACTGCCTCTCTTTCAACCACAGGAAATAGAATATCATAAAAGTAACATATTAGGTGTGTTTGAATCTTTAACAAGTTTGTAAGAACACTTTGGGGTCCAAATTTGTTTTATCCAGGGCTGTTCCATCTATCTTTTAGGCACCTTTAAAAATGCAAGGGGAGGACGTATAAGGGGGTTAAGTGGTAATAGAAAAATACAGTAATTTGTAAATGTATATATGTGGTCTAGGGTTCACATAACTGTGTTTAGTACTACAATACTCTGAAGTCAAATATTTAGTTCCATTCTTTTACAACATGCCAAGTCTAACTTTAGTTATATTTACTATAAAAATAGGATCATGGGAACTACAGGGTACCATTATTTTATGCTTAAATTGATTTATCTAGAATATTATGGTTTTTGTTGTAATAAGACCTTTTCAAAATTAAGAACACTATTAAGAATAGATATAATAAAGCAGTGTTTTAACTTCTATGCCATATACCTTAATGGGCTAAAATGAGATAAGAGTAAGTTTTCATCACCATTATGTTTTTAATCAGTCATTTGTAATTATTATTCTATTACTGTTGTCCCAATTTTTACCCCTTTGCCTTCCTTCCTGCAACCCGGGCATGTGCCTGGACCAGGAATTGAACCCATGGTCCTTTGGTACACATGGTGATGTCCCAACCAACTGAGCCACACTGGCCAGGGAAAAACTCCTTTTTATAGTTCAGGCAGAAGCATACCTCCTTCATATCTAAGAGAACTCAGATCCCATCAGTTTAAATCTATAGCTCTAAGTCTCTATATTTCTATACACAAACACAAAATTCTAGTGTTATCTCAATAAATGTATTTATTTTTTAATGCTGTTCTATTACAGTTGCCCCAATTTTATGTGTTGCTCTCCCCTGCCCTGCCCTAATCCCCCCAGTCAGTCCCCACGCTGTTGTCCATGTCCATGGGTCATTTTAACTTGTTCCTTTTTTGTTATTTTTAAACACTTATTTTTAACTAGGCCTTTCCCTTCTTTCTTCCCTTATCCCCCTCCCCACCGCCCATTAGTCTGTTCCTTGTTTTCATGCCTCTGGTTCTATTTTGCTTGTTTGTTTGTTGTGATCACTAGGTTCCACTTATAGGTGAGATCATGTGGTATTTGTCTTTCACGCCTGGCTTATTTCGCATAGCATAATGCTCTCCAGTTCCATCCATGCTGTCCCAAAGGGTAGGTAGGAATTCTTTCTTCCTGTCTGCTGCATATTGCATTGTGTAAATGTACCACAGTTTTTGGATACACTCATTTCCTGATGGACACTTAGGCTGTTTCCAGAACTTGGCTATTGTAAATTGTGCTGCTATGAACATTGGGGTGCAGAGGTTCTTTTGGATTGGTGTTCCAGGGTTCTTAGGGTATAATCCTAGCAGTGGAATTGCCGGGTCAAATGGCAGATCCATTTTTAGTTTTCTGAGGAAATTCCATACTGCTTTCCATAGTGGTCTCACCAGTCTGCATTCCCACCAACAGTGCACTAGGGTTCCCTTTTCTTCACACCCTCATCAGCACTGATTGTTTGTTGACTTCTTGGTGAGGGCCATCCTGACTGGTGTGAGGCAGTATTTCATTGTGGTTTTAATTTGCATCTCTCTAATGGCTAGTGATGCTGAGCATGCTTTCACGTGCCTCTGCACCCTCTGAATGCCCTCCTCGCAGAAGTGACTCAATAAATTTAATTAAATAGTAAAAAATTTAAAAGTTTTTCTTCTTCTGCAAACCACTCCACTGTCCCAAAAGACCATAATTTTATGTGTTCAACAGATATGCCAGTAGTATTTTATATATTTTCATGATCTCTTACCAATCATTCACATTTTTAATTTATCTCTGATTTGTCTTTTAGTGGGGACACCAGAGATGAAACTCATTCATGAGTAATAGAAGCTCTTAAATGTACCTTTTCTTATTGTCAGTCCACAAAAATACATACATCTACCTGTATTTATTCATACTTATGTTTTAAGCCTTGACATAGGAGTTCATATCATATATAGTAACCAGTTAATCAGCATGTATATTACAGTTGGTACTTCCTGATTTCTCACAGAATTAACTGAAACAACAACTACAATAAAAAAATCCTCATCTGAACAACTGTTTTCAGAGAGAATTTAATATGTTGACCATTTCAATGGGCTAAGGATAAATAGGAGTGGGGATTGATAAACTACCAAGTTATTTTTATGAAAATAGCCATGTTAATAAAAGCGAAACATTGGAAACCATGTAACACCTGTCAATGAACAGCGATTTAATGTATCATGGTGCATACATTCAATGAATAAATGTATAAGAAATTTGTTACCCATGTTATCCTTCAAGTCTGATGTAATTTAATATAGTGACTTTGGTCTACACTGAGTCTATTGAAGAGCTTATTTCAGACAGTATTGAGAAATCAGTCACTTACTATATGAAGGCAGAATTATGTACAGAATAAACCTTTTGTAAACAAGCTAGAAAAGAATCCCTTGCTATTATCCCTGATGTTCAGAAGATTCACACCTGTAACTGTGGTTATGCTCTAAAAATATGTACATATTTTTGAACTCTTCTGAGGATGACTAGGACCATCATTAAAATGTAGCGTGCCACGCGGGTATCTTCTGTTCAGGATTCATGACAGCGCTCTCTTGACAACCCTGGAAGAGCACTATCATACCCTTTCACCAAAGGCCAGCTGCTACAGCAGATGTCAGGCTATGGTCTATTGGCAGTTTTGATGGTAGCAAAAATGAGTTATTTCTTTGTTAGAGATAATGAAAAATGCATACAGTTGGTTCCTCCAAATATAATTCAAGGAACATGGTTTGTGTCATCAGTGTTTAGAATGCAGATAGGTCTTTGTAGCAAAGTCACATTCTTCAGATGTGAGCTGTGTAAGGATAGAAAACTCTCATCTGCAGGGCTATAGCCATGAGCAGTCGTCAGACAGGGTGGAAAAGATCAATGTGCTCCACACTGCCTTGTGAAACTTTTTAACAATCCTGCAAACCCTGACCTCAGAGTATCTCTCTGTCTCCAGCCCCCCTGCCTTACTTCTTTTCGTTTCATGTAGTGACACCTATTAATTTGGTTGTTGAATTTTGTCTATGACCAACTCTGCTCCCATTTCACCCATGGTAGGTTTGGGGGCCCTAGTAATTCCCTTACCACAATGTAATTGGGAAAAATTCCTTTTATTTATTTTCTCCCTTTTAAGCTTTCCTATCAGCCTTAATGCCTTGAAGAAATCCTGACACCATGTGTGCAGCGGGGGAATGTTGCGGCCTGTAGAGTGACACTCTATGTGCCTAAATACCAGCTTCCTCGCTCATACGCCGTTCAATCTTAAGAAAAATTAACTTGCCTAATTCTCAGTTCCTTAAGCCAGAAAGTGTGGATGTAACAGTGCCTTTATATAGAGTTGTTATAAATATTAAACTGGATAATTGATTTAAAATATTTAACACAGAGGCATTATCACTTAAATGTTAGTATTCATTATTCATCATAAATGTTCTCCCTGCACAGTAATCCAAATGTGGAGTATTACATACTGCACAGGTAGTGTAGACATTGCTTTGCCTGTATTCCATTCTCATTATTCATGGATTTCGTATTTATAAGTTTCTCATTTATTTTTAACTCCAGTTTTAGACATGCACAGAGCCTCAAAAGTGAGTCATCCAAGGTCCAAGATCCCCACTGAGATCCAGCCAGGGAACACTGTCTTCTAGTTCAGCTCTCCTGCTGTAAACTAGCGTACATTTTATGATGCCGTTGGTGCCAAATGTTGTGTTTTTTTGGTGATTTTGCTGTTTATAATAGCTCTCAGACATGGTGCTGAAGTACTATTTAATGTTCCTAAACTCAAGAGTGCCTTGTGGAGAAATACATGTGTCATATAAGCTTTGTTCAGGCATGTGTTATAGTGCTTTTGGCAGAGAGTTTGATGTTAAGGACCCACAAATATTCATACCCCGAAAAAAGAAGAGGAATTTCACTAATCTGTATGTACATATGCTCTGTAAAGTGCTAAGTTAACATCTATCGTACATGATGCAATTATAGTAAAGAGAGAAATGCCGATACATTTATAATGTCAAGAGATGACAACTATAAAATAGTATAGTAGACAACACTATTATGAGGTGAAAGCCATAAAAAATGCAGTCATAGTACCCAAGGTCATGGAAATGCTAAATCCTTCTTGATCAATGCTGGCTGGTTCATATATTTCAAAAGGCAACACGGTGCAAAATAAACAAACCAACCAACCAGTCCACCAACCAGTTTCAGGGCAGGCAAGATCTGCAGATTAGGAGACTCCAAAATAATTTTTAAAGGTCTGTTAAAACTTGTATAGGAGGATTATATGCAATAACAGGTTTTCAGTGCTGACGAGACTATCTTGTTTAATAAGAACATTTGTAAATGAACTTTGTAATGCATGTGGCATTTTGGTTGAGAAAAATGTGACCAGAGGCTTACCAGAACCTAATCTTGTATTTTCTATAAGAGCAGTCATTCAGTTTTTGCTAATTCAGTCTTCATGGTGACTTTAGAGAACATAACAACTGTGAAAAATGAGTCAGCTCTATGTTGACATGTTACCAGCTCTACTGAGAAAAGGAAGCAGTAATCTTCCATCTTTGTTGTACACTAACGGATAATAGACTTGTACTTTCTCGCACACTGATATAACATAAACATGTATTTATTGAGCTTATATAGAAGGTTACCTTGATACTGCTTCAAAGAAAATTATGACTAAATTGAAAGGCTCATTTTTATGTCAGGGTTCTGATTTAACATAAGGACATTAAACTCACGTACTTACAGCATTAGTTACATGAGGCAATGCTAGTCCAGAATGACTGAAAAATTGCCATGAAAGGTTCCAGGCATTCTTCACCTGTCCTGAACTGCTACTGCTAATGCGACATGATGTTAAAGGTAGAGACAAAGGGATTCAACCACTTCGTTACGTTCATACTAACACATTGCACAGTGCTCGGTTGGGAAGAACTTGAGAACATAGTTTGCTGGAGGTATTTTTATAAGAATCACTTTATTTTCTACTTTTACATTTCTCAATGTGTCTGTTACCATATTTGATAAATAGGAATCATATAACCCACATTCAGGGAAGAACTGTAATTGGCTATTTTATTTTGAAAAGAAGGTTATGTTTGTTGGTATTACTCTTTTAAGGAGGAATGTTTTGTATCAAATACCTAAAACCTCTGTACCCCAACTCTATCACATTTCACTAAACCATTTTCTAATTGTTATTGGTTATGTGTGCGTGAAGTAATTAGTTCAGTCAAATTTATATTAAAATAAGTCAATTCTGGGCTTATCATTTTTTTATCCTCACTCGAAGGCATTTTTTTTTATTGCTTTTAGGGAGAGAGGAGGGATGTACTTATCATTTTAAGTGACATTATTAGGTTGCTTCCCATTGTTTTTTTAATGATTTGTTATATCTGGGTTATGCTTCATTTCTTTGCAACGTGTCATTCGTGGAATCTCTTTTTTAGTGGATGAATTTTGTTTAACAAAGATGTCAACCAACCAGCCAGCATAACAGTGATCTCTTTTCTAGTTTTGTATTCCATGCTTTTTGATTTAGTTTATGATTTTTTAATACCATAAAACTTTAGCTCACAAAAGTGTATGTCACATATGGTGTGTTCTGTAGATTATAGGCTAAAATGTCATAGTTATTTATAAAGCAGGTATCACAAGTCTTAGGAGCTGTTGTAACCACTTTACATGCACTAATTCATTTAATTAACAAAATAATCTTAAGAAATAGGAGATATCTTTACCACTTCCAGTTTACATATTAAAGAAATTGAAGCAATAACTTTATTGACTGACACACTCCCCATTTTGTTCCATTACCTTCTGCCATCTCCAGGCAATTTCATAATCCTACCTTCCCCAAAGTTTTTTTTATCTTTTTGAGCAAAGAACTGTTCCAGGCGCCTTTTGCAGTCTTCTAGAGAATTGAAATTTTTTCCATTAAGAGAATTTTGTAAAGACTGAAATAAATAGAAATCTGAAGGTGCAATGTCTGGTAAATACGGCAGATGAATCAGAATTTCCTAGCCAAGCCGTGAAAGTGTTTGCCTGGTCATCAAGGAAACATGTGGTCTTATTTTATCCTGATGGAAGATAATGTGTTTTCAGTCAACTAATTCTGGATGCGTTTTGTCAAGTGTTGCTTTCAGTTGGTCTCATTGGGAGCAGTACTTGTTGGAATCTATCATTTGGTTTTCTGGAAGAAGCCCACAATAGAGGACTCCATTCCAATCACACTATACACTAAACGTCACTTTTTTTGGATGAAGACCAGCCTTTGGTGTGGTTGGTGGTGGTTCATTTCACTTGCTCCACAATCTCTATTGTTCTACGTTATTGTAAAGTATCCACTTTTCATCGCCCATCACAGTTTGTTTTTAAAATGGAATGTTTTCTTTATGTGTAAGTGGAGAGTCACATGAGGAAATATGGCCAGGAAGATTTTTTCGCTTAGTTTAACTCATGCGGAACCCAAACATCAAAGGGATCATCATAACCAAACTTGTGCGAATGGTTTTTGATGGTTGATTTGGACATTTTGAGTATGTCGGCTACCTCCCACATGGTGTGATGTTGATTGTTCTCAATTAATGTCTTAATTTGATCACTATCACTTCAACTGGTCTACCCGACAGTGGAGCATCATCCAGGGAAGAATCTCCAGCATGACACTTCACAAACCACTTTTGACATGTTTGATCAGTCACAGCACCTGCTCCATACACTGTGTATATATATCTTTTGTATTTCAGTTGTGTTTTTACCTTTCTTGAAATAATAAAACAGAATGTTGAAAATGTTTCTTATTTTCTATTATCTACAATATTAGAATGACCACACAAAAATTCACCAATGTGTATGTTTTTATTTAAATGAATGACTATATGACAGCTGTCACAACACAATGTAACAAAATTGTTTCTAATGAATTAAAGACAACTAAATGCTACTAAAGCCATCTAATGGGGAAAAAAACTGATAGAATCTTTTGGCCAACACAATATTATAGCTTAAGGATACTTAAAGTAAGAAGCAAAACATAATGTTCATAAAGGAAACACATTCCTAAATGAATTAGGAAACACTTAAATCTAGAGAACATCATAGATTCATCTGTTGGTGATTAAGGGAAAACCACTGTAAAATATTAGAACTCTGGCTTTCAGCGTTTGTATTTAAAAAAATAATTTTAACTATCTCTTAGATACAGTTATAGCTACTTCTTTCTTCAATGGCTAAGGTCTATGTGTACCAAATACAGTCCTCAGGTTGAACATACATTTTTACAACAAATGTAATATTTGTTTATAACTTTGTTAATATTTAAATTTTCATGATTAAGTACTGACAATGTCAACCTTGCTAACTCTGGTAAAATTAATAACTTTACTAATTAAAATTACTAAAATGCACTAATTTTACTAATAAACTAATACACACCTTTTTGTATTTTAAAACAAGATCAAGAACAATTTCATGTGCATTACAACCACACCTTGCTGCTTCCTAATTGAACCTATACTACCAGTTGATACAAATAAGTGGTCGTGTGAAGCATCATTCTAAATCCTAACTTACTGCCTTTTGAGAATTGCATCTTAAAATATTCCTTTTTCTGAAGCAGAAGTAACTGAGAAAAGGGTATTTCTTTAAGATATTATTTATTTTTAGAGAAAGGGTAAGGGAGAGGGAGAAATCAATAGGTTGCCTCTTGCACAACCCCCACGGGGACACACCCACAACCCAGGCTGGTGCCCTGACCAGAAATCAAACTAAGGATCTTTAATGACCTTTCACGCTGCAGGACAAACCCCAAGCAACTGCAAGCCACGTGGGTCAGGACAAAAAAAAGCTTTTCTTGACATAATGATTTCACTTTTGTTAAATATTCCAGGAATATGAGACTTAGAGCTCTCTGATATGCAGATTTTGAATAATTTGGAACATCTTTTAAGTTAATAGAATTTCTAAGATTATTTCATATTTTAAATCTGTATTTCAATTACCTATTTTGTAGGAGAAGTAAAAGCATAATGCCAAATGCTAGAGCCATCTCCATATCAGGCGAAGGACCTACTCTGTTACTCTTTATTTCTTGCCCTTCACCTGATGATGGCGAGGTTCAAACTTTGTCAAGTGTAAAGAACAACCTCATCAATGGAAAAAGGAAGAAAATGACTCCTCATTCACCTCTTATAGTTATTCAAAAGTGGTAAAGTATTAGGGGGAAAATTAAAAATATCTCAAACCAAATTAAATTTTTTTTGGAATGATGTAAACCTCTGAAAAGAGTTCTACTTCCTTTGAATAAAAGTCAGGTTCTTTATCAATAGTCTTTTATAGCACAGATATTCATAGTGCAGTTTCTCTGAAGAAATATGAAAGCCACATTTATTCTCCCTGCTATAGCCTACCTTCTTTCTTTTCCCAAAGTCAAAAACATATTACAGTTCATATTATTTTTTCCTAGCATAAAACCTGAGCCGGAAAAAAAATCTAATAGAATTTGAAGCTTTATGACAAAGGTAATATTTTTTAACTATTTTTCATCAGAGTTGAAGTCTTAGCTACTAGTAGTATAATTCCATTTGTATCCCAGCCCAGGGGCTAAGTATGGTGCTATTTATGATGACCTATTTCTCCTTTGATAGTACATACCATAATTACGATTCTATGTGCATTTCTTTTGTAATTAGAAGAATTGTTTTGCATTTTTGCCTGCTCATTTAATATTTTATAAGCACTTCACTATTGAGAATGTCTAATAATAGGACCTGCATAAAAAACTCACATAGATATTTATTATTATTTGATAGATAATGACATTTGTGTCTATATTGTGACCATAAATATTGAAGTATATTTCAGTGACACAAGTTGTATTTGTTATATGTAAACATTTCATGTATAAGCCTAAAGATTACTTTGAAAAATGCCAGGCAATGATCTTCCAGAGTAGTGGTTCGGGGAAACGTTCATCAACATATGTTTCCCACTGAAGTCAGTAGTTATTAGTTACTGAATTAAAGTGTGCAGAAAGATAATTCAATTCTTTTTATTCCATTTGGTTCACAGTGTGACATGCTATTTCTGATCCCCTTTTTCTTTAAATATTTGAATCAAAAGCAATAAAAGCTTCATTGTGATGCCTTGATTTTGAGCTTATTCTTTCATTTAACATTATTGAAAGAGTCTCAGAATTTTGGCATACAAAAGACAGTGAAAAGGCAGAATGAAATTTCCCTGCTTTCCCCCAATCATCTGTCATGCTTATTAAAACTCATGTTCACCCAATTATTGTACAAACATACATATTCATAATCATTAATGACTGGAAATAACCTAAAGCCTTCAACTCCTGACTGGGTAAAAATTGTGCTTCCCTATTTCCCCATATAATGGAATACTACTCAGTAAAAAAATAAATGTATATAACTACTGCTGTGCATAGCATGGATTAATTTCAATTTTATTTTGCTAAGTAAAAGAAGCAGAATCAAAAGACAACAGGTACAAATTTTTATTCATGTGTCCTCCTGGCAAAGTCAAAAAAACTACTGGAACAGGAACAGAATGGTGTTTTCAGGGGCTGTAACTGGATGGGGATTATCGATTACAAAAGAAAATAAGGAATTTGTGGGAATGATGCAGCAGTTTTCGATCTTGACTGTGGTGTAGTTACACAAATGTGTGAATTCATCAAAATTCCTAATTGTATACTAAAAAGTGAAATTCAAAGGTATGTAAATTATACCTCAATGAAAATAATAATTTGTTTGAATATTATCAAAGTAAATCTACTGTAAGTCTAGCCTCCTGGTATCTTTCACTCAGGAATAAATGTAAATAAATACATATAGAAGAAGTGATTTTGATTTAACAGTAAAATAACTATAAAAAGTATGTAATAGATAATGAGAGTTCTACTCTCTCCCAAACACTGTCCTTAATGCTTCATACTCATTAGATCATTTAAAACTTACAAGCACTGTCTGGCCATTTTCCAGAAAAATAACATCTCAAATAGATTAAATTAACCTACGTATTCAACAAGTAAAATTTGGGAAAGCACAGACGAATTCCAGCCTTTTTGCCAGTCTTGTTTTTGTCTCTTTTACTTAGTACATCTCCACAAAATACCTTGCTTTTAGCTAATGATTGAATTTAAGAATAAAGGTACTTTTTAATCTGAGGAGATTCCTTTGAAATTACGTTCATAAAGAAATTGTTGGAACAAGCCCTTTGATAAATGTAAAATATTCTTAATATAAAACCAGTGGAATAGTATTTTCTTAATAATATAAAAACAGTTCATATAGAAATATGAAGTAAGGATATGCTTAAGTTTTGTAGAAAAAGCTAAAATTTTATAAGAGGATCAACATTTGATTTTTAACACAATTCACACTCCAGGCACTGAACAAAGATTTTGCACTTACCAGTTAGATTAGTGTAATAATTATATGTCAAGTTGATAAGCTCTTGAATAATGAGGTTGAAGAAGGGGGTAGTAGATCAAACCAAACTGCAAGAATAACAGAATTCAAATGAGATTCAAGTAGGGGCTATGATATGTGAATCGTGATATTTAATTTCTACATTTCATTTTTCATACATAAAACGTTTTCTTAGTTGTTCTGAAAGGCCAGTTTTATTTCGTATCAATTGTTCACAAACCACACACATTCAAAGTATAATTAAAAGCATTCAAGATTACCCATGAAAAATCAAAATCATCATTGTAGATTATTAATTACTATACAGCTTATAATATAGGGATAAAAGTTTTATGTATCTGCATGAACATTAATAATTAATGTTTGTTTTCTGTATTAAACAGTTATTAAAATAGTACACATTTATATATATATGCTTGAAGATAAATGGTTGACATCTGCTTTTATGACAAATATTTGATAAAATTTTAACTTAATAAGTTTTGATCAGATTTATCTACCTCGACCTTTTCTCAGCTTTTCATACACATGATGAAAAAATGAATTAAGGTTTGTGAAATAAATGAGTGTTAGTATATTGTGAACTGACTTAAACCAATTTGATCTTGTACAACTTTATTTTTTTTGTTGTTAATAATTACAGACACAAAAAAGTTATTGAAAACCATTAGGATTACCTACTTTCCTCCTAAAATGTTTGCTATTTATAGTGAAAGTGAATCTCCAACTATTCATTCTGACAATCACCATACATTTAAGTAGCTGAATGCTTGCTAGCAGTCAATCACTAAAATAGTTCATATAACCTCTTCACTAACCTCAAGCAAGTCTTAGCTCTCGGTCTCTTTAGATGTTGAGACAACTACCTGTGTAAATGCTCACTCAAAGAAGACACATCAGAATTCAAAGACTAGATTCCACTGCTCCCCTGCAAAGAATCAGGCATGTGGACTTCCAAGGCTCAAGGCTGGCACAGGGTCACTTACATGTGTCGCCTAGGGTTTACCTATAAGCGTAGTAGCAATAGGTCTTGCTGTTGTATGGTCTGTTCAGCCAAGACCAGGGAGTATCTATCTCTAAAACAATTTCCCCAATCTGCATTTTTTACTGACCTTATTGATGAGAGTTCCTTTGTAATATTCAACATGCTTATTAGCGGGTCATTCTTTTCACCACTAAAACCCATTTCTCACATATACCATGCTAATTAAGAGAATGCAAATTAAGAAAGTGCTGATTATGGTAGAGAAAATAGCATCAAATTTTTATGTTTTTTCTTTTTTTGATTTAATAATTAAAAATTTTTAATTACAGATGACATACACCATTATATTAGTTTCAGGTGTACAATCCAGTGATTAGACATTATATAACCTATTAAGTGATCACCCCAATAAATCTAGTATCCAACTGAAACCATATGTAGTTATAACAATATTACTGACTATACATATTTCCTACACTGTACTTTACATCCCGTGAGTACTCTGTAGGTACCGATTTGTACTTCTTAATCCCCTCACATCCCTAACCCATTCTCCCAATGCTCCTCCTACCTGGCAAATGACAAAATGTTCTCTATATCTATGAGCTGTTTCTGTTCTGCTTGTTCAGTTATTTTGTCTTTTTAGATTCTATATATAAGTAGAATCATATTGCTTTTGTCTTCCTCTGTCTGACTTATTTCAGTCAGCACAATACCCTCTAGGTCCATGCATGATGTTGCAGATGGTAAGATGTCATTCTTTTTTATGGCTGAGTCATATTTCATTGTATATATGGACTATTTCTTTACCCATTCATCTGTTGATGGACAATCAGGTTGCTTCCAAGGACCTGTCTTTCCCCATATTTCAGACTTTCCTAAAATCTCTCAAAGAAGCAGCACCTGGCCACAACATCCCCTGTACCTCTTGCTAAGTGGACCCAGGCCCAGACTAGCTGGAGTCTCTCTGGGACTGGTACACAGCTTGCCTAGCCTCTCACGGGCACCTCCAAGCACAGCACAAGTAGCAATCAGCTTCAGATAGCTTTGTAGCTCAGGCTGGGTAAACCCAGGCAGGGCACAGGTGGCTGCTGACCTTGACCTTCACCTCCCCGGAGGCTCTAGAACTAGAATACACTGGGGAGAGTTTCAGACCATGTCAAAACACCACACAAACATCTCCACAAGTGACACACTCAAGGAGCAGACTCAGAAGGCACCAGGGCACACTGAAATAAGTCCTGCTCCATGGGGTTGGCCCCTGCACAGGTGATCTTCCACAGTGGTCATAGACAGTCCTCATGGCTGGTCAGCCTGGCGGTAAACTTCCCCCTGACGTGCCAATAGCAATCAAGCTCAACTACAACAGAAGAGTGTACACCGCCCACATGGAGAGGGCGTACCTGGAGTGCCCAGCTCAGATGATTGGTAAGGCTTTGCCACTGGACACCTACCTACTACCTTTGCTACAGGACACCTACCACATAAGTCCACACTACCAAGTCTGAGAGATGTAGCATCTCTTTTTAACTACATCCTGCAGAATATAACTATCTGAAAAAGCATATTCTTTGAAATACTCAATGCACTTGGGTTACAGCTTAACCTAAAAAGCGCAGAATATCACAATACATGGTGAAATGTTTTCAAGAATCACAGTTGATATATTATAATGGGGACATGAATATTAACAGTGTTAAGTATATATTTTTCTGTTTCTATTAATTTTTGAGTAACTTTGGATCAGTTTTCTCTGTAGAAAATAGTCATTTTTACTCTTAAACACCAACGAGCTTCACTTACCAAAATGAACAAAATGGCAATAGTTCTGGACTATGCATTTTTTTACTTAGAAATTGCCTTGTTTTTTCAGACTATCATTTTCCCAAGCTTAGAAATCATGAAAGCAAATAGATTTTCCATAAACTTATACAAAAAAGATTTTCAAAAATATTCAGGCTATACCTTTCAAACTATGTTGTATCTAATGAGCTGTTAAATATTAATTTAGGCATACCTAAGATAACCATTGGCATTTTAAGCTTTTGCAACTTAAGAAAAATATTTGAAATAGAAGTTATGTTTCAGTTTTTTATAAGAAACCAAGAAAAGAATTAGAGAACTGAATCGGTTTTTTATAGTAGAAATTTAATGCCAGTGTGGCTCCACCGAAGGAATCACACTGCAGGAAGTAGAAAGAAATGTACAACTAATAAATAACATTTTCCTTTACAGGTTTGCATAATTAGATCAACTACCACAAGGGGGGAAATAACCTTGCAAAAGTATTCAATTCTTGATAATAGGACAGTCAGAAATGTAGCAAATTATCATAGATACATGTGTCCTCATCTTATTTCTTAGTATTTTCTGATTACTTTTTATAAACTCTATTTCTTTAATTGGAAGCCTTAAGTTAAAGCATGTATTAGAAGTAAGACATGGGACACAATATATCATCACTGGCATTTTCATTACAAAAACCACCATATCTCTGGATTTCACTTTCATCATTTTTTTAAAAATATGGACTATTGTTCAAGGTAGCTCAATAAATTCTCACTTTTCATGCACCTTCTCTCTTCCAAACACATAGTGGTGGTTCAGGCAATGGTTCCTAATGTGTACAAAAACAGAAAGTTAAATGGCAGAGATGGACTCCAAAACAAGACAAACACTTTCAGACACTGTGCAAAATCAGAACACACCATAGTGATCAGTGCAGAAGCAACTTCTGCTTCAGTTTCACTCCAGAAGTAGGTAGAGACATGTAGGAATTTAGTGAGAATGAGGAATAAGACCTAGTTTAATGCTTTGGAAACCAAGGATGGAGGGTGGGATGAAAGAGCTAAGAGAAGGTTCTTCTCATTTGTGTAAAAGGGCCACAAAGCAAACAGTGCAAAGCACAGCCTTCCCTCAAGCGTGGGGTGGGGGGACAGTAGAACAGGTCCATGCTAAGCCACGTTAGAGCCCAAGGCAAAAGGAAAAGTGTGTGCCCTGATACACACTTAGTAAAGTGTATTCCTGTATTTTGATCAAGAAAAAGAAAGTGACTGAATGCTGCTGACCAATCAGAAAACATAATGGTGTATAAAGCCCTATGTTGCCCAATCCATTTTCTGGTCACCGTGACCTCAAAAATCCAAAGGTATGAGATTATTGGAAAAAACTATTCCCAATGCACAATAATTTGAGGTAATAAAACAATCATTCTGTCCTTATGTCCTTGTTTATAATTTTTACAGTTTTCATTTTATAGTTGTAAACTATAAAATTTTATTAATTTTTTTACATATTGCATTTAATATTATTATTTTTTATTGTTATTCACTTACCGGTGTCCTGGTTTTTTCCCATTGCTCTCCCATACCCCACCCACTCCCTCACTTCTGCAGTCAATCCCCACCCTGTTGTCCATGTTCATAGGTCCTTTAGACATGTTCTTTGACTAGACCCTTCCCCTTCTTTTGTGGTTGCTGAGGGGTTTTTTGTAGCTGTTGTTGGTACCATCTAGAATTTTGCATACAGAGAGAGTGCCTCAGCATCCTCTCCTAGTCCTAGTTCTGGCCCTGTAGTAGGATATAGACACAACCCTGTACACATTAGATAAATAAAGCTCTCCCTTGACTTTTTGACTCTACATTTTCTCCATTACCACTGTGAGCTCCAGAAGGGCTTTATTTGACCTTATGGGTCTTTGTAGAGCAACCTAAGGCAGATCAAGCTTAGCAGAGCAGTTGGTGCATAGTTGCTGATGGTGGAACTTTGTTAAATCAACATTTGTTAAGTAGAGCCCCTGGATGTCAGATAAGAAAATGGGGCTCAAAAATACTCTAGGGAAAGTGAAAGAAAGAAGTTTATACCTCTATGGAGGTCTTGGAGCAGGTATACACATCTCAAGGGGACATACCAAGAGGTCAAGTGACGGTGCTGGCAGAGAGAGAAGGGCAAGCCCTGAGAACATACCTTGTTTAGAGTCCAAGCGTGATTCCCAGACTAAGGCTAGATTGGTCAATTCAAACCAAAAAGAGTGAGGTTTTGGCAAGTGCCCAGGGGTCTATCTAAGTGGCACACAGGGACGACCCTGGCAGTAGAGGGGAGAATATTTATCACAAGGGCATTGGAGCAATCACATGAGGAGCTTATATTTACATGTGCCTTTGCAAGCTGCTTTCTAGAGCGTGCATTCATGGGATAGGCTGATGTCAGTTCAAGGCTGCTTGGCCACACAAAATGGGTACAGCAACATTACAAATTAGTTTAGCTAAACTCTCACAGTGGGAAACTAGGATACTTCTAATGTTTTCTGTCTCTCAGAGAAGTATATGGTTCTCATTTTCATCATACAAAGTGGTTCTCCAGACATCATGTCAATTTTCCAAGTAGCCCCATTTTCCCTCTCTTTAAGGATCCACTTCTCTTGTCCCATTAGCTAGATACTGCTAAGATCACAACTCTCTGTAGACTAGGAGGATACAACATACAGTCTATGTTCCAGTTGACCATACGCACAGCTACAATGCAAGTGCGCTGTTACTGTAGAAAAGAGAAGGTGAATCTTTGGGACAACCAGCAGTATCTGTCATAAATTGTGAGGAAGTAACTAATATACATGTAATTAAGAAACAACTGGATTTAATATGAAATTTACATCTGTGTTACAAACATTAAAATAAAACTAGTCGCAACTAAAAGGATAGAAGAGGTGATTAACAATGGTATTAAAGTATGAGATAAAAAAGATAAACATTTAATAAAATAGATCACTTAAGCAAATAAATGGTTTGATTTTATAAACATATAGAAAATAGCATACTCCTTATATAGAATATGTTTATTAATTTCAAGTCAGTAGGAATTACAAGTATTAACAACTTTCTAATTTAAAATGAACATATGAACAATTAAACATTTAACTAAAAATAGAAACACTTAAAAGTAAAAACTACATGCTTACACACTGGAAAGCACATGCCTAAAGATGTGTATGATATATGAACTCCTCTAAAATAAGACGTTGTAGGTGGAACAACGTGTCCCTCTTCCCCAGCGTGCCTGACTCTCAGCCCTTGTGTCTGCTTTAGGTTCTATGGTTTCAGTTAAAAGGATATTAACTTGGCTGCTTAAATATGCTGAGCAGTTGATCTTAAATTAGGGAGATTATCCTAGATTAATGTAATCATGAGACTCCTTAATAATGGAAGAGGGTAGCAAAAACAAGGAGTCAGCTGGTGAAAGAGATATAACAACAGAAACAGGGTCAGCGAGATGCTACTTTGCTGGCTTTGAAGTGAAAGAAGGAGGGCAGAGCCAAGAAATAAGGGTAGTTTCTTCAAGCCATATAAAGCAAATAAATGAATTTTCCCTATAGCCTCCCAAAAGGAATAAAGCTTTGCAAACAACTTGACCTTACCTTGTGAGAAAGGTGAGTCATTTCTGATGTCCTAATGTGTAAGAAAATAAATGTGTGTTGTTTTAAGCTGCCAAATTTATGGTAATTTGTTACTGCAGCACATAGTAAACTAATACACTATTTACAACTGGTTTAAAATCAGGCTGTGATATATCGATCTTATAGGGTACTATTAAATCTGTGCTTATATAAAAACAAATACAGGTGGCTGGTAAAAGAAATAATAATGGTGTAGATTGAATGAGTTACAATTTTCAACTCAAGAAGCTACACAGGCTATGATGTGAAAAGCACCACATTTCCTTCACTTTTCCTCAAAAACTGTGTAAAAGTAATAAGGAAGTTGAATAAAAGAAATGTAACTTTGACTTTTAGAAAAATTAGGACACAGCTAAACACCCCGAAAAAGCATTAAAATGTTGGTACAATTGCAGCCAAATGGAATGAGCCTAAAATAGTATTGATTGTTTTCAGAAGCAGAAAGTATTATGGCAATCAATCTCAGAAGTCACCAGAAAAATAGGCGTTTGAAAGCTGGTGGCCATGTCTACTGGGAATCCCTTTTGTCTATCAGGGGAAGACAATGGCATAAAGCAACACGAATTTGCCTGGAGCGAGTTCGTATTTTAGAAACAGGAGGCAAAGGAGTCACACAGGCAGGCCCTGTGTTCTCACTGAAGCCTATCTGTATGTCAGAGACAGAAGAGTTGCGAGTGCTATTGTCCTCAACTGCTAAAAGTATTGACCACTTAACCCTTAGAATCCTGGGGCAAAAGAAAAATTACAATAAGTTGGCACATGGCACAAATGTTTTCCAAATGACACTCCTACAAATATAGAATCTAAGGAATGTTCTCCTCCTTCAGTAGTGAGTATGTTTGAGTAAACATACTGTACAAAAGATACTACAAGGAAAGACAGCTTTTAGAAATAGAGAGAAAAAATAATTACTGAAAACATTGTGTTACACCTTGATGAAAATGGAGATTTAAAGTAATATGCCTAATGCAGTAATCACCTCTGTGAAGCAGCATAAACCAGAAATGTAAAACTCAAGAAAAATAGTAAAATAACAGATGTTTGAAATGTGTGACTGAGTGAGCTCAGGAAAATGTGAATTGTTTTTCATTCGACAATTATTTTATTAATCATATAATTACTAAGAACCTAACATATGACAGGCACTGTGTAAGAAACTTAAGATATATCAGGGAACGAAAATGACAAATACACATATCGTGATGGAGTTAATATGATGGAGGGAATGTAGAACAGTTAACAGTTACACATAATAAATATAAATAATATACTACATAAAAAAGTAAGAAATAAGATGGAAAACAGAGCCACTACATCATGATAAGGGTAGGGGGGCTGGCAATGTGGTTGAAGTATTGATAAGATGATTTGAGCATAGACATCAAAGGGGTGAATGAATTTGGAAAGTAGATAACTGGAAAAGCAACATTCTGGCAAAGAAACCAAGTATAAGATTTCTTGGAGGCTGTGGCTTAGTTTACTTGTTTAACCATGAACACAGTAAACCGTCTGTTTTCAGAAATGCTGCGGCTGGAGTCACGCAGATGGACATCACCCAGGGTAACTGGATCTTCAGTGGGGAAAATGGCATGCTGAAAACCAGAGTTTCGCCCCATACTTTAAACATCCTTAATGGAGTTCTTGATATGGTATAGACAGATACCTGGGCTTTATTTTTATACACATTTCAATTAAAAACAACCTCATAACAATTATTAGGCATTTTGTCTTCCAAGAGGGTGTTAAGACATAGATTCAGACCTGGCTGGTGAGGCTCAGTGGATTGAGTGCCAGCCTGTGTACCAAAGGGTCGCTGATTGGATTCCCAGTCAGGGCACATGCCTGGGTTGCAGGCCAGGTCCCAAGTAGGGGTTGCATGAGAGACAAACACACATTGATGTTTCCCTCTCTTTCTCTCTTCCTTCCCCTCTCTAAAAATAAATACATAAAATCTTAAAAAAAAAAACATTCAAATCCTGGTGAGGAATCTCTTCTTGACTTGCAGATGGCTATATCCTCACTGTGACTTCACATGAACTCTTCTTTGTGACAGTGGAAGGAGAGAAATATATCTGGTGTTTCTTCTTATAACGATGTTAATCCCCTGGGACCAGGGCCCCACCCTAAGGACTTCATCTAACACTAATTACCTTTCAAAAGCCCCACCGCCAAATACTATTACATTGGTAGTTAGGGTTTCAACATGTAAGTTTGGGGGAGGCATGGACATTCAGTCCATTTCAACAAGTCTCCCTTCAAGTAACTGGATATGGTCTTGAGTGTGAACCATTGTACAATGAACAGTAGATAGTGTGTGTACTTTGGGGATCTTCTCTAGATCAAAGAAAATCCACTTTTGATGTACATTGGATATTTGGCACTAACTCTAAGTTTGAATATGGATCAAGTAGAGACCTCATGTTAATCATGCCTTTTAGGCCAATGCCCTAAGGTGTGGTTTTTCAAACTTTATTTTACTTTGGAATAGTCAGAAGAGAGCAACAAAAAACAGGTTGTAGGACTATACTCTGAGTTTCTGACTCAGAAGACACTTACAGCTTAGAAATACAAGTAATTAAAAAAGATACAATTAATTACTATTTTTACAGCTTAACAACATAAATATTATAAAGCAAAAGAAAACAATAAAATATAGAGAAGTAGATAGACACATTTTAATGGTAATGAATTTCCTCTCAGTCAATGACAACTTTAAAAAAATAAAGATAAGGTAAGATATAGAAAAGCTAAATTACAGAACAATTAGGTAGATATCAATAACACACATGAAAACAAGGATAAAACTTAGTTTTAGTGGCAATAGAGCATTCATGATGATTAATTATAGGTTATAAAATAAACTAAAATACATAAAGTTGTAGGTGTAGATGATATTATCACAATGTGATAAAATCAGAGAAAACCAGAAATCAGAAAAGCCCATCTTTCAAGGCAGTTACCCTAAACAGAATAACTATATCCCCTCCAAACATATTTTGGGTCAAATTTAAAGTGGTAAAAAATAGAAGAGCTAGGATCATGTGAAACTTGAATATCAGAGTCATGTCATAGTTAAATCAGTGTCAGGGGACAATTTAAAACCTTGTGTGTTGGTAGTAACAAAATGTGAAATGAAATTTTATTAAACATTAAATATAAGATATTAAAACAATAGAATAAGCATAAGTGAAAAAAAGGAAGAGATGTATTAAAGTAATCATAGATGATAATAGTAGATGACCTAGTGGATTATATAATACAGTTTATAATTGGTGTTACTGGATTAGAGAGGCCCATTTGCCTGCGTGCACAAAGCCCAATCGAACATGAACAGGAGTTTGCAGCCAAGAAAGTATGAATTTATTAGTTGAGACAATGGTGTGAAGACCAAAGTCACAGGTAAACTAGTGTGGACATATCTGGTTTCCTAATGGCTTCCAGAGGATGAGCCTAAAATCATTAATCATTATAGCTACAAGAGTTGGGGTTGTGGGTTCCACTACCAGTAGGGTGAAGGTAGAGAGCAGTGGATTCTTGTCTCATGTCCTGACGTCAGCCATGGCACCCGTTCTGTCTGATTTCATGGGGTATGGTTTGTAGGGCCATTCTACTTTCACGGGCCTGGGCCTGAAACACAACTGAATTCAAGACGTTGTCTTTAGCCTGAATAAAACTCTGATTCTGTAGACAACAGACGTGAGGCTTTCTTCTTAAGACAGTTTCATGCTGGCCAGAATCTGATGTTCTAAGGATTTAACGATTGAGGAAGAGAATAGTCAGACAGAAAGAAGGTGTCATGTGAGATAGATTTTCTGCTCCATTACATTGGTAGCTCAAGTAACAGCATCACCTTCTGACCCATGTTTATGCAGTCACCTAACCCAAGGGCAAACACTGAAGTATTTTTTTTAATGAGGAAAATTATTTATGAAAGAAGGCATCATAGCCCCAATACCCTAAAAGTCTCCTCTGTAACTCTCTTATTAGAATTTGGCATATTCTCATTCAGCATCTTGGTTCTCCTCACACGTATGCACATTGATCAGCTGAAACAAAAGCCCAAATGGCAGGTTATAGGTGCACAAAGGTCTCTAATCAGTCAAGAGCCTTATGTCCTCTGGGCTACACTCAAACCGCTCAGTCTAGCAGATTGTTTAATCATCTTTCTGAGTAGCTTAGCCAGACGTGGCATATGTTGCTCTCAAACTCCTGAAATGGCAACTGCAACAACCAGTCTTGACAATTTTAGGTTAAATTGGATACTTCACACTCATAAGATTGAAATAGACACATCTAGCACTAGTTTTGTCAAATGTATAAAAGCTACAGAACAGGAAACTCAGCATGACAGCAGCTAGAGCAACACCTGCATGCCGGTCTTTGCAGACGCTCCGGAGCTAGTTATTAGCCCAACAACTGGCAGCTCAGTGTGAGGGCGTGAGACCAAGGAGTGGTGCAGAGGTTCACAATGACTTCAAAATCTGAGTTCTGATAAGAATCAGTATTTGTTCTAACGGTTTCATGCGTTCAACTTTTAATTTACCAAAAGGGAGACATATTTAAAAGAATCATCAAGCTCAAGAAACCACTTCACTCTGGTTTTTACTCTGTTTGTTTTTAATAATCCCCTAGTGCAGATGCAGCTTATCAATCAGTGTTTTTGTCTTTACCCTAACTAGTGTTGCCTAGTAACACAGCTGAAACCCTACCTTTAGCAGATTTCTAGTATGGGAAGAAGGCAAACGTAGGGCCCATTTGCATTGGGATAGAATGGAAGAGGAGAAACTTTGTTGATGTCTTTACTCATACGTAACATGTATAGTGACTCTGCCTTTGAAACTGTGTTACAAATGTACTTTTGAGAGTTATATAATACGTCAAAGGCTGAAGCACTCCAACATTTGGTTGAGATAATAGGCCCAAGTAGAATATGTCCTTGGGTATTGCTTCCAAACCATTGTCATGTATGTCTCTCACCATATTATCAACTTCCTTTGCCTCTGGATCAACAAAATGTCATCAGATAATCACTCACTGGACCACCATCATGTCTTGTAAAATACCGAGGTTAGGATGGCCTGTTTAGATGAAGTTGTGTAAGAGAGAAGGAGAGTTCACGGAGTCCTGAAGCAAAGCGGTGGTGCCCTCAGAGACAGATTTTGCAGGAAGCTAATAAAGCTTAAAATTCAGGACTCCTAATTCGGACAGGTAATCTCCCCAGCCCTGTCCATGTACAGAACTCAACTGTAAAGACTTTTTATGAGTTTATTTGAGACAAACAAATAACACATGTCAGGAGGCAAGATCTCAAATGCTCTGAAGAATAACAGTTTTGCAGCTTCTTTTATGCGTCTGAAATGAAGTAGATAACGTAAGGAGGATTAACTTGGAGGTGGAAAAAAGTAAGGAAGGGATTGAAGTAAAGAATAGTTAACAAGATTATGTGATTTCATGAACAGGGTCATGGCTTATTTCAAAGATGTTTTAACCTAGATTCACAGAAACAATGGACAATACCTGCTTATGGCAAAGATAAACCTTTTACTAAAAAGTTTTGCCTGGGGCAGGACCACCCACCCTGACCAGCACATTTGAAATTTATGATGAGATCACCTTGTGAGGCTACTTTTCATAGAACTCTTTTTTTTTTTTGCCTACAACTGTTAGATGCCTTAACAACTTTATATTAAAATTTTAATTTTTTTTTCTGAAAATATTACCTAGTTTATAGAAGCCTTAGGTACTAAAATATGAACCCACCAACAGCATTTTAGTTTATTTTGGTAATGAAAAACAAGGCAACTTCCAGAACAATAAATACAATAACACTGGCTATGTTAACTTACTACAATAGAGAACACATCCAAAATAGACACTTCAACAGGGATTACCATTTGATTAAATGATTATAATCCACTGTCATTTCCCATGTCCAATCCCTATTCAGTACAATTCAAAAATAAACTAAATGGGGATTTCTAGGGATAAATTAACCAATATGGTATATGCTTCTTTCTAGAATAATAGCCCTTACTCCATAAATCAGTAAGCTAATATGGGCAATATACCAACTACCAAGTGAGTCTTAAAATTCTGTATTCAGGCAGAGGAAAAGTAATCAAAGAATGGATTTGAGGTCCAAAGGGCCAAATATGTAGCAATCATGAGTGAAAACTCTGTCACTAGATCATGCTCACGCTCGACCTTGATCAGCTGAGCACTATTGTTCTGAGTCCCAAGACATTTTCACTTACTCAGACCCGTGTCGAACAACCTCTGAACAATTAGCACGGTGCACACTTCACAGGTCTCTGGGAAATGAAAAAGGAGGAATCATAATATGTACTCATTATGTTATTATAGGAACCTTTATCTTTGCTACCCAGACATTTACTTCATGCAGTGGGGGGGGGTCCTCGAATTGTGAACTGACTAATTTCTGAGAAGTGGGTGAGATGCTTTAAGTTTCTATTAGAGTAAGTCAAGACAAACCTCCGCTTGACAGATCTAGATTCTTTGTTTATTTTGTTTAGTTTTGTATAACTTGTTATCTTTTTAAAATCCAGCTGGACTTTAACGAGTTGCCTATTCCTTTCAGATCCAGGAATTCCCTAATCAATGAATAGTTTTTTCATGTAAATGAAGTTGTTTGGCCTCTATTTCCCTGCAGTTACATCATTCCATGTATGTCCATGGAACCCACTACAACAGTAGTACCTCATAGCAACTCCTACGCCTTCCAATAAACACCACCTCAATACATTTCAACAATATCATCATTCTCATAAAAAATGCAGTTCTCCATGCCTTGATGAAAGCAATACCTTGAAACCATCTTTTAGGACATTAGGTGGGAACTATGTAGCAGTGGATTGCACATCTTAAATCTATTTTGGCACTCATAAATAATCAGTTTTTCTGTTTCCTCCACTACATTAGTCCAAGCAATTTCTGGCATCTTATAGTTATTTAGTGAGAGGTAATTTTGAATCCAAAGCTCAGTCAACCAACAAACAACTAAAACCGTGAACAATGTTTCTTTCTAGTTGGAATATTAAATTCTCAGTAAATGTACTCTTTAAAAGCTTGGCTTTACTAAAGTTATGTTTATTTCTCTTTGGTCAAATGCTCTCAGAATCCATACTTATAAATATTATTCATGGATTTATTCTAATATAAATTAACAAAGCCTTACAATGCTTTTACTTTTACTTTTTTCTTCCATGTTAACTTTATAATTGACCCCTTGAGAAATGCTGGATTCTCGGGCTCAGCACAGATCTGAATAAAATGACAAAACTAGAGTTAGTGGAGGTGTGCATGAGAAGATTTAACCACCCCAGGGTTTGTTTTAAAGTGTTCATTCAAGGCAAGAACAACATCACAGGCCCTGGGGAAGCAACATTGCTTCTGCTGGCAAGGGAGGTGTACATAGCAGATTTTTTGAAAAAGTCCAGCACTAACATTACTCCCTATGCAACCGTTTCTGCCTTTACATTCATACCCTTTCATATACTTTATTCATTCACTAAACTTAACATGCAATAGTTTCCAGAATTAATTATAGCTGAACTTCATTAAGTAATCTTTTAAATACTGTTTGAAGTGTGTCACAGGTATCAACTCATTTTTACTGTTCACAACACCTTATAAACTATTATTATTCAAATGAGAAAACTTAAGCAAAGAGATGTCAAGTTTCTCAAAATTACAAACTAGAAAGTGGTAGAATGAGAACACAAGCCAAAGTAGCCCAACTCTTACGTTTACCCACTATGCAAATGCTTAGAGTTCATTAGTCATTGTAATTTGTAAACCCATTGGATCAAATTTTAATTTCAGCTTTCAGGTATATTATCAGAAGATGTAACTGATAAAACATTCTTTAAATGTAGTCATAAAATGCTTATTGTGTTTCACTCGAGCTGAGAAATCGGGGCTTTGAGCTTTCCATTCTCTCTCTCTAATATATACAGTAGCGACAAAGGAACAAGCTCATCGCAGAGATCCCTTGGATTCCTTGTGTCTTTTTCATCTTTCTGTGGAAGGCTTCACTTGGGCTTTATTACAGCTATCCACAGGTGAAAATTTAGTTCCTTTGCCAATGCGTGCAATGGGCTGCTGTGGATCACCTATCTTAATTACTCGTTTAAATGAAAGAATGCCCAACCAAGCAGGATGACCAATCCAGACATCAAACATACCATGAATGGAAGAGAGTTGTTTCTACTCATACATATGCCACCAACTTAAATAGATCAGACTACTTAATTTTAATAAACATATGTTGTTTGAAAACAATTAAACAGAAAGGGATGTCGTATATCTTACTAAGACACTGGAAAGTTGAAGAAGAAGTTTTGAAGCTAAGTTACTGGATTGTAACGTGGTGGAGGATGCTATCATAAAATGAGGAATTCCCCCAAACAAAGGCATCAAGAGATACTGAGTAATCAGGAAACAGAACACAACAAATATTTTAAGGGGAACAAAGGGCCATATGCTGATCTATTTCTATATATTCTGAAGAAACATTTTATAACAGCCATCATTAGGTTATTGATAAGAAAGAAAATCCTAGTAAAATAACAACATAAGTATAAATTTTAAAAATTGGTAGCATAGTTAAAAAATGGATAGTATATTTAGTTTCAAAAAATTCTAGCATCTTGTTTAATTAGAAATAGCAGAAGTAGTGCCAATGAAGTCAGCAGAATCTAAATATATTTTTCAACCATCAATATTTTTTTTCAACAATGCCTTGGAAGTTCTAGCTTATATCACCTGGTAAGAAGACACAATATATAAGTGATAAAAATTTGAGAGAAATAGTTTAGTGATCATTAGATGCAAATAGTTTTTTGATGATTGAAAAATCCAAGAGGTTAATTAAACAATGTAATAAGAAAAGATCAAGAAACTAGAGGAAGGTCTGTGGTTAAAAAAAAGGATAATAGTATTGCCCTGGCCAGTGTATTTTCCCATAAACTGAAAGGTTGTGGATTCAATTTCTCGTCAAGGCACATACCTGGGTTGTGGGTTTGATCCCTGGTCAGGGTGTGTGCAGTAGGCAGCCAATCAGCATTTCTCTCTCATATTGATGTCTCTGTCTCCCTCTTTCTCTTAAAAAAATACTATTCAGAAATCAACAACCTCATATAGAAACAACCACCTATTACAAGATTAAAATAAAACTTTTGAGTACAGTAATAAAAAGAATAAAATATATTTAAAAATAAAACTAGAATCATATAATTTCTATACAATTTTTCTAAAACCTTTTTAAAAATCTCCTTAAATAGAGAACAAAGACATATTTAAATTAGGTTTATAGATAGGAAGATTCATTATAAAAGTGTCAATTCTCCCTATGTTAATCAATACATATAATATACTCTCAGTAAAAATGACTAAAAGAGATCTTGGCTAGAAAAGGTGACTATAACTTCTATAGGAATAATGGAATCAAGTAAAAATATATGGGGAAATTCTGACAATTAAAAATAGTAAGATAATGATACTCCTAACAGACAACAAATTATATTATGCCATAACAATTATATCTGTGATACTGATACATGAACAGGGAAATCAATAATTTAAAACTAAAATCTTAAAATATCTTCAGATGCATAAATTATTTACATTATGATAAAATTGGTGCTTATGATAAATGGGAAATGATGAAATATTCAAAAAAGTAATGTGTGCTCATCTTCACATTACTTTAACAGAAACAATATTGTGGAACCTTATTTCACCCGAAAGCTGAGATAAATTCTAATTAAATTAAAGCAATGTTAAAAATAAAAAGAACAAGAGGAAGAATAAGAAAGAGGAGGAGAAGCAATAGAGGAAGATGAGAGGAAGAAAGAGGAGAGGAGGATGTAAGAAATAAAATAATTGAAGAAATCATATAAAATGTTTAATCTCAGAATTTGGAAGTCTTTGATAACAAGACAAAAATGAAGAAAAATTCCAGAAATTTTATGATTGAAAAATTTGATATATAATATTTTTTAAGTAAGTGACTGTGGCAAAAAATAAATTATATCACAATACTTGAATTAAAGACAAAAGCAAACTGGAAAAATAACAAGAATAATTTCATAGAAAGTAAATAATTTGAAATAAATCAGAAAAATACATTGGCAGCTGAGCCTCCAAGGAAGATGGAGGTTGGTAGTAAGTGGACACAGCCAGTCCTTGCAGCTCACTGGCTTGGGTAATCCCTCCCATTGATCTGCCAACAGAAACCAAAGCTCAAATATAAGAAGAGGGTGTACTCAGCCCAGAAAAGGGTGCACCTTGAGTGCCTAGCTTGTGCGATAGGGGATGCTGTGCCACTGGATCCTACAGGACACCTGCTGCATTATGCCACACTACCAAGACACGGAGTCGAAGCAACTCTACCTAATACATAGAAACAAACACAGGGAGACTGTCAAAATGAGGAGACAAAGAAATGTGGTCCAAATGAAACAACAGACCAAAATTCCAGAAAAAGAGCTAAACAAAATGGAGATAGAGAATCTATCAGATACAGAGTTCAAAACACTGGTTATAAGGATGCTCAAGGAACTTAGTGAGGACCTCAACAGAATAAAAAAGATCCAGTCAGAAACAAAGGATACACTAATTGAAAGAAAAAACAATTTACAGGGAAACAACAGTAGTGTGGATAAAACCAAGAGTCAAATCAATGATTTGGAACATAAGGAAGCAAAAAACAACCAATCAGAACAAGACGAAAATAGAATCCAAAAAAACAAGGATAGTATAAGCAACCCGTGGTACAATATTAAGCAACCCAACATTTGCATCATAAGGGTGCCAAAAAGAGAAAAGAAAGAGAAAGAAATTGGAAATCTATTAGAAAAAATAATGAAAGAAAACTTTCTTAATTTGGTGAAGGAAATAGACATGTAAGTCCAGGAAGCACAGAGAGTCCCAAACAAGATGGATGCAAAAAGGCCACTCCAAGTCATACCATAATTAAAAGTCCAAACTTTAAAGCTAAAGAGATGGGAGAATGGAAGTGGGAGAATGGGTGAAAGGTGAGAGGATTAAGAAGTACAAATAGGTAGTTACAGAATAGCTATGGGAATGTAAAATACAGTACAAGAAAGGGAGCAGCCACAGAACTTACACACATGACCCACGGACATGAGTAAGGGTGGGGGGATTGCCTGAGGGAGTGGGGGGCAGCCAAGTGGAGGGGGGCAAAGGAAGAAAAATCAGGACAATTGTAATAGTATAATCAATAAAATATAATTTACAAGAAAAAGAAAAATGCATTGGGTAAATATCAAATATAAAATGGTTATAAACAATAAATTTACAAAAAGATGGCTCTTACCATCATTTATCAAATGACAGAATAATATTCAATTTCACTATGAAAGAAAAATGAATTTTGAAATTAAATTGAAATAAATCTTCAGCCATTAGAGGAACAAAAGTTCTAATCATTTGGTAAAATGCTAAATTGGGAATTGGGTTCCCTTGCTCATTGCTGTAATAAGCACAGTGCACTATTACTGTCTCATGGTACAACATCCATGAAAGTAATATGGAAAAAATTATAAAAATGATTTCTGTTGCCCATTGCCACGTCAGTCAGCTATTGTGCGTAACAACAACTCAACTATTTCCATCCTGGCTGAAGTGGTTTCCTCTATTTAACAGCATGTTTAATTTTATTCTAAGAATATTATGGGCCCTAAAATGATGTTTTGGAATGTGCTTACATTTTAAAAATATGAAAATTATGTAACTATTTAACGATATAACTCATTATTTCAATTTGATTTTATTTTTTGAGTGCCTGTGTTAGAGGATCTTAGAATTCCCTCAAATCACAAAGGAGTTCAAGCATGCTACAAATTTCTGAATATTCTGAATCTTTTTAAATAAGATCTTAAATAATATAATTTTTAATATTTTATTTATTTATTTATATAGAGAAGAAGGAATGGAGAAAGAAAGGGAGAGAAACATCAGTGTGTGGTTGCTTCTTACGCGCCTCCTATTGGGAACCTTACCTGCAACCCAAGCATGTGCTCTGTCTAGGAATTGAACTGGTGACCCTTTGGTTCACAGACTGGCAGTCGATCCCCAGAGCCACACCAGCCAGGGCTTTCCTCTAATATCTTAAACAAAATTTGTCTATTAAAATACTTATTGCCTAGTGATATGCAATAATATCATCATTATTGCATAAATAACATATGTAATAATATAATATAATATAAACACAGAAAATATATGTTCCAATCTATTAACCTCTGTCATAATAATTTTAAATGGACAAAATATGAAATTCAATATTTACTATAGTTATTTTTCTTGTGTTCTTAACTTTATTCAAACCAGAATCTAGAATACCTAGAGGAGGCGAAGCAGTGACACTGGATTATGAAAGAGGATTCAGTGAAAGATACAAGTGTTTCAGGTGAGACACATGGCAACAGCGAGTGATGGGAATAGTAACAAACTGATGTCCACATTTGAATAAAAGCAGACAAAAACCTGCCAGGGAAAATTGCACAGAACAAATTGAACCTTCCATCAATCTGTAAGGTGGACATGCTTTGTTTTTTTTTGTTTGTTTGTTTGTTTTTTATTTTATTGTTATTCAATTACAGTTGTATGCCTTTTCTCCCCATCTCTCCACCCCACCCCAGGTGAACCTCAAAGTCTATTTAATGCTGAAGTCCATCCTTCTGCATTGAGATTTTTAATTGTACTTCACTCCAAAACCTGTACCTTAGTGGTAAAGTTTGTGAAATGTTCAATAGCTATACTTTTTTCAGCTTTTTCTTAGAATGAGCTTCTTAAGCAGATGCTTAACGCCACCTGTAATTGCTTAATATCTGCTCATTTTACTCACAAATTCTGATTTTATTCCATATTCTGAGTGTCCCTCCTTATAAATGCTGTATGAGTGTTGTAGTAACATATAAAAAAAAGGTCTGTTGTTTAGTCAGTTTTGTAGTTTACCTGGTGGCACGACAAGCAAAGGGTAGACCTAAATATTTCTTTGCTTCTTGCCCTTTCCTTAGTCACAATGCGATGTCACTTGTGTTTCATGCACAGAAAGAATTGTAACAGTCATGAACATATAGATCAGATTATAGGACAGTTTTATTTATTTATTTACTTACTTATTATTGTTAGAGAGAGAGAGGAACATCAGTTTGTTGTTCCACATATTTATGCATTCATTGGTTGACTCGTGTATGTTCCCTGACCAGGGATCGAACATGCAGCCTTTGTGTTTGGATGACACCCTAACCAACTGGGCTCCTTGGCAGAGGCTATAGGAAGCCCTGGCTTGCTATTTATTCTAATTAAAGAAATAATGGAGCCTAAGACAGATCATTTACATAGGTTACTTTAAACATTAGACATTAAACTAATAAGTGGGTAAATGAAGCAATAAATTAGTCCAGAGTCAGTTCCCCCTTCACTATTTAAAAGATCATTGTGTCATTTAGTAACATGATATCATTTCTTTTTCTGGTATGAAATGTTAATGTAAAGTTCCTAAAAGTGTTAAAGTAAATTTTAATAAAGTTATTTGGAGGAAAAAATATGTAGCCATTGTTTTCTTTTTGTTAGTACTGAAATGGAGAAAGAATATGACACGCCATTTTTTCTTTTTTTTAATTTTTTATTTTTAAAATATATTTTATTGATTATGCTATTACAGTTGTCCCATTTTTCCCCCTTTATTCCTCTCCGCCCTGCACACCCCCTCCCACCCACATCCCCCCCCCTTTAGTTCATGTTCATGGGTCTTACATGTAAGTTCTTTGGCTTCTACATTTCCTATACTATTCTTATCCTCCCCTGTCTATTTTCTACCTATCATTTATTCTACTTATTCTCTGTACCTTCCCCCCTCTCTCCCCCTCCCACTCCCCACTGATAACCCTCCATGTGATCTCCATTTCTGTGATTCTGTTCCTCATCTAGTTGTTTGTTTGTTTGTTTGTGTATTAGGTTCAGTTGTTAATAGCTGTGCTTCTTTTTATTTATCCCTGTCAGTAGCAATAAAAAGCAGTCCAAGCAGAATAATCTCCCTTGGGGATTAGAGTCATGAAGTATCTACGTTATTAACTGGGTAAATAAACCCCGACTCTTTAGAGTGTAAAGCTTCAAAGTACTTTGGTGATTTGCAGGTTTTAATGCTATCTCCAGTCTCTTTGACTAAGAGAAAAACAAGTGCTTTTCCAATGTATGTCAAATATGCTGTAGAGTTGAAAAACCAATTAAAAAAGACAATAGCTTCAAAAAGCTGAAGGAAACATGGATGAGAAAATAATTTATTTTACTTTGGAAATTGATTTATACAGGAGAAATGGCATCAGAAAATCAGATCTCTGTCCAAAGGTTCCAAATATGGACAAAAGGAATGAAAGTGAAAAATCCAAACTATGCTTGTCAAGTAAGACTGGGAACTAGTTACAAATACATTGTGTACAAACTGGTTTTAAAAAAGTGGAAAAATATCTCTGTTCTGTGGGAAATTATCATTTTTGTATGATTTTTTTTATTAGCAGAAGAATAAAATGTCTTATAATCGGTTTAACAATTAAGTTAATTTTTTCACTCACCTCATCTGTTTTTCTGGAAAAACTGACCTTTGCATTGCCCAGGCAGTGAAGTGGTTATGAGCCCTGGCTTTGGCGTCAGGTAGGGCAGTTCGAATCCTCGCCTTGTTATTTCAAGAGGTATGACAAGTAAATTACTGAAGAGCTCTATGCCTCAGTAATATAGTCATAAAAATAAAAGTAGTTCTCACCTCAAACAATTGCTTTGAGAATAAAAAAGAGATAGTAACATAATACTTAGAAGAGTACCTGTCAATTGGTAAGTGTGGTAAGCATTCAATATTTGTCAGCAAGGAGAAATATTATGATGATTCTCTCTCTCTCTCTCTCTCACACACACACACAGTTCTGTTCAGAAGTATCCAGCCATGTCATATCAAAAATAGAGACATTTACTGAAGAAGATACAAGATACAAGAACAATGGCAGAGAGGACAATGACACCTTAGTCCCCTTCAAAGTAGGCACCTTGAGACCTCACACAGTTCTTCCAGTCACCGTCAGCTGCCCAGTCATATTTTCCTGAATCTCATTAATGTCTGAAATCTCTTCCCTTTCAAAGGTGATTTTAGTTTTAGGAAAAGCCAGAAGTCACTGGTCACCAAATCTCAGCTGTAGAGGGCTGAGTCACCTGGGTGATTTGATGTTTTGCCAAAAAACTCTGCACAAGTCATGATGTGTGAGAGGGTGTGTTCTCGTGATGAGGCTGCTGATCACCCATAGCTGTGGACTTCTGAATCATCTGAATAGTTTCCTCAGAGGAATTTTCAAGATTTTTGTAAAATCTGATGCAGATTCATTGTTCTACTCGCTCAGTCCTTTTGAATGTGATGGTCACACAGTACACATGCTCACTCAACAGCATCTGCCTCCCCGACTGACCAGTACAGTGAAGTCATCACTGTTCAGGCATGCACATTCCAGTCCACTCTCCTTGGTTACATTGATGTCGCCCAGACCATTCTTGTTATATTAACAATGGTTGGACTTTTTCCAGACAGACCTCATACACACCACACACACACACACACACACACACACTGGTCACAGAACACTAAAGTAGACACATGTGTGTGTATGTGTGATGCTAAATATTTGGTGTCTGGCATCAACCTGGTTGTCTTTAGGCAGATGGTGCTAACAGTGCCTTTACCAAGGTGGAGAAGCTTTGCTGATGTTCAGTCCAAAGATTTCCCAGCATGCAGCACAAATCAGATAGCAATGACTGTCACCTATTAAGCGCTTACTTTGTGTTAAGTAATGTTCTAATATATTTAAAATTCTAAATTATTTAATTCTCTCAACAAACTGATGAAATGAGTTACTATGGCTACCTCTATTCACAATTAGAGTAAGTGAGACATGGGCAGTCAGAAATGTGCCCCAAGTCACACAATTAACAGGTTGAGTATAGGGATTGCATTATATCCTGTCTGGCTCTCAGCCTTTATATTCTTAAGTGTTATTCTCTATTGCTTTTATAGGGTGATTCTAATTGCTAACCTTTGAGAATTACAACATCGGAAGGAAATAGAAGCACTCTCTTTTCAGCAAATGAAATTTGTATGGGTATTCTTTTTACAAAGGGGCAGATAATGAATTAAAATTACGTATCCTCGAGGTAGTGAATTGAAAAATAATTAGCAAATATTGTTTTTGAATGATTTTATTTATTTATTTTTATATAGAGAGAAAGGCAGGGAGAAAGAAAAGGAGAGAAATATAGATGTGAGAGAGAAACATTGATTGGTTGCCTCTCCTATAAGCCCAGACCAGGGACTGAACCTGCAACCCAGGCACGTGTCCTGACAGGAACCAAACCAGTGACCTTTCACTTTGCAGGACGACACTCCACCAACTTAGCCACACTGTTCAAGGCAGTAAATGTTGTTTAAAAATGTTGTGCCCAGACACTATTCATATCTCCTTTCAAAAACAAAAATAAAAGAGAAAAGAAACGTTCAGGGGTCTACAATTGAGCCATAACTTAGAAAGAGGAACAATTGAGTGTTCTGGCTTTTATCTCAGATACCTGCCAAAAAAGACCTGTTTCTACCACACGAGCCCAACTTAAGGCAAAGGAAAATACATAGTGTTTTTTAAATAACTTTCAATCATCTGAAGAATTTATAGAAATGATTAGAGAATTCCTCAAAAGATTTCTAAGGCTTGAATGCTGAGGGCACAGCTGAGCTGAGGGGTAGTCCTCTCGAGACTCCAAGAATGTTTGTGCTTCTGTGACCCCTTTGTGACTGCCATTTCACGAGAATAGAACATTAAGCCAATGTGATTTTTAATATGTGAATTACACAAAAAATAGTATTTTGAAAGAATGTTTGTTTTAAAAAATTCTTTCTATACTTAGTAATGTTTTAGTTAACTGAAATAAACATAGTTAATTTAATTTCCAGTTGTTATTGTTTATATATGGAATACTTAAAACAGAAAAAATGTTTTAAGGCATCTGTTAAATGATAAACTACTCTTTGACTAACAATCATTATTCTGAATTTCTTATGTATTAAAATCTTAGGTATTAACTTACAAATTGCCTTTTGGATTTCTGAGTACCTTATATAAGCAGTGACTGAATTATGATATTTACACCAGAGTGGTCTAATGTGAAGAGTTGAAGGCTAAAAATCAAGATAACACAATACGAGTTTTAGCTCCTAAACTCTGCAATATCAGGCAGACCATGGCTGGACTTTCTGATATCTTTGCTTGTTTGTTTTGAATCTACAAACCTAAAAGATTGTGTTATGTAATTTTGGGTTGAAAAATGAAATAAAAATGGGAGACTTCCACTTCCAAGAGGGATTATTAGCTAGTGGAGGATCAGCACTCCTGCCGAAGCCACTAGAAAAATGTATTTAAAACACAGAAATCAGTTGGTTGAAGGCAGTAGCAAACTGCAAAGGCAGAGACCTCATGGAGGTAAGGACTCCAGAGAGGGAAGAAGCTCAGTGAGGTGGACTAAGTTTTATAGACTTTAACCTGGAGGCCAGTGGCAATTCTGGGCAAGTATTAGTAAATATAGTTAAATAAATGTTGTAGTCAGCCACTCTCCATTTTCCCTTTCTATGAAAGCATTCAGGGACTTACTATTGAGCATAATTTCAGGACATAAAGAGGGACAATTGAGTTTTCTGGCTTTTCTCTTAAATGGCTGCCTAAAAAGACCTGATTCTAGTTATAGGCCCAACCTCAAGCAAGGCAGAAAGAAAGCCCTTAGAACCTGTTAAAGGGAATTATCTTTGCAAATGTATTTGAGGTTGGTTATTTGCTAACTTTCAGATAGAGCAATTATCCTGGATTATCCATGTGAATCCAAACTCATTGCTTAAATCCTTAAAAGCAGAAAACCTTTCCTGGATATGGTCACTGGGGATCAAAAAAAAAAAAAGAAAAAAGAAAAACACCTTTTTTCTCACCTTTCTTCATTCTTCTGGCTGGGCTAATAATCACTTAATATAAGAGAAACTAACAGGAGGAAAATGTCCAAAAATAATTATCGATGTACATTAAGGATATGAAACCTAAGACCCATTGGGTTGTTAAGGTTTGCATGCTATTCTGGACTAAGGAGAAAGCGAACAATGAACAATGGTCTGAGACTTCAAAGCAAAATGAGGAGTTATTCATGAATAGAAAAAAAATGCATTTTTCCTGGGCCACCCAGGAAAAAATGGGACACAGACGGAAGTCTAACAAACAGGCTTTGTTAGATTTCTTCCTGCCTGCCATATTTAGTTTGTGTTAAACAAGTTTTTCTATCTGAATTCTTTTAGGCGGGTAATGGGAAGGGCCGAAGTGGTGAGTCCCTAGTAGAGTCTGAGCCCCGAGCCTACAGGATTCTTGGCTTCATGCAAGAAAGATTCAAGAATGAGCCTTAGAGTAAAGTGGAAAAGCAGGTTTTATTGGGCAGAAAGGACAAGCATGAAAAGCTACTCCAGTCAATCTCTCCTCACAAGAGAAGGGAGAGACCACAACCAACTCTAGAGGTTGAGCTTATATCTGTTAGTAGTTTCTATGGAAAATTACTAGTATGGGGGAATAGTGGAAAAAGAGTTGGGTTTAATTTTAACTTTTTACAAGGTGTACCTGGTGGTCTTTTTTTTGATTTTGTGGTATGAGTAAATATTTGGGATATGGGCAATCTATCAATAATAATCTTTATGAGCATGTTCTTTGTTTTTGTTTATCGTTGTTCAATTACAGTTGTCCCGACTTCTCCCTCATTACTTTCCCCCGCCCTGTCCAACCCACACTTCCACAGTCAATCCCTACCCTGTTGTCCATGTATATGTGTTCTTTATACATGTTCTTTAACTAGTCCCTTCCCCTTCTTTCCCACCATTATCCCTCTCCCCAGTCCCCTCTGGTCACTGTCAGTTTGTTCTTTATTTTCATGTCTCTGGTTTCATTTTGCTTGTTTGTTAATTTTATTCATTAGGTTCCACTTATAGGTGAGATCATATGGCATTTGTCTTTCACTGCCTGGCTTATTTCACGTAGCATAACACTCTCCAGAAGGACCTCCTACCTTTCAGCATAGTTGGAACTCCTACGCCACAGCAAAAATGCAGCTGGAGAATTTTCTTTGTTTTGAAAGTTCCCTGTTGTCTGACTTCCTGACTGATTAATCAAGTTCTGCCTCTGGTTGCAATGACCGGCTCTGAGTCTGGCATGGCTTCATCTTGGCTACTTGTTTAATTCTTGTGGCCTTTTCCTATGTTAAAATGTTCTTTCTGGGTCTTTTGTTTCTTGATAACCAAAGTCAATATCACAAAATACATATTTTGGGCTGGCAAAACTTTGGTCTCCTTCAGTCAAATGAGAAGTGAACATAGAAGGGTCCTGGCTGGTGGGCCAGTTGGTTGGAGCATCATGTCTCCTACACCAAAAAGACTGCAGGTTTGATTCCCGGTCAGCACAGATACTTAGCTTGCTGGTTCCATCCTTGCTCCAAGCTCATATGGGAGACAACCGATTATTGTTTCTCTCACATTAATCTCTGTCTGTCTGTCTGTCTGTCTCTCTCCCCCTCTTTCTCCTCCTCTCTCTCCCTCTTCCTCTCTCTCTAAAATCAATTTTTAAAAAAGGTCAGGTGAGGAGTAAAAAAAATGTATGCCAATTAAAATTTACTCTTTGTGGTGTAAAGATCTATGAGATTAAACAAATGCATAGAAGCATGCATCCATGACCACTCGAGTCCACCGTTACATTATAGAACTGTACAGAACATTGGGTTCACATCAAAACTATTTGTATTGACCATTTGTAATCAATTCCTGCCCCTACTTCTCAACCCCTAACAATGGTTGATCTTTTTTCCCCATCCTTCTTGTTTTGCCCTTTCCAAAATGTCATATGAATAAAATCATGCACTACATGGTGTTTGAAATCTGCTTTTTTTTTCAAGAAATCTGTCTAAAGTTCTTCCATGTTTTGGGGTGCATCAACAGTTTGCTATCTTCATACTGCAGATTAGTATTATAGTGTACAGATGTACTAAAATTGTTGATCCATTAGCTGGTTGATCTGTGTTTTTTTCCAGTTTTTAGCCATTAAGAAAAAAGATGACATAAAACTTGTGTTGTTGTCTTTGTATAGACATACACTTTCATTTCCCATGAGTAGGTGTCTAGTAGGCACGGAATTGCTATGCCAAGTGGTAATCATTTGTTTAGCTTTCTAAAAATTGTCAAATTGATTTCTAAGATAGATGATCCATTTGGAATTCCTTCTAAAAGAAAAAAAGGTTGTGTCAGGTCATGCAAGAACATGCCGGCCATTATAATTTCTCTGCATTTTATTTTAACTGAAACAGAGAGGCCCCAAAGCTGTGAAATATAAGAGTTATGTTACATAATAACAATTTGAAAAAAGTCACTTTAGTTTCTATATTTTCTGATCAAAAGTGAAAGTATTTACTAACATTTACAGAAGTACAGCAGACAGATGATGCCACACACACAGACCACAGAAATGCACATGCTGTCCCTTCCCACAGTCACCCGTGCACACCCCATCGGCTTTCAAAAATGCTTAGAGGGGCTTCAGATATTTTAAAAGTAGTATTTGCAACTCTATAATATAGTATTCATAGTTTCACAAATACATGTAATCGCTGCATCCTTGATAGTATTATACTAAGTTCGGGGCATAATTCTTATCAATTGTACATAATATAGTTGTTGTTAGAGCCTTTGTGATCAGTATGGTAATAACAACAGAGATTAGCACACAGGTATATTTTTAATCTGTCAATGACATATAATTTATAAAATTATATATATATATATATATATATATATATCTAGTCATCTCTCTTAGTAAAATCATGTTAATAGCTTCCTAGTTATGTACAGAAGATAATTATAGTCTAATCATTATTATTGTTTTATAAACATGGTGAAACATGAAATATTGATGAAACACTGGATTCTAGAAATGCTTTACCACAGAGTTAAAACTAAGCAGATTTTTAAATAATTTTTCTTTCAGTGAATATACGCAAGTCTGTTAAATAAAATTCACCAGCATGTTTTCTATTTCATATTCTACTCATAATTTCTATTTTATGCAGTTCACAAAACAAATCATGGCTATTAGATACATAAAAAATATATCTGAAGAGGAAGAAAAGTAACCTGACATTGGGAAGAGAGTTGGAAGATGGCGGCAACATAGGTGGGAGCGGAATCCACTTCCCCTCAGCGCCAGGGAAATACCTAGCTGATCTGAGGAGCAGAGCGAACAGCCAACAGTACTCCAGCATATACGAAGATTAGAGACCAAAGATAGAGGACATTGAAAGATCTGACGGTGCGACAACAAAACCTGGAGTGCTGAAAAGACTAGAGTTAGACCGTGTTAAACACATAAACGTCAGCTCAAGACCAGTGAGCACAGGAGAGTAAGGAGACAGCACCACCGAATCCCATTGGCATTCTGCCATAGAAGTTCATATCATAAACCCAGGGATTCAGAACAAAGCAATTTAAGAAGCAGAGGCCAACAAGAAGAGCCTCACAAACAATGGGAAGACAAAGAAACAATTCCCAAATGAAAGGAAAGGAGGAAGTCTCAGAAAGAATACTAACCGAAAAAGAGGCAAGTCAACTATCAGATACTGAGTTCAAAGCAATGGTCATCAGGAAGCTCACTGAGCTCTCTGAGCTCAAAGAGAACTACCACAAACTACAAGGAAACTACAATGAACTCACTGCAAACTATATCAACATGAAAAAGGAAATAGAAAATATCAACAAGAGCCAAGAGGAAATGAAGAATACAATTTCTGAATTGAAGAACACAGTAGAAGGAATTAAAAGCAGACTTGATGAAGCAGAGGATCGGATCAGCGAGCTGGAGGATAAAGTAGAAAAAAACACCCAGAAGGAGCAAGAAAAGGAAAAGAGGCTCAGAAAGAATGAAGAGGCAATAAGGGAAATGCAGGACAACATGAAACGTAACAATATCTGTATAATAGGAATACCAGAAGGAGAAGAAGAAGAGCAAGGGATAGAAAACCTGTTTGAAAAAGTAATGATGGAAACTTTCCCTAATCTGAGGAGAGAAAAAGTCACCGAAATCCAGGAATCACAGAGAGTCCCAAACAAGAGGAACCCAAAGAGACCCACTGCAAGACACATCATAATTAAAATGGCAAATTTCCAAGACAAAGAGAGGATCTTAAAGGCAGCAAGGGAGAAAAAGGAAGTAACATACAAGGGAGCCCCAATAAGGTTAGCAACTGACTTCTCAATGGAAATGCTCCAAGCCAGAAGAGAATGGCAAAAAATATTCCAAGTAATGAGAACCAGAGGCCTCCAACCAAGACTACTTTACCCAGCAAGGCTCTCAATCAAGATAGAAGACCAAATAAAGAGCTTCCCAGACAAAAGAAGTCTAAAAGAATACAGCTCCACCAAACCAGCTCTGCAAGAGATGCTAAAGGGACTGCTTTAAGGAAAGGAAGGAAAAGAGAAAGACAGAGGAACACAGGTAGGAAATAATGGCAATGAATAACTACCTATCGATAATAACCTTAAATGTAAATGGATTAAATGCTCCAATCAAAAGACATAGAACAGCTGAATGGATAAGAAAACATGACCCACACATATGCTGCCTACAAGAAACCCATCTCAGGACAAAAGACTTACACAGACTGAAAGTGAAGGGCTGGAAACAAATTTTCCAAGCAAACGGACAGGAAAAAAAAGCAGGGGTAGCAATACTCATATCAGACAAAATAGACTTCCAAAGAAGGGCCATAAAGAGAGACCCAGAAGGTCACTTCATAATACTCAAAGGAAGAATCCACCAAGAAGACATAAACATTATAAATATATATGCACCCAACATAGGAGCACCCAAATACATAAAGAAAATCTTGGAGGATTTCAAGAAAGATATTGACAGCAACACAATTATAGTAGGGGATTTTAACACCCCACTATCAAAAATGGACAGGTCTTCCAAACAAAAGATTAACAAAGATATTGTGTCACTTAACAATACACTAGAGGAAATGGACTTAACTGATATATACAGAGCTTTTCATCCCAAAGAAGCAAAATACACATTCTTTTCAAGTGTCCATGGAACTTTTTCAAAGATAGACCACATGATAGGACACAAAGCAAGCCTCAACAAATTCAAGAAAATTGAAATCATATCAAGCATCTTCTCTGACCACAAGGGTCTGAAACTAGAAACCAACCCCAAGGGTAAAAACCCAAAACACTCAAAATCATGGAGACTGAATAGCATGCTATTAAACAATGAATGGGTCAAGAACGAGATTAGGGAAGAAATCAAAAACTTCCTGGAAACAAATGAAAACGAACTCACAACAACCCAAAACCTATGGGACACAGCAAAGGCAGTCCTGAGAGGGAAGTTCATAGCAATACAGGCCTACCTTAAGAAGTTAGAAACAGTTCACACAAACAACCTAACCCTACGCCTACAAGAACTGGAGGAACAACAACAAAGACAGCCCAGAGCAAGCAGAAGGAAGGAAATAACCAAGATCAGAGCAGAACTAAATGACATAGAGACTAAAAGCACAATTGTAAGGATCAATGAATCCAGAAGTTGGTTCTTTGAAAAGATAAACAAAATCGACAAGCCTTTAAGTAGGCTTATCAAGAAGAAAAGAGAGAGGATCCAAATAAACAGAATTAGAAATGAAAGTGGAGAGATTACAACTGATACCACAGAAATCCAAAGGATCGTAAGAAATTACTATGAAGACCTATATGCTAAGAAATTTGAAAACCTAGATGAAATGGACACATTTCTAGAAAAATATAATCTTCCAAAACTGACTGAAGAAGAAGCAGAAAACCTGAACAGACCAATATCAGCAAAGGAAATTGAAGCAGTCATCAAGAAACTCCCATCACACAAAAGCCCTGGACCAGATGGTTTCACAGGAGATTTCTACAAAGCATTTAAGGAAGAACTAACCCCTATCCTTCACAGACTATTCGAAAAAATCCAAACTGATGGAAGACTCCCAAACTCTTTTTATGAAGCCAACATCATCCTAATCCCAAAACCAGATAAAGACACAACGAAGAAAGAAAACTTCAGGCCAATATCGCTGATGAACATAGATGCTAAAATTCTCAACAAAATATTAGCAAACCGCATCCAGCAATATATTAAAAAGATCATCCACCATGACCAAGTGGGATTCATCCCAGGGATGCAAGGATGGTACAATATTCGCAAATCAATAAACATAATACATCACATCAACAACAGCAAAGACAAAAATCACATGATCATATCAATAGATGCGGAAAAAGCATTCGATAAGATACAGCACCCATTTCTGATAAAAACACTCAGCCAAGTGGGAATAAAGGGAGCAGTCCTCAACATAATTAAGGCCATATATGAGAGACCTACAGCCAACATCACATTCAATGGACAAAAACTTAGAGCTTTCCCACTAAGATCAGGAACAAGACAAGGATGCCCTCTCTCACCACTCCTATTCAACATAGTATTGGAAGTCCTAGCCACAGCAATCAGACAAGAAAAAGCAATAAAAGGCATCCAAATTGGAAAGGAGGAAATGAAACTGTCACTGTTTGCAGACGACATGATAGTGTACATGGAAAACCCTATAGACTCCACTCAAAAACTACTCGACCTAATAAATGAATTTGGCAAAATAGCTGGATACAGAGTCAATACCCAGAAATCAAAGGCATTCCTGTACACCAACAATGAAACTGCAGAAACACAAATCAGGAAAAAAATCCCATTCGATATAGCAACAAGAAAAATAAAGTACCTAGGAATAAACCTAACCAAGGAGGTAAAAGACCTGTACTCAGAAAACTACACAACACTGAAGAAAGAAATTAAGGAAGATACAAACAAATGGAAGCATGTACCATGTTCATGGATTGGAAGAATTAACATCATCAAAATGGCCATACTACCCAAAGCAATTTATAGATTCAATGCAATCCCTATTAGAGTACCCATGACATATTTCACAGATATAGAACAAACATTGCAGAAATTCATATGGAACCATAAACGACCTCGAATAGCAGCAGCAATTTTGAGAAAGAAGGACAAAGCAGGAGGTATCACAATACCTGATATCAAACTGTATTACAAGGCCACGGTAATCAAAACAGCCTGGTACTGGCATAAAAACAGGCTCATAGACCAATGGAACAGAATAGAGAGCCCAGAAATAAACTCAAATCTATACGATCAATTAATATTTGACAAAGGAGGCAGGAGCATAAAATGGAGCAAAAACAGTCTCTTCAACAGATGGTGTTGGGAGATCTGGACAGCTACGTGCAAAAAAATGAAACTCGATCACCAACTTACGCCATACACGAAAATAAACTCAAGATGGATAAAAGACTTAAATATAAGCCGTAACACCATAAAAGTCCTTGAGGAAAACATTGGCAGGAAAATCTCAGACATTCCACGCAGCAACATCCTCACAGACACATCCCCTAAAGCAAGGGACATAAAGGAAAGAATAAACAAATGGGACCTCATCAAAATAAAAAGCTTCTGCATGGCTAAAGAAAACAGCACCAAATTACAAAGAGAACCAACAATATGGGAAAGCATATTTGCCAATGATACCTCAGACAAGGGCCTGATCTCCAAAATATATAAAGAACTCACACGACTCCACTCCAGGAAGACAAACAACCCAATTAAAAAATGGGCAAAGGACTTGAACAGACACTTCTCCAAGGAAGACATACAGAAGGCCCAGAGACATATGAAAAGATGCTCAGCATCACTAGCCATCAGAGAGATGCAAATTAAAACCACAATGAGGTATCATCTCACACCAGTCAGAATGGCCAACATAAACAAATCCACAAACAAATGTTGGAGAGGATGCGGAGAAAAGGGAACCCTCGTGCACTGTTGGTGGGAATGCAGACTGGTGAGGCCACTGTGGAAAACAATATGGAATTTCCTCAGAAAACTAAAAATGGAACTGCCCTTTGACCCAGTAATTCCGCTGCTGGGATTATACCCTAAGAACACTGAAACACCAATCCAAAAGAATCTGTGCACCCCAATGTTCATAGCAGCACAATTTACAATAGCCAAATACTGGAAGCAACCTAAGTGCCCATCAGCAAACGAGTGGATCCAAAAACTATGGTATATTTACACAATGGAATTCTACGCAGCAGAGAGAAAGAAGGAGCTTATACCCTTTGCAACAGCATGGATGAAACTGGAGAGCATTATGCTAAGTGAAATAAGCCAGGAAGTGAGGGACAAATACCATATGATCTCACCTTTAACTGGAACATAAGCAATAGAAGGAAAAAGCAAACAAAATATAACCAGAGACATTGAAGTTAAGAACAATGTAACAATAGCAAGGGCGGGGATGGGGGGTGGGGGCGGGGACAGTGGGTAGAGGGGATTACAGGAACTACTATAAAGGACACATGCACAAATCCAAGGGGGAGGGTGGAGAGGGGGGAGGGAAGTGGGTTCACCTGGGGTGGGGTGAAGGGATGGGGGAAAAGGCATACAACTGTAATTAAATAACAATAAATAAATTAAAAAAAAAAAAAAAAAAAACAAATGAAAGACAAAACCAAATCAGTTGATTACCATATTCCAAATTAAAAAAAAAAAAAAAGTAACCTGACATTTAATTTCAGTACCTGATACAGTTGTAGGTATTTAATTTCACTTTTTTCTCCTGAAAGATAATGATTTTAGTCATTGTTGTGTTTTTACCAATCATGGCTTTCTGAGTTTAGTCTTTCCATTGTTTATGGTTAGTTTGAAAGAAACTGATATGTAAATTATGTTTTAACATGTAAATCCAAGCAGCTTCACTGATTAAAACTATTGGCAAATTGGCAAACATTTCTTATTAATCTGGTCCTGTTTTCTAGTTGGTTTCAACAAACCCCTTCTTATTGCATATTCATATGTTAACATTTCCTCCCATGTAATTTGTATTTTCCTGTTCTCCAATAATATATATTTATTTATTATTACTACCTTGGGCTGTGTGAGTAAAGAAATAGAGAGAAATTGGCTAGCCTTGCTGCAGAAACACAATATTTGGTTGGCTAAGCTAGGACTACACCTCAAATTCCTTATTCATTCTCTTTTGGATGTTTATTTATTTATTTTGTTTCCTCTTATCAGTCTATAGGTTTGAAGTATTTTGAAAAGGAGAAACAATAAAATAAATATGTTATATAATTTATATAAAAATTCCTAATCATATAAAAATGCTGTGAACACTTCTAGTTAAAAATTATAATATTAAAAAAGAGTCTTCACACCCAGCCGGGCTTTTCTGTGTACTGAGACACAAATAGAATCTTGAGAATGACTGAGAAGTTCTTTTTCCCATGTGCTCCAACCATGAATCTGTCCTCGTTATTCTTGTTCCAAGAAGGTGACGGCAGATGAGAAGCAATTGAGTGGCCTTTAAAAAAAATAAAACACATGCAACAGATGCCATGTGGCCGCCCCCCCATAACTGTGTTGAATACATTTGGAGGATAATTTCTGGAAAGGTAGTACAGTGAAAAATTATTTCAGAAATTGCCTTGCATTTCAAACAAATGTACTACAAATGTTTCAATTTAGTCAACTGATATAATCCTAAGCAATAAATTATAAAGTAGCTACAAGGCAATAGCATAAGGAGTTGCATAATAAAACTTCATGTTAAGAGATTAAGTATGTGAAAAAGTAGAGAGATAGACATAATAAACCACACTATGCCCATTATCCAAATTAAAAAATTTTCAACCTGGACAATCACCTGCTTGCCCATCTTCTGTTTCCTAAACTAGAATTATTTTGAGCCAAGTTCAATAAAGCATATTGTTACATTATTCTATCATATGACTCTAAAATACAATCACTTTTTTAAAAGAATAATCAAATATTATAAATTATTTCACCATAAAAATAATAAAACTTACATAATGTCATTTCATATGCCATCAAATAGGACAGGCAACCTTTCCAATTCATTTTATAAAGTTGATATTACTCTGAGACTAGAATCAGACAACAAAAAAGGAATAGAAATTACAGTCCAACATCCCCATGAACAGAAACACAAACACCCTTAACAAAATATATAATTCATATGTATTTGTGTTCATATGTATGAATTATATATAATTATACTATCTACTATTATCAAACAAATGGAATTTGTTCCAGTGACACAAGCCTGGTTCAAGGTTTGAAAATAAATGTTATCTACTATATTACAGTGTTAATTTTTTTAAATCACATGATCTTTCCAATCAATGCAGAAAAATCATTTGATGAAATGGAAGACCCATTCAACCTAAAACCTGTCAGGGGGGAAACAAAAGGAATAGAGGGAAACTTCCTCAATTTAATACAAAAAGTCCCTATAAAAATACCACAGCTAATATTATATTTAATGGTGAAAGATTAAATGCCTTTCTCCTAATATTAGGAAAATGACAAGGATGTTGCTTTCTCCACTTATTCAACATAGTGTTAGTAAATTTAGACAATAAAATGAAACAAGTAAAGGAAATAAAAGGCATACATATTGAAAAAGGAAAAAATAAAATTGTTCCTATAATCATATAGCATGTTTGTCTATGTATAAAATCCTAATAAATCTACTATAACATTAAGTTAATTTAGGAAGGTCACAGAACACGAGATACACATTCACAAATCAATCACTTTCTATATGTTGGAAATGAAAACATGGACATTGAAAAGTAAAATACAATACAAATACCTTCCTCAAAATTAAATGCTCAGGTACAAATCTAGCAGGACACACACACACACACATACACACAATTTACTCTATATGCTGAATATTACAAAACTCTGAAGGAAGAAATCAAAAAAGATGTAATAAAAGAGATATCCCATGTTTATAAATTCAAGGGTTCAGTTCTGTGAAGATGCCAATTCTCTCAAACATGTTTTAGAAAATCTGTGAAATCTTATTCAATATTTCCCCCAAACTATTAATAGATACTGACAACCTAATTCTGCAAATTTATGGAGAGGTAAAAGACCTAGAATAACCAACAAAACAATGAAAAAGAACAAGGTTGAGGGACTCAGATTGCCCAATTTCAAGACTTTCTATACGTCTACAGAAATCAATACAGTGTGATGGAGAAAAAAGGGCCGATGGCACAGAAGAGAGAGCTTACAAATAGGTCTGCACAAATGTAGTCCACCGCTATTTGGCAAAGGAGTGAAAGCAATTCAATGGAGAAAGGATAATCTTTTCAACAACATCTACAGACTCATTGTGACTCAATTTCAAGATATTTTCATAGCTGTATTCTGTGCTTCTCTCGGGTTGCAGATAATGTCTCAGTATTTCATGTTTTGAGACATTAGCAATCACTGATGACTATTGTGTAGATTAATCATTGCATTTAGAGTGAATGTTCTAATACTATCATTCCTTCTTTATGTCTGAGCCAGGTATTGCTTTAACACTTTCCCTTATTAACAATTTAATTAAATGCCTATATGAAGGTAAAGATTGATACTTGAATATTTTCTTTTATAGTCAGTTTTGAAAATGCTAATTTGGTTGTTTAGCATCATCCAGAGGTGTAAATGAACTGTTTGTTTCTATTTTAAAAATACATTATGCCTTCATGGATATTACATACTTAAAGTGTTTAGTCCATTGTCATTAATAAATCATACCGATGCTAAGATGGCCCATCGTTGGCCAGGTGAACGCTTTAAGTTCTTTGCTGAGCCAGTTTAATAAGTACTTAATACTATTTAAAATCACCCTTGCTTTTGGTAATTACAACGTATTTCAGGCTCATCTTGGGTATTTCCAACACAAGCCTTAAAGATCAACCAATTCACAAATACATAAGACTTTTTTTAATGAGAAATAGTATTTATAGATATTGACATTCTAGGTAGATATCAAGACAAGGTTAGTTTTGTGATAATATTTTTTTAAAGCTACAAAACCTTATTTTTAGAGATAAATTTTTAAATTTTAATTTTAATTAAATTTATTGCAGTGACTTAGTTAATAAAATTATAAAGTATACAATTCTATGATACATCATCTGTATACAATGATACCTTCAATTCAAATTAAAGACTACGATATTATTATTTTCTTAAACTTATACATATTTCTCCTTTCTTTCCTGCCAAAATCTAGGGTATCAGCACAATAACATATTTACTCATTTCCTTTATCTCACAATACATTATATTTATATCTACAGTATGATTACATTATTATATTATAAATTATTACACAATAAATAGTCTTGTTAGTAATATTTTTGCTGGTGTAACTTTGCAATCAATTTCCATGAGTGAAATTTTGGAGTCAAAATAAAAGACCAAAAATATTATTTATATTGTTCTATTCACAATGCAGGTTTATAACAAACATCAGATTATAAATCTTATATATACACTATTTTTACCTGTCAATCATACTTCAATAAAGCTAGAAAGAAAAAGAATTATGTAGTTGGAAAAGCATAAAATATGTTAGTAGCCTTTCCAGTGAATTGTGACTATACCTAGATAATACACAAACTTTGATAAATGGTCATTTATTAAAAGTAACTGAAATATATAATATGGAAGAATATTTATTAAAATTGTCAACTAAATTATAACCTCTTGGTCTATCTTGAACTTTGAATGGACTTCCACCTGTGTATTATTATCCAAGATCATGCACTGATCATTTAGAAAATATTAACTCACTGAAATGTACAGAGCTTTCATAAACTGACATATTCCATTATTCAGTATAAGTAATTACATTTGTTAAAATCACTGATGATCTTGTTTTAAAACAGTTTAAGAACTGATAAGCTTACAAACCCTCAGTGAGGTATTTGTTTTCCAAAATTTTAATTTTCATTTAAACACTCAGATTTCATTATTGTAAACAAATAATACCAATTATTTTTCTGAAAGTGGTGCACTTCAGTCATTTTCAGGAAAAAATCTGCCAAAATCAAAATCTGAATAAACTTACACTATCATTCATTTCCATAAAAATTGGTGTTCTATGTAAAATTAAACAAAAAGCAAAAACCTCAGCTGATTCAGCTCACAGCTTAAAAAATATGTGTCTTTCCTAGACTAAAATGAGTGATTTACATGTTCTTTCCATTTTCTTTCAGAGATTTTTAGGAAGAATTTTACATTGATTCATTATTCAGGAAGACCGTATTTTTATTCTAATAGAAAGAAGAAAAATAGAAGACTCTGGAGTTAGGCTCTCTTTAGTATGAACACCCAGGGTCTAAAAAGAAAGGTTGGGCTCACGGCTAACATATTTTATTCACATATACACACAAGTATGTGTGTGTTTGTGTGTGGGTATACCTTTAAAGGTGCAGTTTGTTATAGGTTCTAATTTACTTCAATAACAAAATGATGTTTGGTCAAATAAACCAACTAAGGTAGCACAAGTAGACTATCAAAATCTATGGGAAATTTGTCTTGTAACAGGTTGTCAGATTTTGTCAAATTTTTCTAATTATAACTGACAGTAGTGAGTTTTTTTCCTGCTTTTTAATGATTTGAATTAACTGTTACCTGTAAGTCATCTATTTTGACTGAATATTGCTTTTTTGTTAGTTATGTGTGTGAACTATGTGACAATATTCTAAAACAGGAAATGTAAGAAGAAGAAAAAATGGTGTTAAATGTTCCAACATCCGAAATATAGGGATGCCAGAAGGAGAAGAGGAAGAACAAAAAATTGAAAACTTATTTGAACAAATAATGAAGGAGAACTTCCCTAATCTGGCAAAGGAAATAGACTTCCAGGAAGTCCAGGAAGCTCAGAGAGCCCCAAAGAAGCTGGACCCAAGGAGGAACACACCAAGGCACATCATAATTCCATTACCCAAGATTAAACACAAGGACCTACATCCAAGATTACTGTATCCAGCAAAGCTATCATTTAGAATGGAAGGGAAGATAAAGTGCTTCTCAGATAAGGTCAAGTTAAAGAAGTTCATCAACACCAAGCCCTTATTATATGAAATGTTAAAGGGAGTTACCTAAGAAAAAGAAGATCAAAAATAGGAACAGTAAAAATGACAGCAAACTCACAGTTATTAACGACCGCACCTAAAACAAAAACAAGAGCAAACTAGGCAAACAACTAGAACAGGAACAGAACCATAGAGATGGAGATCACATGGAGGGTTGTCAATAGGGGAGTGGGAGGGGGAGAGGGGGGGAAAGGTACAGAGAATAAGTAGCATAGATGATAGGTGGAAAATAGACAGGGGGAGGGTAAGAATAGTGTAGGAAATGTAGAAGCCAAAGAACTTATAAGTATGACCCAAGGACATGAACTATTGGGGGGGGAATGTGGGAGGGAGGGGGTGGGCAGGATGGAGTGGAGTGGGGGGCGGAATGGGACAACTGTAATAGCATAATCAATAAATATATTTTAAAAAAAGATTTTATTTATTTTTAGACAGAGGGGAAGGCGGGGAGAAAGAGAGGGAGAGAAACACCAATGTGTGGTTGCCTCTGGTGCACCCTCCACTGGGGATCCGGCCTGCAACTCAGGCATGTGCCCTGACTGGGAATTGAACCGGCGACCCTTTGTTTCACAGGCTGGCACTCAAACTACTGAGCCACACCAGCCAGGACACAGCTTAATGAATTCTAAACACTGAAGTTATCCTTGGCCGGTAATGTGAAATATGAGGATGAAGAAAATAACTCTAAATATAAATTTTATTCTATTTGACATAAATAATATATGTGTATATACATATACATGTATCATATACATATATAATTTTATATGCATTTTACATGTTACATTTCATGTAAAGTTACATTGTTATACACTGTACCATATTATATAAAGGTCTGTCCAGAAGGTATCCAGCTATGTAATATTAAAAAATAGAGACATTTATTGAAGAAGATACAAGAAACATTGTACATAAGACAATGATGTCTCAGTCCTCTTCAAAGTAGGCACTTTGGGACCTCACACAGTTCCAATTGCAATCAGCAGCCCTGTTGTATTTTCCTAAATCTCATCAACATATGAAATATCTTCCTTTTCAGAGGTGATTTTAGTTTTGGGAAAAGCCAGAAGTCACAGGGCGCAAAATCTGGGCCTTAGTGGGGCTTGGTCACCTGGGTATTTGACGTTTCACCAAAAATCTGCACAAGTTATGATGCGTGAGTAGGCATGTTGTCATGACGAAACTGTCAATATTCAGTTGCCCATAGCTGTGGCCTTCTGTATCATCTGAATAGTTTCTGCAGAGGAATGTTCAAGCTTTTTGCAAAATTTGATACATATTCATTGCTCTACTCGCTCAGTCATTTTGAATGTGATGGTCACACAATAAATATTCTTGCTCAGTGACTTCTACCACCCCCACTGACTAGTACAGTGAAGTCATCATTGTTCACATGTGCACGTTCCAGTCCACTCCCCTTGGCTGCCAGGTTGCATTGAAGTCATGCAAACCATTCTCATTATATTAAAAATGGCTGGATTTATCCCGGACAGACCTCCTATGTTTTATGTATACTAAAAATGTTATTGGCACTTTTATTTTACATGACAAATAAATATAAAATATTTGCAATTAATTTTTTACTTTTCACACAGTAGAAAGTATATGTGTAAAAAGTATTGCTATTTTTTATATAAAATTTTTCTTTGTTAATATGACATTTATGTCATCTTAACATATTGGTTGATTATTTGGTTCTTTAAAATTATATAATTTCTAGGTCCAGATGAAATTTATATGGGCAATATTCTGACCAGGCTTTACATAAAATTCAAATGAATCTGATTACTTCCATAAAGTTTCTTTTAACAATTTAGTACAGTCATAAGTATTTTGAAAAAAGTAAAAACAAAAAATAAACAGTAAAGCAATTGAATGTAATATATAAATTATAATTTGATTAACCTAGAGTAATATAGAAGAATGTACTTTGCAGAGTTCAAAGAGATATATAATGAAAAAATGATACCATAATTATAATATCTTGTTATTGCACTTAAAATTTTTTGAAATTTTCAACATAATTAATACTTTTTAAATTGACCTAAGAATTTTCTTGGACATCAATGATAGTTCAAATTTGATGATAATAAAAATTATGCAAACATATAAGAGGGCATAGGATTGAGCATAAAACTTTTTGCTTAAAATAAAACGCTCCCTTTTTTTATTTCACTGTAAAATCCTAACCCCTCAAGAACTTTGCCTTATATTGCTGTATTTGGCCAAATCACACTCTGTTCTATAACTCCTCATTTGCACAATCATCTATAGATGGTGTAATGTACAATTTATAGTGCAAATGCTCCAATCGGGTGTCTTGGAAAACTGTTATGCTGCATATTGTGATATGAAATAGCTCAATGTCCCCTCCTTACAGGAGCACTCAAGAATATCTTGTAATGTTCAAATGCTTGCTTAATAAGCTCTATATACAGTTATAAACAATATCACATATATGTGGTATATATATATAAAATATATTATTTTTTCAATACATTTTCAATATTTTTTGTAAACTTCTCACCCTGGATTTCAGTCATTTAACAGTAATATACAATAGTCAGAAAAATAATGATTTGGACACAACAAAGGAATATGAAATTTAAGTTTATTTTGAGAATATATTTAGAGGACATTTAAAATATTTTGTTGATAAGGTTTTAAAAAATCAAATTTAAAATAATTAACATATGAATCTAACTATAGTATTTTAAATATATTACCCTAATACAACACAAAACAAACTAATGATTCAAATAGTAAGTAAGCTATGGTAATTTCATCAACGTTGTTACTGTAGAAAATTCTTTAAGAGATGAAAAAGCATTCCTATTTCAGGAACAATACAACCAACAGGAATAGTAACTGTCATGCTTTGCACACTGGAAGAGTGCTTTTGGTGGGTTTAACATTTCCTTAGAACAACTTTGACTACAGAAGAATTCGAAAGGATCAAAAGCTCCAATTTCCTCTGAGATACTGTTTTTGTCATGTGCACAGCACTGTCTGGCTAACCACAGCAAAAATCCTAAATGACAAAACTAATTTTAAAGGAAAAATTTTTAACATTCTCTAATGTTGGGAACCCATGTAGCCCACAAAGTTTATTTTGAGAAATCAGCTTACCCTTATGGGAGTTCCCTTAGAACTAGCTAACTGCTTTTCTCTTACTTCTCTTAAGATTCTCTCTTGGTCTTTAACCTTCAGCATTTTAATCATGATGTGTTTTGGTGTGGGCCTCTGTGGGTTCATCTTATTTGGGACTCTATTCACTTCCTGGGTTTCATGTCTATCTCATTCACCAAGTTAGGAAGTTTTTTGTCATTATTTTTTCAAATAGGCTTCCAATTTGTTGCTCACTCTCTTCTCCTTCTGGCAACCTCATTATGTGAATGTTAGTATGCTTGATGTTGTGTTGGGAACCGCCCTGCCTGGTTTCAGAGGCTATAACCCCCCATGGTTAAGGCTGAGTCAGAGTTGGGACCATAAGCCACGACGGAGACAAAGCTTATCTCCCTGGCAGAAGTGCCACCTCTGCCCACTTCACCCTGCTTGGCCCTGAGCTTGGCCAGTTAGCCAATGACAGGTAAGAATCCTCAAGGGAGGATCAACCTAAGACAGGCTCTGGTCACAGAAGAGGCCCGCAGGGAAGGACTCGGGGGTCTGTGGAAAAAGGGGGTGATGGACCCTCGCCCCTCGGCTTTGAAATAGCCTGAGTCCTCATTCTGTCTGCAAGAAGTCTCCTAAATCTCTTGGCTGCCTTACTTCCCTTGCCTGACTTAAGCCTGAAGCAATAACAGAGGGTGGTGCAGTCCTGTGCTGGGAGGGGCAGATTCCCTGGGGAATCAGGCCTAAGAAAAATACATACATTCCTGTGAAACCTACTTAATTTGTACCCTCAGTTTAAGAGATAAGGGTCCAGACCTGAGATGAGTCTGGCGCCTAAAGTTTTATGGCCCTCTAACTAATTGGCTGTAACTCAGAATAAGCCCTCAGAGTCTCTGTAAATCTTGTATTGTTTAACCCTTACTGGCTGACAATGATTGATGAGCTTTATCCATATTCCTATGTGAATGAACCTAATAAAAGTCCCTGGAGAGAGAGGCTCTGGGCCCTTCTCCCCTTGAGAGAAACGGCCACCTTTCCTCCCCAAGCAGATCATGTCTTGGTAGTCTTTTTCTTCATCCGTGGGGGACCCGGGGGGCTGCATTAAAGCCCCCCGACACTCTAAAGAAAATATTCAATGAATTACCATCAAGATAGTCATTCAAAATATTTTAGCTTTTTGAAGTGTTTTATCTTATATTCTATAAACATTATGAGTTCAATACAGTATACATGTGGTGAAAATTGTTATTTCTTAAATCTATGTGTGTAAAATTTTCTTTTCATTCTTTCTCTTAGGAACTTGCTATACAGCATAGATTTAGTGGACATTTTACATACTCACTATAAGGAAAGTTGATATCCACATTATTGAATTGGAATCACTTGTATAGAAAGAGGTCATCTGTGCATTAGCCAGCATAACTCTGTGTATTACACTTGGTGTACAAGAGGGAGTGAAGTGTTCATGGCTAGTATCACTGAACAGATGGCCATGAACTTTCCTCCTGTCCTGTGTAACTCAGGAGTGTCCTTTTTTATTCTACACTCAAATTAAGTTTAACCTAAAGAATAATTAGGAGTAGATTTTATGGTTTTCCACTTTCAATAAGAATGTGGAACTTCACTGATGACTGGCATTTAATTTAACAATGAGGATAAGTCAGATAGATTAGAAAATCTCAATATCTAAAAATAATAATGGTGATAGAAATAAAAAATCTAAACTAAATAAATTAAGTATAGGAATAACACTATGCCTTTCCATGATATAAACAATCGATGGCTGTTTTCAAAGCCTAGAAGTTCAGCAGGAAGAGGAATGAATAAAACCTAAAGAGTTGTAAGGAGAAATCACCCCATCTTTTAATCAATGTGAGAAGACTACAGTGATGACTTTGAATTCCGAGGAGCCATAATTACACAGTGAGCCAGCACCCACCTGGCAAATCTTTTCCATTGGCCTTTTCACAGCATGTGGTGTAACCTGTATAGGTTGAAAACTGTGCAGGAGAGCTAGCTAGCTAAAATTAATTATCTGTACAAGGTACACAGTTCCTTTATTGATTACAAGTTCATGGCCATAAAAGATTGAGGGTCAGAAGGAAAGCTCAGCAAGATTCTCCCAGCTGCATGAAGTCTTCATCTAAGATGAAGGATAAAAAATGAATAGAGGAGAAATGAGAGCTGCCTTTCCAAGGTACCCTGGTCTTTTGTACGGTGCACTGCCATGGACAGGTAAACACGCGTGGGATGGGGAGCAAGATAGCAAGACAAAGAGAAGTCCCCCAAGGATCAGAAAGTTCAAGTAGGAAAAAACAATAACAAAATTGAAGAAAAATATCCACCACAAAAATGTCAATGACAAATGAACAAAGATTAATACAGGTGTAAAGGGATTAAGTAGGAAAAAAGAAAGATTATGAGATGCCTAAAGGAAGGAAAATTGATTCTTGAGAGGATACAGGGAGAAGAGATTAAAAGAGGGAGGCATTAAAACCAGGCTAAGAGGGGGAAAACATAAAATTTAAAACAAAAAAAGAAAGGGCAGGAAGAAGGCAAAGCAAGGTAGGAGAGAGGAAGAGTAAAATTTGAGATTTGAAATACAATGGTGAACATGTAGGAATAAAATTGAAGAAATGCAACAACAACCACTATATCGACAACCAATGAGCAAAGGTAAATAAAGGTGGAGAGAGAATAAGCATATTATAAGAAAAGGAAAATAATGTGAGATGACTAATGGCAAGAAGCAGAGAGGCTGGAAGGAGGATAAATAGTAAGAGTGTAAAACACAAACAAGTCATAGAAAAGAAAAAAAATAAAATTTAAAACAAAAATAAGCAGAGAAAGGAAGGAGGCAAGATAGAGTAGGAGAAGGGAAGAGTAAAAGATGAGATTTTAAATAAAATAAGATAAGAATAGTGAAATAATAGGAACAAACTTGAAAAAAAAAAGAAAAATGCTAAAAAGCTATGTAGGAGGAAAAAATAACACAAATAATGAAGAAGGCTGTGGAGGAATTCGTCTCAGCAGAATCTAATGCTTGCCACTGTTTTCCCTTTCTGGACCCACCCCTGGTAACGTCAGATGGTGCCCTAGTCTGGCCCTAGGAGCCTGTTTGAGACTACAAGAGATCCACAGTCTGTGGCTGTCTCCTTCAGGCTTGGCTGATCCCACCGTTCAGCTCTGCTGGCTTTCCCTCAGCCCAGGGCCCAGGACTTGTTCATCTAATGTCCAAGAACACTGCCAGCGCCACCTCCACCTGCCTCCAGAGGGGGCATCTGGTGTGATTGGGAACATGGAATCCCCGGGTCACCCCAGGGGTGCTATTCAGTTTTCTAAGAAGATGATAGGAGTGTTTCCCCACCCCACTACCACAGGTCTTGTTCTGTCCCAGATAATTTGTATAGTTTCTGGTGAATTAGCTGTCTGTTTCCTGTGAGGGGCCAACCTGTATAAAAGGGGCAGCTCTTTCCTGCTGGGTGCTGACAGCACCTCTGTATAAGAGTGAGGTCCTGAACACGCCTTGTTGTACCTGTCTCTAATCTCTCTGCTCTGCTGGTTTTGGTGGATCAGGGCCTGAGGGACCACTGTAGCTCATGGTGTGTGATACAAGTTCAGAAAGGACAAGTTTCAGAGCTTGTCCTCATTTACCCTGCATGTATGTGCCAAGCAGGGGCTCCTGGGCGGGGCCTCACTGATCTGCAGAGCCTACAATCCCGCATGTGGGGGTTGGGCTTGCCTGCCTGTGAGGAGACCTGCCTGGCTGCAATGAATTGCAGGCATTCAGCTCCTGGCCCTCCAGTCCCCAGCCTGCCACTCTCTCAGGAGACCAGGCTTGAACTCTTCATTCTGCATAGCCCCCTGCTCACCAGCCATGCTGGGTTGGGTCCCACAGTCCCTTCAGCGTGTTACGTTCTGTTCTTCTTGGGCAGCTGGGTTCAGTGGGATCAATCTGCAATTTCACTCTGGTCTTCGTTGGTAGAGCCGCTGTGCGCATGAGCGAGCACTGGTTCCCTCCCAAGCCTTGCCTCAGCTCCTCTTTTAAGAGTCTCTGTGTGGCTCCCACACCACAGCATCAAGCCCTAGGCCAGCTCTCTGCATGCTGCACCTCCCCAAATGACAGTCTCGCTTGGTGAAGGTGAAGGCTGTCCACAGCCTACCGGTGTCTATGACAGTTTCAGGAGATAGAGTTTCTCTCTGGAACCCTCCTGGTTGGCACTGAAGCTACGGGTGTGGTGCCTGCTCTGTGCGAAGCCTAAGTCTCCCAGACTTTGTATATCCTTTCAAGTCTCTCCCACTTAGGGTGGGTGGTTCCCTTGTGGGGGACCAGCACCCCGCTTCAGGAGGGGAGGGAGCCACTAAGTTGCATTTTCTGTCCTCTCTTTTGCTGTAAATGTCTCACACAAGCATTTCCCCCTCAATTTATAAAATCTCTTACTAGATGGTGAAAAGCATTTTCTGTACTCCTTGGATTCAAAAATTCACAGCAGCTGAGATTTCCTTGATTGTTCAGGTCAGTGGTCAGAAGATCAGCTGGAAATCCGTGCTGAGGCCACCAGCAAGTGAGCGCAGGTTCCAGTTACTCAGCTGCCATCTTAAGAATCTGATGCTATATTTCTGATAGAGGCATGGATATCCTATTCTTTATTTTCTCACCATCTTATCTAAGAGACATGTACTTGAATTACATTTGAGAGATCTAATGTGAGGATAGTCTCAGTACCTATCCTTCTCATAAAGCACTTTTTCAATTTACTAATGATATTTGGTTATGGTTATAATTTTTACCGATAATGTTTTTGTTTTTCCCCTTATTCTATCTCTCTTTCAATTGCAGGACCAATATTCTAATTAGCCTGAAAACTTCATTATTAAAGCTACATTGTCACTCTCCTTTATTATTTTTATTTTTAATAATATATTTTATTTTATATTTTTTCAGATTTTATTTTTTTATTTTTAGAGAAGGTAAGGGAGGGAGAAAGAGAGGGAGGGAAATATCTATGTGTGGTTGCCTCTCCAGCATCTTCCACCAGGGACCTGGCCCACAACCCAGGCATGTGACCTGACTGGGAATCAAACCAGCGACCCTTTGGTTCACAGTCTGGCGCTCAATCCACTGAGCCACATCAGGCAGGGGTGTCAATTCTCCTTTAATATAGAATTTAAGTATCCTTCCACTTTGATAAGAATTATAGACTTTACAAAACTGATTAAAGTGATTAAAAATGTTAGTTATGGCTTCCATTATGATGAAATTAATTGCAATAACTATTGATGCTGTATTTGTAAAGTGCAGTTGATTTTTAAAGAAAAGTTTAAACTTTTCTACTTCTATAAGTTTTAAAAGTTTTGTAAACTTTTTAACTTTTATGTCTTATGATAGTGTATGTCGAGTTATCTTCTAGGAAACTTTATATGAGAGATGCTCATAATGCATTAAATAATGATGAGAAACATATCTAAGTATATTTGGTAATAGAAATTCATCATAACAGAAATTCTGAATATATTTGTAGCCTTAAGAATTATTTGTTTATCCATTTGCATTATCTCTTATGGTTTTCTGATTTTTTTTTTATTTTTAGTAATATCATTCTGACAGAACCATCAATTTTCAAGACACATTGAACTTTCTGTCCCTTCAATCACCTGTCTCAGAGGCTGCAACCTACATTGTTTGCACCATAAGCCTAGTCATACTCACTAAGTTAAAGCTTTTTTATTGATTTAGATTTCTTCTTTTAGCATAGTTGGGAGAGATTTGTTTTCTTATTTTAAAAGATTTTAGTTGTTTATTCTTAGAGAGAGGGAGAGGAGGAAAGAAATTGAGGGGGAGAAACATCGGTGTGAGAGAAAAATATTGATTGGTTGCCTCTCACATAGGACCCCACCATGGATGAACTCCCAACCCAGGCACCTGCCCTGACTGGAAATTGAACCGGCAACCTTTTGCTTTGCAGGATTATAGGGAACTGTTCCATGTGGCATGGGGAATGTACCCCAGGCTCTGATTTGGAAAACTGGCGGGGAGCGAGGTCTGCACACAGGGCCTACGCCCAAAGATAGGTTCTCCCATGGGGAATCAGGCCTGCATTGTACCTAGGCTGCTGTGAGGCTTGCTTTTGCTAAAACTCCCTCACCCTGGATTGAGGCAGCAAATATTTACTGCATATCTTTAACTTCCTAAAGTCTATGCTAAACCTCCCAAGGATGGAGTGTAACCAGTTCAACCACTTTCCCCCTTGATCTGCAACATCCTTTTCTTTGAAGTAATTAGCAGCATTCTTTCCTTAGTTATCTGTAAAAGGTAATCACCTAACAGCAAACCTGTGCATAGTAAATGAGGACCATCCTTGATGTAATGTGCCCAGAAAAGCAAAAGCCTGTCCAGGCAAGGGTTGGGGCCCTCTCTCTCACTTAGAGAGCAGCCATGCCATCCCTTTTTCTCCACAGGACTTCTGTAGTCCCTGTGAATTTGTTCATCACAGCCACAACACACAGACCCTGTGGGTCAGGGTCCACATCACAGGACGATGCCTAACCAACTAAACCACATCTGTCAGGGCAGGAGAGATTTGTTTTCAACAGTTAAATTCTACGTGGCAATTTGTGTTCTTAATATTAAATTTATGTGAGCAGGAGGGGGAGAGTGGGGGTAAAGGTACAGAGAATAAGTAGCATAAATGATAGGTGGAAAATAGACAGGGGGAGGGTAAGAATAGTGTAGGAAATGTAGAAGCCAAAGAACTTATAAGTAGGACCCATGGACATGAACTATAGGGGGGGAATGTGGGAGGGAGGGGGTGGGCAGGATGGAGTGGAATGAGGGGGGAGGAATGGGACAACTGTAATAGCATAATCAATAAATACATTAAAAGAAAAAAATAAATTTATGTGTCTTTCCATATTAATGTGCAGAAAACCATTGTTTACTGAATTCAAAATTCAGTGAATTTTAAGTTGCATTGAAGAACAATTCTCAAATAATTTATATGTAGAAGAAACTTGTCTGAACTTAACCATGATAATTTGGGAATACAGCAATTCTAAAACTGGCCAAAAAAGGTGAATAAATATGGGAATATCAATTAATTATAAATAGATATTTAACATAATATATACAATAAAATATATTAGATAAAATAAAATACCTTACCTTAACAACTAGCATTGTAAAAGCAAATAAATAACTTTTAAACAATATTCAATGATCATGTGATTTTATACATTAATCATATAGGTGGAAGTGCTTCAAATATGCTATAGAACTTCTGAACATAAATTCTAATACTTTACATACAAAATGTTCTTGTACATATATTGTGTTCCATATGGTTCAAAGATACACTATATTTAAATGTATAATTAGTAACCAAATTTTAAATATATATGTATATATATGTACTTGTATGTATATATGTTTTTGAAATATTGGCAAAAATCTATCAAGTATTTGTATGTAAGTATCTGCAGTTTCTAAGAGAATTTAGCTTATACATGGATATAAAAGCATGAGTCAAGAGCAAATAGTCAATGATAGACAAAAATATCTAACAGGAGAATCTGTAGTATGAGAATAATTTAAAAGATCTATGTTTGAATAATATTAATATTTTAAGAATAACACTAGGTATAGAATAACACAAATAATGGAAACTGAAATAAATAACAGGTAAGTAGGGTAAGAATTAGCATATTACTAAATTCTAAGTGTAAGCATATTTTAAGGAGTTAAGTGACTGCTCTTTAAAGTAGAAATTTGGTGGTCAAAAAATTCCCCATCTGCCAACTTTCTACTAAAGTAACACAGAGGTAGGTTGTAAAATTCAACAAGAATAACAACAACAACAAAAAATCCAGGGATTGAAATACAAGAAAATTAAATTAATGACAACACAAATCAATCGTAAAGAAAATATATATATATATATCCAAGATGGTATTATAGGATTTCTACTAACCCTGTTTATATAATATATAATATAAATTATAGTATATATAAAAATATATAATGCAATTGTTTTCAATGTACAACTTCTGAAGTGGCACCCCCTGTTATTAATATTGAATTGATTTATCTTTCCAAATTATATATTATAGTATATTATAGTTATCAAATCATATTGCAGATTGAATACTTTTAACTCAGTGATATATGCAATAACCAATCAGAGAAGCAAATGAGTATTTCATTATAAAACACAATAAAATTATAGAAAGATATAGAGACAAAATTTTCTGGAACTGATGAAATGTACATGGTTTTTAAAATATTATTTCTAGAAGGAAGAAATTTTTCTCCATTTTATAAAGATTTAATTTTCTGTTATGTAAAAAGACTGCACTGTGGAATCATCGAGACACATCTTTTTATTGTTGTTCAGTTACAGGTGTCCTGCCTTTGCTCTATTCTCACTCCAACCCCATCCCAGCCTACTCTACAGTCAATCTCTCCCATTGTCTGTGCCCGTGAGTCTTCTATTTGTCTTCTTTTGCTTGCCCCTTCCCCTTCTTTCCTCCATTATCCCCCTCCATCACTGGTCACTCTGGTCACTGTCAAGTTTGTTATTTGTTTCCAAGTCTCTGGATCTATTTTGCTCATTTGTTTGTTTTGTTGATTAGGTTCCACTTGTAGGTGAGATCATATGGTATTTGTCTTTCACTGCCTGACTTATTTCGCCTAGCATAATGCTCTCCAGTTCCATCCATGCTGTTGCGAAGGATAGGGGTTCCTTCCTGCTTTCTGCTGTATAGTATTCTTTTGTGTAAAGGAAGCACAGTTTTTTGAGGCACATTTGGAATTAGATGAATCTTTATTATAAAAAATCAAAAAAAACTGTTCTTAATTTGAGAGAGAAAAACTTTCATTAAAAAATAACCACTAGCAGATATTAGTTAAAAATCCAATTTAGCCCTAGCTGGCATGGCTCAGTGGATTGAGCACCTAACTGCAAAGCAAAGGGTCACTGGTTCAATTCCCAGTCAGGGCACATGCTTGGGTTGTGGGACAGGTCCTCAGTAGGGGGCGTGCAAGAGGCAACCACACATTGATGTTTCTCTTCCTCTCTTTCTCCCTCCCTTCCCCTCTCTCTAAAAATAAATACAATCTTAAAAAGTTTAATTTGAAGGGGAAAGAATAAATATTAAAGAAATGATTCTTAAAATAGTATTTGCACAGATATAGCAATAAATTAATTAGAATTTTGGTTTGAAACTAATAGTCACCTGCAGAGAATTATGAGTTAGTCAGATTTAAAACATTATAAAATCCTGAACCAAAAATCCAACATAAAGGTAATCTTCCCATGCAGTGCATTACATGTTGCAGAGTAATTACACCATTGATATCAACAATCCTTGTAAAATATGCCCACATAACTTGACCTTCTTGACCTCTCCTGTTTCTTTAAATTTTCTTGAGCATCAGCTTCACAATTTTAGTGTCTCCAAGTATTCACAGTATTACTAAGATGTTTTCTCAGACTCCTCCCTAATTTTCCCCTTCATGAACATCCTTTTCATGGTTCTATTAGAAAGAAACAACCTGGCTACAGAAGATGGATTCAAGAATTCACTGGGGTTTATTGTTAAATAAAGCCTGGAAATTCTTCAGTTGTGATTCTGGATTGTCTTCCACTCCCTTATATAGTTTTCCTAGCTATACTTGTTTATATTACAGGTGTTCTCTATCTGTTTCCCTGATTTATAAATGTCTCTGATAAGCCACTATCCTGGCAAATTTTCCAACAAGTGGTTAAGAAAGCAAGTAGGACTTCTAGTTACTACCCCAGCATGTAAGAAGCTTGGAAGCCACCACTATGTCCTGACAACAAGAAAAAGCTGAGCATACCGAAACATCAACTACAGCCATGCATCATTTAAGAGGACTGTGTTCTGAAAATCCTTCACTAGGCAATTTTGTTGCGTGAACATCAGTTCATTTAATCAAACCTAGATGGCACAGCCTACTACACACCTAGGCTGTATGGTACCTCCTCTTGCTCCTCGGCTACAAACCTGTACATGTTACTGTACTGAATGCTGCAGGCATTTGTAACACAAAAGTAAGTATTTGTGTATCTAGACATAGAAAAGGTACAGTAAAAATACAATACAAATACAGTATAGGGCTCTTCCCATGAATGGAGCTTGCAGGGCAGGAAATTGCTCTCAGTGAGTCAGTGAGTGAGTGGGGAGTGTGAAGGTGAAAGTAGTAGTGAGGGCACTACTACTCCTCACTTCTGCGGAGTTGATAAACACAGTCCCACAAGCCCTACCGCTGCTTCCTCCTGACCGGGTCAAAAACAGAACACCAAAGCTGTCAGTGCTGCTCCGTGAATAGGGCTGTGGGCTAGATGAACTGGAAAACTGAGGAGAAAGAGACTAAGACATAAATCCCCATAAAGGCGACAGTCAGGAGAGAGTAGAGGTGGCCTGTTAGTAGGAATAAGAAATCAAGAAAATCAAGGAGCACAGGGGATTGTTATGGCAATGTTGTTTTGGCTATTACATTTTAGAGCAGTGGTCATATTAAGGAACTTTGTGGTATTTGTAAAAAGGTAAGAATATTTAATATGTAGAGTGTAGAACTAAGGGCTCAATATTTTGACTTTAGAAATTTGTTTGGGTTCCATTAATCCCTAGTTAGCAAAAGGGATCTCTCTGGTATTGAATTCAAGGGAGAAACAAAATTTATCCATGCTTGACATCATTACAACCTAAAAATATTTCAAAGTACAGGGACAGGCGAGATACATATTGCCACAGAAAGCTTTTACTAAAGCAGTAGTGCCATGTAATACTTGTTAAGTCCACTCCTGTGGACTGGTGTCCTTATACAGGATGCTCGGTCCTCAACAAAGAATTTGTAGCAATATGCTCTGAATACTATTAAGCTAGATCTGAGAGGTCTGTAGTGACCCCCGAGTATATATCCAGGGTGGGCAGGCTCCTCTGTGCTGAAATAGATCAGTGACTACTGGGATGTTATCTCTATATTCAAAATTGGGGTGCTGTGAATGAGAGGGAATCTATGGCCAAGTCCCACAGATATCGCTCTTGTCAAAAGAAATAAAACCCTCCTAAACCACAGAGTCTTCCATTTCTATTTCTATAGAAGTTAGGAATCTATACCATAACAGTGACTTGGAGACAAAGCTACACTTCTTGATTATTGTATTTCAAAGGAATGGCCCCCAGATCCTTGACAGATACTTTACTGATTTATAGGAGAGATATACTCACAACTGTGAGCCCTTTTTAGGAAATGCTAAGAAAGCGTGGTCAGGTACCTATCATCAGAAGCTGGCCAAAGCAAACAGTAAATGCTCCTGGCAGTGTTGAGTTTTCTCAGGCAAGTATATCAATGGGAGTCTTGGTATCATCCTAGAAACACAGCCTTATGTGAGTAGAAGCCAGTCTACATTTAATCAAACCTCTTAGTGCAGAGGTTTAGGTAGAAGTGTTACATGCTAACTGTTCTGCAATTTCAGTAATAGGAATGCAAAATGGTACAGACATTTTGAAAGGTAATTTGGCAGTTTCTTAAAAAAACTGAGCACCCTCTTACCATAAGACCCCACAGTCATTTCTTGGTATTCACCCAATAGAGTTGAAAATTTAGGTCCACACAGAACCCAGCACATGGATGTTTATAGCAGTTTTATTCATAATTTATTTATTTGGAATTCTTAATACCAAAACTTAGAAGCAATTAAGATATTCTTCAGTAGGCAAATGTGTCAATCCGGACAATGGAATATTACTTATTTCCCAGAGAGATGAGCTATCCAGCCACGAAAAGACACGGGGCCAATACTGATTACCATGTGAAAGAAGCACCCTGCATGATTCCAAACGTACAGGATGGGACCCTAGAAAAGGCAAGACTGTAGAGACAGAAGAAGGAAGGGGTAGTAAACTCTGGGCTTTTGTGGTAACAATGTGTCCGTGTAGGTTAATAAATTAGAGCAAAGGAACTAAGGAGGAGATTGATAATGGGGAAGGTCATGCATATATGGGGACAGGTGTGGTATGGGAAATCTCTATATGTTCCTTTCAATTTTTCTGTGAACATAAAATGGCTTAGAAAAGCAAATTGTATTGTAAAAAATGGGAGGAAATTATGCTGGCGATGCACATACTGAATATCGGAAGCCTTTCAAGCCCTCCCCTTCAAAGAGAATCAACAGTAATGCAGATCTGGACAATCCTTGATAGTTTGTCCTGAGGCAGGAAAGGAGTGACTGAGAACAAAAATGTCCCACCGAAAAGGAAAAGAATATTATAGTTTAGCTATAGAAACAAGTGCTCACTTGGACAGTTTCAAACTGTTCAATCAATGACAACTTGGCTCAGTGAATGTGACTTTCAGGAAATAAAAAATCAGTGTCAGTCTCTACCTTCTGAAAGTCAGCCAACTAGGGATTCCCTTACTTTAGTAAATATACCTTTATGTGGCTTCCAATGAATAATCACATCAGAAAAAAATTCACTTTAATAAATGATGGGATCCTCTGATGTTACAGAAAATCCCCAATATTTGAACTTCGTGGTGTCAAAAAAGTCAGTATCCAATCACCGTGCTGCTCTGTGTAAAGATACCATTTCTAACCAGCAATTCCCAATGTCCTAAAATAAACAAGAATTTCAACTTTATCATTTCAATTCAGTTATTCGATGTGGATACCATCTTCTGTTGACATTTTATTCCAGTTATTCTTAGCATCTTTTAAAATGTATTTCACATATCAAAGAATTTTAAGCACGCTTATATCACAACTCAAAAGACACACTGAACCTATCCTTACTATAACAAAAGAGAACCACGCTCGCCAGTCAGAGATGTACTCACTCAGCAGGGTGTGCTGCTGACATCCCACACCACCGTGATGAGTAAGGCTCGGAGTTATTGGCAGACATTCAAAATTTTACATAGTTTGACATCAAATATGGAAATGCAGATACTGAGATGAGACTTTTGTTGGTTGATTGTCACTGAGAAACAGATTATTAGCGTTCATTTTAAATTTACTGAAAATTTGGAAATCTTTATGTAATTGGTTGATTAGTAATTGACTAAAAATTACACAAAATAAGATGAAAGAAATTTTAAAAAACCAAACAGATAATTGCCATAGAGGAAATGGAAAAAAAGTCAAAAATTTACTTTCAAAATACACAAGGTCCAGATTATTTTACAGGCAAATTATAACATATAGTTCTATTTAACACATAGTTCATGTTCTACTACTTTTTACTAATGTGGAGAATGGGAATAAAAGACTTGCTTATATCTTCTGTTGAAAAAAAATACATTTTGTCATCAAAAACAGTGAAGATGGTTCTAAACAAAAAACAGTAAGTCATTCTTACCTATAAATATTAATGAAAAATATCAAATAAAATTAACAAAACTTAAAACAGACCTTTGAAATAGTATTAGATCAAATAGGTTTCTTGCTTGGAAAAAATATATAGCTCTATATCAGGAAACTTAGCGATAAAACTTTCACATTAAAAGAAAAAGCGGCCTGCATATGTACTGAAATTATATTTGTTAAAATTCAACATCTAGTTTTTATTTATATAGAACTCAAAAGTAGAATTATAGAAAATGTCTTTACATTTTCAATGTATATACATGAACTGAAATATAATAGAGTGCCCCTTTCCCATCCGATTGTTACCACTGTGGCATTTACTTATCAGCCTAAACAGACCAGAGAAGTTACAAATTGGGTGTGATAGACAAAATTATAGCCCCTCCATGATGTCCAAGTCCTAAACCCTGGAACACATGACTGTGTTATGTTACATGCATGATAAGAAGAATTAAAGCTGAAAATGGAAATAAGGTTGCCTTTCCACTGACCTTAGAGTAAGGAGACTGTTCCATGGAATCCCCGGGTGAGCACACGGCAAACACAAGCCACCTTTGCACATGAAAGCAGCTGGAGAGAGAGCAGTGAGCGCTAGACTGGTGCAGCATGAGAGGCACTTCACTGGCCATTGCTGGCTTTGAGAATGGGAGAGGACAATGCGAAAAAACATCAGGAGGTTTAAATGCTTTATTATCTAAAGATAGTAATAACTAGGGTACAGTTGTAAAATTGGGAAATCTAAGAGGGAAATCTAAAAGAACATTGGATATATTTTAAGAATAGAAACTTCCACTAAAGAGGCCAAATAGAATTATTGAAATCAACTGTTTTTCTGTTCAAAAAATAATGAATGCAATTAAAAAAACAAAAACCATGAAGGTATAGAAATAAATTTTAAAATGTAAACACTTACGAAAAACTTTAAGGACGGGCATTCTTAACAAAGCCTTGAAGAAACAGAAATACAAATACTCAGATAAAAATTCAATACATGGATATAAGTACGATATTAACCTAAACACGATCCAGATTTCAATAAAAGATACAAAGCTGTATTTGTACACAATCAACCTGAGGGAAAATATACATGGAAGATTTTACACATAATTCTCAAAAAAGAAGAATGAGGGAATGAATGCTAACTTTTTCAGAAGCTGGATATCCACCATGATTTACACAGTGTGGAGCTGGTGACAGAATAGGGGAGAGAAATCGATGTTATAGAATGAAAAACGAAAGAATAGACTCGACTAAGGGAAGTAATATACAATAAGTCTTTACGATTGCACGTAATTTGACATAATTGTGAAGAATATAAAGGATCTTCTTTTAATAATCTGAGAATCAATCTTGTTAAAGCCCCAATGCAGTAGGAGTAATAACAGGATAGTCTGATGTTAGCAATTTATGACCATCTGTTTTATAAAATATAGTAATTTTAAATGATTTCACAGCTTAGTGCTAAAATCAAATATTAACTGGAAAATACCTCTCTAAGCAGGCATTAAAGCAGAAGTTTGTCTTGTGTGGAAATATGAGACTTTTTCATAATGATCATTTTCCAGATTAGGGTTCAATAATAACTAGGTAAAATTGCCAAGTCTTGTCAATACTAATTAGCATTTTAATTAGATAGTGACAGACTTTTGGGGTAGAAAATTCTACTTGAAGAACTACTGTGACCAGAATTTGTCAGGATTTTCTACATTATAAATTATATCATTTGAATAATTTGAAAGACATTATCAAGATAACCTTATATGTACTTTCATCAATTGTAAATCTCTTGCCCTGTGATTCTTAGCAGCATTTTTAAGATGTAAAAAAATTCAAATACTCTTACAAATATGCATCACAGTTGTCCCAAATATTTCCCATTTCATTTTTATTGACATATTCATATAAAATGTCTCTTCCACTGACACCTGCAATAGTGTCATTCTGTATACAACTGAGAAGATACATTTAAATAAGAACAATTAAATTGCAGAGGGAAAACATTTAATAGTATTGTAACAGGGTACAGACAAGAGGGGGGCCCCAAATAGGGGTGTGTAATGGAGTCCAGAACTCGACGTGTCCAGGAAATATGAGAAAAATATATATAGGATGTCCTCACCCTCACAAGCCTAAGCTGGGGGAAGGGACACATGGAGCAGGGCCATTCAAAGCCGTTTTGTATGGCAAGAGCTGTGCAGCTAACCTCTGGCATGGTCGTTTGACATACCTATAACCTTTAACTGGTTTCATAGATGTGTTAATAGCTGTGGCCATGCTTTGAGCCAGGGAGATGGGAGTGACTTCCACCCAAGATGTAACTGGGAAGCAACTCCCCCTGGTTAGAGCACCTGCCTGCATGAGAGCTTGGAGAAGATTGGCTCCACACCACAGGGCCACACCTGCCTAGACTTACTATGGCAGCCCATTAATGCTGGAAGAATAAGGGAATGCTGGCAGGTGTAACTGATTGTAGGAGGAGTCAGAAATGGGGCTGCAGAGGAACAGGAGCTCTGGGATTTAAAACTCAGTTGCGGCAGCCATAGAGAGAGGACCGTGCGGCTTTGGCAGAGAAGGGGGAGAGAACCACACTGCTTTGGCAGAGTGGGGACTCCGTGGTGGCAACACAGCCGATGGAGCCAGGATCCTGAATCACGGACTTCTTTTCCTGAGGTACAGTACCCTAGACTGGGCAGAGGGAGAAGGAAGGACTGTGTGCGTCTGTGGGTTTTCTAAAGGACTTTAGTATTTTAATGCAGACATTAAGTCATTACTCTAAGTCTGTATAACTTTTAGATAAATAATTCCTTTCCTTTTCACCAATCTCTGGCATTGAAAGACGTCTTTCCTCTGGTGGCGGGCAAGGTGAACCTAGTAGGTGCGGGGGACCACCAGACAGAGAGGGGAGTTCCTTTTGGTAATAGTATATTGTTCACCACCCCCGGATCTGCTCTGTAACAGTATAACAGTTATTAGTAAATTATTCAGTAAAATGTGTTCTTCCCGTTAGAACTGCACTTAAGCTCTGCAATATTAATTTCCATTACAAAAGCATGATGATCTTAGTCAAATCAAAAAGACTATTATTCTCCTTGTGTGGCCAGCTTAATTTCCTATGCAATTAGTTAATTGTAAAAAAATATTTTATTGCTGCATATTTTTAAAAAGAGTGTTCCATGATTCCTTTTTTTTTTGGTATATTTTCATTGAAAATTCTTCTGAACAATTTTTAAAATATTGGTTAATTCATAAGAAATACAAATGTCTCAGGAAACAGGAATTTTCAATCTTCTATCATTTTTGTAGTTTCATATATTAGATTTTATATATATTCTTAGGTCATTCATGATTATGAAATTATCTCATGAAGAAATAGATAATTTTATTCCAAAGCAATTTCCTTTAAAATATACAGTTGAAGGAAGAGGGATTGAAGGAAAAAGCAAAGGCAAAAGCTTTCATCTGCAGCAAATTAGAAGGCTCGCAGGAACCTACTCAGTCTGTAGCTGTATGGAAGGAGTCAGAATGTTAGTGTGCTATGCTAACTCTTGAGTCTTCAGCTAAGTGTCACTTTGACTGTTACTTTGTATTACTTTGAGTCTTTTTGAGCAGGACTTTGGCACCCAAACTGAGTGTTTCAGATGGTCTTCATGTGGCCATCATTAAGTTAACAATCACAAATAGAAGACAATATATGTGTATGTGTATTTCTTAACACTTGAATGTATATGAATATAACTTAACTTTATGAAGTCTCACCCAAAGTGCAGACTCAGCACATACTTTCTTTTTTTTCTTATTTTAATTGTTATTCAAGTACAGTTGTCTCCATTTTCCCTCTACCACTCCCCCCTACCACAGCCATCCCCACTCCCCACCCCTGATCCTACCCCTCTTGGGTGTTGTTCATGTGTCCTTTGCACATGTTCCTGAAAATTCTTCCCCGTTTCCTCCCCATTATCCCCTCCTACCTCCCCTCTGGTCACTGTCAGTTTGATCTTATTTCAATGTCTCTGGTTATATTTTGCTTGTTTGTTTGTTTTGTTGATTAGGTTCCACTTATAGGTGAGATCATATGGTATTTGTCTTTCACTGCCAGACTTATTTCACTTAGCATAATGCTCTCCAGTTCCATCCATGCTGTCAAAAAGGGTAGGAGCTCCTTCTTTCTTTCTGCTGAGCAGTATTCCATTGTATAAATGTGCCATAGTTTTTTGATCCATTCATTTGTTGATGGGCACTTAGGTTGCTTCCAGTACTTGGCTATAGTAAATTGTGCTGCTATGAACATTGGGGTGCATGGGATCTTTTGAATTGAAGTTTCAGAGTTCTTAAAATATAATCCCAACAGTGGAATTGCCGGGTCAAAAGACAGTTCCATTTTTAGTTTTCTGAGGAAATTCCATACTGTTTTCCACAGCGGCCTCACCAGTCTGCATTCCCACCAACAGTGCACTAGGGTACCCTTTTCTCTACATCTTCTCCAATACTTGTTGTTTGTTGATTTGTTTATGATGGTCATTTTGACGTGTGTGAAATGGTATCTCATTGTGGTTTTAATTTGCATCTTTCTGATAGCTGGTGATGATGAGCTTCCTTTCATATGTCTCTGGGTCCTGTGTATGTCCTCCTTGGAGAAGTGTCTGTTGAGGTCCTTTGCCCATTTTTTAATTGGGTTGTTTGTCTTCCTGGAGTGGAGTCATGTGAGTCCTTTATATATTTTGGAGATCAAACCCTTGTCCAAGGAATCATTGGCAAATGTTTTCCCATATGGTTGGTTCTCTTTTCATTTTAATGCTGTTTTCTTTAGCTGTGCAGAATCTTTTTATTTTGATAATATCTCATTTGTTTATTTTTTTCCTTTATGTCCTTTGCTCCACACATTTTAAATGAGGTTCATGGTGAAAGAGGAAACTGAAAAGACTGGAAGAGTCAAAACAAACAAATGAACAAATCAAAACAATGCAAATGGCAGCTCCTTGAACAGTGTGTGTCAGGAACTGATTAATGAATATCCCCATGCCGAGATAGGCGACGTCATATTTTCTGTCTGGTGGGATGTCAGACCCTGTAATTACTGTGTCACCCGTTCTTACTTATCTACCTAAGGTCTTCTTGCAGTTGGTGCATCCATATTCTGTTATTGCACACTGGGTGTGTGAATGTCCGAGAGCTTGTTTATTTAGTGCATAAGCCTGATTGATGTGCCTGATTGATGTGCCTGATGACAATGCAGCTTTTCTACTACCCAGGACTTTTGAACTGTGACTGGAGAGGATGCGGGTTGTCTGCCATGTGGGGAAGTGATTGTACTCGATGTGTGAGAAAGAAAGCGAACCAAATGTTTTGTTATTAAAAATAATAATAATAAAAGGATTGTGGTAGACATTAATGGTGATTGTCAATATCAAGTTAACCTTGATTTCTCAGTGGGGTAGCAAAATTTAGCAGCTTGTTAAATTTGAATTTCTTTTTTTTTAATTGTTATTCAGTTACTGTTGTCCCACTTTTTTCCATGGCTCACCCCTGTCCCTTCTCCCCCACTCCCACAGTCAATGCCCCCCCCATTGTGTGCAACCACGAGTCCTCTATTGGTGTTCTATCTTTGCCCCTTCCCCTCCTTTCCCTGTTACCGCCCTCCCCTCTCCACTCTGCTCACTGTCTGTTTGTTCTTTATTTCTAAGTTCCTGGTTCTGCTTTGCTCAATTGTTTGTTTTGTTGATTAGGTTCCATTTATAGGTGAGATCATATGATATTTGACTTTCAACATCTGCCTTACTTTACTTAGCATAATGCTTTCCAGTTCCATGCATGCTGTTGTGAAGGGTTGGGAGCTCCTTCTTTCTCTCTGCTGTGTAGTATTCCATTGTGTAAATGTATCATCATTTTTTGATTCACTCATTTACTGATGGGCACTTAAGCTGTTTCCGGCACTTGGTTATTGTAAATAATGCTCCTATGAACATTAGGGTGCATAGTTCCTTTTGAATTGGTGTTTCAGGATTCTTAGGGTATCGTCCCAGCAGTGGGATCACTGGATTGAAAGGCAGTTCCATTTTTACTTTTTGGAGGAAATTCCATACTGTTTTCTACAGTGGCTGCACCAGTCTGCATTCCCACCAATAGTGTACTAGGGTTCCCTTCTCTCCACATCCTCAACAGAACTTATTGTTAGTTGATTTGTTAATTATGGCCATTCTGACAGGTGTGAAGTGATATCTCATTGTTGTTTTAATTTGCATCTCTCTGATGGCTAGTGATATTGAGCTTTTTTTTCATGTGTCTATGGGCCCTCTGTATGTCCTCCTTGGAGAATTGTCTGTTCAGGTCCTTTGCTCATTTTTTGATTAGATTGTTTGTCTTCCTGGTATGGAGTCATGGTATATATGCTTGCACATCCTATTGTATATTAAAAATGATTTTTTGTGTGTATCAAATTTAATTTAAGTAAGCATCTTATTTTTTATCCAGCTATTCCAGTTCCGTGGTATATGGCAGACTCCACTTTCCAGACTCATTACAGTTAGGATAAACCATTGACTAGTTTTACTAATGAGCTTTGAGGAAAGTTGACACATGTCAACCTCTAGGTACAACTTTAATTTACAATACACAGCCCTACTCTCGTTTCCCAGGTATGACGTCCAATTAGACTTCAAATGAGATTTTGGAACAAGATGGAAGCATCCTCTGTTGACAACTCACAGGCCTCTCCTAAGTGAGGAATCAACTTTTATACAATTATTATCATGAGTGTTACATCCAGATTTTATCTTCTTATTTTCCTCTACTGCTCTATTATTTTACCGCAAGCTACAACCATTTAACATTTTCTTACTAAATGTGTCAGCTCACTTGCTCTCCAACCACCCTGTGCTTTTGTGCATAGAGACTGGGAGGAGAGAGAAATAGTCTCAAGAATATTAAAAAAGAAAAGCCATGATAGTGTTACAGAGAGAGAGAGACCCGAGTCAGGAGGCCTCCCTCCCTCCACCCCCAGTTATTGTTTTGCCCACAAGAGAAAAATTCAATCAAGAGACAAACACATATAATAGAAATGAGATGGCAAGCTTATCCATGAAATAACACACTTGAGCAAAAAGCTATCATAGTGCCCTATGTATAGAGGAAATAAAGCTGTTAGTAAGTTTGTTCTAAACACTTGAGCTGAAGCTATTAGTGGGTACTTAGCTAATCTAAATATGCCAGCTAATGGGATCAGGGGTTATACACCTCAGTCAGCTGTTTGGTTTCCCCTTCACCTCCCTCTTCTAAACCTTGGGAATAATGCACAGCTACAAAGTGTTGCTTTCTCAGTTAGTAAAGGCTCTTTGTCTTAGTGAAATTGTAACACAGGCTCCCTTTCCCAGCACAGAGTCTCAGGGACTCCCCTCCTCCTGCTCTATCCTTGCTTGTGATGTTTGGAACACTGGCAATCTTAGTGATATTGTTACAGAGGCCCCCCTTTCCTGCTGCAATCTCTAGCACTCACCTCCTTCTGTGCTATTCCTGTTAGTGATATTCAGGACACCTGGCAATCTTAGCAAACCAGGCTTAAGACTGCTGAGTTCATTGGTGAGACGTGTCTCCTTTTGCTTCTAGCCTTCTGTATTAAGTTCTTTGTTAGATTGTAATGGCGAGGGCCTTGCCTTTATTTCCCCTCTGGTGGCACCTAGCTGCTACCTAATAATTGCTTACAGAAAAAATATAGAATTATAATGATAATTTGGTTCTAGTAAAACTTGCATGTCCAAATACTCTAATTCATCTTAATTCCCCCACCACTCAACCCATGGAAAAAGTAGTGGCAGGTCTGGACATGATATACTACTTTCTAAGAACATTAGTGGGTAAAAAGATGGAGCTATTAAAAATGATCATCTCCATAGTGTTATTTGTATTTGTCTAGAGCTAAAATAACTCTTTCTCTTCTTCGTATGAGTTGTCAGAACATATTGGCTATGTGACCCAGGACACCTGTGTCTAAATATCAGACTAGAATGAAAGCTACACAATAATCCAGTACTAGATTTGAGAGATAGGATTTTGAATGAGTATTGAGATGGGAAATTTTTTTAGAAGACAGAGAAGAAATTATAACAAAACATAATTATGAGGCAAAAAACAGTAAATTCAATATCATGTTAGGAAAAGAAATCACAGGAAAGTCAAATATAAGTTCACATCGTTAAACTTTATGTTTTTGTTGTTGTTGTTTTATTCAACACTTGGTTGCATTATTGTGAGCCCATACCTCAGAATTTTAAATATTGGAAATAATTTTAAATATTGCTTCCAGACAGAAGCAACTGTATGTCAGCAAATCCACTCAACAAGAGGAAATTACCTCAGAAATTGAGAAAACTGAAGAGAAAGGAACTGAATTGGCTTCTCTCATACATCAGAATCAGAGATATGATTGAAACCATTCATCCCCTAGCTTAAGAAAGGAAAATAAGATATTTGTGAAGTTTTGGTATTTTTTGTTTTGCTGAGATAATGAAGAACTATTGGGACAGTGTAAAGTCAATGTTGTTTTGATGCGACACATATCTGATATTTCAAAAATCAAATTAATTAAACGTTTGGACCTGCCCACTGTATATAATGTGTGCTGTCAAAAAATTGACAAAATTTAGAGCAAAGACTTGCTTATTTCCTGTGTTAATATAATTGACATTCATTTGACTAATATATGTAAACAATCATGTAAATCACTTGGGATCTGTCACAGTTTGGAGTCTAAATTATAATCAACTTTTTTTTTATCAGTCACTCCTCAAAGTTAAAAATACTGAACAATCAATCAATGTGGCATTCTGGAGAAGCAATTCTTTTTTCACATTATCTGTCAAATAAAATGGCAACCTATTAAGGCAAAACGTGTTATACGATGAAAATAAGTGTGTACTCGTAATTTAGACTATTGTCCAAAAAGAGTAGAGCCAAACTCATTTACTCAAATGTGTGTGTGAGTTCATGTGCTTTAGGACCTCTTTCTTTGTTTTACTCTGATTCAAAATTCTATCAAAACAGAAATACTTAACACTACCAATGTATTTATTTTTTAACAAAAGTTATACATGTATATGTAAATTATGTATATAAAATTATATATATACATATACACTTCAGATATATAATGTGATTTGATGAGGACACCTGAAATCTACTCTTTTAGCAAATCTCCAGGATTAACTATATTACAGTCAATAATCAACAGCATTATTAACTATAGTCGCCATGTTATACATTAGCTCTCTAGACTGACTTATCCTGCATAACTGCCCTTCGTACCTCTGACCGACATCCCCCAGCTGCCCTCGTGCCCAAGCCCCTGGTAACTATACTTGAACAATAAAAAAATAATAACATATTCAATCTAAGGTTACAAAATTTAAAGAGAAACATTTAAGAACAATAGGTTTTATATGTGTGTGTGTATATATATATTAACATATATATACACTATATATGTAAATATACACATACACACACACACAATGAATGCAGAAAAAGGTTTAAAGATCTTTGAAAGTTCCAGAGAAAACAATTAAATTATATTCTGAGATATACAAAGGTATTTTCCCCATTATTTTTTGACCTCTAGATATTCAGAATATGTACCAATAGCCCACATTTTCTTCTTTTCCACATTTATTTTGATTGCCGAAATACATTTTAACAAATGTTATCCATTGTTTTGAATATATAAATATTGTTCATAATCATGTCAAGAGTTCATGATTATCTTTCAATCTGTTTTGCTCACAATGACTCTCATATTTCTGGAACAAGAATGTTTAATGTTATGCAATCTCCTGTTTCAGTTTATAAAAACTGCAGTACAAATTTATTGCACCTGAGGAAAAACTCAAATACGACTAAAAACTTTGTACTGATAACCAGTGTTTATAATCTAGTATATTGTATTTTTCTTATTGTTGTTCAAGTACAGTTGTCTCCATTTTCACCCCAGCATGGTCCCCTACCCCACCCACCCCCTCCTCCCACCTTTGAATCCACCCCCTTTGGCTTTGTCCATGTGTCCTTTATACATGTTCCTTGATGACCCTTCCCCTATTTTCCCTCATTATTCTTCTGTTCCCTCCTTCCCTCTGGTTACTGTCAGTTTGTTCTTTATTTCAATGTTTCTGGTTATATTTTGCTTGCTTGTTTGTTTTGTTGATTAGGTTCCACTTGTAGGTGAGATCATATGGTATTTGTCTTTCACCACCAGGTTTATTTCACTTAGCATAATGCTCTCCAGTTCCATCCATGCTGTCACAAAGGACAGGGGATCCTTCTTTCTTTCTGCTGCATAGTATTCCATTGTGTAAATGTACCATAGTAAATAAGTGGATTAAAAAACTAATATATTGTATTTTTAATCAACTGACTGAAAACTTCACATTAATTATGCATACAATTAGAAACTGGAACCAAACTACCCATGAACAAAAGTTCTTATGTTGCTATTACTTTAACAGTTTTGCCCATTTAGGGTAGATTTTTCATGATAAACTCAGGTAACATAACTCCCTAAGTACTTGCATGGTGTTAATTGTTCTGCCATTTTTACTTGAAAATTAATTTGCCTTAAAAGTAAATTCTTTACCAACCTATTTATGTAGCACAGAATAATGTTCTTAACAATACTGATGGTCAGAATGACTTCAGAGGAATGGAGTTGTAAGAGGTCCCCTTGATCTCTCCCCTTGAAGTTTCAACAATGTAAACAGCTATAACTCAACAAAGTGTTCCTTGCTCAACACACACATCTGAGAGATTTGTGCATTGAAACATCTAAAGGTGGGCAAGTGGGGGTAAACTGGAGAGGTGAAAAGGAAAACAGAGCTCAAAAGAAACACAGACACAGCTCTGCAGCTGTGAGCTCATGGCGAGGATCAGCTGGGAGAGGAGGGAAATGAGTTGTGGCTGGCACTCCCTTCAGCCAGAAGGAACACAAATATTTGGTGGACACTCCTTTATAAGTACACAGTAAAAGCTATGACTGAGCCCAGTGACCTGGGAAGGGACACAGCAGAAAGCTGTAGCCATGGTTGTCTGAAAGTTGACATTCTAGACTGAGAAAGCCATGGACCCTGTCCAACACTTAACCTCTTAGGGCTTGCTTCTCTACACCCTTGGTTTTGGGTTACCTAGCACATTATCTGCAAACTTGAGAACTGGTAATACAGAATCACTTTTTTCCTGAGCAAAGGGCACACTCTGCAACTGGTCATGGGATCAGGGCTCAGAGGGACTCTGGAGAGGTCTGAGGTTAACATTACTGGGAGGAAAAGCAACTTAGAAGCCTGCTGGGTTACGTGAGCCTACCTCACCCCCACAGAGCATGGCTACACTGACCACAGCATCTGGCCTCAGGTGACAGCACTATAATTTCATGGGTTTGGAGCTCGGTCACCTACCCCATTCCTCTGTGGGGTTGGTCCCCTGGGAATAGTGGGACAGGGTCACAGAGGAGGCCCCCACCTCCCATTTTCTACCCCTGCATAAAGATCTGAAAAGCCAGAAAAGTTCAAGAGAGCTAAAAAAAAAAAAAAAAAAACCCTTGTGATTCATCACCACCTATTAAAAAATAACAGAATGACTTCTTCATATCTATCTACTAAAGAAGTGCCACTCATATAGATGCCTGGACCCAGAAGAAATCCATCAAATACCATGAATAACCAAGATATCAAGGCAGCTCAGGAAGAAAATTTTAACAATTTCCAAAATACAAACTTGAAGGCATGGAAATATGTGATTTAAATGACAGAAAATTCAAGGTGGCAATTCTGAAAAAACTCAACAACATGCAAAAAAATACAGATAGGCAATTAATGAGCTCGGAAAACAAATTAATGAACAAAATGTGTACTTTACCAAATAAATGTAAACTTTACTAAAGAACCAAACAGAAGTTAAAGAGATCAAGAATGAACTAGAGAGCTTAGGAAATACAGGTGACCAGATGAAGAATAAAATTAATGATATCAAAAACAATCTAGAAATGATGCAGAAGAAAGAAGAGAGAAACTTGAGCAAAAAAAAAAATGGAAAAGCTCTATGAAAACTCTCTGGCTCCATTAGAAATAACAGTATAATAATAGGCATATAAGAAGAAGAGAGAGAGAAGGGGTTGGAAAACATATTAAAACAAATTGTTGATGAGAATTTTCCAAACCTATGGAAAGAGCTAGACCCTTGAGTCCAAAGAGCAAACAGAACTCTTGATTACCTTAATCCAAAAAGTCATTCTCCAAGCCACATTGCATTATAACTGTCAAAAATTAGTGACAAAAAAAGAATTATAAAGGTGGCCAGGGAAAAGAAGAAAGTGACCTATAACAAAAAGTCCATTAGGTTATCATGGGTCTTCTCAGCAGAAACTCGACAAGCTAGAAGACAGTGGAACAAAATATTCAAACTACTGAAAGAGAGAAATTACCAGACAAGAATAATATATCCAGCAGTCATCCTTTATATGTGAAGGGGAAATAAAGACTTTTTGACACAAACAAAAGCTGAGGGAATTTATCACCACAACACCTCCACTGCAGGAAATACTCAAGGGGGTTATTTTACCTGGAACAAAAACACAAGGTCACAAAACTGTGAGTAAGATCACCACAAAACTCACAGCAGAAACAGGGATAATTTGTGACAACAAAAACACAGAAGGGGAGAGAGGTAAAGTTCTGAAATTGCCAAGGAAGAGGGAGATCACTTGCATTCCAAAGCAAAAGGACAACTATACATATGAAACTTTCTTTTTTATAAACCTAATGGTAACTACACATACATACACACATACAAACTGAAACACAAAACTTTGACAAAAAAGAGAGAAAACAGAGGAGAGAGGTACGGACTACCACCAAACAAAAATAATAGACAGAAACACAAAGAAAAAAAAACAAATGGAAGCACAGAACTACCAGAAAACACAAGATAAAATGACTATAGGAAATCCTCATACATCCATAATTACCTTAAATGTATATAAACTGAATTCACCAATAAAGAGGCTTAAGTAGCAGATGGGATCAAAAAATAAAACATAACCATATGCTGCCTTTGGGAGACACATCAAAGCCGTAAAGACAAAGAGACTTGAAGTGAAAAGATGGAAAATGATACTTCAAGCAAATATTATCCACAGAAACACAAGTGTAGCCATACCTGTATTTAACAAAATAGATTTTGAGGTAACAATGTTACCAACAGACACAGAAAATATTTAATAATGATAAAGGGATCATTATAAATGATAATAATGATAAACTACATCAAGAATACATAACACTTCTCAGTATATATGCACTCAATGAAGGAGCAGCAAAATATATAAAACAACTACTAACAGAAATAAAGGGAGAAATTGACAAAAACACAATCATAGTTAAGGAATTAAATACTCCATTGACAGCTCTCAGACAGATCATCCAAACAGAAAATCAATAGAGAAATATGGGCCTTAAATGACACATTAGCCAAACGGACATAATTGACATTTATAGAGACTTTCTTCCCAGAACATCATACATTCTTCTCCAGTGCACGTGGAATATCCTCAAGGACAGATCATATGCTGGGTCACAAAACTAACCTCAACAAATTTAAGAAAATTAAAATCATAACAAGCATATTCTCTGACCACAATGTTTTGAAATTTGAAATCAACTGCAAAAAAGGAGTAAAGAAACTCACAAATATGTGGAGAGTACACATCATGCCACTAAAAATGACTGGGCCAAAGGAAAAAAAAAGTTTACATCAAAATACACAGAGATAAATGAAAATCATAATATGACATATCAAAACACCTGGGATGCAATAAAATTGGTAAAAGGAGGGAAGTTTATATCAGTATAAACCTATCTCAAGAAACAAGGAAACCCCAAGTAAATAACCTATTGTTATAGTTTGTATAACTAGAAAAGGAACTAAAACAGTCGAAGAAAGAAAATAATAAAAATTAAAACAGAATTGAATGAAATGGAGAACAAAAAGACTATACAAAAATTAATACAAAAAATAACTGGTTCTTTAAAAAGATTTAAAAAATTGACAACCCCCTGCCTAGACTCACTAAGAAAAAAAGAGAAAAAACTAATATAAACAACATTAGAAATGAAGGAGAAGTAACCACAGACATCACAGAGATACAAAGAATTATACTAGAGTACCATGAAAGACTGTGTGCCACCATATTCAATAACCTAGAAGAAATGCATAAGTTCCTACACATATATAAGCTTCCTAGACTGAATCATGAAGAACTAGAAAATATGAATAGACCAATAAACAGTGAGATAATTGGAACAACCATCAAAACCTCACAAAAATAAAAGTCCAAAATCAGATGACTTTATTAATCAATCCTACCAAACATTCAGAAATGATTTGATACCTATTCTTCTCAAACTCTTCCAAAAAATTGAAAACAATGCAATATTTTCTAACACATTTCTTTAGGTCAACATAACCCTAATAACAAAACCTGACAAGGATAACACACATATACACACACAAACTAGAGACTAATACCTCTGATGAATACAGAGGCAAAAATCCTGAACAAAACACTAGCAAATCAAATATAATCATACATTAAAAAATAACATACCACAATCAAGTGGGGTTCATTCCAGGAACACAACATTGGTCAATACATACAAATTGATCAATACTATACACCACATTAACAAAGAAAAAAGGATAAAAATCTTATAATCTTATCAACAGATGCAGTAAGAGCATTTGATAAGATTCAATGTCAATGGATGATTAAAACACTCAATAAACTACATATAGAAGGAAAGTTCCTAGTATAATGAAGGCTGTATATGACAAACCCACAGCTAACATCATACTCAATGTTGAAAAACTGGAAGCCGTTCCTCTAAAATCAGAAACAAGACAGGATGTCTGCTCTCACCACTCTTACTCAGCATAGTTCCGGAAGTTGTAGGCAGAGCAATTAGTCAAGAAATAAAAGTCATTCAAATTGGGAATGAGGAAACAAAAGTATCACTTTTTGCATAATTCTGTATATAGAAAAACCTGAAGACTCCACCAAAAAATTATTAGACTCAATAAACAAATACAGTAAATTTGCAGGATACAAAATCAATGTACAAAAATCCAGTGCTTTCCTATGTAATAATGAGACTTCAGAAAAGAAATTTTTAAAAAATAATTCATTGTGCAATGGCAACAAAAATAATAAAATACCTAGGACTAAAGAATGTATACTGAATGTATACTGAAAACTACAAAGCATTATTAAAAGATATTGAAAAATATATTTGAAACACATGATTTCTAAGAATCAACATAGTTATAATAGCTATATTAACCAAAGCAATACACAGATTTAATGCAGTACCCATCTAGATCCCAATATTATTTTTTAAACAGAACAAAAAATCATGAGAGTTTTATGAAGCCACAAAAGACCATGAATAGCCAATGCAAACCTGAGAAAAAAGTAACAAAGCCAGAGGTATCATACTACCTAACTTCAAATTATACTACAGAGTTACAATAATCAAAACAGCATGGTTTGGCAGAAAAATAGGCACACAGACCCATGGAATAGAATTGAGAGCCCAGAAACAAAACCACTTGTATATGAGCACATAATTTTTGATAAAGAAGCCAAAAACACTTAATGGAGAAAAGAAAGGCAATTCAATAAATGGTGCTGAGAAAATTGGAAAGCCAAAAGCAAAAGCATGAAATGAGATTGTAGTTTGTCCCCACATACAAAAATTAATTAAATGGATCAAAGTCCTAAATATAAGATTTGAAACAATAAATTACATAGATGAAAACATACGTACTAAACGTATGAAGCTTGGTCTCAGAAAAGACTTAACAAATTTGACCCCAAGGGCAAGGGAAATAAAGGGAAAAATGAATGAATGGGACTATATCAAACTAAAAAGCTTCTGCACAGCAAAAGAAACCATCAACAAAATAAAAATGCAACAAACAAAATGGGAGATGATACTTGCAAATAATAGTTATGACAAGGGGTTAATATCCAAAATATATAAAGAACTCATACAACTCAACACCAAAAAAAACAAGCAATACAATTTAAAAATGGGCAGAGAACCTGAACAGATACTTCTCCCAAAGAAGACATACAAATAGCCAGCAGATATAGGAAAAAGATACTCAACTTCACTAGATATTAGGAAAGTGCAAATCAAAGCCACAAGGACATACAACCCCACACCTGTTAGAATGGCTATGATGGCTATCATCAACAAGACAGGCAATAATAAATGTTGAAGAAACATGAACCCTCATTTGCTATTGGTGGAAATGTAAACTGGTACAGCCACTATGGGAAACAGTGTGGTCGTTCCTCAAAAATGAAGAATTAGAATTACTATTGAATCCAGCAAACACTTTTCCTGGTATAAACTTGAAAACACTGAAAAACATTTATTCACAAAGATATACTCCTATGTTCATTGCAGTATAATTCGTGGTGGCCAAGACATGGAGACAACCAAAGTGTCGTTTGATAGAGGATTGAATAAAGACGATGTGGCACATATATACAATGGATGCTACTCAGCCGTAAGAAAGAAGGAAATACTGCCATTTACAACAACCTGGATAGACCTTGAGAATATTATGCTAAATGAAATAAATCAGTCAGAAAAATCTAAGAGCCATATGATTTCACTCCTATGTGGGATACAAAACTGCAACTCATAGACACAGACAACAGTATTGTGGTTACCAGAGTGACAGTGTTGAGGGGAGACTAAAGGGTTGAGGGGGGCAAATAGATGATGATGGAGATCATTTGACTTTGAGTAGTGGGCTCACAATGCAATATACAGGTCATGTGTCATCAAAATATATTCTTGAAACCCCTATGATCTTACTACCCAAAATCACCCCAATACATTTCATAAATGTAAAAATATATAATCTTAAAAATAAAAATAATTGAAATGGAAAAAATAAATAAAAGTCCTGATTATGATCCTATTTTCCATCTTGTATAAGTCACTTGATTTTTTGACCTAGTCATGCTAAGGTTTTTTTCCCCCCCTTTTCTTTAAAATTCAGGAATTGCTTTATAACATTTATTACAGAGTACCCTAAAAACTGCAGTTTCTTCAAATCCTTTTCTTAAAATTTAGGAGTCTGTTTTAAAATTATAATTTTTAGTGTTCAATTTTTCTCGTTTTTCCCCTTAGGGGGACCGTATTAATAATGTTTTATCTGCCTAAGCAATCTTTGACATTTTTCACTTTATGGAATTTTTATTATTTCATTCTTCATTTAATCTATTTTTAGAATGATCAACTGTTTTACCTTCTCTTTTATTGTCTTCATTTTAGTCTTAATTTCTGATTTTTTTCTTTTATTCATAATTATTTCCTGAATTCTGAATTCAAATCTGATATACAGGGTGGGGCAAAAGTACGCAAAAGTATGCATTTGAAAATACGGAAAATAATACAGAAATTAATAAATAACAATACAAAAGTAAACTCATATGCTCACAACTGTAAAACTACTTTTGCCCTACTTTGTATTTTTGCTTTTTTTCCTATCTTCTATTTACTTCCTTAATGACTTTTAACTGATTTTTAAATAGTCTTCATTGATATTGTGGATATGCCTTTGTGGCATGATTTCACTGCCTGCAGAAAAAAGGGGAAAACAGTTTATAAACTGGCTTAATAGCACCATCAACACATGCGTGTTTTGGAAAGCTGGACTGACAATCACAGTTAAGATTTTGTGTGTCCTGTTATAAACAATTTATACCAGTTTTAACACCAGACAAAGCCACCTGTGACTATGAAAAATGAAGACAAAAATAAATAATAAATAAAGACCTCCCCATTGTTATGTCTGAAAGCACACACTCACACACACACAGCCTAGACCATAAAAATAACCAAGCATCCCCCATATAGACTATTGGTTGTGACTACTAACTTCTTTACCAATTAGAGCTTTAGCCATACTGTAGTCTTCCTCTTCCTAGATAAGATTTTAAGATAACCAATTACAAAATTATCCCAGTTTCCCAATCACCCAGTCCAGAAAAAACTCCACTTCCATAGCCCTTCCTCTAAAGCTACCTAACATGAGCTGAAAATGTATTCTAAGTCCTTTTTTTCACATCCTAACTGAAACACTCCAGGATTCACCATAGTGTGTGGGTTCCCCTTACCGTGATGAGCAATAAACCCAACTTGTGCAGCTACAGGTATATTTCTCTTTAGTGGTTTTTCGGCTTGAAGGTATTACCACTAAAGAAACTAAAAACGCTTGTTAAATTCCACCTTTTAAAAAAAGAGTTTGTGATCTGACCTTGATGTTTTCCCTATATTTTTTAAATGTAGAAGTGGTTTTATTGAAGTGTTAGGAAGAAGTATAGTTATGAATACCTTTTTAAATTTCAAGAAGCTACCTTTTTGTTATGTTTCCTTGGAGTGTAGAAAACATATAATAGCTTGTTTTCTAAGAGCTTCTGTTTATATTACCATAACTTATATTTATCCAGATTTTTTCTTTCATTATCCATAGCATCTTATTCATTCTCAATTTTGTGTCCAATTACCAAAATTATATTAGTATGAATTAATACTTTGGAAGGAACAAAGCTGGTTTGTGAATATTTATAGTTTATAAAACTTCCAGCATAATTTTGAATAAAAGCCAGGTATTGGACCACCTTGTATTACTCTTTCTTAGATGACAGATTTTAAGTTTTTACCCTTTAAGGTGAAATTTGCTGAAGTTCCTTATATTTATATTTTACATGAATTTGTTTTATAATCAATGAATTTTCAATTACATTTTACAGAGACCTTAGAGGAGTGGACTTTTTTCATTTTCCTGCCATCCAATTAACTATTTCAGCTTATTTTTTCATGTTTCATGTTTTATGTGCCCTACTTAGAAATCTTTGCCTGAAAATAATTGCAAATAATTTTAGAAGTTGTATATTTTAGTCTTTAAATTTAGCTCTATAATTTGGTACAAGGAAGAGCTAATACCAATTATACACAATTTCTTACAGAAAAAAAAAGAAAAAAAACCCTACCTAACTCATCCTAAAAGATCAGAAGTAATCTCATATTATCCCATCATATAGCTTGTGAAAAATATTTTTCTTATTGAATATTAATGGCAACTTAGGTAAAAACTGTTTGCTATATATGGATGGGTCTACTTTTGGACAATGTCTTCTGTTCCATTTACTTTTTTCACAGTTACAGATTTACAGTAAGTCTTGGAATAAGTGAGCATAAATCCTCTAAATTTGTACCTTTTTTTTCTAAAATTTTTTGGATTACCACATATATGCTAAGTTTAGGGTTATCTTGTCTATTTCCAAAAAATAACCTGCTAGAATTTTAATAAATTTTTATTGACTCTATAGGTCAATTTGTGGATATTTATTTTGTTTCTTTTATTTATGTTGGGTTTGATTGTCCTTTTGTTTTTCTTTCTTGCTTCACCTTAGTGTAGCAATACCACTGAGCTCCTCTTGGGATTCCCTTTCCTATGTCACATTTTACAAAGTAATTCCAGGGAGAAATCTGGAGGAAATTGTACAATACACCTCATTTGCTCTTCTCTTTTCAATGTTCATGGCCCTGTACTTTTTCCCAGTATTAGAGAGCAGGTGGTTTTAAAATTTGTCCAGTTTTTCTGTTGCTTGTAATGGGTAATTTGCACTTGCTCAATTATGTACATAAGTGGCATTCCTTATTTCCTTTTTAAAAAATTATCTATTGGATCTGTAGTGATTTTTATCTCATTCCTTATATTAAGAATTTAAATTTTCTCTCATTCACATTATGTCTTGAGAGGAGTCATAGAGTTTATGTTTTTGAAGAACCCATTTTTAACTGCTGATTTTTCAATATAAATCACCTGTTTTCTGTTACATTTGCTCGGCTCTTTTATTATTTCCTTCCTTGCCATGCCTTTGGGTTGATGTTAGTCAATTATCATAATGTTATAAATCTATTTTTAATGATATATTTTCTTTTTTCCCTAATATGTACATTGAAAACTATGAAGTATTTTCTAAATATATCTGCTGCTTAAAATTTTAATATCCTGTTATATTAACATGCATTTGAAAATATATTTTCAAATTTTAATTATTTTAATTAAAATATTTAATTAAAATAATTTTAACTGTTTTAATTAAATTTTAATTATTATAATTTTAATTATTATTTTTTTAGCCATTGAATTATTGGAAGTAAAATAATCATTTTATAAGTAGTTGGAAATTTTCTAGTTCATATTATGACTATTATCTTTTTGAACAAAAAATGTTGACATGTGCTATTGGAAATGTATTAACCTTTTATTTATAATTTCAATTATTTATTTATTCAATTCTGAGGTAGTTTTCATGTGCACCTCCATATAATATGCACTGTATTGGTGGGGTGTAAATTTAATTCATTAACATTAGACTGATTTTGCTCTTTGTGCTCTCAGATTTACTACAGCACTACATTTTTTCTTTTTAGTATCTCCTATTACAATTTTGAAAATGTACATACATAATAAACATTAATGTTTATATATGTGTATATACTATATTTTTATCTGTGGTTTACACACAGGGAGTGGTGAAAGTAAGTTTACAGTTGTTCATATGGGAAATAACTCAATAATAATAATATAAGAATAAACTGTGTTTCATGTACTCACAACTGTAAATCAACTTTTGCCCTGCCTTGTCATTAAAACCTATATTAATATGCGCATACTATTTCTAAATTGTAATATGTTCTTGTTTTTTTAATTACAAAATACTTCTTTATCTTCTAATAATGCAAATTTTTCCTTAAAATGAACTTTGACTACTATTAGTATAGTTACATATCTTTATTTTCTTTAGTGTTTACATAACTAATCATCATACTATCTTTTCTGTACCTTTTCTATAGTGTATGGCTCTAGAAAGCAGTTGCTTTTGCATTATATGTGTTCTGAAAATCATAGTATTTTTCCTAAAGTATTTCCGTTTGAGCCATCTAATTCTTTTAATATTCCTTTTTTTTGCTCCATGTTTGGTTATACTTTTCAAATTATCATTCCATTTTCCCTTTGGTGATTTTTGAGTTATGCAATTTCTGTGATTGTATTAGTAGTTTCTTTAAAGGTTACAACTTAATAGTTAATTTATTAAAGTTTAATTCAAATTATTTCTTTGTTCATTTTCCCAAGCATGCATGTATCCTAGAAACTTATTCAGCCTTTTCAGCAGTTTTCATACATTTTATTTATAATATATTATAAATATCACTAGACATTCCTGGTTTGGGACAGGCAATAGCTTTCATCTTAATTTATTTTCAATGTATTTACTCATATCATTTTTGTTCTCTTTTATGATCAGTTTTATGTTCCTGAATGGGATTATTTTCCTTCTATACAAAAAGGCCTTTTAAAATTTGTTTTAAAGAATGTTTTCTGTATATATATGCAAAAAAAAACCCAGTTTGTTGAAAACCTATTCATTTTAATTTTAATGTGTAGAATAATGTCTTTTGGAACAGAATCTAGAGTGATATTTATTTTCAGTACTTTACAGGTGTCATTTTATTGCTTAGTAAGATCCATTATTTTTGTTGAGAAACTCAGTGTGTTTAGTTGTTGACTTTTCAAAAGCAATGTTTTTATTTGCTTTGTCTTCTCCCATCTGGCTATTTGTAAAATTTTCTGTTTGTCTTCTATTTTTTCAATTGTCTAATTATAATGTTTCTTGATGTGATTTTCTGTGAAATTTAGTTGATTATTGCACAGAGAGTGTCCTAAGCCAGTGGTTTGATTGATTTCCTTAACTGGATTTTGATTATTTGAAGACACCTCTGCCGGTATTGTTATTTCCCCATTTCTCTTCACTTTCTCGGTAGGACTAAATTTACAATTATTTCGATTTTTATTTTTTACTTTATTCTTACATTCTGCTGTATCTTCTTTTTCTTTTATTCTCTCCACTATCTAATGTTTTATGTCTTAACTTTTATTTTTCTTGTAGAAGTTATGCCTGTTGTGGTGCTAAATTTGGCATGTTTAGCTTTTTGATAGACTATTGCTGATTGTAAGTTGAAAGTGTTTATACAATGTTTTCCTCTTTTACATTATCTCTCATTCCCGACATAATAGAATAATGGCTCGTCCTTATGAACAAGCAGAGGTTTAATTCTGGGTTGGAGCTCTGATAAGATTCAGGGGGCTTTTGGCTCATCTGTGACCTTCTAGTATTTTCAACTGAGAAGCTTTCATATTTTGGAGGAAATCCTTCTCCTCACAGGTTCTAAACAGTAACAGTCCTTATTTTGCTAAAGCTTCTGCTCTGTTTAACAGAGAGGTTCTGCTAAGCTGTGTTAAATTAAACCAGGAGGCCATTAGACTGAGAAGGCTGAAATGCTTTGTGGTTACATAAGCAAACTGAAACCCAAGCCTGCAAATGCTTCAAGGTTACACAATCAAAGCAATAGGGGTAACCAATCAGACAACTGGGCTTTCAGCTACATAGCCAATGTAACAGTTTTCTGTCTTTACCTCTGCACTGTCTCTCTATGAGTCTTTCCTCCGGCACCTGTCAGCAGAGCCCTCCTAACAACTTCTGGTAGTGCTGCCCCAATCACTTGGATTTTTGCTCAAATAAAGTCTTGAAAATTTTAATATGACAGTCTATCTTTTAATAGTTTTTAGCTTCTTATTCTGCAGAGTCGCAAATGTCTTCAGGATAAATGTACCATTTTCCAAAAGCTTAGCTGCCAAAACCTCCATAAGACTTTTGTTTCAAAGTGTTGTTTTTCTGAGCTGAAGTCTTTCTCAGTTGTAATGCTCATATTCTTAACTTTCTATCTAAGTCAGAATGCAGTACTCATTCAAAAATACTCTATAAAAATGCTAAGTTATTGCACAAATTGCTTGATTTGGGTTGTTTTGATTAAATGCCACATAAAAGTTTAACTTTTAAAGGAATGCAGATTAGTTATGTTTATGAAGATAATGGATTCAAATGTTTCCAAAGATCATGCTAAATTGTCATAAAACACTTATTGGTGCAATTTAATTGCTCAAAGTGTATCTTTATAATTTTTTTAAATTTATAAGTATATTTTACTATTTTTATTGAAACCATAAAATGCTATTTTAACCATTTTAAATATATTTTATTGATTATAATATTACAGTTGTACCATTTTCCCCCTTTATCCCATTCTGTCCTGCACCCCCCTCCCACCAGCATTCCCCTCCCTTTAGTTCATGTCCATGGGTCTTACATATAAATTGTTTGGCTTCTACATTTCCTATACTATTCTTAACTTCCTCCTGTCTATTTTCTACCTACCATTTATTCTACTTATTCCCCATACCTATTGCCCCTTTCTCTCCCTCCCCCTCCCCACTGATAACCCTCCATGTAATGTCCATTTTGTGATGCTGTTCCTGTTCTATTTGTTTGTTTAGTTTGTTTTTGTTTTTTTAGGTTCAGTTGTTGATAGTTGTGAGTTTGTTGTCACTTTACTGTTCATATTTTTTTATTTTCTTCTCTTTCTAAGTTCCTTTAACATTTTATATAACAAGGTCTTGATGATGATGAACTCCTTTAGCTTAACCTTATCTGGAAAGCACTTTATCTGCCCATGCTAAATGATAGTTTTGCTGGATAGAGTCATCTTGGATGTGGGTCCTTGACTTTCAATACTTGGAATACTTCTTTCCAGCCCCTTCTTGCATGCAAGGTTTCTTTTGAAAAATCACCTGATAGTCTTATGGGAACTCGTTTGTAGGTAACTGTCTCCTTTTTGCTTGCTGCTTTTAAGATTCTCTCCTCTTTAATCTTTGGTAATTTAATTATGATGTGCCTTGGTGTGTGCTTCCTTGGGTCCAACTTCTTTGGGACTCTCTGAGCTTCCTTGACTTCCTGGAAGTCTACTTCTTTTGCCAGATCAGGGAAGTTCTCCTTCATTATGTTTTCAAATAAGTTTTCAATTTCTTGCTCTTCCTCTTCTCCTTCTGGCACCCCTATGGTTCTGATGTTGGAACGTTTAAAGTTGTCCTGGAGGTTCCTAAGCCTCTCCTCAATTTTTTGAATTCTTCTTTCTTCATTCTGTTCTGGCTGAATGTTTATTTCTTCCTTCTGCTCCAAACCATTCATTTGAGTCTGGTTTCCTTCCCATCATTGTTGGTTCTCTATACATTTTCCTTTATTTCTCTCTTCATAGCCTTCACTTTTTCCTCTATTTTGTGACCATACTCAGCCATTTCTGTGAGTATCCTGATTACCAGTGTTTTGAACTGTGCATCTAATAGGTTGGCTATCTCTTCAGCACTTAGTGTATTTTTTATGGAGTTTTGATCTGTTCTTTCATTTAGGCCATATTTTTTTGTTCTTTCATATTGTACCTATTATGTAGTAAGGGGTGGAGCCTTAGATATTCTCCTGGATGGAGCTACCCATGTCACTGTGTTGTGGCACTGTATGTGGGGAAGGCATCTGAGAGAGAACAATGCCACTTGGTCAGCTCTCTGCCGGCTTTCAGTCACTTACCCTGCTACCCACAAGCAAATTGGGCCCTTCTGGTGCCAATTCCTGGGTGGGTAGTTTTATGTACTTTCTAGGACCCTGTGGGTCTCGGCAATGAACTCTCCTGTGAGGCTGGGAGTTTCTCCCGCTGCCTCAATCTCCACAGGTTTTTTCAGGCAGAGGTTTTGAGGCTTTATTTCCCCAAACTACAACCCTGGGTCACTGGATCTGTCTTGTTCCCCAGTTGTTCCTCCCAGTTTATCTGCATGAAAATGTGGGACCACCCATTCCACAAGCTGCTGCCTTGCCCAGTCCACCAGCTGCCACCTTGCTACAAGTCCTCTCCATGGGACTGCCCATCTCCACCCCTCCTACCAGTCTGGATGAATGTTTCTTTTTTAACTTGTTGGTTGTTAGACTTCCATACTGTTCAATTTTCTGTCAGTTCTGATTGTTTTTTGTTTTCAAATTCATTGTTCTCCTTCTTTTGGTTGTGTGAGGAGGCACAGTGTGTCTACTTACACCTCCATCTTGGCCGGGAGTCCAAAGTGTATCTTTATAATTAAATGACTCAAGGCAAGCATTCTGTAAACTGTGAAATAAAAACTACAGAAGCATTATCTCAAATAACAATATTCAGTAGCGTTTTCTAGATTAAAATAATTTTATTATTAATTTTAGGAAAATATTTTGCATTCTGTATTTTTGATACATACCTTCAAACATTCACATATGAATGAACTAATAATGCATTCATAAAACAGTTTCCAAATGGTATTTTCCTTCACATTGGTGTATTAACTATATCAAAGATTATAAAAAGAAATAGCAATTTCTTGGCATGGTAATTTACTTATGTTCTGATGTCAGAGAAAGTGAAATTTTCTTTTGAAGTGAATGAAAAGTAGTATTGTAGAGATGAAACATTTAGATAATGAAGTATATTTTAACATGACCAATATTTTACATCTTCACATTATACAGTACCTACATTTTACTTCTCACAGTTAATATACTTTTTCAGAGCATCATCAAATGTTTTCGTGAGTGCAGACATCTGTATATAAAACATGTATTACTTATAGATTCAAAAAGGAACAAGCCACATTGTCCTCACTGTCAAATGTGTCAGGCTTGGCAGACATGATGGAGATTAATGAAGTATTATGAGAATAATACAGTTCCTGAAAAGCTTCTTATTTCTTTAATATGACCTTTTCTCCCTTCTTTTCTTTTGATTCAAACTGGCCACATCCTGCGCTCTGAGTCATTTGCTTCCTCTCTTGAAGAAGCACTCCCTTAAGTATTAAGCCCTGAAGACAACGAGGTTCTGATCAGCATCAAATAATCTTAGGAACAAAGCCTCAGGTTTGTTGACTCCAGAGAGTTTCTGTCAAATGAGAGAGAACATCTAGTCCTTGGTTAAGTTTCAGTTCAAGGTCCAGAAAAGCAGCAAAACCAGACAAAGTGTTGTCATGGTGCTGTCAGGACCAGATGCAGTTACTACTGCAGATGAAGCACATTTCCCCCACCGCACATCGCCCCTCTCCACCCAGCCCGTGCTCCCCACCTTGTCTTCACGTTGTTTTCGGAGTCCATAGCATACACATATGTGCACATATGCACGTATAGTCTTTGGCTAATTACTTCCATTCCCTCCCACCTCCACCCCTCTGATATCTGTCAGTCTGTTCCACGTAACCATGACTCTGTTTTTATTTTGGTCATCAGTTTATATTGTTCATTAGATTCCACATATGAGTGAGATCATATGGTATTTGTCTTTCTCTAACTGGCTTATACATTACTATTTTAAAAACACATAAAAAGGAAATGTTTGCACCTATCTTGTTTTGATACAAGAATAGCAAAAAACTCTATAGATATACCTCCATATACTATATAGTAATTCCACAGTATATATGGCTTAAATGCCTAACACTGAATAGAAATACATATTTAAGTTATATCAGTGATAAATACAAATAATGCTCCATGTCAAATAATTTTAACATTTGAAATAATTTTAAATGCATGAGGAGATTAAAAAATACAGTATTGTTAATTCATCCTGTGTTATGTATTTATCTTCATTTGCTGAAGACTTTTCTACTATTCAGGAAAAGGGAGAATCCTAATACTGATGAAGTTTAAATGCTAATGAATTTTAGTTCAAAATGAGTGCATAAATTAAAAAGGTTTGCTTTTTTTCCATTTAAGCATGTTGGTATTGATAGTAAAAATTATGAAATGGGGATGATAAAAAAGAATGAAACATAATAACAAATATTGTACCTAGTATACATTTGCTGCATTTGTGATGCATTTTCAAGATAGTATTACCCTGTTGTGAGGAAATTGTCCATGAGATTCAGTGATTCAGAAAGCTTTGAAAGTTTCTTAAAAGTATACAGGGTGAAGAAAATAAATTAGCTTCCAAATTATACTTTCCACAGGCTTTTATTTCATATTAATCTGGATTGTATTATTAATGGTCCTTCAAGTACATGTTAATTTATTGATGATGTAATGTTCCAGATTCTTCATACTTATGTTTCTACTGAATCCACATTACAACCAAGAAAATTAAGATATATCACAATGCAGAAAATGTTATCAGTATTACATTTATTTTGGAAAAAGCTGTGTAATTGTAATCATATTTTATTATCATTGTGCTACATATAAAAGGTGCATGCTTTGGATATTTAATTAATTTATGTGTTTACAAGGGGTCATTTGAATATTTAGGTATTCATTATATATCTATTGTTTTCCTTCAGGAGTTTTAGATTCTAATAAAACTCCCACAGAATTTTCAGCTGAAATGGATAAATAAGTGAGTGCTTGGGTTCTTTTTTATTCTATAAATAAGTTAAGAACATTATAATTTGTTTAAAAAATTATCTTCATCCCCAAAATGACTGAAATTGTGGTCCTAATCTGACAAGATTCTCAAGCTTGCAACTTGTCAAGACTTATTTAGAATCTCTGATCTATATATGATTTGTTTTATATATTTTAAAAATAAGTAAGTTAACACCTAATTATTTTCTTTCTGCTAAAATGACAATTACAAAATTAAGATATGAGATATAAAAGTGAATTATGTACTTTCACCTTTTCTTAACATCTTAAATATATCCAAATACCGAATAGTCAACTGAGAAGCACTTTTGGAATGGAAAAGTAAAAACTAAAAACCCGTCCTTCCACAAAAGCAAGAACACTGGAAAAATTTGTCAAAATTAACCTATTTTAAAATTCTGGGAATTTATCAAAAGCTTGAAACAATCCAAAAAGGATTTAATTACAAAAAATTTGCTGATTCTCAAAACAGTGAACTAGGTGGTATTATAATATGCTCTATCTCCTTTTATCCTTGTCTCCAGGTACATAGTAACTTACACACCAGCAGCTTAGTATCCACTGGGGGGCGGGAAGATGCTTAGTGTCCACTAAGTGCTCCTAAAGCTCCATAGCCAGAGTATTGTCATTCTCTGACATGTTTGAAAGCTCCTTGGAAGAGCCCCATTCACAGTGCTTATTATTACTGATTTGACTCCAAGTTACCTCTGATGAAAAAGACGTATCCTCAGAGCATTTATCAAAAACAACCAGTGGCAAGTGTTCACCACTGCAGCTGCTTAAGGAAGCAACACCCAGTAGGGCAACAAGAGGGCAGTCAAAGCCTTGAGAAAATAAAATGATGGAGGGGATATTCATTGTATCCTTGAAAAAGCCCTATCATATTCTTAACACTCTAGAAGAGTTGCTTTTGCCACCCAACCAACACAAAGTTAATTTTTTTTAGATCATCATTTAAGCCCAGAGCAGAAAGTCAAGCTATTTTGACTTTAATGTTCTAAGAAATGAATAATGACATGAAGCCTTCATAATAACTGAAATAAGTACCCACAAAATAAACAGAAGATTACTGGGAAATTACTATTAAAATGAATAAAAATCAACTAGTAAAAGATATAGGAAGTTTTTAATAAGTTTTACTATTTCAACCTTCAAACTTTCCAGATTGTCAGCATTTAGTAGTATTTTTACCATCAAAAAAATCTGAAAACTCCTAGAGAAAACAAAGAAAAACTTTCATGTTATGGGCCAACACAATGGGTTCCTTAGATATGACACCAAAAGATTAGGCAGCCAAATAAAAAATAAACAACTAGGAATACATCAAATTACTGGTAAATAGCTTCTGCATAGCAAAGGAAAGGAAACAGTCAACAGAGTGAAAAAGCAACTGATGAGAAGAAAGAAAATCTTTATAAATCATATATTTGATAAAGTAGTAATTTCTATAAGGAATTCCAACTCAAAACAAACAAAATCCCCGCACTACTGGATTAAAAAAATGTAAAAAGTACTGGAATAGACTCTGTCTCCAAAGAAGGCATACAAATGGCTAACAGGTACCTACAAAGATGCTCAACATCATTGATCACTTTGGGAAAACAAACCAAAACCACAATGGGACATCACTTCACGTCTGTTAGAATGGCTAATATTAAAAGAAATTTTAAAAAGATAAGTGTTGGCAAGGATTTGGAGAAACTGGAACTCTTGTACACTGCTGCTGGGAATGGTGAATGGTGTAATCATTAAGCTACTCAAAAAATTTAAAAATATATAAATAGCCCATATAATCCCACCACCCCACTTCTAGGTATATATCAAAAAGAACTAAAAACAGAAACTTAAAAACATTTATTTTTACTCACATGATCACTGCAGCATTATTCACAACAGCCAAAGTACAGAAACAACTCAAATTCCCACCAATGGATGAATAAAGAAAATTGCACTTGAATGACAATAAAAAAAGAGAGATAAAAATAAAAAGAAAAGAAAAAAGAAAAAAATGTGATATATAAAGTATAATAATTTTTTCTATTATATATAAGTATATTAAAATATTAGCATATGTTATGTGCAACAATATACTATACATAAAATAATATATATTAAGGTTATATATTACATATAATATATTATGTAAAGTTATTGTAATAATGTGGGATATTATTTAGGTTTTAAAAGGAAGAAAATACTGTTATTTACAATATCCTTGATTTTCTGGGAGGGCATTATACTGAAAGTTGGACTCAAAGAAAATGTTGCATGATCTCACTTGTGTGCGGTATCTGAAATAGTAAAATATTATATAATCAGATAACAGACAGTGATTGCTAGGAGCTGGGGGAGGGGAAATGGGCTGCTGTTGCTGGAAGAGTACAAAGTTTTAGTTAAGTAAGACATATAAATTCTTGAGATTTAATGTGCAGCATGGTGTATATAGGTAACAATATTATGCTGTATTTTTCAAATTCACTAAGAGGGTAGATCTTAAGTCTTCTCACCGTGAAAAGAAAGAGAAAGAAAGAAAAGAAAAAAATGAAAAGGATGTGGATGTGATAGATACATTAACTTGATTATGTGAACATTTGCAATGTGTACATAGCCAAATATCAAGTTGTATACCTTAAATAGGTGCAATATTTATGTAAATGATACCTCAGTAAAGATATAAGTATGAAATTTCAATAAACTATAGCTGGATTCTTAGTCATATTTTGAGAATATTATTTATACCTTTGCTTTTTAAAATTTTATTGCTTAGTTGACAATTTTTCAAGTTACTTTCTGAATGAGACATATTTTGGATGCTGATGACTCATCCATGTATTATTTTTATCCTTAAATATGTAGAAATACAATAGAAAAGTAAATGTTACCTTTAGTAGGTAATATTTTAGAAATTATAACAACATATATCCTCCTTTTTCTAATATAAAATTTCACTGATAACCTTGGAAGTCATATCTTGAATCTTGAATTTTAACTAGTTGAATTTTGAGAACCTTTTAAGTCCATCATTTAGGGTCACAAAATTGTGAATTTATAAATTATCTGTGCCTGATAATGATATTATTTTATGAAAGAATATGAATTTAATTTTAACGTAATTACATTAAGTTTAACTAAGCGGTGGGAGCAGTAAAATGTAAAAAGTTAAATTACTTAAAATCAACAAATGTATGAAATTAACAATTGTTAAAGGGATTTTCAGATTGTTAAAAAGGGAGTGAAAAATCCATAAATACTTTATGCTCAGCATGTATAGAAAAGATAAAATACTATGTCACAGAGATAAATGTTTTACGTTTAGGGACATATAATCTAATAATGTCACTTTTACTGTTTTATTTTCCCTTGTAATCAATTTTATTGATAAATTCATTGGAGTGGCATTTCAATTGTGCATGTTACTGAAACCAAAGCAAAGAATACATGTTTATGAACACGCCAGTGGGATTTTTTTCACCCCTGTCTCAGAAAAAATTATTTCATCTATGTATCCTAATCAAACCTTTTGCTTATAAAAGGATTCCCTGTGAATCAAATCTTTTTGAGGAAAAGAAAACAGGTTCGTTCACTAAATGTAACCTAAGTATAGAACTCAGAATTCCAAAACTGAATGTATGCATTATTTCATTTTTACTGTTTAATAAAAGTGAAAATAAATTTATGTAATGTAACTTTTATTAAAGTAGTATATTCTATATAGTTCTAACATAAATACAATTTTTTCATTAAATTTGCCGGAGAATTTGTGTAAATTATTAATTGGAACAAACCTCTTTGCTTTTTACTTTGTATTATATTAGCAGATTCTGAACAACATTTCTGCACAGTATATTGCTTTTATATAGCCATTTATTTATATAGCTTTTATATAGCCACTTCATGAAATATGAATATTTCATGGTAGGTTTATGCTATTTGCAAAAGTAATGATGCTGAAGAGGCATTTCAGAGATGCAATTTCATCTTATTTTTAAAAACATATAAAGATATACATTAATAAAATCCTTTAAGAATAAAACAAATGTATTAAATTTAATATTCTCTTCCAAATGAGAAAACAGTGTATAATCATATCAATTTAATAGATTTTCAACCTTCTGTCTAATGTAATAAGATATTAAACAACTATTGAGGTAACATTCCTTAATGTGCACATAAATAGCTGACAAAATATTTGGTTAAAAGAAAGAGGTACATTCCCTGGCTGGTGTGGCTCAATGGATTGAACACCAGCCTGTGAACCAAAGGGTCTCCAGTTTGATTCCCAGTCAGGGCACATGCCTGGGTTGTAGGCCATGTCCCCCGTGGGGGGCCTACAAGAGTCAACCATACATTGACCCTCCCTTATCCTCTCTCTAAAAATAAATACATGAAATCTTAAAAAAAAAAAAGAAACGGGTACAAAAAAGCAATTGCTTTTCTTTGAGGATTGTGTATCAATAATACTGTATTGAGAAAAAGATTGTTTAAATGAAAGGCACACATTTGATTATTGAAGAACAACTACAATACTAACGAATGGAGTAACAGTTGGAAATTTAGTGCCACTGGTTTATTTAAAACATGTATATGTCTATGTCTATATCTATCTGTCTACCTATATGCTGGATAACTTATTATTAAGTTTATTACTAAATTATTAGCAAGAGTAAACCTTTACATCTTTTTTTACTCAAAAGCCCAAAGTAAAGATATCTCATTTACAGGTATTATTATTAATATGATCGACTAGAACTGAAATTAAAATCAAGATTCAAAACTGAAAGTCCAACTAATGTTAAACTTTTAATAAAATGTCAATTTATCACTAGAATCGTATTTTGATAGCAGTATAGCAACAATGCTAAACGATGTCCATCAGATTGTCTAATTGTTGATACAATAAAGAAAAACTATCCCTGTCATAGGATTCTAGAAGTATGCTCTCACCTGGTTGTGAGTCAGCGGTTTGTCACGTAGGAGAAGGAAACACTGGTTTGGAAGGAGAGCACTGGAAGATGCAGGGGACTCAGTCCCTGTAAGTGTGGAATCAGGCCAGGTACCATTCTCGGTGACTGCACGTAATAGAGTCCCGCCTGGCCATTGGCACTGAGGCTGCTGGTACTCCCTGCTGCTCGGTAATGCAGTGAGGGTCGCAGCAGGTCACACACCCGGGACAGTGCCTGACCCGGGGGCACCGAGTGCCTTGCTGCTCTCAAGAGGAGTGGCAGCCATGAGCAGCCTGCTTGGCCTGCTGTGGCAACATAGGTTGCCCCTGTGGGCTACCTCTTGGCAGGTGGACAGCAGCAGATCCTTACCTGAGGGGGTGCCCCTGGTCAAGCAGGGCAGGCTCTACTATCCACATCCACTACCAGGAACCGCAACGGCTGCTCAGGACACTCACGCACCTGGACGCCTTGTCCTGCGGTGAGAGGTGCACTCCCCTAACTGGAAGGCCCAGATCAGAGAGGAGGTGGTGGAGGAGCCTCAGGTCGGCTATATACACTTCTTCAGGGACCTCCACGCACTTCTGGGAAGGAAGGGTTGTATGGTAACCAAGATTTAGCAACTGTATTTTGGGAAAACATGTTAAAGAAATAATTTTTTGTGTATGAACATTTACGTAAAAAGCCATTAACACTGATTTACATTGGAATGCCCCTGTAATTATGGAACACTCAAATATCATGCTATTATTATCTTAATAATATTACATCTGTGTACTATATAATACAATGGAAATCATGTGCAATTAATATTTACATATAACTTTTAATGCCATCAGAATATTCTAATTATATAGTGTTCATGAGGAAAACTAGATTTCCTAATTGTAGGGTGCCAGAAATATGGCACACACTTATAGACATGAATATATGATCAAATATAGTACATATTTTCCATTTAATATTACATCATCAAAAAGGTAGTAAATTCTTATTTATCTATTTGTATTGTAACGCAATAAGAACATCTTATCATTCAAATGAGTAGCAAACATGCACTGAAACTTGCATAAGAAATGTTAGTATTTAAGTTGATTTCTTTACAAAGAAAATTAATAAGTTTTTAACAAATATGAAATAAGACAAAATATGTTAATTTAGAAAGAACCCAAGAATATATTGTTTCAGTGTTTATTCCAATTAAATTTCCAGTGCCTTTATTTTACATATCCATTTAAAATATTAAATATTGTCTAACTGTATAATTTTGGATCTGCATGCATGTTCTAACTTCAACACATCAGTGCTGAGTAGTCACTTCAAGGGATATATACTATATCTACGCATGGTATATACACACACAGTTCCTTCTCGGAAACAAACAAAGCGCCATTTCCATTTATTTCTGTTCTGAATAGGTGAAAATGATAGCGAAATCAATAAAGAGAATTGTGAGGTCAAGATGAAGAACATTCCCAGTTCAGGTCTTAATTTCAGGAACAATTTTCCATGACATCTGTGTAGCCTCTTCATGGAAGTTTAGCAGATCTGACAGCTAATTAATTATAAAGCAAGACGGGACTGAGCAGAAGCACTGGCAGAGGAGAATTCATCTTTTGTGTCAACATGTTTCAGTGTATCCATTTTCTTAGTCCTGAAGCACATACCCCTAGTAAATCATTGTTTATCTTTAAGCTCAAAAAGGAAATCAAACATGGCATGACCAATTACCAAGATATTCTCAGAGAAATGCAGTCTCAGAAAAGAAACAAAACAAATTAGAACTATGTGACATTTGAGATTTCCCTGTTTTTGGTTTAAATTATATGCAGTGTCTAAAATTACTTTATTTTAAACATATAAGACAAAATACAAAACTATCAATAGACAGTGCATACAAAAGATCATAAAGGTAGATGAAAAATAATAGATTATAGTTTAAGAAAGTTCAAGGGAACAATATTACTATAAATTAAATAGGAAATCTTTTCTGATAAGAAATTATAGGAAAGCTCAACAATACTAGTAAGATAAATGCAAAAATAAACCCCCCACAAAACTACACCTAAATATTATTTTCAAATTGTAGAATATCAAAGATAAAGAAAAACAATTGAAAGAGCTAGAAGGAAAAACAACTTATACATAAACTTTTTTTGAAGAAACAAAGGACCCAAAAGAGCCAACACAGTATTAGGAGAAGAATAAAGTTGGAAGAGGAACACTGTCTGACTTTCCAAGTTATAAAGCTACAATAATAGAGGCAGTATGGTTTGTCAATAGGAAAGACACATGGAGGAATGGAACAGAGTAGCCCAGAAATAAACACACACAAATATAGTCAC